>NW_026636323.1:0-1200000 GCF_028554395.1 Pezoporus wallicus | reverse complement strand
ATGAGTTAAATGAAATGGTGTTCTTATGTCTACTGATTTTTTTTTTTTCCAAACCTTAATGGATCATTATTTTATGACAGATCACTTGAGTACAATGAACATCTTCTTCTCTCCTCTATTCCTGCAGCATGTTGTATTTTTTATGGCTCTGGTCTTTGTACTGCAGATCTTATTTTTGTTATAAACTCTTTGAAAGTGTAATGAATGCCTAGCGAACCATTCTAAATTTATCATTTGTTTTTGTTGCTTGTGATTGTAGGGAGTGAATTTAATGACCAAGTGAGTGCTTTGTGTGTTTAGTATTTGGGTAATCAAGTTGGTAGGACATCTTGGTGCATTCCATTTTCCTAATGTTTCTTCAGATCATATTGTTTCCTCTGAAGCTCCATATACTGAGACTTGCCATTTTGATTGTCTGTCTTTGAACACCCAAAAGATACTGAGCAACAGAGTAACCACTGTACCCCACTGATTTTTAATGACATTGATTCTCCTTTTGAATGTCTAACCCCTCAAAGGATTAACTCAGTTATTGTCTCACATTACTGTTTGTCAAGAAACGCTTTACTCTTCCCTCCCATGTGAATAGGGTCAGAAGTCCAAAAGAGAGAATTCAAGAAATTTTAACATACAGCAGAGCATATTTTCTTTTATTAGAGCTCTGTTTTTTTGGTCTGGTAAATCTGGCTGTGGAGCTATTTTCACTTCTGTTCTTTCTTCTCTGCTGAGTCCCATCTTCAGCATTGGCTCCTCTAAAGGGAGCTTGGAAGTTCTCTTGTATATTTTTCTTCTCAGGCCTCAGTGAGCTAAACATGTTCTCATTGTATGTGAGCACAAAAGCCTGTAAAAAATTCTTTCTGCCAATTAGGCAGACTTGTGACTGAATAGTAAAAGTGCAAAAATGTAAAGTCAGAATTGGGGCAGTGTCTTTCTCCAATTCAAAAAAGTCTGTGTATACATATAGACAGAAGACAGATTTAATAACTCCACAAGAATGGGCAGAATCATAATTTTCTTTGTTGTACAGGCTGTGCCAGAAATTATATGCAAATACTAAAGGCTGCCTGCAAAATAAAGTATTTTACATTTCTTGATTATGCTATTCCTCTTTATGCAATATTTGTCGTAATAATAGTTACAAGAATAGCGCCTCCCTTCTTTATTTCTTCTTCAATGAAACCAAACACAATTTTTGCTTTGGAAAAATTCATATTTTTAATTCATTTGGTTAAAATTAATTTAACAGCCTTACCTCTGTGCCTGGTAAGATAGTGGAATGTGTCCTTCTAGAAGACATGTAGATGGAAGACAGGGACGTGATTAGAGACAGCCAACATGGCTTCATCAAGGGCAAATCATGGAGTGACTGCATCAATGGGCATAGGAGGTGCTACAGATGTCATCTACCTAGACTTCGTCAAGGCCTTTGATAGAGTACCCCCAACATTCTTACCTCTAAACTGGAGAGGTATGGGGTTGGTGGATGGACCATTAGATGGATGAGAAATTAGCTCTATGGCCACATACAAATATTCATATGCAATATTTCAATGTGCAAACAGGAACCACTAATGGGTAGTGTTCCTCAAGTGTCTCTACTGGTACCAATACTACTTAATACTTTTATCAGTGATATAGTGGGATTTAGTGCACCCTCAGCAACCTGGATGATGACACCAAGATGAGTGGTACATTTGATAGGCTCAAGGGAAGGGAAGCCATTCAGAGAGACTTGTCAGGTTTGAGGGTGGGCCAGTGCAAACCTAATGAAGTCTAATTACTTTCAACGCATAAGGATTTCACCCATTTTCAACATGTGTTTACTTTTATTAAGGTCCAGGATTTTTGTCTTTGCTTTTGAGACTTGACAATTTTTTTGCCATCTTCCTATCAGCTTTCATTGCCAAACAACAAAATGCTTGTTTATCATTCAGAAACCCTACTAATACTAATTGGCAACCAATGGAAACCTCAGCTGGGGAGAAAACATAATTGTCATAACTATGACTTTGGGCTTTAAAATTTTAGAGCTCAAGGTCATGATTGAAGTGGATAATGTTACAAGGTATTATAAAGAAAAGATTCGTAGAATATGCTATTGCAATTTTGTGGTTGTGTTTTTTGATATGAGTGTAGGTGTGAGGAACATGATTTGGAAGAGAAAAATGAAAATACTTTTCTTGGAAAGCCTGGTTTTGCAAATATACTTGTTACACTCAGATCTTTTCTACAGAGTGATTTTTCTGCAATGCCCAGTAGTGAACTAATTACTCAGTTAAAATGTGAAAAACACATTTAGGAATGACTACATGCTATATCTTTATGTAGCCTAATTTCTAAAATGCTGCTCAGCTTCTCACACCATTTCTGTTTGTAGGATTCTTCATTTGTTATCTCATGTATGAATCACTAACTGTGAGCTCCTTCACACTTGGCCTCCTTGTGAGATACCTTGTGTAATACCTTTCGTGTGGTATATTTAAATACTGCTGACAAGCTTCCCTGTTTATCTGCCTGCCTCTGTTTCATCAGTGCATTGAGAATTTGTTAGTGATGTATTTCCTGGGCCTCTTCCACAAAAATAATCTAATTCTTTATAAAACTAGAACATGTAGAAGACCATGTGAGAGGTCTTGCCAGGAGGAAAATGATATGTGAAAGTCAGATGTTTGCTGCAGGCAAAACTATCACATGTGGGTGTGTCCTTAAATTCCAAAGTGTTTGTTTCTTCAGCTATTGGCCTTTATATGTCTATTGACATTGGTAAATGAGGCAGTTATCTATATTATGGAATAGTTTGGGCAAGTGGTTGGAGCTTGATGTTCCTGTTTCAGGAAAAATCTTTTGGCCCTGTCCTCAGACTCTGAGCACAGGAAAAGCTCCTCTGATACCTGTGATAGTCCCAGTTGTCTGTAGGTTATATTTTGAGGGTGTGTGCCAGGATCAAAACAATACGACTTCTACTAATAAATATTTTCACATATATGTTATTTCCCATATATAGGAATTTTGTATTTTGGAAAGGTAACAATATTTTTCAACCAACCAAAAAGGTAAATGGATTGCTTCCGAGTGAACGTCACTTAATAATAGTCAACCTTATACATCAGCCTTTTTCCTGAAATGCCAGTTATAGCTGTAAGACAGCTTAAGACTGTTCATTACCAGCTTGTGCATAAGTTAAATGTTGAAAAATTAATCTTTAAAGCCACACGAACAAGTTGAGCTACAGCATGACTTCATATACTCAGATGTCTTTACTGTCCATGTTTCAGGCTTACTCTGTAGCTCGTCTAGTTAATACTGAACCATTATGAACTGCAACCTGTCATTAGATAAAATCAGAATTAGCTCAGTTCTTCAGGCTGCAAAGCATGCTGCAGGCTCTCCCTGCAGCAAAGACGGGGCTGACAGGAAGAGTAGGTGACCAGAGATGTGGAATCACTGTAGCCATCTTACTGCCATCCTCAGTCTTGCAGCTAAGGCTGTAGTCTACCTCCTTTATTGTGCTACTTTGCTCATATTTGAGTTTTAATTAGTCATGTAGCAGAGACGTTAGATGTGAATGCCAGGCCCTTGTGATGGTACTGTGCATAGAGAAACTAAAGCATGGATGCACTTTACTAGAAAAGACAAGTTAAAATGTAGAGGTCTATACTGAATTATTATGTTTCTTAAATTAATCAAAGTAAATTTCATAGCAGTTATTGATCTCGATTCACGCTGTGTTACTCTACTGATATTATGGGGTTAAATGGCATAAAATGAGAGTAATTTAGTGCTGAACAGTCCAGTCAATGTACAGGATTTCCTCTGTAGGGTAAAAAAAAAAAAAAAAAAAGCATGTTTTTCTTACATAATAGAGCTGGGTTTGGTAATGGTTGCATTAGTTTGAGTCTGTCCTTTCATGTGTTACGTTTGCTGTATACTTTAAAAAAATCATTATAAGTTGGTAGACAGAAATGAGCAGTTGAGACAAATGGAAATACGTACATTATTTGCTTGAGATAATGTGTGTGGCAATTTGGCTGCAACTAACAATTTCGATTCTGAGATGAATTTACTTTTTGTTTGCAAAAGTTCTGGCAACAGTGCTAAGATGGTGAAAGCTGTTAAGATTACAACATATGGATTTGAAAAGTAATCTGTTTCAACCACATCAAATAAAAAGCTATTGGCATTTCCACAATAGTACCTGCTCAAAAACTGAGCTCTGACTGAAATCTTGACCCCTGCTTCTACAGCATTCAGCAAAAATAAATGACTTGGCAAATTAAATGCCAAGCTTAGTTGCTTACATAGCTTCAGGTATGTATAAATAGCTGTCGAGTGGTGCTACCTGGTTTCATATGTTAAAGTCCTCTTTGACAATATCATAATACATGTTTTTGTAATGGACGATTTTTCTGAGCCTTTCTTTTGCTCCCATTAACAAGTATATATGAGAGAACATACAGAAGTTGACCTTTACTGCTATTAAATAGGAAATGTCCATTCCTTCTCTTGTTTTTAACTGCCCTATTTATATCTCACCCACTTCACATATGGAAAGGTCAAGTCTCTTGTGTTATAGACTCAGCAGCTCAGTCATTTAATGCTAATTGTGATAGTGAGATGCAAGTAAGCATTGTGTAGGGATGTATGCATTGTGTGGGTATGAGCCAGGTGAGGTTCAGAGTAAATCTGCTGTGTTTGTTATGTACAAGCTAAGTAGCCATGTCAACCATAAGGGCTTATTATTTTGGTCTCAGCATTGCACTAGCATGTCTAGACTTTACCAGAACAGGCTAGTAGGCTTACAAAGCATTGTTTTGCACCCTCTGCATTACCAAAATGTTCACATCATAGCCTTTTTTGTACTGTGCATGGAAAGAAGGAAGACAAATCTTTTAGGAATAAACAGTTTGACACCCCTAGGAAAAGATCAATCATGATGAGTCTGGTTGTAATGACTGCTTCTCCTACTTCCATTATCTAAATGTCAGACTGACAGGTCTGTTTTCTTCTATTATTTCTCTATTCCTGAGAATATATACGTATATGTATGTATCTCTCACTGGAAGCATTTATCACTGAAAATCACTTTAGTATTAAGGCTTATCAGGGTTTCAACACAGAAGGGTCTGTTCTTTTGTGTTTGTCCTAACTATCCTGCCTTACGTATTACTTGCACTAGCAGCCCAAGCTGATTGTGCCCCTTGCATATCTTACAACCAACTTACTTGTTTGCTGTGTCCCTCTAAAGTAGACTACAGATATAATTTTGAAAACAAAATCTCCTTGGAAATAAACAACTTTGTGCTATCTCATTTATTTTCTGATGTACATTCCAAAATAGACCTATTTCTAACTGCATAAGGGGTGTGTTTTTTTTCCTGCTTGATGACTGACTAGTGCTGTAGTTGATATTCACCTGACTGTGTAAGTACAAAGGCAAGACAAACTTTAATTTCTGTGCCAAGAAACCTGGAACTAAAGCTCCTAACCTTTCTCCGCTGATTATTGTAACTTCATGCCAGTGAAATCTGTGGGTCTGAATAAAAAAACTCTAAAAAAACCTTTCTCTTATTTCTGTAAAAGGAACCATTAAATTTGCAGTAGTCTCTCTTCAGAGTGATTACTAGATTAAAGATCTGCTGTAAGTGAGCCCGCAGTCATTGAGCAGAGTGTTTTCCAGCTATGACCTGAGAAAGACAATGCTTTCCCTGTTAGTGGCTTGGCTTTGCTACTTCCCCTGGGGAGCTACTAACACAGCTTACAGGAAATGAACTTGCAAAACATTTGTAAGGATTTGTTTCCTAGGATGGGTAATCATGTAGAATGTGTCTTTCATTGATGGTACATGCCTCAAAAAGTGTGAAAAACTTACTCTCGAATACTAGGCAACTGTAACTGAGGGTTTAGGCTTTTTTGTTTGGCTGTGACTACAGGAAAAACAGTGCATAAGGATTCTTCTCCAGCAGCAGTAAACCAAGCATTAAGATAACACTACAAGAAACGAACAACATTTTCTTTATCTTCCATCTGGTTTAAGGCAGATCATCTAAGTTCTGTGTGTAGTCAGTGAGTCAGATGTCCTCAGGTTTTTCTCACTGCAATGAGTGAGCTATTCCACCTCTCCTTCTGTATGCTCATTATGCTGGAAAACCTCCTGGAGTGGCCTACATTTGCCCTTGCAAACTGAGAGCAAGCAGGCTGTGATTGTGAGTATCTCTCACTTAAGTGCTTCAAATGTGGTGCAGCCAAGTCCAGATCTATTTCCAGAAATATTGGGACATCAATATAAAGAGAACAGAATTATAAGAACAAGGTAGACTTGGGAAAGTGTGCTAAATTTTAAGAATACTTGTTCAAGAAATTACATGTGTTAGATTTGATAATATTTTTAACTGCCTTTATCTAACTGTTGGCACATTCATAACCATTTGGTCTTATAGGCATTCTGTATTTTTAAACCCTAAAGGCTGGGTGAGACTTTGAGAATTTTAGAGGATCATTGTATGTCTGAAATGTGACATTTCTTTGCAGATCTAATATCCAGTTCTGCAGTATCCTTTCATCAAAGTTAATAATAGTTATACAAAAAGGTCTGGAGAGAGTATCCTATTCACCTGTTAAAAAAATTTCAGATAAGAGTCCCAAATATAAACACAACTATTGACAACCCACTCACTATAGGCAAATAATATGAGACTGATGTGTGTCTACCTGTGCACACAAACAGACACACACTTACATACACATAATGATGACTAAATAAAATAAATAAATTTGCAATGAAAACCTTATCTACCAAAGTTACACATTGCCAAGTTTGTCTTTCATCCTGCTAAGGTTGATGAACTTGATAATGCTCAAGCAGATCTATGAATCTGCACTATTTTTCACTAAATGTATTCAGTTATGTCAATTTGTAACACTCCATGATATTAGTTTTAGCAAGTAAGAAGATAATCAGGTGCATTTGTTTCACTGATGTAGGATATTAAGAGATGTTTTTGCTTGGGTTTCAATTTTTTATTTTGTCAATTGTGAAATACAGGAAATATCTTGGAAGCAGAAGAGAAAAATCTTTTCTCCAAATCTTCCAATTTAACTTTTAAGTATAATTCCAAAATACTTATTAACTGATAGTTTCTCAGATGAAGTTTTGGCTTACTAATAACTGAGTAACTACATTATATTACTTCTGGTTAGTTTTAAATTCCTATTTTACATTGTTATTTTTTCTATCAAAATTAATAAGCTATCTCCACAGAGGAGATTGTTGCCATGCACTGTGTAGTCAGTCAGATTGTTCTCAAATACTTCAGAAAAACATAGGTATTTTGTC
Organism: Pezoporus wallicus; assembly: GCF_028554395.1. Taxonomy (NCBI): domain Eukaryota; kingdom Metazoa; phylum Chordata; class Aves; order Psittaciformes; family Psittacidae; genus Pezoporus; species Pezoporus wallicus. Next base: position 1,192,667 of record NW_026636323.1, on the reverse strand, counting down.
TGTCTGGTTATCCTACAAGTCCCTCCAAAACCTTCAAAATACTATCTCTTCGCAATATTTGGCTTTATTGAGCTCAGTTGTAGTCCAAAGCAGGTTCTTCAATTCCAGAACTTTTGTTCCATTGTAATAGAAGCCATGGGCTTTGCAACATACAAAAAATATACAGTAAATTTGACTGAATTATGGAAATTACTTATCATTATAAAGCATTTATGTCTCCTTCTTTAGGTATTTTGTACCTGTTCTGTGTGCTAGGCACAGATCTGTAGAACCATAATCTTTTCCAGTAATTTTCTTTGAATTATTTCTTTTTCTTTTCTTTTTATCTATTGATGAAGGGGAAACATTCCTAGTGCCACTGATAGAACGCTGATTGACTGCTATGATCTTTGTCAACTTAAGTTGGGCTGGTATTTTCAAGCACATTTGTGGTATTGTAACCTCATGATTATAATAAATTCTTACTAGGCAACATAAGAAAATTGTGATGAAATACAAAGAGAATTTGTGTAGGTGTTCAAATTACATCCCAAGTATTGGGGAAAGCAGGTAAGATTCATGATGCTCAGTGGGAAATACTGAGGCACTGACCGTGTGTGCTTACTCTCATATGTTAGAAACAGGAGTCGAAGCACTAGGAAAGGAAAGCTGATATACATGCAGGATGAAACTGGGCTATGTTTTTAAGCCCAGTTTCTTTGTGAAATTGCTGTGGGTAGAAAAACTGGAAAATGGAGGTAAAAATGAGGATAAACAATATGTCTGTTGAGTGAGATAACACTTAACCTCCTTTGCTTTTTGCTGTTCTTATAGACTGTGGAACTTAAATATTAACGTAAGAGACTATTCATATTCCAGTTTACATGAAATAAGATTGATTTTGTTTTAAATGCTAGATGTGGGGGAACTAAAATGAAGTATTTGCCACTTTGGTTAGCTAGAAAAAAATTCCAAAAGCAGCTCCAGTTATGTATCATGTTCCAGTCTGGTTTTACCAGCAGTGATCTATGAGAACATTCAAGTTAAGATTTCATTATCTATATTCACCTTTATCTGTTTGCACCAAAATGAAAAATGCAAGGAATTTTCTGGCTTGTGCACAGTACTCAGCTCAAATAAGTTTAATGAGATAACACATTTGATTGTGCACACAGATTCATACCTCTGCTGACACACAAAGTTGAAACTCTGGGAGGCAAGAAAAGGAGCACAGCGCTTGTGTAACAACAGCTGTCCCAACACAGGCAAACCAATACTTGACAAGAAACCAAAAATACCTAGGAAAAAATCTAAACCTAAAAAAAAAGCTTTATTTCACTTACTGAAAAGTGTGAAACTCTCTCCATTGTCTAGTGTGTATTTTATGCTCTCTTGTTACTGTCTATGTATGATAAAGAAACATTTATGGACATTATTCTTCTCTCACCAGAACCAGTATTCTACTTTGGAAATGATGAATATTACGTTGATGAGAGTGCTGGCTATATTGAGGTAAATGTCTGGAGGACTGGAACTGATCTGTCTAAAGCTGCCTCTGTTACAGTGAGGTCTTGCAAATCTGAACCAGTAACTGCAGAGGGTAAGTTACTGTTTTGCTTTAGCTTCATAATACCCCTCAACAACAAATGCTGGTATATTTGTTCTTGATACAGATTCACCTACATAAGACGAAATTTATATGTGTCTTGCTTTTAGCAGATCTTTCTTTTTAGAACAAATTAAGTAGTTATGGAATTTCTCTCTAAGTTAGTAGGAACAATTGTGAAGTAGAGCACTAAGAGAAATGGGGGGGGGAGAATATATTTCCTTATAGTAAAAATCTTAATTCATTGTGCTAGGACTTCTAGTATTCAAAACTGGGAATGGCACAGCTCTTGGGCGCTCTAGTCTGTTGGCCACAGCCTGAAAGCTCTGACATGGCTGGCTGCCTGTAAAGCCATGAGCCTGGTTCTTGGTCTTACACAGTGCTGTGCTGGGCTGCCAGTCCTGACATCCTGCTTTAGAGGCTAAGCTCTGAGGTGTAGAAGAAGCAGGAACTCTAGGCAAGTGCTTTTCTGATGATGGCCTTTAGCCTTGGCAAATTCACAGAATTCCAAACCTTATTTCAATTTCAGTTTCAATGAAACTGTGTCCCCCAAAGCTTTGTTTTAACAGTTCTGCTCCTTATTCCTCCAACCCCCCCCCCCCCCCCCCCCCCAAACATTAAGTCCTAATCCTTTACTAAATTTCTAGATACCTTTAATGCTTTGGTTCCAAGATGAAGTGTCAGGTTTAGGTGGTATCTTGTTTTGTTAGCTTTCTTCTCACTGGTTTGTTATGGATTAGCTTGCTTTGGTTTAAATAGCAAATAACCAACCAACAACAATAACAACGAACATAAGAGCAAACCAAACCCAGATGCCAGATGAGTCTGTCTTTAACATTAAGTTGCCAGATCTCACCTGACATGGTCTGAGCAGAATTTATTTCTTTTGGTTTCCATTCATTCTGGTTTACACAACTCCTCTAAATAGGAGTTCTTCCTCACAATCAGCTCACTGGCTTTTTCTCCTTGCCTTTTTACATTAGTCTCAAAACTTCTACCTTTGTTACAGAGCAATATTAAATTTCTTTCCAAAAGACTTTGCTTCATCTCCAAAGCTTTTTGCTTGCTTTAATTTCTTACTTAAGACACATTTTATTAGTTTTACTGGAATAACTGTTGGTTTACAACAGAACAGAATCAGCCCCATTTTGTGACTTGAATCACTATACAAAAAGTAGCTTAATATCGACTTGTTGTATTCTATAGTCCAACTTACGGATGGTCAATATTATTTAAAAAAATACATTCACCTACAATTGACTGCCTAATGATAGGTATTTTTATTTTTCGTTACATGTAATTCTGTTTATTAATTTGATATGGTTTACCTTTCTTCTGTTGGTAGCTGGAGTAGATTATGTAGGCATCAGTCGTAATTTGGATTTTTCCCCTGGAGTCAATATGCAGACATTTCGTGTGGTAATTCTGGATGACCTTGGACAGCCAGTGTTAGAAGGAACTGAGAAGTTTGAGCTTGTGCTAAGGATGCCCATGAATGCTGCCCTTGGAGAACCCAGCAAGGCCACCATCTTCATTAATGACTCAGTGTCTGACTGTGAGTAATCTTTTTTTTTTTTACCTTTTCACATTTATGCAGGGGATAGCACTTATCCGTTTGAATCACACTGAAGCCAGTGAGTCTACATGTTTCAGCTACAGTTGATGTGTTATGTAATTTGTTGTCTACCTGTTTATATTATATATCTAATGCGCTGTGGTTTACCTAAATTTGAAATAGTAGCAGGGAGATATAACTTTTTCAATTGTACTTTACACATGCTTTTTCATGTTTTTCTGCCCAGTACCTAAGATGCAGTTTAAAGAATCTGTATATATAGGCAATGAAAATGATGGACAGATTTCTGCCATGATATATAGGAGTGGGGACATCCGATACACATCCACTGTGAGATGCTATACAAGGCAAGGCTCAGCTCAAGTAATGATGGACTTTGAAGAACGTCCTAATACTGACAGTTCCATCATCACATTCCTTCCTGGTAAGCTTTTGGTCTGATTTTAGAAGCCTTTTGTCTACCATGTTTTGTTTCATTTTGCTTTGCTCTGTCTGTTTGTTTTGTTTTGTTTTAATTGTGTCTTCTTGTAAAGTCGTGGCAAAAGGACCACTCTGGAAAACCAAGCCTTTTCCATATACAGTGGGCAGAGTGCACAAAAATGATGTCTCTTTTTGCTTCACGTCTGACCTAGAGGGATAACCAATAGGAACCAAAGGGACATATCTTCATATAGATTCAGCCTGAGTGCCAGGATCTTTTTGGTAGCAAAAGCAGGCTCACCGTAACACAATATCAGAAGCACAACCTGCTGTCAAAAAAGAAACTTCAGAAGCTCTGCTCTTTGTTAAGCAGATTTCTGGTAAATACATTTAACTCACACTGAAATAGAAACTTGTCTTAGAAAAGTCCCAAAATGGGGGATTCCACTTCAATGAGTTTCAGTGAAAAGGTAATGATTACAAATTCTGCTTTCACTATTGTTATTACTCATTAACTTATACAATGTCAAGGTAGATGCTTTCACCAGCAGAAGCAGCCTGTGGTTCCTTGAGTTTGGAGAGAAGTGCTGTAATAGAGCAAAGAACAGCTAGGTTCTGCATGATATTACCTTCAGAATTATTGCAGGTGAAACTGAGAAGCCTTGCACATTGGTGCTTGTGGATGATACTTTCCATGAAGAAGAGGAAGAACTACGTTTGGTTCTTGGCACTCCAAGAAGTGATTCTTCCTTTGGTGCCTCTATTGGTGAACAAAATGAGACGCTGATAAAGATTCAGGATGATGCAGACAGTAAGAATTTATTTTGTTATTACTGGCTTCTGGAAGTCTGTTTGTGCACTCTAAAAACATTTTTCTTCTACTTACAGAGGCTATTATTAAGTTTGGTGAGACCAAATTTAGTGTGAGTGAACCAAAGGACACAAGGCAAGTAGCAGTTGTAAAAATCCCAGTGCTTCGTCTGGGAGACACTTCAAAGGTTTCTGTTGTAAGAGTTCACACAAAGGATGGATCTGCTACTTCTGGAGAAGACTATCACCCTATATCAGAAGGTAGGATCATTCAGATGATTTTAACATCCTACCATTTGCTTTTATTCTATGACTATATATTCATGACTATAACAAAATATCTGAAAGATGAAATAACTATGAATAGAATACTTTGCAACTACATCCGTTTTGCCATACAAATTCAGTATGGGCATTATCCCATGTGGTACACCATGCCAAATTCCTCTTTGTATACTAGATATCAGTGAAGATATTTACAAAAGAATTGTGGCTCCTTTGAAAACATCTGCAGCTCAAGTAACTGTGGAAGAAATGTGTGAGTGCCATTGCAAAATGTAACACCATTACTCTGTAGAAGCATCCGCTCATAGGATATGATTGTGTAGTTGTTTCTCAAGCAGTTCATTAAGCAAATGGCTTTTGCTTTCTGTAGGAATTAATGTTTATTTCTTTTTATTTTTCTACTTTCATAATAATTTTTCTTTATATATCTGCAGTTCACTACATGCTGCTTCTTACTACTAATGAATGCGGAGAAAAATTGTGTAACAGAATGAGAAATTTCTTAGCTGATAAACTTCTTTCCATTAAATAGCCCACCCAAATGGTTCAGTAAATGACTGAGTTTGTAGAACTGTGAATTTTTTTCATATGAAATTTGTGGTGATACATGATACTAATGTGTCTTTTAAGATTAATCATTAATTGCTGGAGTGTTTTCAGTCTTGGATAAACTATTTCTTCCTGGAAAGAATACAGGGATGCTGTCCAGGAAGCTAGGGACCAAGTTAGGAAAGCTAAGGCCCAGTTAGAATTAAACTTGGCTACGGATGTTAAAGATAACAGGAAGGGATACTATAGGTACATAGGTACATAGAATCATAGAATAATTAGGGTTGGAAAGGACCTTAAGATCATCTAGTTCCAACCCCCCTGCCGTGGGCAGGGACACCTTACACTAAATCATATCACCCAAGGCCTCGTCCAGCCTGGTCTTGAACACTGCCAGGGATGGAGCATTCACAACCTCCCTGGGCAACCCATTCCAGTGCCTCACCACCCTAACAGGAAGGAATTTCCTTCTTATATCCAAGCTAAACTTCCCCTTTTTAAGTTTTAACCCATTACCCCTTGTCCTGTCATTGCAGTCTCTAATGAAGAGTCCCTCCCCTGCATCCCCATAGGACCCCTTCAGATACCGGAAAGCTGCTCTGAGGTCTCCATGCAGCCTTCTCTTCTCCAGGCTGAACAGCCCCAACTTTCTCAGCCTGTCTTCATACAGGAGGTGTTCCAGTCCCCGATCATCCTCATGGCCCTCCTCTGGACTTGTTCCAACAGTTCCATGTCCTTTTTATGTTGAGGACACCAGAACTGCACACAATACTCCAAGTGAGTTCTCACAAGAGCAGAGCAGATAAAACATAGCGGATAAAACATAGCAGATAAAAAACAGAGTAGGGACAATGTAGGCCCCCAAAGCGTTCAACACCGTCCCACATGACGTCCTTGTCTCTAAATTGGAGAGACATCAATTTGATAGGTGGACCACTCAGTGGATAAAGATCTGGCTGGATGGCCGGACGCAAAGAGTTGTGGTCAATGGCTCAATGTCCGGCTGGAGACCAGTAACAAGTGGTGTCCCTCAGGGATCGGTGTTGGGACCGGTCTTGTTCAACATCTTCATCGCTGACATGGACAGTGGGATTGAGTGCACCGTCAGCAAGTTTGCCGATGACACCAAGCTGTGTGGTTCGGTTGATGCGCTGGAGGGAAGGAATGCCATCCAGAGGGACCTTGACACACTTGTGAGGTGGGCTGATGCCAACCTCATGAGGTTTAACCATGCCAAGTGCAAGGTCCTACACCTGGGTCGGAGCAATCCCAGGCCCAGCTACAGGTTGGGCAGAGAAGAGATTCAGAGCAGCCCTGTGGAGAAAGACTTAGGGGTGTTGGTTGATGAGGAAATGAGCATGAGCCGGCTTCAGTGTGCGCTCACAGCCCAGAAAGCCAACCGTATCCTGGGCTGCATCAAAAGGAGCGTGACCAGCAGGTCGAAGGAGGTGATCCTGCCCCTCTACTCTGCTCTTGTGAGACCTCACTTGGAGTATTGTGTGCAGTTCTGGAGTCCTCAACATAAAAAGGACATGGAACTGTTGGAACAAGTCCAGAGAAGGGCCACGAGGATGATCAGGGGGCTTGAGCACCTCCCATATGAAGACAGGCTGAAAAAGTTGGGGCTCTTGAGCTTGGAGAAGAGAAGGCTGCGTGGAGACCTTACAGCAGCCTTCCAGTATCTGAAGGGGGCCTATAGGGATGCTGGAGACAGACTCTTCGTTTGGGACTATAGTGATAGGATAAGGGGTAATACGTGCGAACTTAAAACAGGGAAAGTTCAGATTACGTATGAGGAAGAAGTTTTTTTCTGTGAGGGTGGTGAAGTACTGGAATGGGTTGCTCAGGGGAGCTGTGAATGCTCCATCCCTGGCAGTGTTCAAGTCCTTGTTGGGCAGAGCCTTGGGTGACATGGTTTAGTGTGAGGTGTCCCTGCCCATGGCAGGCAGGTCGGAACTAGATGATCTTAAGGTCCTGACTGTTCTGTGATTCTATGATTCTATTCTGGTGTCCAGTCCAACTGATAGGACTTATTTTTGAACATCCAGCAACAACATTGGGCTATCTCCAAATTGCACAGAAGAAGAGTCATTTCCACTTAGCGATATTAGAAGAGAAAAATTGTTACCAATAAGAAAATTGTCAACCCAAAACTTGCTAATTTCAGTCACTTTGCCTCCTGCATTTGGGAGTTTTGCTCTTTCCTCCTGAAAAAGCAGGAATTTTTAGTGCCAGCTAATACTTCTTCTATATATATTACCTATACGCATTGCCTTGCTTACGCTCTCCCTGCTGTGCACTGACAAGACATGGAGGCAGAGTTTTTAATGGAAACATGCTACTGCTGTAGAAGAGGCTCTAGGCCTGTGCCCAGAAGCCTTTGAGAAAGGTCTGTGATCTACTGGGTTTCCCCACAGATTTCAGAACATCTGTGGGTTCAGGCAGCCTGCCTATTCAGCCATGGGTACAAACTGGATTATCTGAAGGAAGTGGGACAAACTGAAATTCAGTAAAAGTCTTCGCTCTCCCATAGCATGCTTATTACCATAAGGAATATTTTCATGGCTTAATAACATTTAAGGCTAAAGGGTAATTAGATCACTTAATCAGACTCACTGTGGATTGCAAGTTTCTCCGGGTTTCCCCCATTTACTTCTGTACTGAACCAAATAACTTTTGGTTAGAGAATATATATCCTCCAGAAAGGGCATCCAGTCTTGGTTTGAAGGCACCAGAGAGGATGAGTGTTTCATAGCATTTTGCTTCACTTTTCTGTCCTTATTTCTCATATATAATTCAACTGTCATCCACTGCTGATTGTTTTACCTGTCCCTTTAAAGTGCAGAGCTCTTTTAGTACCTGGTATTTTTTGTTTATTATGGTGTTTCAATATACTAATCAGAACATAGCTTTCTGTAAGTCTGTTTTTTTCTTTCTTCTGGTCCTTAATTTCTGTTGGTCATTTTTGTGCCATCTTCAGTTAATTTCAAATCCTGTAAAAAAAAAAAAAATAGTAGAAATGTACCTACTATTTTAGGATCACTCTCATCCATTCCACACACAAATGTAAAATATTTTCTGTACTTCTTCCTTTAGTAAATGCATCAAAGAATGACAGTACTCTTCTAACTCTATCAGTGTGATGGGCTGACCTTGGCTGGATGCCAGGTGCTCACCAAGCCACTCTATCACTCCCCTTCTCATCTGAACAAGTGAGAGAAAATGTGATGAAAGGCTTATGAGTCAAGGCAAAGACAATGTGTCACTCAGCATTCGCCATCACAAGCAAAACAGACTCAACTTGGGAAAATAAATTTTACTTATTACCAATTGAATCAGAATAGGATAATGTGAAATAAAACCAGATTTTAAAACCCCTTCCCCCACCCCTCCCTTCTTCCCGGGATAAATTTCACTCCCAAATTCCTCTACCTCTTCCCCCTAAGCAGCACAGGGGGATGGGAAATGTGGGTTATGGTCAGTTCATCACATGCCTCTGACGCTCTTTCCCTCTCAGCGGTGGGTGCATCATGGAGCTGTCTGTCACTGGTCTGTCAGACATGGGAGAAGCTTCTAGCAGCTTCTCACAGAAGCCACCCCTACAGACCCCCCCAGTACCAAAACCTTGCCATGTAAACCCAAGAAGTCACCTGAGGTTGAACTTCTTGTTCGCCATGACCTCCAAAGTTTTTTTCAGAGAGTGCTTTTCAAAATACAGTACTTTTTGTGTAGCTCTAGCTTTGTGCCTTATTTTTGGCATATACCATTTATTAAAATGCATTTTCTTTGATTAAAACCTGGTAATACTTTTTATTTAGAATTCTTCGCTCTTTTGGTCATACACGTATGTTGCCAACATTTATGTAATAATTAGTCCCAGAGCATTTTCAAAATACTAAGTTGCTTTAGACTTAATCTTGGTCTTTTCAAATATCTTTTGATGATTATTATGCCTCATTTTCAGTGAGTTCAACATGTATCCACCACTATTCATTATTATTATTTTAGCATCAAATAGGTTAAACTAAATACATGAACATCTGTAATTTGAAAAGGAAGTATTAACTGCCATCTCTCCTGTCTAGGTTTAGAATTATAGCTTGTTATGAACAACAGATTTATTTTTTAAATGTCTCATTATGTTTTTAGAAATTGAGTTTAAGGAGGGTGAAACACAGCATTTTGTGGAGATTGAAGTTCTCTTTGATGGAGTGAGAGAGATGAGAGAAGCCTTCACTGTTCACCTGAAGCCTGATGAGAACATGGTTGCAGAAATACAGGTAACAAACTCATGCAAAGTACTCAACAGCAAAATTTTATAAACAATACTTCTTGGTTTCTGGACTATAGCTTTGCTCTTCTTTTAGGGTTTATACATGCCATCTTGGCTTGTATCTTAAAAGACAAAGAGGATCAGCACAGCTGATAGGGTAGCACCTACCCAAAAGAGTTTGTTGGCAAGGCATGATTCAAGAAAGCTGGGACCCAAGGTTAAAGGGTTTGGTATCTTCAGTGTTCTGAAAAGAAAGAAAGTAATTTTTACTCTTGCTTTTGTAGTCTGCTTTATGTTTTCCAGTGCCTCAATCCTTTCTCAATAGCTCATCCTATTGAGGTTTTAGAACTTCTTTTGGGACAATATTTTAAAGGTTACGCCTGATCAAGGTCCATTTTGAATCCCTTTGTTTATTTAAATGTTCACAGAGAACCATTTCTGCCTTTTCATTGCCAGACAGCCAAGGCCATTGTTTACATTGAAGAAATAAACAGCATGGCAGATGTCACCTTTCCCTCTGTCCCTCAAGTTGCATCCCTTTTGATATATGATGATACTTCTAGAGCCAAAGACAAAACCAGTCCCATAGCCGGCTATCCTGTTGTCTGTATCACAGTGAGTATCTCTGTGGAAAGATGGAACAAATTTAGTATATGATTTTTGCTCAGTGGATTTTAGGCACCCAGTATCAGTCCATATTGTTGTGAGCCACAGGTGAGTTCAAGCTAGAACTGTCCCAAGAGCTAATCTAGTTTGTCTGGATAATTAATCAATTTTCAGTAGGACAAAAAGCACAGAAAGATATTTTGCTTCTTCATCACTAAGAACAGTTTGATGCTCACACTATGTCTATGATTGCATGATCTCACTATTACCTGCATTATCTTAATTTGCAGAGTTAAAATCACTAGAGATAACCAATAAGCCATTGATTTTAATAAGTGACACAGACTGGAAGATGAGTTGAAGTACCACAGGCTTCTTTCATTGTAATTTTGCAGCTGAAAGCTTTGCATGAAGAAGGTTTTGGTCCATCTGTGTCTTCAGCTTGTTTCTCACACCATTCCTTTCACACAGGAATGGATCATATGTTGAATGTATCTCCCAAATAGAAATCAATAACAACAACAACAAAAGAGAAATCTTGAAATGCAAAGTATATTTGCAGAATTAGACCAAAGGGCAAAATTCAAGTTAAAGCAGCATGTGGAACTGTAGTTTGTGCCTTCGTAACTCTGTTAGAATTTCACCCATAAACCATAATTTAAAATAGTATTTTTATTTCATTAAGAATAATTAGACCTGCCTTTTAATCTACCACAAGCAGGCTTAAAGTGTCAGTGTCAAAATAAAGTGATTTCTTAAGAGATTTACTGGGGTTGTCAGTTCTATGTTGTTGTTGAGCTTTGTGATCTTGATAAATTAAAATTCTTGTGCCATGAAAGCAGTAAATTGTTAACATATCTTGTTCTGCAGGCTTGTAATCCTAAATATGAAGACTTTGACAAGACTGGTTCTATATGTGCCAGTGAGAACATCAATAATACTCTGACACAATACCGGTGGCTTGTAAGTGCACCCACTGGTCCTGATGGTGTGACTAGCCCCATGAAGGAGATTGACTTTGATACTTTCTTTACTTCCTCCAAGATGATTACACTTGACTCCATTTACTTCCAAGCTGGTTCTCGAGTCCAGTGTGCGGCTCGTGCTGTGAATTCAGATGGGAATGAGGGTCTTGAGCTTATGAGCCCTATTGTAACTATAAGCACATCAGAAGGTAAGGCATCATTACCTATTGCAAAACCCCCAGACCTCTTTTTGATCCCAGATTCTGTCATAACAAAATTTGATTACATAACCAGCTGTTTTAACATTACCATCTCGGCTTTTCTTCTGTTGTCCATAGAGATTGTGCAAACACTTTCTTCTTAGCACGGTAGGGAACTGTAAAAAGAAAATGTTTTTTAACTTTGGTAGTTGCCCACATCCTTGAATTATTAACCACATAGCAAACTTGCATGTTCAGTAGAACAGTATATAATGTGCACTGGCATTAATGAAGCCTTGTTTCTCTTGAATTTTGAATTCAACTGTAGTAACCTTGCAGTACAATCTCAGCTCCTGTTAGACACTGGAGAACCCATGTGGGAGTGCTCTTGCGAATGCCTAGCCAGAAGAAAAGCTCCATTTGGCATTCAGGCCTCACTGGCCTCAGTCACTGGACGCCTGATACTCAGTGTCTTCCTTGGCTAAGGTGTGATGTCCGATAACAGGGCATAGACAAATCTTTTCATGGTTGAGGTATTCATAATATTTAGCCTTCTTTTTCTGATTCCATCTTTGTCTCTCTCTGATTGTCTGATACCAAATCACTACTGAATTGTTGCTGCATTCCCTCAGCCAGCAGTTACTGCAGTTTGCTTCCTTTGCCCAGCCAACTCTTTTCATGAAACTCTTACTGAGTAATGTTGTGAAGCAGAGGTGAAGAACTGACATGCACAAAGTACAGTCTGATAGCATATGCTATTTTGTAGTAGAAGTCACAGATACTTTTGTTTATTGTATAACGTGGAGAATGAGTAATCAGCAATTACAGACCATTGTATTTTATTACCCTTTTGCTGCTGTTTTACATTCTTTGTGTCATCTCTGCTGCTTTTATATGTACGTTAAGTCTTCTGGGTTTTGTGAGATCTTGCAGTAGATAAATTACATGATTCTTCATCTGAAACATAATTTTAATTTCCTTGGCCTTTCCAACTAAATATTGTTAACATTTTATTTCCAACTAAGTTAGGGCTTTAATGAGCTTAATGGATGGATTTTCTATTTATTATATTCCTGTCCTTTATTCCACATTTTGACTGTAGACTCAAGTTGCCTTTTTTTGTGCTATCAGGAATCCTACAAGCCAAAAGGACAAGGCTAATTAACTCAGGCTCAGGACTTAATTGTCATGCATATATTGCTTCCAGTACCAAAGCTAACTTATGATGCGAAAGTCAACAACACTGAAGATCATGTACAATAAAAAGGAAATTATTAGATGCTATTTTGAAAAAAGTGCAATGCTCAAAGCAACCTGCCAAAATCCAGTATATTTTGAGCCTTGAAGATGCTTTACCTCCAGTGCATAGACCAAATTCTCAGAAGTCAGATTGTGCAAAAAAAAAAAAATGTATTTAGCCTCTTTAGTACATCTTTCTTGCATTTAAGAAAAACAAACAAACAAAGCTATTGTTTGCAGAATAGAATTTATTTTTCATCATGCCAGAAGTTTCCAACTTGAAGTGTTGAGACAGATGAGGCCCACCAAAACTGATAAATTCTCCAGGAGGAGAGCCCTGCATTCTCTTTCTTGTAATCCCTCACAGACTGGCAAAGAGCAGAACATGGGTGAAGGAAACTGGTGATTTTCCACATCTGCTGGTTTCTTTGGCCATCACATGTCAATGTGCTATGATTCTTGTGGCCAGAATGCAGATGCTTCTACATTGAACTACGCAACCAGAAGTTGCATATATATCAGATCATATTATTGCAAGCCTAATCTGGTCCTACAAACCAGGACTAATACTGGAACAGGTTGAAATAATACTGGAACAGGTTGAAATAACACTGGAAAGGATTGCCAAAATAAGTTATAAATTCTTCTTTCTTGGAGAAATTAAAAATTCAACTGAACAAGGCCTTGAGCAACTTGATTTGACTTTGAAGCTTTGAGTACGGTATTTCTAAACATCCTTTGACACAATTATTCTACAAAATTCTACATTTTGGTCACTAATGAAACAGGAGGCTCATGGATTTCTGTGAAGCTATGTATAGGTCCAAATCCCAATCCTGGGCCAAAACAAACTGAACACTGATCAGGTATCTTTTGTAAAGCTATGTATGTGCTTAAGAGGGTGGGAGGAATTAAAGTGTATGCCTCTGAGAATCTCTGTAAGAAAGTATGGCACTTGACACTGACTTTGCAAGCATGCTTGATACATGCAACTGAAAATGTACAGGTGCAGTATCATCACCTTTTTCTGAAAATGTGGTCCAGTTGATCTGGATGATTTCTATTTGAATCCTCTTTTGCATTAATTCCTTTTCAAACCTCTGGTAAATGCTGCTGAAAAGGGTTTACCTGTTGTTGAAGAAAATTCTCCTTGTTTTGGGAACTTGTACAGTGAGAAAAAGTACATCTAAAAATAGTGCAAAGGAAAGTATAGATTATAACCTCTGGACATAAAATAAAGTTATTTTCTCTTTTTTCCATCAGGTCTTTGTCAGCCTCGTGTGTCAGGAGTAGTTGGAGCAGAACCCTTCTCTGCCAAATTGCGGTATACTGGCCCAGAAGATCCTTATGCCAACTTTATCAAATTGACAGTCACAATGCCACATATTGATGGTATGATATAATCAGCTTATCAAGTGTGGAGTTGAGAGAATTCATAAAACAAGCTGTTATTTGAGCTATTTTATTGGTCATGTTATTTTAAATAGCCATGTGGGACCAGAGAAGAGCTTGATGTATGTACAAGTGCAGTTTGCAACAAGGTGCATAACATACTGTGTTAATGCATAGTCTTTGATCTGAAGACTGTTTTCAGATTAATTGCATAGTTTACAGAAGTTTGGCTAAGTCTACACTTTATAAAACTCCTTTGAAACGCATACAGATATATCAAAGAAGAATTTATTTATGAAAAGACATAAAGCCATTTAATTACTATGTGTCTCTGAAAATTATCACAAATCCTGACTGAAAATTATGTTGCAGATTTAGAAATGTTATATTTGGCATTCATATTACAAAGACACAATTATTGTGGAGAAGTCTCATGCACACATAGCTTATCAACTTTCTCTGAATTCTAAAGTCCGTTAATTGCTGTATGTGCAAAATACAGAATCACTGCATAGCTTGCTTAGTGTTTGACAAACTTTGGCTAAATTAAGCAGCTCTGAACAGTGAAATTTAGTTATAGTGCTACAAATTAATGTTTTTTAGGCATGCTGCCTGTTATTTCTACAAGAGAACTCTCCAACTTTGAGCTGACACTTAGCCCTGATGGAACTAGAGTTGGAAACCATAAATGCTCCAACCTGTTGGATTACACAGAAGTGAAGACCCACCATGGTTTCTTAACTGATGCTACCAAAAATCCAGATGTGATTGGAGAGACCATTCCGTATCAGTACAGCCCAATAATTAGAGGATTTAATACCTTACGCTTCTACCGCAATCTGAATCTGGAAGCCTGTTTATGGGAGTTTGTTAGCTATTATGACATGTCTGAGCTCCTCACAGATTGTGGAGGCACCATTGGAACAGATGGACAGGTATGAAGCTGTAACTTGATTTTTTACTATGTTCTTACAGTGAAATGTTTCCTTGATAATGTGTCTATGCCTATAGAAATAAGTGGGTTTAGAATTAATTTAGTTGAAAAGTAGTTGGTTTTTCTTTCTTGGACTTCCCCCAAAGTTAGTTTGTTTCTTAAAGCTATTAATATTCATTAAATATTAATAGGCTATATGTAAAATTTGTGTCTGATTGAAGTTAAGAGAATAATTTAGTCTGAAGGAAATTTGCTGTGATTTTCTCCCAATACAATTTTGAAGTATTTTAGGACAAATCAATCCAACATTTACTGTATAGTGAGCCACCTTAGTCTTTTCTTAGAATAAAAGCCTAAAGGATTGGTTTTACCATATTTATACTATTGGGATATATATATATATATATATACACACACATATATATATAGATACAGAAATACACTGAATTACTATTAATCATGGTGTATCTTTAAAAAGAGTTTAAAAAAAATTGTGAAGACCCTTCTTGCTGATAACAACTGACTGCAATGTCCTACCAGGTGCTTGCCTCTGCTCAGCTCTTGCTCACTGGGTAACAAGACCAGTCAGTGCAGACAGCACAGTTGTCTCGCATTACTCAGCAAAAAATTCCTTGATCAGGAAGGAAAGAGAAACTGCCAATACAGAATGTCTGAAGAACAGACCTGTGAAAGTGGTTGGGAGTTAAAACAAAGAGACTGGGGACATCTTCAGGTGTCCTTTGGAGAATTATTTCTAGAAATCCATAATAATGTGGAAGCAAAAAGGTTTTCTTCTGGTGCAGTGATAGTGATGCTAATCCCTTATATTAACTACTGTCTGATCCCACTCAGGCTCTAAAGTACAAAAGCTATGAAGATCAATCCTCTATGACACACAAAAATCTTTTTTGGGAATAATCATACAGGCTGGAAGAAAGACTGGAAATTCAGTACCTCATTTCAGAGAAGTCTATCCATGGCATCATAGCTGTGTGGTAAAGATACATCACTTTCCTGGCTCTCTTTGAAGCCAGTGTGGAGAGGATGAGGCCACTGTGAAATGGCCATAATTTCTCAACTTTGTAACAGATGTTCATTTTGCCAAGGACCCTTCTTATCAGACCTCAGTAGACTTATATACACAAATTCTTATTTTTGTCAGTCCCAAATGATATGAGGCCTTAACAGATAAGAAAAGTGTGTCATTGTTGAAAGGAACCTGTGGGCATGTGCAACAGCAAAGCTATTCTACTGCTAAAAGCATAGGTGTCAAGGGACATATAGCTAGCTAATCAGATAAGTTTTTCTCTCTGTTTTTAAATTCTTTTTCTCTTTTATACTTACACACCTAAAGTCCACCTTCCTGTGTGAGTGTCCACAGGTGATCATGCTAGAAATTGCACCGGGCTCTCTTTAGACCTCGGTTAACTTCCTAACATTTTACCCCTTTAACTAGAGATTATATATTCTGTAAATTATAAGATGATAACAAAATGGAGCTTCTGTCCTTCTTAGATACAAAGTCTGGTGGATCTGTCATCTCAGTGCTCTATCATAAGTTCTGACTCCTGTTTGTTATAGTGACCAGTTCAAGATCTCTGTCTTGATTCTGGAAGCTCTCCATTGGTGCATCTGCTTGGGGTTGCCCCTCGGCTACAAGCAGATCCTCCTACAGGTGCATTCCACGGAAACCGTGTACCTCTCAGAGGGAAGGCATGCATGTGTGGGATGTAAACCTTACACATTCCCACAAGATAAAAATGACAGCAGTCTTCACTGTTCTAGAAATTATTTAATGTCTTCAACTCATCATTCCTTTTACTATCTCTTAATGCCCATGCAATATGCAGCCGTATATTATTTCCCACACACACAATCATAAGCATATAAGCAAACACAGCTGCCAAGCAGCTGCAACTCCGATCCTGTGAGCTATGCAAGCCACTTCTGCCACAGTGAAAAGGAAGACTTGATATGAGCCCTTTCCATTTTATATACTTTTGCATCCTTTACAGAAAAGCTTGAATAAGCTTTTGCCTAAACCTTGGTTTAGGCAAATGTGTGTCTAAATAAAACCTAAATATGTCTATATGCATGTAAACAGAGGAGAAAATAAGCACTATTACTATATTTTAGTAAATAAAAAGACCTCATATTCGATTGTGAAGGACATGTATAAATGGTAATGTGACCAAGAAAGATAGTTCTACTTGCTTTAAGCTCTAGAAGTGTTATGTACTTTAGGTAAGATCATTCGTTTAAAAGCAGAAAGAGATGAACGTGAGCTATGAGAGCCATTAAACTGCAGCTGAAGTCATCCTTTAGTGCCTTGTAGGTTATGGCTAAAAGGTTACAGTGTGTTAAGTGAAATATCAAGCTGAATTACTTCTAGCAGCAAAGCATTGCCCTGAAGCCAGTATGCGCTTCACTGCCTTCCCTGTTTCCCCACCTCCATTTAATTCTTCTCCAGGTTTGGTCTTTATCTTCACATGACCCCCTCCAGCTGAGAGGGGAGGCAGTCAGTGCCCTGTCTCTGTGGTTGTCACCATTGTTGTTTTTTTCTCCTTCAGTGAACAATTAATAATCCTCCTCTGTGACAGTAAAGCTGGCAGCTATGGTTTTCACCATGGTTTTTTAGTATGCAAAGGAAGCTTAAGTTCTAATATACAGACAGAACAGATAGATTAAAAACCCCACTCTTATGACATCCTGCTACCATTGCAAATTTAATAGCTTTAATTTACCAGATATTTTGGCTAGATCTTTAAGCTCAAAATTATTTTTCTTGATTCTAAATCTCAGGTACCTGTATGGTCAAACAAAGACAGCACTGTCAACTCAGAGAAAGATATTTCACAAAAGAAACTGTCAATATATTGTGTGATGTGGACCTCCACTTTATGGGTGCTCTTCCTATGCTAGGGGAAGAGCTTCAGTCAACAAGAAGTGAGTTCAGAGACCTGCAGCTGGTGTAGCAGTGCTCATACTTTACTGCAAGCTGCAGCTGTCTTAGCCAGTTCCCATGAACTCATGAACTGTCATAATACATACAGAGAAGGTCTTAGTTATTGGTTGTTTTTTTTTTTTTTTGCTCCCTTTGAGGCCTTTTGCTTGTGACCCATTCTCTTTCTCAATTACTCTGTGCATGAGCAAATCCTGTGTGAGTTAGATGCAGCACTCTTTTCAGTATCCAGCTTGATGCTTTGTTCCTGGGGTCTGTCCTTATTCACCACATCTGAGAAATCAGGCACTTATGTATCTAAATATGGATTTAGATGTGCAGCTTAAAGAATGTATATTTAAAAATAAAGACCTAGTCCTCTTTAAATTGAGTTAGTTCTTTTGTATTATAGTTCTGTTTTGGTTAAAGTAAGATTTTATAATTAGCAGCAACAGTTTTCTTTTGGCCAACCTGCAATAAGGCTAAATTTCAGTATCTGTCTTTAAAAATGTATATGTCTTAAAAATATGGAACTCACCTACCTGAGGGCTATCTTCCTGTATTTTCAGGTAATTAATAAAGGTTATTAGACTTTACTTCATGGGGACATGTCAAGTACTGCAGACATCTCAAGTTCTCAAGACACATGTGCTAGAACAATGCCAGATATTCATGAAACAGAATTAAAAAAGGCAATAGTGAAAACCAAGCAAACGACCATACCTTATTAAAGTATATATTGAAGTGTTGGCCTAGACTTATTTGATAGCGTGTTAAGTATCATTTGATCTCATTTCCTTCTGTTTTAACTGCTTTAGCCATACAATTTGGCACCTGAAGGCTTCTGTGTGGTTCTGGCCAAGTACCTATATGTGGATGTTGCTTTCTCTAGTCGCAGTCTCTTGCCAGACTTGGCATAGGGAAGTAAGGAAATTACCATTTAAAAACAAATTATTAACAACAACTAATTAAGCAATTCTTTGACAGAAACAAGAAGGTGAAGAACATATATTAAAATACTTAAATGTACAGCTCGAGACCTTGAAGCTACTTTATTTGAGTAGTTGATCAGTTTGGTTTGCTCTCTAATGAAAACGGTTATTTCTGGACACAGCTGAAAACATCATTCTTCCAATATGTTCAGTTCACATTTATGCTACACGTTACGGCACTGGATGTTTGAAAATCCCATTGGAAAGCAAATTTTTAAATTACCAGTGTGTTTCCACAGCTTCTACGAGGCAGCTCACAGTTTTTATTACACTGAAACAGTATCCTTCCAGCTTTAATAGTTCTAGTTTTACGAAAATCATACTTTAAGGGGAAAAGTCAGCTCTTCTGAAAATCTCACTAGATCTGTAAAATGGAAATAGACAGAAATGTCCATTTTCTTATTTTTATGTTCTGTTCAGCTGCCACAGTCAAGTTTAAGAGAACCCTGCAGCTTGTATTCCCTTGACATGGAAGCTCACTAATAGCCAAACCCTTTTTCTCCAGCTGCAAACACATGCATTTTGTGAGCACTGTGAAGAAAAAACTCCACTGTAAAGTTAATGCACCAGCTGTGTAGCAAAGTCAGACGTTAACTTTTTCAAGGAGCTGGCATTTCAAACCTGCATTGCATTCTCCTCTCCATTCAGACTTCTTTAAAGAAACCTGCTTTACGTTTCACCTGTGATCTACCTGGGGCCAGATCTTAGCTTTACCATATTGGTATTGTGTAAACAGTTAATTGATAACGTTGTTAATCTTGTGTGACTCAGATTCACAGACAGAACAAGTAAATACAACAGAATATGAGGCTCAGGACAGTTTAGAAGGAAAAAGTACAATTTTTAGGATATTTCATTGGCATATACAATAGAAAACATGAACTTGTGTTATTTCTAGTTTCTGATTCTGGTTTTATCAGTACCTACATACAGTGTGCACATGCACAAAACTGCCAAACTCTGCCTTCTGGAAATGTAGGCCAGATAAACAAAACATAATATAAATGTAGAACAGAGTCCAGATCCCAAAGCCTTAACTGGAAATATTTTTTTTTATGTTGTAAATATTCTTACGTGTTACATGACAGATTTTCAAACTAATTGGGGGCTTGGGGTTGTTACTTAATGAAGTTTGGCAGTTTGCATCAGAAAAGGGAACAAAAGAATACCTATAGAAACTACCATTAGTATTTCCTAAAGTCTGAAATGGGAATTGTCAACATTCAAAAACAGACCTAATGCTCTGTGATAATTTATCTTGCAAAGAAAATATATGAAACTCTACTTCTTATACCACTGTCCGGTGTAAATCGTGTTCTTTCCTCACACAAATGAATTTTGAGATGCACTTTGATTTGTGATCTACATTTTTTCCTACATTAACTGCAAGAATCTGCTCCCCGCTTGGAAGAATTTTTGTCTTCTGTTTTCCCAGATTCTCCAGGACTGGCACTGTTACAGAGTATTCGACAATTTCCCCAGCTCAGCTGAGGTGTAGCTGTAGTCTGTATTTCTCTCCTGGTATCACAAGGCTAAAAGTCACACCCACTTATTATTGTTTAAAATCAATGAATATAATTTTGTCCATACAACTGTTAACATCTCCTGTGGATAGGATACGTAGATACATAATGCACCTGTTCTGTCTCTCCACAGCACTTAAACTGATCCTACACTTACACAGCTCTAAGTTACCACTTTGGTTTCATCATGTCATATTGAGATAGAATATGAACAGCTGGCTACTTCCAATAGGCTTTGCAGGCAGTGCTGTAAAATAAAGATAACTCAATGGAAAGAATGTTTTCTCATGTTCGCCTAAATGGCATTATTAAGAGGGCTAGAGAAGTAAGACTCCTCCATCTGCGTAACACATTCCATCAATTCATTTGTTGGAGGGTCTGCTCACTTACTGACTCAGTTTTCCTCTGCAGTTAATTTCTTCTTTATTTTTTTATTGTGTCAAAAAGATCCTCTGTATTTCATATAGCATATAGTCCTGTGATTTTTCCTTTCTGCCTCCCAAAGTGTACTATTCTCCTTGTGGCATTTTCCTTCCCAGCAAGAAATGAGAGGGGTTTGTATGTTTTAATTTACTGTTAGGAGAGAGAAAACTATTCAGTGATTGTCTGGCTATCAGTATTGTAGGTTTTCCTCCACACCTGCAAATCCATGAGTGCCTGAAGAATGGTTTGTGTGCATAGAAACTCAATCAGCTGGTTTAGCAAGAACTCCTTTCTCTCCTTACATGCCATGAATCTCACATAAGGGAAGCTATACTGATGAAAGCATGTAGACTTTCATAAGTACACAAATAAATTCCCAGGATGGGGCAGTCAGCCTGTTGCCCACACATCTCTCATGGATTTTGCCAAAAGACAAGAACCTTCTAAATTCTAGGGTTCTAGAAACAGAGACAATTCTTTGGCACCATGGTTTCAGATTTACCTACAGAGCAGTGGTAATGTATGACAAAGCAGTGTTTCAGGCAGATCTGCCCCAGAAGGGATCCTACTGCTACATTTTCACCACTGCAAATGAGCTGATCTCACTAACACTATTCTGTCATTGAAAGGAGGCAAGAAAACCCTAGAAAGTGTCTTAGAAACCCCATTAATGAATTGCTTTATGTACAGTGTATGTGAAGAGGCCCTGATACCTTGTACTTGAAAATCAAGAAAAGCTTTGAAAGAAGTTTGTTTTCTTTTACTTGAGGTGGCAGACAATACTGAGCTGGAAGGGGGTTGTGGATCACTGTCCTTAATACTCTATATAATGTGGTTCCAGCACTAGTAAACTTAACTGAAAAACTAATAGGATTTCATTGCCTCACTATTCTTGTTGAATGCCACCACACCAAGGGTTAGAAATTCTTCTGATTTTTAGGCTGTATTTGTTATGGCTGTTTGTTCCCATGTCAGCACCATCTATCATCATGAGTGGCCCTCCTCCGTTGTTGACCTCCTGATGTGTATAGACAGCATTCTTATTCCCTCTCACCCTTTTTTGTACCAGGCTAAACAACCCAGCTATTTTAGATTCCCTTCATCCAATAGTTTTGCCATTCCTGTGTTTACGTTGATTTCTTTTTCTACAGTCTACAATGCAAATCAGGCTATTTCAAGCATGGATGATCAAAGCTGTTCTGGATAAGCTCTCACTAGTGCTCTGCATAATAGCATGCATGCTTCTAATTTCCACCCCATTCCTCAGTTTATCTTAGGATCATATCACATGGAGAGGGTAGGAAGGTCATAGTTGTGAGATGTGATCAACTTCGCATACCAAAATTTCTTTCCCTCTGTTGTTTCTAACTGATGTCTTTAATTTCTACCAGAAATCCCTAGTTGCCATTACCTTATACTTTATGCTATAAAATGTCACCTTATTTAAGTCCTGGTCTTCAAGGTCATTAAATTCTCTCTGTGTTAGATTCCAGTCCTCCTCTACATTGCCATGAAACATTATGTATGCTTCCTTTCAAGAGGATAATGGACATTTATTGAATTTTCTTTCATATACTTTTGTAACTTCCTCATAAGCAAACTGAATTTCAGATCTTTGATTTCAATGTCTACACATATGTGAATGACTTTTCAATAAGAACACATTTGTTACACTACCAAATGTATTCAGTTCTTGATCCTGTTCCAAGAAATTACAAATGTTCAAGGTTAATCCTGTATCAAAGGCAAACCATGGTGCGCTGTAGACTTCCACCATAGCTATATTTTTTCATAGAAGTGGGAATTCTATGTTATTACTTGGAACAATTTAGCAAATCCATGTCTGAAATAATTCCTCAGATATCATGCAGGTATCCCAAAGATAAACTTGCAACTTAAATAAGACTAAAGGACAATATTTTTGTCTAACTTCAATGTCTCATCCAATACATATGGAGAAGAAACCTCTCTTTTTTTGTTCCAAATAGAAGTTCTTAATTGTGTTTATATAAAACCAACAAAGAAGCATTCATATAAAATCATCTAAAACTGGAACATTTCATATTGTCTACCCGACTGCTTTACTGCATGATACTGTGTTTTTCCAGACAGTTTTCTGTCTAAATGATAGTACATTTGATGGAACAATGCAAACAATATAAGTGGAAACAGTTTTGGTAGCAGAGAGTGTAGCTCAAGGAGTGTCATGTGTTGTGGCAATTATAAACATTTGCCATTATGAACTTTTTAATTAGTTCAGAGTATTTAGTCAGGGCAAGCAGTATATTTGTGGTTTTATAGTATTACAGTTTCACAGTTTCACAGTATGCTAGAGATTGGAAGGGACCTCGAAAGATCATCTAGTCCAATCCACCTGCCGGAGCAGGAACACCTAGATAATGTTACACAGGAATGTGTCCAGGCGAGTTTTGAATGTCTCCAGGGAAGGAGACTCCACAACCTCCCTGGGCAGCCTGTTCCAGTGTTCTGTCACCCTCACTGAGAAGAAGTTTCTTCTCAAGTTTAAGTGGAACCTCCTGTGTTCCAGTTTGTACCCATTACCCCTTGTTTTATCATTGTTTGCCACTGAGTAGAGCCTGGCTCCATCCTCGTGACACTCCCCCTTTATATATTTATATACACTAATAAGGTCACCCCTCAGTCTCCTCTTCTCTAAACTATAGAGACCCAGCTCCCTCAGTCTTTCCTCATAAGGGAGATGCTGCACTCCCTTAATCATCTTCGTTGCCATGCGCTGGACTCTCTCCAGCAGCTCCCTGTCCTTCTTGAACTGAGGGGCCCAGAACTGGACACAATATTCCAGATGGGGACTCACCAGGGCAGAGTAGAGGGAAAGGAGAACCTCTCTCGACCTACTAACCACCGCCCTTCTAATACACCCCAGGATACCACTGGCCTTCTTGGCCACAAGGGCACAGTGTTGGCTCATGGTCATCCTGTCATCCACTAGGACCCCCAGGTCCCTCTCCCCTACACTGCTCTCTAACAGGTCGTTCCCCAACCTATACTGGAACCTGGGGTTGTTCCTGCCCAGATGCAGGACTCTACACTTTCCCTTGTTATATTTCATCAAGTTATTCCCTGCCCAACTCTCCAGCCTGTCCAGATCTCGCTGGATGGCAGCACAGCCTTCTGGCGTGTCAGCCACTCCTCCCAGCTTAGTGTCATCAGCAAACTTGCTGAGGGTACACTCAATTCCCTCATCTAAATCGTTGATGAATATATTAAATAATACCGGTCCCAGTACTGACCCTTGAGGCACTCCACTGGTTACAGGCCTCCAACTAGACTCAGCCCCATAGACTACAACTCTCTGGCTTCTCTCCTTCAGCCAGTTCACAGTCCACCTCACTACCTGATCATCCAGTCCACACTTCCTCAATTTAGCTGTGAGGATGCTGTGGGAGACTGTGTCAAATGCTTTGCTGAAAAAAAAACCAACTAAAAGTTTTGTCTGGTATTTGGAAATGTAATGCATCGGTAAGGTAATGGACGTTCAGACTGCTGACATGCCACTGGGTGAACTCAAAAACAGTTTGATTTTTACACAGCTTGTAAAGTTCTTTGAATGTTGGGGGATTTTTTAATAGTGCAAAACACTTTTTAGAAGCTTGCAAGGTAATCACTCCAGGGAAATGCACAATCACTCCAGATGCACAAATTTACATATGGGATTTCTATTGGAAACAAATGAGAGTTCGACAGCATTTCTACCTTTGAAAAGTCTCCCACTGGGAGATGATCTCAATGCCTTTCCTTCCATCTCTTTCTAAAGAAATCCAGAATGTTCTAAAAGGATCTGGATTGCACATTTCTAATCAAAGAGATGTGAATGAAAAAGTATTTGTAACAGACAGACCGTAAATGCAAAGTCTCTTCAGAAAGGTTTGGATCCATACATTATGTAAGAGCTATCCTAAGAGGTGGCAGTTTATTGACACTGTTCTTGCCTTTTTCATCCAAATATATATGAAGAATATGCAATTCTCTGATAATAATTAAATACAGCGCTATTGTTTTGTACAATACATGCATAAGGGATATATTTTTAAATCTATATCAATTTGCACTTTAGTTCTTCCAGACAGTGACAAATGGTATGATTTGTGTGTTTGCATGAGTGTGTTAGCTACTATCCATGCACAAAGGAAGAAATAGTTCCAGAAAAGCATAAGTACAGTCCAAGAACTGTCTTGCAATGACATCTGAGAAAATCAGGATCTTCCAGAAGAGCTTCTTAGAGGATAGTAGCATAAGAATGTAAGCAAAAGAATTGGTTAAGGCACAAAGATAGGACAAATGCAAAAGGATATTTGAAAAATTTCCAAAGTCTTCGTTCGTAGCCATGTTGATTAAGTACTTAAAAAGCCTGACCAAAAAAGGTAAGTCAAAATTGAGGGGTCCATGTTTTATTAGAAAACATATTCAGTTTGAAATACAAAATGGAACTTGAAGGGATGTAAGCTTAGCTGAAATGTGGTGGTGTTTGCTTCACCTGTAATTTGCAAAATGAGAAAATTTGATTCAGTCACAACATTTATTTCAAATTCTGTCTTCTTTTTCTTTTGCACTCAGATTACCAGTGCAATGCTGTCTTTCATGACCACTAACCTAATTAAATAATTTTCATTTTTATAGGTTCTCAATCTAGTACAGTCCTATGTCACGCTGAGAGTCCCTTTGTATGTCTCGTATGTTTTCCACTCCCCGGTGGGTGTAGGAGGCTGGCAGCATTTCGACTTGCAATCAGAGCTTCGGCTGACTTTTGTGTATGACACTGCCATCCTGTGGAAGGATGGGATCGGTAGCCCACCAGAAGCAGAGCTCCAAGGTGGGTTTTGGATTTCTTTTCATTGAACTCATAAGAGTTCTGTTATTAAGAGTATAATGTGCACACAGTAGGATGATTTTTTAATAATTCTAATACTAAAAATTAATGGTATATCACTTATTATCAGTTGCAAACACTCTGTCATATCTGAGCACTCACAGTTCTCTGCTGGGGGGTTTAGGTTAAAGTTGACACCTGTTTTGTTACAAAGAAAGATAATTGTCTTGTTGAAGTACACAGGCAAAAACTAATGACATTTATTTATACTCAGAACTTCAAGGTTCATTATGTATCTATATTCTGTTACCACACAAGATGCTTGCTCTTTAATGAAAAAAAGTCAAAAAAACTTTTCTGTGATATCATATTTTTCTGGCCATGAATGTACAGTTTCAGAAACTTTTTATATATTGAGCACATTAACTGTGAAACATTCAAAAGATATAGGAATAAGTAATGGTTAGAATAGCCTATGTGTTAGAGTACTAAACTGGGAAGCATTCTTTAAATTTGATACTGTCAATAAGTGTTTGTGACTATAATTAGTCACAAATCAAACTCTGACATTACAGAATTTATCTTTCAAAAAATTATTTTATTTTTTTAAAAAGTAGAGACATACGGATGTCTGTGAAAATGTATATTTAAACCTATATGCTCCTTTGTTCTATTTAGGCAAATTCCTTTGGTACTCATCAACATTAAGCTTATGTGTTCCATACCTGTCTTGGCCTATGGTGGAATACAGGCATCACCTATAGTTATTTATATACGCTTACACAGTTTCAAGACTCCAGTGAGCATAAAACTATTCTTTGTTTCTACAAACCCTGTATATAAGCTACAGAAGTCATTGCTATGTGATTTCTCTCCTCATGTTGAGAACAGTAAATGAGGGTGGCAAGGGGAATCTATAGTGCATGATGAAGCACATGTCATGCCATGCCTAAAGAATAAGCCACATACCACAAATCATATGATGTAGTAGACACTGACTAGCAACCTCATTTAATCCTCAGCTATGTGGCACATCTGTGCCACTGTTTTCCTCTCTTTAATGCTTAATATTTTATTTCTCTGTTTAAGGAACTGATGGCCAGCTGTTTGGAGATGCTGAACACTGGCAGCTCTCTTTGACAACAGCTAGAACAAGACACATGATAAACATAGTGAGGAAGTGGAGTATAGACCCCCAACATATCCCAAAATGATTTGGGCAGTATTTTCTCATTCTGCAGCTTTGTACAATGAGCAGCTGTTTTTCTGGGCAGGAAGGGGTTAACTAGTCTCCAATTTATTTCCATGCCTCTGGATAGATATAGTTGTTCTACGTATATTCTGCATATGACTGTAAAGCAGTCAAGGTCTTCTAAAGCCATATTTCATACATGTATATATCTTTCTGATGTACCAATAAATATAATTGGTAGAGGTGTTTTTGTATGGGTGCTATACATTCACATTGGTGAGGGCGTTAGGTTTCTGACACGTTCATGGAGGAACATTCCTCTTTTCTTCTTGCTCCTGGAAAGCAGAATGGTGGCACATCACTGGCTGTAAAGGAGCACTGGAGGAAATGCCTGAACTCTGAAGCTTTGCAGAACTCTAGAGAAAAAAAAAAGACTTGGCTGCAAGCTACAGCAATAAACCTCTTCTGACATATAAACAAGACTTTGTAACCTGAAATTGGGAAACATTAGTCCCATGTCTTGGGCCAGATTCGTGCCAGAGATTGCGATGCAAAGTCTGTCAGAATGAGTTTCACAGATTCAAGCACCCTCAAACAGATTGCCATGGAAGCCACAACCAACAGCTGGTTGGGTGATACCTTGAGATAATAGATAGGAAGGCACTGATAAAAAGTATCTCTGGAGCAGCTTTCGTTGGTAGAAGTCAGCTTGAATACCTAGTGAAAATATAAGTATTCTTCCTTCTATAGAGCCTTCTGGCAGCTCACCATGCTATTACCCGAACACAAGCACAGACTGTGCTGTGGACTTTTGCCTACTGGAGCGGCTGTTTGGGTCCATGATAACATGTAAAACCATGACTTTGCAGGGAAGTTCAGTATGTGCTTTGGAAAGCTGAAGCATTGTGAAAACTCTAGGCCCCACTGTGTAAATTCTTGCTCAAGAAGAACCTTGAGTCAACCCAAAAGGTACCATTAGGCCGTCTCCCAGATAACTTACATGACAAGGGGAAATTAAAGAGTGGGGTTGGTGTTTCGCAGAAGTGTGATTTATTTACCATCTTCAAGTGGAATAAAAGTTGTAAATTGGTTTCTGCTGCCAGGTTCCCTGTACCCAACCAGCATGCGTGTTAGTGAAGAGGGGCGCTTGGTTGTCAACTTCAAGACTGAAGCCCGATTTCATGGTCTGTTTGTGATGTCCCATCCTGGTAAGCTTAATCTACACTTTAGCAGTACTATAAAAGCAAGGACACCCCTCCATATTCACTTTTCTTATTTCTGTTACTAATGTCTGATTTTTTTTTTATGTAATGTGCCCTTCAGATGGGATTTTTCCCATCTGAAAATGGAAAGTAAGGGATGACTGTATTCTGGTTGTCTAACTTTAATGAAATATACATGAATCTGATGGAAAGAAGATCGTTCTGCTTGATGAAAAGCCTGGCTTATGAAAGATAAAGATCTAGGCCATTGTGTTCACTATGGATTTATAAGTGTATGTCTTTAATCCAAAAGCTATTATTAATTATTCACTTATGTTGCCCTAGGAATGTAGATAGCATTAAAATTTATTTGCTAACTTGAAACCATTCTAAGTTATTTAGACCTTTTTCAGAGAGTAAGAAAAAGTCTTGTATGAGCATTGTATCACTCTGTTAATAAAACATTCTCACTGTCATTCACTTAGTTGTTGCTGAGGACCTGATCCTGCAATTTAATGTTTAAACCCCACTACCTTTATTCAGAATACAGACATAAATCTGAGCATGAATGCCAGCTACAGAAAAGATTATCTAACTAAATTAAATCTGCTGAGCAATAATGAGAACTTAACAATAATAAGAAGGGACAAATTAATTTTAAGAAATCTCTTTTAGTTTAAGTCAGTTTTATTAACCTATGAAACTCCTTCATGGTGCTTCTACTTCTCAGCTGTCTTCTAGCATATTAGGTTTTGTCTTTCAGGCAGAGCTGAAAGAGTTACGTTGCTTAGAGAAATTATTTTTTGTTCCCTGAGCTGACATTCCAAGTTTTAAACAGGAGGGATTATAGATCTTTGCCATTCCTTTCTCACTGTTTTGCCTGTCTGTTAAATTTAATCTTCATACACTTCTGGTTGTGTAGCCCAAAAGCAACTGTTAATAGACACTTGAACAAGAATCAAGGGGGCCCAGCTGTGTTGACTGTAATTAATTTTGTTAGTTTCAGTTAACAGAACCCAGTGTCCTGTAAAGGTATTAACGTCAACCATGGCATTATGGTTTGTGAATTACTGGGAATGTTTTTCAGGCTCTGAGAGTTTGCAGTGAAACACTAAAGGTGACAAATCTGTCTCTTGACATGTTTCTAGCTTCATCTGTAACATCCATGGTTATGTCTGCTGATCACCCAGGCCTGACATTTAGCCTCAGCCTCATCCGAAGTGAGCCAACGTACAACCAGCCAGTACAGCAGTGGAGCTTTGTTTCAGATTTTGCGGTAAAACCTCAGCCTTCACTCTGTTTTCTGTTGCCCCAGCTTGTTAGGATGTTGGTGGAACACCTATTTCTCTCTCTCACTTCAGGTTCGAGACTATTCTGGAACATACACTGTGAAGCTGATAGCTTGTACCACTACTCCACATCAGGAGTACAGCCTACCAGTGATATGCAACCCTAGAGACCCTATCACATTTGATCTGGATATCCGATTCCAGCAGGTACCACCCCAGTGATTCCTTTGTCATGTTTTCTTTTTAGCTAGATCCCCAAATTGTCTTTGTGGCCTTGTAATAATAGTGCTAGAAATTGAATTTACTTGCTTATAAACAAACTGATTCCTAAATTGGTGGGACAGCACATACTCCTCCCCTGTAATGTAACCAGTTCTACCCAACTGGGAAAGGCTAATGTATTAGCCCATAGGAAGCTCATCGACATTGGTCTGGGGGACAGCGACTGTGATATGAACTAAACCGTGGGAATTCTGTACTTATCTCTTGGCTTTGGTATGATATAGATTTATCAGATAATTAGGAAAATATAAAACTATTATCAGAAGGTTTTCATCTGTTACAAAGATCAGAGCTAGATCTCTGGTATTAAAAGTTGAATCTCCAGAGGAGGATTCATTCAGTCCTAAGGTAAGCCTTCTTCACTGACTACAGAGGAAGTATAGGTGGCCAGCACTGGTCTCAGAAGTGACACAAATCCCACCCGTAGCAATATGGCTCACATGGCAACATGGGAACCAGCAAACAACATACCTTTCATGAAGCCCAGCTGTAAAGTTCTGTAGCTAAGAATGAAATATGGAGAAATGGATTATGCTGTAGAAATCGTTGACTAAAAAAAAAAATCTGGGGGTTAATGTTAGTTAACAGAACATAAATTGTCACTTTACAGTGTTATCAATAGGGTTAGAGTGATCTTGGGATGTGTAAGGAGTAAGTTTGGAGCCAATACAACTAACACTGGAACAGCATGGCTGTGGTTTCATGCTCATTAATAGTATAGATGTATGATATTAAATCATCTTACAGTGCAAATCCTATCCAGATCTGTCAGCGATACACAATCACTTTTCTGTTGAATTAGCCAGAGTACACAATGGAATGTATGCAGTCTTCATGCTTTGTTTTGGCATTATGCCAGCTATGGGTGAACAGATGATTCCTGACATGGCATTAAGTCCTAGTGAAGCAGAGAGATGATACCTGGTCTGACATGAAACCTGCCTTCTCACAGCTAACCAGCAAAACAGTTTGAAAAAATTTACATGGAGGTGAGGGGATTTAAACCAGTTCAGCACTTCAGCTTTTCTTTGGCATTTCTTATCTGCTTCTCGGAACTCTGAAGTAGTTCACAGCAATGCTAAACCGCAGCTTGTGTTTGGTCCTAGAATAAACAAGATGATGACAAAGAAAATTCAGAAAAACTGCAAAAATCATTGCAAAATGGGTGAGGTAGGAGAGACCTAACTCTTACCTGGAACTGACTAAAAATCTGTGGGACTGTTTAGGCTGTTCAATAGCCTGAACCCCAGACATTTAGAAGAAAGGATTCTAAGAGAATGGAAATAATATTTTTTTAACCATTCTTTCTGTGAAAAGGCTGTGGGGGTACGGCTCCTCTTTCTAAAGAATTGCAATGGGTTTATAAAAGTATTTCAGCTATTCATTCTTCTTGCCAAATCCTGTTGCTTTGATAGTCTGGGGACTCTATTCTGAAAAAGAGATTTGAAGAATAAATGTGTCAGATGTAGAACTTGCAGAAGTATTTTCTGTTGTTATATCTTATTACATCAGCCCCTTGTTCATGAGCCAGCAATAATGTTTTCTTTACTGTTTTCCTTCCTTCCTTTCCACACACATATACATATGTATTCATAAATACACATATGTATGGTAGCATTTTTTCATTTGTTTATCAGCCTCTTGCTCTTTTTTTCTATTTTTTTGGAATGTGTGTATCTTCTGTATTGTTTCCCCAGGTACACTGCATCATGTTGAACTTTGCTCTCCCCAATTCTGTTCACTATATTCTTTCCCTTTTGTTATGCCATGTCCCTGTATAGTTTGCCTTCCAGCTTGCTTTCTGGCCCAATGAGAACCTGCTGATGGTGGTATTGATTTATTTTGTTCTTGTAATGTAATCAAGGAAGAACTATAGATAACTGTGTCAAATGTTAAAGATAAATAATAGCATAAAAAGGTGTGCAAAGGGTTTGGTGCATTTTCACATACATGGTCTGATATCCTGCAGCACATCAGAAGAACTGATACTTGCAAATAAATTGTTATCAATTTGTACTTTCAAATAATTGGCAGAGGATCAGAAGCAGAGGTGGGACTTGGATGTAAGAATGAAAATGGGGTAAAGAAAACTGGCTGTGATGAGTCACAGCAGGCAAGTTACTGAGGGAAATATTTTCCTGATGTTACCCCCACACATAAGTCACCTTAGGCACCTCCTTGGCTGGGATTTGGAAAAATGTGGTGGGAATAAACAAACCTAGAATCCTATTAAATATCACAGAGGCAGGTAACCTGAAGGTTGTATGCATGTAAAATTTATAGCGATCTATGTCTAGTACAAAGAAATCTTTTTGGTTAAAGTATAATATTTCATGTAGATGTGGGGAGCTGCAAAATAAATGTACATTAAGAGAAGATCATGCTATGTTTTAAAAGTCATTAAAGAATCCTTGTTGAAGAGCTTTATGCTGTTGTGTTTTAGGTCAGTGACCCAGTGGCTGCCGAATTCAGTTTGAACACCCAGATGTTCCTTCTCTCCAAAAAGACACTGTGGCTATCTGATGGCTCAATGGGTTTTGGGCAAGAAAGTGATGTTGCTTTCTCAGAAGGTATAATTATGCACAGATCATATACATTTCATATGTGTTCCACGCTTTCAGGATCGTGTTTCAGTAAAAACAAGACAGGAGTAAGGATTTGGGCTTGCTGCTTGTATTCTTTTCCATTTGCCTTTCCTTAGCAAAACTGCACTGAAACTCT
This sequence comes from Pezoporus wallicus, assembly GCF_028554395.1. Classification (NCBI taxonomy): domain Eukaryota; kingdom Metazoa; phylum Chordata; class Aves; order Psittaciformes; family Psittacidae; genus Pezoporus; species Pezoporus wallicus. The sequence goes on along the minus strand of NW_026636323.1, from coordinate 1,160,419 downwards.
AATGTCTGAGGGTTACAGTACTGGTGCCACTTCTCATAATCTGAGCACTATGTAATCATTGTCTGATATTAAGAACACTACTAGTTGATAAGTGAATATTACACAGGTTTCTTTTTTTTCTGTGGGTGAGTGTACTGGGTATGGCTGGGATGGAGTTAACTTTCTTAATAGCAGCCACTATGGTGCTGTACTTTGCGTCTGTTTCCGGAACAGTATTAATAACATGCAAGTGTTTTGGCTGCTACTGAACACAGCTTGTACAGCATCAAGGCTTTGTCCCTTCTTCCTGTCCTCCACTGAGTAGGCTGGGGGGTGGGAAGATTGATTCACCTGACACATTTGTAAGTGGATCTACGTCAATCCTTTGCTTTCCTCCTGTGCCTCTTTTGCCTGTTTATTACTGTGCCAACACCTTGAATACATTAGTGTCTTTTGTGATGTATTTGCACAGACTCTTTTCACAGCAGGTACCTGGTCTCTCCTTCTCAAAGTGCACAGTTGCTCCAAATTGTTGTAAAAGCAATGTGATGTTTCCCCTTTCCTACTCCAGATTTTCAACCTTCCTAACCACTTTCTGTCATATGTATCTGACTGCTGCACACAATATACTTTTCTTGCCTGCATAACAGTGGCCCAGGTTATTTGTACAGGTCTGGCAAGCATGCCTTAACTTAAACATTATTAGACAGCTGAAATACAATTGCATAGTAAGGAACCAAGTCTCAGATAATGTCTGTGTGACTTTTTGTAATGTTCATTTCACTTCTACAGTATGCCAGTCTGACCAAGTATAAGTAAAACCTTATACAGACTGAACAGGATTCTACCTGAACAGGATTCTACCTACGTCAAAAATGGCATCTCTTTAAGAAGTGCCAGAACTGTCAGAAGGCCAAAACCTACACTCTAGTTTGGTGCAGAGGAGTTTCTTTAAGTCACTTTTTGAGTGAAGAACACAGTATAGCCCAGAATTAAAACAGACCCTGAACTGGCTGAGGTTATAGCAAGAGCAGGTGACCTCCTACTGCTATTTTATGGCTCAGAGTACATGGAAGAGCATGCTCTCTGATCATGACCTTTGAAAGCACCCTACAGAAGAAGCTGGGTAGCAAGATGTCTTTGGATAAAGTCACATTACACTGCACTAAATTTTTTTACTTGGCTTATTAGCTTAGCCTCAGTACTGAGCCAAATGTTCCAGCATAATAGAATGTAAACTGTGTGCACTGTTCACAGGTGATATCATATATGGCCGGGTGATGGTGGATCCAGTGCAGAATTTGGGTGATTCCTTCTACTGTAGCATCGAGAAGGTTTTCCTATGCACAGGAGCTGATGGATATGTACCCAAATATAATCCATCCAACACTGAATATGGGTGCCTTGCTGATTCTCCATCCCTTCTGTACAGGTTTAAGATTGTGGTAAGTGTTCTAATTCTGGGAGGATGCACGTTTTTTTTTTTTCCTAACTTATTTTTTATCCAAAACCAACTGTTCTTTAAAATGTTCTCCAGGGCACCATATTTTTGGCTCAAACTCCAGGATAACATGAACTGGTGGTGTATCTTGCCTTTCTCCCTCCTGGTTCTATTCTTTATCTTTCCGGGGACTCCTATCATTTAGAGTTTGACCTAAGTTAGAATCCCAAGATAGCTTTTTTCCCCACATTGTCTATACCTGTTGACCATAGAGGTAGTCTTAGGAGACATGCAAGTTAAGGGCTGGAATTTTTATCTTTAGCCATTAAAAATTTAATGTATAATTTAGTCATCCAATTTGCCTCTGTAATCAATAGGGAAAGAGAGATACCTCTAATGATGGCTTAGAATATCTGAGATTATTTCCCTTCTGAAAATAGAGTAAACCTAAATGACTACAGATCTGTTGCCCTACTTTTAGAAATTTAACTTGAAGTAAGATGATTGCCTAATTGTCTAAACTAATTTATATGAGTATCTGTTAATAGAAATGAAAGTTAGCTTCTTTAAACTGGGAAACAGACTTACTACTTTTTTTTTCAGACTACATGCATATATCTTTTTTATTTTACAAATGTTGCTAAGATTATTCTATAGTGTATCCCCTTGGATTTCAACAAAAAAAGCATTCAGGCAAAAGATTAAATAGAAGTTAGTACAAGTCAGGTGTGACAGCAGCTTCTCATGTCTTTTCTCTTGGTATTACAATGGATTGCATAAAACAATTTATACATTGTGTATAAATATTAGAACTGGAAAAGAAGAAATAAACTAGAATAAATAAATCCGTATTTTGCTAACTTTATTTTTTCCTCCATGGCTATGTAGGACAAAGCTCAGCCGGAGACACAAGCCACAAGCTTTGGAAATGTGCTTTTTAATGCAAAACTTGCAATAGATGATCCTGAAGCAATTCCACTAGTTAAACAGCCAGGCTCTGATGGATTTAAAGTAGACTCAACTCCTCTATTTCAGGTATGATTTCTGTAGCTTATTAGCAAGAGCACTGTACCAAGAAAGAAACACTCGCACAAGAACTGTTGTCAACAGTAAGTCATATTGAAGCCAATAGATTTATTCTGATTCCAATGACAGTCAAACAGGATTATAAATGCTTAAAAATTTCTAGATATAAAATCTGGAGCACTTACTAAGAGATTTCTGTGGGAATACTATGTTTTTCCCTTGCTTAACTCCACATTCTAACCAGAAATTATACAAATTATTCTTATGTATTTCTTCTAAGAACTTGAAAAATTTATTGTTACACAGCACTGTTTTATTGCTTCCAATCTCACGTGTCAAAGATAAAAAGGAAAAGAATCATAGGCATTTATAAATAATTGAATAAAAATGTAGCTATTACTCAGCATTTTCTATGTAATCTCTTCCTTGCAAATTTGCCCATTGTGAAACATCTAAGCACTGGAAATCCTAGAAACTGACAACTAAAGAGTAAAACTCTTTAATTAGATATAATCCTTCAGCTGTGTGCATTCATCTGTTTGATCAGTGTAAGCCAGTCAGGAATTACTTCTTCATTATTTGTCTCTTAGGTATTTGCAAAGGTACATGCAAAACTCAAGTGTATGAATTAGTATAAAAAATACTGAGACCTTATTTAGGCTAAATTAGACTTCAGGAGGCTTTAATGCTACTCCTGGCCACTTCAGAATTAAAGGTCCTGTTGCAAGCAATGAAATATTTAAGAGAACAATCTACTTAACAGTAGAAAAAGAGTTTTATAACCTGCCCCCATGAAAATTAAATCTCTTTTTTGTTATCTGAAGATTCCATTTCCAAATCCAGTAGTTTTTGGCCTTCATTCTGTCAAAAGAATGTAAATTTGAAGAAGCAACCATATATCCTGAAAAAGACTTGGAGAAAACAAGAGTAAAATAGAAAATGTGTTATTCATCACAATTATAGAACTTGGCTGCAGCCACTGAAATTATCAGACAATTGCTTTAAGACTGTATTCAGACAATCCTACTGGACCTTGTGGAAGCCAAATTTATTATGTATCCTGAAAAGAGAAAACAAATTTGAGAAAGAAAACATCATCTAATGCAGATCGCATGCAATCACAGAAAGATGAGGTTGTCAAGGGCCTCTGGAGATTCTCTGTTCTAACCTTCTGCTTAGAGCCAGTTGCCCAGGTCTGTGACCAGTTGGATTTTTAATAACTCCGAGGGTGAAGATTTCACAGTTTCCCTGTTGCAATGTTCGATCACCCTGACAGTTTAAAATTCTTTCTTATGTTTAAATGGAACTAGACACAGCCACGGCCTACCTAGTCAGCTAGCAATTAGGCCTGGGATGTTCTCTTTTGTGAACTGTCTACAGTTGAGGTTCTTTTGATGGCCATTGGTACTAACAGTACCAAAAAGATGCCAAGGCTACACCTCTTCATCTGCACCTGATAGCCATAGAGTCTGGCCATGGAGAGGAATGGAAACTACCCCCTCTAAAAATTTTGGCAGAAAACATGACTTCTCTGGTGTACATTGGCGCATAGTGCAGGGCTTGTATGTGTGTGACTTTGAAAGTACTTGTCCAGGCAATCAGTTCAGAACAGTGGTTGATTTCCTCTGTATATAGTGCTGTCTGATCGTGTATGCATGTATTAAATACAAAACATTTTGTCTTTCTAGGTGTCTTTGGGTAGGGAGTGGTATGTCCACACAATCTACACTGTACGTTCAAAAGAGAATGCTAACCGCGGAATTGGCAAAAGGAGTGTGGAGCATCAGTACCACTCGCTCTTGAGCCGTGGAACTTCAGGAATATCCACACATAGACGTCAAAAGAGGGGAGTTCAGCAGGATCGAGATCTTGCAAAGGACATTGGAGTAGAAAACAACCGAGGAACAAACATACAGCACATAGCACTAGATCGCACCAGCAAGAAACAGGTCCCTCAAAGGGAGGTTGCAGTCAATGGTGTTCTCCCCAGAGAACTGAATAACCAAAGTGCAGGGGTCAGTGTAGTCACAATCATTGGTGGAGTTGCTGCCATTTTCCTTGCCATCTGCTTAATTGCAATCATTGTTTTGCTGCTAAAATGGAAACAAAATTCTGAGAAGAAGGAAGCCAGAAAGGAGCCAGGTAACAATGAACCAATGATGCTTCCGTACAATTACGCCAGCGACAGCTCAGAGGTTTGACTCCAAGATGGCAGGATTCAAGCCAAAGTCTCCAGAGTGCCTCAAAAAGAACTTGAACTGCACTTTGCTAGCAGCAGATTGTGGTAACTCATGAGGAATGAAGAGTTCATATGCTTCTAGGTGTACCTGAAATTTTTTATCCTGAACTCTTGCTGCCATCATCAGCAATAGAAAAATCTATACCAAACCTCCCACTATGCAAAAAGGGTCATCCTGACCTCCCTATATCATGCACTAATCTAAAGTAGCATTTCAAGGAGCTGCATTGTAAGGGAGAGATTTTTTGTTTTGTTTTTGTATTTTCTGACATTTCAGAACAGTAGATGAAGCTATCTAAAGGTGCTATATATCCTGTCTGCAATAAGAGAGGAAATCTGTTTCTTCGGAAACACAAAATACTTGAGAGGAGGACTCCTTATACTCTTCAGTTAAATTTTGTATTGTTTTTTACAAGGAACACAGTATCTACAATGAAAGGTGATGAAATGCCTCAGGCATGAATCCTCCCTCCTGTAAGTATTTGACTTCACTTAAGCTATACCAGTGATTTCTTTTTACTTTTTTTTTTACTTATATATAACTGAACCTTTTCAAAAGACAGTTAAATTAGACAGCATAATATTATAAGCATTGCATGTCGCAGGATGCAATGCATATTCTTTTCTGCAAATTCATATTCAGCTATTTAATCAAGATTTTTTTTTCCCCCGTATTTATGTTTGTATAAAGCCAAAGAATGCAACAGATCCAGAAAGAAAATGGTTTTTCACAGAAACTTGAAACATGTCCTTTTAAGTTTCTAATGGATCATGGAGGTATGGTAAGGTAAATTATATTTTTTAGTGCATATCCACTGCTGGGAAATGCAAGCATTAGTATTTCAGTACCTAGAGAAGGTGATAGAGTTAGATTCAAAATGCAGAGGACAAGGTTCTGCCTGAACTGAGCCTAGGAGTCATTATACTGAATCCAGCGTGTCGTTGCCAGTTGCCATATTAAATGGCAACAAAGCAAAGAAAAAAAAAAAAGCCACATTTGATTGAATCAAGTAATATTTATTACTGTATAATCATAGCACATCTTGACAAATATCCTGGGTCATTGTTGGGCATTTTTTAACAAGTGACTACTTTTGCAAGAGTAATTCTAATTTTCTCTCAGAGCTGTTGATGTAGGTAACATGACAGCATGATGATCCACAGAAGTTTGGATCAGAAGTGTCCCATGTCATTTCTTAGCCAGACAGGACCTATTCTGTCCCAGAGATAGTCTTCCAAATATTTGGCTATGAAAGCTATTTAACCCTTAGGACAGATTGTACCATTTGTCACAATAGTGTTATATATGAATAAGCCCTTTCAAATCAGAGAACCATAGAATGGGTTGGGTTCGAAGCGATCTTAAAGATCATGTAGTTCCAACCCCTTTGCCACAGGCAGGGACACCTCCCACTAGACCAGGTTGCTCAAAGCCCAGTCCAACCCAGCCTTGAACACTTCCAGGATATGACATCCACAAATTCTCTGGCAAACTGTTCCAGTGTCTCACCACCCTCACAGTAAAGAGCTTCGTAATATCTAATCTAAGTCTACCCTCTTCCAGTTTAAAGCCATTCCCCCCTTGTCCTTTCACTACATGTCCTTGTAAAAGTACCCTCTGCAGATTTCTTGTAGGCCCTCTTTAGGCACTGGAAAGCCCATGTTTTTCTTATGTTGGGGAGCCCAGAGGTGAACACTCCAGGTGGGGTCTCATGAGAGCCAAGTAGGGGGGGACCTCCCTCAACCTGCTGGTCACACTCCTTTTGATGCAGCCTGGGGTATGGTTGACTTTCTGGGCTGTGAGCACACAATGACAGGTCACATTCAGTTTCTTATCGACCAACATCCCCAGTGTCTTCTCCTCATGCATGCTCTCAGTGTACTCTCAGACCACCCTGTATTTGTGCTTGGGATTGCCCTGACCGAGGTGCAGGACCTTGCACTTGGCCTTGTTGAACTTCATGAGGTTAGCATTGGCAGACCTCTCAAGCATGTCAAGATCCATCTGGATGGCATCCCTTCCCTCCAGCATGTCAATCACACTGCACAACTTGGTGTCATCAGCAAACTTGCTGAGGGTGCTCAATCCCACTGTCCATGTCACTGCAAAGATGTTACAGTGCCCAAGTCAATGGAGTTGTCAAAGGAGTTAAACTATAGAAATGATACAAAATCTGAATCATGCTGTTGAGACTGTTGCTAAAATACCTGTTGCCTTTCACCACTTTGTGGTGGTTGGTGCAGACAGCCCCCAGACTATCTTCAGCTGCAATACACTTGGTCTTTGGTATTCTGGGGATTGTGCTGCAGAGATCTGAGCTAGCTGAGCAGGATCCAACTTAAAAGCAGCTTGCCTGCAAGCGCACAATGCTGCCTCTGAACTAAACAATCCATCCAAAAGGTTTTCTGTACTGGCTGTGGTGCTCTCTCAGCACGGATAGACCTAAACTAGCAATTCTGCACAATCGTCTTCTGAGCCATAAAGACTCAGAAACATTGAGGTCTACTAGCCTAGGAATATCTGTGCTAAGATTCATGGTACACTATGAATATGTCCACAGAGGGATTCATGCTGATACCTTTTTTTTGCTCATTTATATTGTTATGACTTCATTCATTTAACAAGATTTCATCAGGTTTTCACCAAATAAATCTGGTCAGGATCTGTCTTTTCTAAGTTTTCTGAAGGCTGTGATTCAGACTGCTTAATTGAAGGATGTTTGCAGCAACCTAAGGGTCAAACTCCATTACTAAAATCATCTTTTATTTTAATTAATCTGGGTTCTAGCCCAAAACAATTATCCTCAAAGATGTGTCCCATGCATTAAACCCTTTCCCCAGTCACCTGACCTTAATTTACTCCTGTAATGAAGTTCCTTGTGTTGTGATCTATGTGTTATGTGTGCAAGACTGATCAAAGATTTAGCCCACAGATGCATTTTCTATTTAAAGTTCACCACTAAGTTGTGAGTGTAACCTAAGGTCAAATTTGCCTTTGTGCCTATATGTGAAATCACTATGATAATGAGAAATGCAGAATTCATCTCCTAGGACATGCATGTTGAGGTAACAGCAGTCAATGATTCTACAGAAAATGGGACACATGTAAATAATAGAACATTTAAATATTTATAAAATGCCTGTTTTGTATAAGCAAAGAAGATCTTTTTAAAAATATATAGAGAAAATACAGCAATCAGGTGTTTATCAGTAGAGCTATTTTTCTGCTTTTGAATTTTAACAGACAAGTATCACTAAAGTTGCTTGCAGGCAAAATCTTTTTTTAATTATTATTTCTTTTAATAAAAATCACATCAAAAACCATGTGTTCTACAAGCCAAATATTTAGCTTGGCAAACAACTTGATCACTGTTCTGTATAGCATTCAAGGACAACTCTATAAAATGTTTAGGCTGATGGGGATTATCAGACTAAAGTTTTTCTAACAGTATATAAAATAATAGAGCAAACTGGTAATAACAAAGAAAAACACAAAGAAAACACTGAAAAGCTGAACAAGCATGAGTAAGATTCGAGTCAGATATTGAAGTCCTTTGCCTGGGAAAAAATCCCAGTGTTTTCAGTGAGGCCTGCCAGATTTGTCCCATTCTTAAGGAAATGGATTTCTTACAATTCAGTGAACTACAAATACATCTATACCAGCATGCCTTTTTTATTATGGCTTCAAGGTTTTAGATTTCAGGAAGATGTTTTTGAGGATTATTGACATTTTCCCTTCTACCTAAAAAGTGGCCTTGTGTATACTAACCTGAATAAGTGCCTCATTCCCAGTTATGTGCACAAATATGTTAATATTTATCTATCCATGCAATAAACTGAGTATATTTTATATATATATATTTAATCTATTTCCAGATTATGTATTCAATCCTCTTATCCCTGGAGATGCTTATTCTGCTAGCAGTAATACCGTTTGTTAAGCCATTTATACAATAACTACTGTATTTAAATTTGTCAAAAATCTTTCCATACATATTTATTTGGAACATTCTTTTACTTATGTCTATGGCTGTGATATTTGGCATTTGTATCAGGAAAAAATAAAACTACATTTGTTTTGGTTACTGATGTAAGATTTGTGTGTGAAAATCACACTGTGGAAGGGGGTCAGTAATGCAGGGTTAACAAAAACTAAATTGTCTCAGCGATGGAAGAACATAAACTTACTACTATGGTTGTAATAAACCTCTCTGCTTTGCTCCTGAACTGGTTGTTTTCTGGTCATCAGGTGTTCAGGACAGGGGCTGGCTGTTTTTTAATCATTGTTGTTGCACTCATGGCTCAGAGAGGGATTTTTCTTTCAATTCCAGAACATCAGAAATCTCCTGACGTCTGCAAGTGCTTTTGTAGGGTGGATTGCCACATTCCCGTGTGCTGGCAGGGTTTCTTGCACCAGACTCACTGACAAGTGAAGGTGAGCCTGCAGGAAACAGTTCTCTTGTTCCTGCAGTGCTGATGTTGCTGTCAATTTTTATTTCTCAGAGTACATTAGATTTTTTTTCATGGCAAATGGTACATAATGGTGAGAGAGCATTGCTGCTCAGGAGAGCCCAACAGCCTGTTCAGGAGGGCCCAATAGGTTGTTCAGGAGGGATAGGAAGGCCAGGAGAGGTGGAGGAGTTGCACTCTGTGCAAGGGAGGAGCTGGACTTCACAGCCCTTACTCTCAGGGGTGATGGATTGGAGAAGCTGATGGTGAGGATCTGGGGAATGGAAAATAAAGCAAATGTCCTTGTGGGTGTCTGCTAGCAATCACTACTTAGCAGGGTCTCCTGGGCATGAGCTTTTGAGGACTTAGGGGACCATGAGAACTGCTCACTTTTAAAGAACCACCTTTTGAAAGCACAGGAGCAGGAATCCCATCGTGTCAATAGGAGTCAAGCAGGTGTGGGAGAAGAGCAGCCTGGAAATCCTCCTGGAACTGGGCAGAAAAAGAAATTGTATCCCAGAAATGGTATGCTCCCTAGAAGCAAGGTCGAGCTTCCCAGGAAGACTACTGAGCTGGGTCTCACACATGGAGGGAGACGTCACGAAAGGCCAAAGCTCAACTAGAGATGAAACTGGTCAGTGTTCCGTCAGACAACAACAAAAGGCTTTTTAAAGGATGCTACTAACAAGCAGAGGCCTAAGGGAAGTCTCAGACTGATACTTTATGAAGATGGCCACTAAAAACTGGGGATGAAGAAAAGACAGAGGCATTTAATACTTTTGCTTTGCCTCACTGCATGGTAGACATGGGGCTCCCTGCTCCTGAGTCAGAAGACCACGGCTATGGGAGCCGTGACTTGGTGGACACTGCAGTGTATGGGAGCAGTCCCTGGGGCCAGGGCTGGACATGAGCATGCTGGGGAGAGCCCCAGTGCCCTGCCCCACCTGGGCCCCCGGGTTCCAGAGCTGATGTCACAATGGTGTTCCATTCTAACCCGGTGGTTGCCTGGCAAAAGCCCCAGTGCCTGCAGGGACGGTGCTGGGTGTAGCAGCACCAGCAGCACTGGGGGTGCTTTTCTCTTGCGGAGGAGCACTCCTGTCGAGCTTCACAAGCTTTCTATTTACAGGTCTTCTCCCGGCCCTATGAGGATGGGCCAGTGGTTCTGCTGCTGCTGGTCCGGGTGAGTTCCCCCACGGCTTGGGGACACGCCGGCACAGCTGCACCCCAAAGCAGCCGTAAGTAAGGTATAGCACAAATCACTATTGCTACCACCAATAATAATAATGATAAAGGAAATAACAAGGGAAGAGAATACAACACTTCACCACCGCCGACCGATAACTCGCACCACCCAGCAGTGATCTGGCCCTTCCGGGTAACTGCCCCCAGTTCTACATTCTGGGCATGACGTGCTGTGGTATGGAATACCTCTTTGGCTAATTTGGGTCAGGTGTCCTGCCTCTGCTTTCTCCCAGCTTCCCCTTCTCCCTGGCAGATCATGAGGCTCAGAAAGTCCTTGGTCAGACTAAAACATTACTAAGCAGCAACTGAAAACACCATTGTTATCAGCGCTGTTCCCAGGCTGAAAGTCAAAAACACAGCGTTGCACCATCTACTAAGAAGGAGAAAAAAGACTGCTACTGATGAACCCCGGACAAAACCCCAACCCTGAATCCTATTTTGAAAAAAAGAAAAAAAAAAGAATAAAATCCCTCAGATCCCTCTGCACTCAGGAAAGAGTAAGATCACCTCTCAAGATCTTAGGGTGATCTACCATAGATGTCTAGTGTCTACTAGCATACTTTATAGACAGAAGGCTATCTAAATGCCATTGGAAGTGATGGCAGGCATCCCAGACATCTGGAAAAGTAACACAACCAAATAATACAGGATGTTGAGAACAAAAGGTTGAATGAAAACTAAAGGACCAATGCACTTAGTCCAGTAAGGTGCAGCAAGACACGGGCAGCAAAGGACTTGAAACAAGTACCCTCATCCCTAGGGATATTTTCTACCTATTGGAACAAACTGGAGCTAACTGGCACGAATGATCTGGAGCACCCAAGCTGACCATGATGCCCTCTAGATGATCATCTTCAGGAGCTGGGATGTCTGAATTATGCTAAGAACCATGTGCCTTCTGTTTGCACTCATATTTATGAATTGTGTGATTCTGATTTTAGTTCTAAAAATCAGTACGTACTTGGTAAACATGACTCTCTGCTGTTTCTGTTGTCTCGAAATCCGTATTTGCTTCCCATGTGCTGGGAGAGGAGGCAAATCTGCGAAATGGATGCTCACAGTATCACAGTATACTTTATAAATTAAAAAGCTGTATGGAAGTGAGGCAGGTTAATTGTGTTGCCTGATTTCTGGTGTTTGCACATCCATCTAGCTTAACAGATCCACTCAACTGTTAAGAAGGAAATAGTATCTCAGGATTAATAGTATCTTAGACCAATAACTTATTGAAATGAGATCTAACAAATTGTAAAGTAGGGACTTGATAAACAGAAACAGCATAATGAGTGCAAGGTCAGAGCTGAAGCCCATCTAGACATCAAGTTTAAGCAGGACACGTGAAGAGGCTGGTTTGCCATTCATAAAATTACATTGGCCCCAGTTAATCTTTGTCTAGACTATTACTAAAACTAATTCGATCTTGTACCCTGACACCTCTTAGAAGCTTGAGTTTCCTCTATATGTTGAAGTATTCCTCCATTGCAATCTGCATTATGCCATATTGGAGCTAGTATATGTACTGGAAAATGCAGCAATATGCATCTCAACAGAACATAATTCATCCTGCTTCTGGGGTAATTGAGACAGTAGTCTCTGCTGCTACAGCTATAATGCTACTAGGCCTATAAGCTTTTTGACCATCCCTATGATACCTCATTGGCTGTAATGTAGGTATACCCAGAGAGTATAGTACAGACTGAGCATCAGAGTTAGAGGCAGAAGGAACTGCAGAAAAAACATCCCACTGAGGATTAGTAGCCTGAGTCTGTTCCCTGCCGCAAGAACTGTATAACCTACAGGGAAAAGAAGTGTCAGAGGGAGTTGTTGTCACTCTTCAATTGTGAAATAGAGGCAAGAACCACTTCCCAAGACATTTGCAAGCTAGTCTTTCACCCCCTGTGAACTGGATTTGTACGATTTCAGATTAGCACTCTTGCTCTCTTCCACTCTTGCTTTTTGCTCATTACTCCCCACGTATCACCTCAGCCCTCAGCAGCCTCTTCCCCAGACTGAGTAATACCGAAGGGACATTACAATGTCCTGGGTTCAGCAGTAGCAGTCATTTTTCTCCTTCTTGGTGCAGTGCAGTGTTTTGACTTTCAGCTCGGGAACAGAGCAGATAGCGATGTTTTGGTTTGGCCAAGGACTTTGTGAGCCTCATGCTCTGCCAGGGAGGAGGGGAAGCCGGGAGGAAGCAGAGACAGGACACCTGACCCAAGCTAGCCAAAGAGGTATTCCATACCACAACACGTCATGCCTGGGATGTAACTGGGAGTTAGCCGGAAGGGCTGGGAGACTGCGGGGTTGGAGGAGGTATGGGTCAGAGCTTGGTCGGGCTTGGGGGGCGAGTTATCGGTCGACTGGTGGTGAGATGTCGTATTCTCTTCCCTTGTTATTTCCTTTATCATTGTTATTATTGGTGGTAGCAGTAGTGATTTGTGTTATACCTTAGTTACTAAACTGTTCTTATCTCAACCCGTGGGAGTTGCATTCTTTTGATTCTCCTCTCCATCCCTCTGGGAGTAGGGGGAGGGAAAGAAGGGGGGGAGTGAGTGAATGAGTTACCTGACTGGGTTTAAACCACGACATACAGCTACATTCACTACTGAAATCTGTGTCCTTCATACTTCGGTATGTTTTGTCAATTATAAAAAATCAAAAGTTGTCGTGAATCCCCAAAGAAGTACCACATCTTAGACTAAATTACAAAGACTTACCGGAGGGGCAAATGCAATGAAATAAATGATTCAGCCCTCTTTTGCTATTATTGGGTGAATCTCAACAAGAGCCTGGGTCTGTGAAGCAGCTAGTCCAGAAAGTAACATCTTAAGTTTTATTTAATTTAATATCCTAGGTTAAATGTAGTCAAAATGAAGATGAAATAGCTCAGTTATCGCAAGGGTGTACAGCTAGATCATGCCCAACTAACTCCATAGGTTTGTAAACAGATGATTTTAGAAAGCACCTTCCAAAGAGCTAGCCAAATCTCAAGATTTCCACTTGGAATAAATGCATCCTTTAGTATCAGAGTGCTTCATAAAACGAAGATGTGAATGTTCTGTAAGAATACATACAGAATGAATTTCAAATAGCACTTTACTAAAATACTTGGATTCATAAGTGACACTGGCCTAACAAAATATGATGAGAAATTTTGAAAGTCAAATTCCCTGCCAGTGATTCACTCTGGGTATCATTATGATCTGGTCAAGTCAGCATACTCTAACCTGGGGAGACTTTCAACCATGTCTTCTCAAGGAAAAGAAAAATAAAAATTTTTATCTGTTTACACCAACCCATAGGACAAAGGAGAATGGCTCTGAGACATAGAGTCAAAATAATATGTCATGATATACGATAACATACCACAGTTGTTATGGAATGCTAAAGCAAACTTATTCCTTCCTGGTTACTCAGCTCCTGAATCCAGGCTTAGGAGCTGTGCTGCATACGCATATATGTGTTACCCATGAGATTTCAACACGCTGAGCATAGAATCATAGAATAATTAGGGTTGGAAAGGACCTTAAGATCACCTAGTTCCAAGCCCCCCTGCTGTGGGCAGGGACACCTTATGCTAAATCATATCACCCAAGGCCTCATCCAACCTGGCCTTGAACACTGCCAGGGATGGAGCATTCACAACCTCCCTGGGCAACCTATTCCAGTGCCTCACCACCCTAACAGCAAAGAATTTCCTTCTTATATCCAAGCTAAACTTCCCCTGTTTAAGTTTTAACCCATTACCCCTTGTCCTGTCACTACAGTCCCTAATTAGAGTCCCTCCCCAGCATCCCTATAGGCCCCCTTCAGATACTGGAAGGCTGCTATGAGGTCTCCACGCATCCTTCTCTTCTCCAGGCTGAACAGCCCCAACTTCCTCAGCCTGTCTTCATACGGGAGGTGCTCCAGTCCCCTGATCATCCTCATGGCCCTCCTCTGGACTTGTTCCAACAGTTCCATGTCCTTTTTACGTTGAGGACACCAGAACTGCACACAATACTCCAAGTGAGGTCTCACAAGAGCAGAGTAGAGGGGCAGGATCACCTCCTTCGACCTGCTGGTCACGCTCATTTCGATGCAGCCCAGGATACGGTTGGCTTTCTGGGCTGCAAGCGCACACTGAAGCCGGCCCATGTTCATTTTCTCATCAACCAGCACCCCCAAGTCCTTCTCCGCAGGGCTGCTCTGAATCTCTTCTCTGCCCAACCTGTAGCTGGGCCTGGGATTGCTCCGACCCAGGTGTAGGACCTTGCACTTGGCATGGTTAAACTTCATGAGGCTGGCATCAGCCTACCTCACAAGCATGTCAAGGTCCCTCTGGATGGCATTCCTTCCCTCCAGGGTATCAAGCGAACCACACAGCTTGGTGTCATCGGCAAACTTGCTGGGGGTGCACTCAATTGCACTGTCCATGTCAGCGATGAAGATGTTAAACAAGACCGGTCCCAACACCGATCCCTGAGGGACACCACTCGTTACTGGTCTCTAGATGGACACTGAGCCATTGACCACAACTCTTTACGTGCGGCCATCCAGCCAGTTCTTTATCCACTGAGTGGTCCATCCATCAAATTGATGTCTCTCCAATTTACAGACAAGGACGTCGTGTGGGACAGTGTCGAATGCTTGACAAGTTCAGGTAGATGACATCAACTGCTCTACCCCTCTCCATCAGTTCCATAGCCCCATCATAGAAGACCACCAAATTGGTCAGGCAGGATTTCCCCTTAGTGAAGCCATGCTGGCTGTCACCAAGCACCTTGTTGATTTTCATGTGCCTTGGCATGCCTTCCAGGAGAATCTGCTCCAAGATTTTGCCAGGCACAGAGGTGAGACTGACTGGTCTGTAATACCCCGGATCATCCATTTTCCCCTTCTTGAAAATGGGGGTTATATTTCCCTTTTTCCAGTCATCGGGAACTTCACCTGACTGCCATGATTTCTCAAATATGATGGCCAGTGGCTTAGCAACTTCATTTGCCAGCTCCTTCAGGACCTGCAAATGGATCTCATCAGGACCCATGCACTTGTGCACGTTCAGATTTTTAAGATGGTCTCGAACCAGTTCCTCCCCTACAGTGGGCCCAACATCCTCATTCTCACAGTCCCCACGTCTGCCTTCCAAGACTTGGGTGCTGTGGTCAGAGCCTTTGGCAGTGAAGACCGAGGCAAAGAAGTCATTCAGAACCTCAGCCTTCTCCAAACCCTGTGTAGCCAGTTCTCCTGAGAGCTTCTTGAGGGGGCCTACATTCTCCCTAGTCTGTTTTTTATTTGCTATGTACCTGTAGAATCCCTTCCTGTTATCCTTAATACCTCTAGCTAAGTTTAATTCTAACTGGGCCTTAGCTTTCCTAACCTGGTCCCTAGCTTCCCGGACAACATCCCTGTACTCTTCCCATGCCACCTGTCCTTGCTTCCACTTATTATAAGCCTCTTTTTTCATTTGAATTTTCTTCAGGAGCTCCTTATCCATCCAAGGAGGTCTCCTGGCCCTCCTGCTGCACTTCCTTCTAGTTTAGATGCAACACTCCTGAGCTTGTAGCAGGTGATCCTTGAATACCAACCAACAGTCTTGGGCCCCTCTGCCCTCTAGGGCTGTATCCCATGGAACCTTACTAAGCAGGTTCCTGAAGAGGCCAAAATCTGCTCTGTTGAAGTCCAGGGCAGTGAGCTTGCTGCACGCTCTTCTCACTGTCCTGAGGATCTCAAATTCGAGCATCTCGTGATCGCTGCATCCAAGGCTGCCCTGGAGAGTCTCATTTCCAAACAGCCCTTCCCTGTTGGTGAGCACGAGGTCAAGCATGGCATCTCTCCTTGTTCGCTCCTCTATTACTTGCAGAAGGAAATTGTCTTCCACACAATCGAGGAACCTCCTGGGTTGCTTGTGCCGGGCCGTACTGTCCTTCCAACAGATGTCAGGGTGGTTGAAGTCACCCATGAGAACAAGGGCCTGCGAGCGTGAGGCTTTTCCTATCTGTCTATGGAGTGCTTCATCCGCAGGTTCTCCTTGATCAGGCGGTCTGTAACAGATCCCTACAGTAATGTCTCCCATGGCTATATTCCCTTTAACCCTGACCCACAAACTCTCTGTCGACTGCTCACCTGTCCCCAGACAGAGTTCCATACTCTCCAGCCTATCCCTAACATAAAGGGCAACTCCCCCTCCCCGCCTGCCAGGCCTGTCTTTCCTAAAGAGCCTGTAACCTTCCACTCCAACACTCCAGTCATAGGAGCCATCCCACCATGTTTCTGTGATACCTATTATATCATACCCCTGTAGACGTGCACACATCTCTAATTCCTCTTGTTTGTTCCCCATGCTACGGGCATTTGTATAGAGGCATCTGAGCCGAGCTCCAAATGAAGCCAGCTCATTGCCTGGAGCGGCTGGGATATCTCTACAGTGCTCCAAGCATTTATTATAGGTTCTGGCAACTGACTGGGTGTGTTAGGATGGAATGATGCCCCCCTCCCCCAACACATCTAGTTTAAAGCATCCTTGACCAGCCTGGTAAACCTCCTACCAAAACTGCTCTTTCCCTTCTTTATCAGACCAGCTCCACCAGCCCCCACTAGACCTGGCCTACAAGCTTGGGTCCCGTGTTCAAGGCGCCCAAACCCCTGACTATGACACCACCCTTCTAACCATTTATTAACCTGTCCAATCCTCCTAGCTTTTTTTAGGTCCTCCCCTGTATCCTGGAGATTTGACAAAAAGGCTATCTGGGCTCCAGAGCCCCTAACCACCTCCCCCAGGGCTCTGTAGTCCTTCTTTATGTTCCCCAGGCTACTGCTATCTATACCCCTAGCACCCACATGTATCACCAGGAGTGGGTAATAGTCCATGGGACTTACTAGAGCAGGCAGCCTCTCTGCCACATCCCTGATCCGTGCCCCCAGTAGGCAGCACACCTCCCTTGAGACGGGGGCTGGCCGGCAGATGAGTGCTTCTGTCCCTTTCAGTGTAGAGTCCCCTACTTCTCTGTTACTGGGTTCATGAATGACCTTTTTCTGCACTTTCAGATTTTATTCATCTTCCTGATAATTTACGCTAATTAAAAATGTGAATTAATGAACAGAAGTTATCTAACTGAAGGTAGGTGTTTGCATTTGCGAGTCATTTTGGGTTCTCTTCAGAAACAATGCAATAAATATTCCTAGAATTTGCTTAATTTAATCCTGAAGTTGAATCTAAGCCAGGTCAAATTGAATTTAAAATGCTCACTTTTCTTCATTAATTGCAGTGAGAATGTAGGTACCTGAGCTGCAGAGACCTAAAGACAACTGTTTAAGCCCACCCAGTGCACTCATTTTCCTTAAAATGATTTTAAAATTGTCTTAAGGCTCCATACAATACCACTTTAGTTCTGGAAATATGTCTGCTTTATACTCCTATAAGTAAGATCAAATTTGAGCCCTAAGCTTGAATAAAGAAATTGAAGCCTTGTTATATGTGTATTTGACATAAATATTTAACAGGAGAAAATGCTCAGAAATTAGATCTCAAAGATCTCAACATGAGACAGCCCTGGACACTTTTAAATTAGTTAAAAGTTATTTTTAAATATACATTAAAAATGCACTGTAGCTTTTCTGAATAACTGAAAGTTGAATATTTAAAATACAGATAGTTTCTGACTTAGTGTATTTCAATAGTTTAAATATTGTCTAGAACATTTACTTCAATCCCTCTAAATGATCAGATCTTCATAATAAATACATTTACTTTTTTTGTGCTATAGCTTCTTTGGTAAGGACTTTACTTGCAGAGCATAGAGACTTAGAACTGTGACTGAGGATGTGAAGTGATATTGGGAGGGCTCAGTTTCAAGGACTGGCAGCAGTTCAAAGTATGCTAATTCACTGTTATAGCAGTATTCAATCTGACATCAGTCCATCAGGAAATTTTCCCTATTTTTGAATCAACAGTAAAGAAAACCCAGCGGTTTGTAACTCCTTTAATAGTATTCTGTAGAAATGTGATCATTCAAGTAGCTTGCTGCCAGACATAACTCTGATAATGTACACATTAAACTGCAGCTGTAATATTCATATGATGACAGTGTTTGAAAGGCAAATTTCTTGGCAGCAAGTGCTATTCAGGAAAGATTGTCTTCCTCTGCACAATATGTGGTCCAACCTCACCTTAGATAATCAAGTTTTCTGCATCCTTTTGCAAGTTATGGCATCATTTTACCAAAAGGACAAGGACAAAATAAAGGGAATTCTAATAGTGACAGCTAGAGTTATAGGATATATGAAATGATTTACTGGAAAGTAGTAGAAGAACAAATAATATATCTTCTGACAAGCTTTGAAATAATGGGCTAAAACACAGAATATGTATTTTAGAACAGGGAAAAAGGAGGGTTAGTTATTAAAAATAAATATAGTTTGAAAACCTGAAAGAAGAGGTCCTAATTATGACACATTTTCTGTGAAATAATCTATCAATATGTAGGGTGTGATGGCCACTGCTTGGGTTATTAAAAGGATTACATTCTAAACCTGGAAAAGGGGAAAACTGTTAAATAGTACAGACGAATGAATAGCTATAAGCAGAAAAGCTAGAGATACTTAATGCAAGCATTTATGATATTTAAGCTAAAGGGAATAATATGTCATTTAGTCTATTCACTGTTCCTGGCCATCCAGACAGGACAGGTGGTAGTGATGGCTAGGTTGGTACCTGCAACAGGTAGTTTGTGTAACTTGGGCAGCATGAATACTTCAGTAGTAACCGATCTTTTTGTTTCAGTAAAAGGTGGGTCAATCATGACATAGAGACTATGTACTGATGGATTTGAAAAACTGTCAAAGAATGGACACCTTTAGGAAAATAATCTTGCAGAAGTATTAGGAGACTTGAGGGATCCTAAAATTAGGTTATTTTTTGTCTCTATGTCTCTTTTTTACCCAGGATAAAGCAACATTTACAGAATGGTCTACAGAAGTATTTAGGATCTCAGTTTCCATAGAAATAAATGAACTTTAAGCTTCTAAATACATTTACAGGTTCAGTCTTGGTTCTCATCTTTTTCCACTGCCTGACCTTGTGAAGAGCCCTGCAGCCTACTTATCAGAAAAGAATCAGAAAATTGTAGGAAAAAATAGGGCTAAAAAGGATGTCAGGTGGTCAAGTAGTTCACCAGCCCCAGGGTGGGATTAACTCAACCTAGACCAAATACCTATTTGTCTAATCCAACAAATGAGATTGCCAGGGGAGGCCAGGCAATCTCTGCTAGTCAATCATAAATAGAGACAGCGCAGATCAAAACCTCTTACTCTGCCTTTGAGCAGCCATGCACACATGGTGCACTCAAGGAAGGACAAGCTAAATCCCAGAAGATCTTTAGTGATACAGTCTCAGTCTAAAGGCTGAGATGTCAGTTAAACTCTTCAATGGGAACAGAGCCACCTAACATGGTGGCACAGGACAGACTTGCAGCAATTCAGAAAACTCTGTGCTGAAACATGTATTTATGCCATAAACTGTTAAAGGACATTTCTTTACAAAAGAAACAAAGCCAAGACAAAAAGAATGTTCTTTTTACTCACTTTTAAAATAGTCAATCCATCTGATAATAAGAGAGTTAATGAAACATGCTGCTTTGGTAGTGTCTCCTTCAGTAATATTCTGGCTTTATATGTGTGCATGAAGGCTCAATGTCACCCTTTAATTGGATTTTGCAGAAATCAGAGTACATCTGTATTACCACTAGATAAACCGTTTTGCTGTCTTTTGTTTGTTGCTGTTTGTAGTTATTGGTGAATTTTCCCATTTGCTACATTTCATACCCACTCTCACTGCTTTCCAAACAGGACTAACGAACAGGATGATTAGCAATCTAGCTTTCTGTTCAGAAGTGTGCTTCTTGGGTGGTTTTAGGCAGGTCTTTTGTATTAATGAAGGGCTTTTGCACAGAAAAAAAAGAAAAATGTGGTAAAATACAGGTTCTGAAGATACAAAAGAAATAGAACACTTAAGAATTGAAATCTGTTTTATATGAAATATTACTTATAAGCAGTAGGTACACAGGACCCACTATATACATGGAGTTAGACTCATTAGCAAAAGAGTTTTGTTATTTTTTTTTCCTTCAAGTTCTAAATACGTTTATCCGCATCAATGTTTCTCACTGAGAAAACAACACCAGAGACAGGAAAGTAAACAAAGGTTTCCTAATCTTGCTAGGCTTCTGTGCAAACATGTGGTTCAAGCTGTATTCCAGAACTACTGTTTAAAGTTCTTATATGCGTATTTTAGCAATCCTTGCTAAACTCTTGCATTACATGCCAACTAAACAATGACATGCTGCTTTTTGGCTAGAGGAGGTCATGGGCTGACCTGGAGTCCTTCTAGGGCTGTACTGACTTACTTCCCTGTAAAGCATCCAAAATGTGCCCAATATTTTGATAAAAAGCATAAATTTGGGTTTGGTTGTTTGGGTTTTTTTTGCCTGGTTACACACCAGCCCTACCATACATTTGCTCATGTCACAAGACTGATCATTTTGGTACTCAGAAAAGAGGATTGCAGTTCATTTCATCTCCATGGTTAAGGAAAAGAGTGTGTCCAGGGAAGAAGTGATAGCCTAAATAGAATATTTTCTTTGCTGAACCTCAACTTGGTAATAAACTCCTCCTTGTGCCTTGAGTTTGAGCAAAAAGACATATTGTTCCTAGAAGAATCTCATAAACTAGAGTCAGCATGATCAGTAGACCACAGGGCTCAGGAAGAATTGGTTAAACTCCTCTTAATCCCTTTCACCCAAAGGCACCCACATAAAAATATCCCCCTCTGCCAATTTGATCTATTTTTATTTCAAGCAATAAATTCTGCCCTAGCAAGCAGTCGGAGTGACTCTTGATATCTGAGGCTGATCAGACCACCCTCAGTTGTCTCACGGATGTGTTTGTTAGATGTTGATAGTACTTGTGTAGCATGTCATGCTGGTAGTATATGACCTCTCAGTAAATGTTGATATAAATCTAGTTTACTGTTAAAAATAAATTAAGTAAAAGTGCTGGGAAACCAGCTATTTAGCATTTCATAACTTGACTTCGTTTCCCCTCTCCTCCAGACTTCTTTGGTTAGAGACCTTGAGAGTGATTCAAGTGCATAGGTGTTTACCTACGGTTCTGTCTTCTTGGTATGGTTCTACCCATGGTTCTACCTACGGTTCTACCTTCTGTGGTTCTAACTTCTACATAGTTCTACCTTAGGTGCTACATGGTATCTGAGACATCATACTGGGCTAGTAAATATGACATAGAGCAGCTGCAGCCTTATAGAGCAGAGGCAAGATAAAAAACACAAAGGCACTCAGAAAGATGCTCCTGGGCATGTTTAGGCATCGCAATTCCACCCTCCATATTATCTCATATCCTTCTTTCCTGTGTCAAATACGTCACCTATTAGCAGCCCCCCCCCTAAACACACAAATGTCATTCTTTGGTGGTGAACATTCATTAGCAAATCCCAGGCCAGGGACTGAACTTATTTATTACTATCATATTCAGGAGTCAGCAGCATCAGCTACTACCATCTGATCCCTCCTGCCTCAGTTTAATACAAAAACCATAACACTTGTTGCTCTCACAGACTTACTCTTCTTTGTGTCCTTTGCTCTTATATCATTACAGGCTTCGGCTGTTCTGCTTCACCTCAAGCATAGCAAACTAAGAGCTGCAAGCACTACCAGCTGCAAGAAGCAGAAAAGTGAGCAGCGCAGGCATTTCCATACTCAGTCCAGCTTGAGCCTGATCCTTGGGGTCTGACACCTGAGCTGTCATTTCAGGAGGACACAAAGGAGCCCTTCTTACATGGGAAGCAGTCCGAATGTGGAATTCACTCTGCAGTTTTAGGGTAAGTTTGTTTGTGCCTGATGAAGATCAGAAAATAGTAGAGAAGTAGTGTAGGTAATTTCAGTAGGGTCTAGGATTTGGTAATGCCAGGAATGACTGAAGATGCCTGACACTTTATCAGAAACAGCTGGAAAGAGTTGAAATAACTCGTATAGATTTGACTGAATTATGGTCTTATGATCAATCACACAGATGCATGCTCAGCAGAGATGACCAGGGATTCTGAAGACTGCCAAGCAAGGACTGTAAAACATAGATCTGAGCTTTGTTTGAAGAAAGTAATCTCTTCAGAACTACAAGACAGGCATGAGGGAAGGAAAGGTTATTTAGTAAACTGCTGCTTTCAGGGAATAAGGGCCTCAGGTCTGCGTGAGCAGAATGAATGGGAGGAGGTGGAGGGTTAAACAGCAGGGCAGGTGGATGGATAAGGCAGAAGTCAGGGTTGGGCACTCTAGATGTTCGTCTCTCATGGCTCTTTAGTCTTATCTATGAAATGTTGAAAGTTCTTTAAACTGGGTGGACACACACACCATCAGAGAATAGCTCTTTTCCTGAAAAAGAAGTTGCAATGTAGGCAATATGAAATTACAAGCTGAATCATCAATGACTGTTTGTGTATGCAGATCCTGCTTTTTATATTTGGCTTGTTCTTTTTTTTTGTGGGGGTGTGTTGTATTAAGTTAAAGAGGTCTATTTTAGAATGAGTCTTGCCAGCAGAGGGCTTAAAAATAGCAGTTACATTTAAAACTCACTGGGATTATTTTATGTCTATTTTTTTGTCAGTTTTGAGTTTGTTTGTTTTTTTTTTTAATGCAAGAATGACTACAGCTATTACAGTTGGTCACTAAAGCTGAAGGCTTGCATTTTCTTTTAGATTTGCTGGCCAAGCAAAGACAACAGCTTAATTTTCACATTCAATTCGACAGAGCGAGCATTAGTGATATTAGTGTGGTTTGTTGCTTTAAACCAATTTGGGGAAATGGTTTGGCTGTTCTTTAATAGTTGGGATTGTACAGTAACTAAAAATTACAGTCTATTTATAGGTATAAGAACAAGTGGAAGGACTGATAACCTAAGCAGTGACTTCACAGTAGAGTGAATCTCTGTTCTTTCTCATATGCATACACATCATGGCTTGCAGCCATCCCTAAATATGTCAGCATTTTCATATGCATGCACTCAAATATCTAGTGACACTGACAACAGTGAACTGAGATAGGCTTCCAGAGTTTTTAATTCCATTTGGAGAGGAGACAGCGTTCAGATAGCCATCTGATTGTGATCATATAGGCATTAAAAAGGCATTGTAATCCTTTCTATCATCTCTAAAATATTATTCTCAGGAAATACAGCTGCAGCACTTGAGAAGCTTGTTATTTTAGACAAATATATTAATATTTTTGATTTGCCAAGTCTCATGTTACTAAAGAGTTTCTGAATAAGCTAGTTTGTAACTTATTTGCATGCTATTTCTATTTTAAAATTCAGAAGTATTAACTCTGGAGCAATCCAGTTTACATACATTTCATTTAACATGCGATAAGCTTTGTCTGCAGTAGACCAGCACCACAAAGGAAAATAGAGATCCAACTCACCATATGCTATCTAGTGGAACTGCTCTATAGAGAGCTTCCTTCCTTTACCCTGGACATGCTGAGAAGTCAGGGAACTGGCAGATTCTTGGTTTCTGATGTGTGGCACCATTGCCTATGCATGGCATGCGCCATCAAGAACCGCATCAGTTTGGTTTATCCCATTCCTGGAACTACAAAGAAACTGGGAGGATATCGCAATTCTCAATATATATCTAAAGAATGCAGCAGGGACTGATAAAGAGCTGCTTCCACCATTGCAAAAAAAGCAATGTAACAAGCTGACACAGGTAGTGTCCTTATGGTCACTGTCCTGTCTGTCATTATGCAGAGTTAATTCTCTCAGCTGGATAGTGAACTTTATTCTGCCTTGCCACAGTAAAACACTAATGGTGCTTGTGGAGCTGAGCTGGCATGTCCACAGGTCTTTGTGTTATACACCAGCATGCTCTGGCCATGATTTATTCCACCAAAATTGACATTTACTTGAGACGATTAAATTAAGAATGCAATCATCCTAAACTTTCTGCTTAATGAAAAAAGATTGATCCCTCTAGAGGGCAATATATTCTATCTGTTTTCAAAACTTAGGATGTGACTAATTGCTTATCAAAAGAATCTGTCTTTCTCTATTAGCTATGTAGGAACCTGTGTACTTAGCTTACATGGGAAATTCAAGTTTTTAAAATGCTGAAGTTTGATGAAAAGGATTATAATTCTTTTCAAACAAGTTTCTGCAGGTAAGTTAAGACAGGTGCCTGTCTTCACTTGCCTTGAGGTGGAGAGCAACAATTGCATACAGAAAGAAATTCACATTTTAACTGCATTGATTTGGTCTTCAGAAATCCCTACCTCACAAAATTGCTTATGGAGAGACCAAATGAAGTTAATTCTCTTAGTTTAGATGCCTATGTTAAGTCCCTTAAATTAGGAAATATCAATACAAACTACATTGATGAATCAAGGACCTCTGTCCTTTGCAGTGGTGTGTACCATATCCTCCCTCAGATACCACCTTTCTTCTCAGCCATGCCAGCACTACTGTGCTATTTCACCAGTGCTATGAGCTAGAAATCCTACTGCTAACAGGGAAAAGAGTAGTTGGACTGATATAAAATGTGTGGCTTTTTCATTCGGTGATAAGTTTCACACAAAGGTGTGTGCTGCAGAGCTCCATGGCTGTGGGGACCTTCCAGCTGCCTGCAGGACCATGATGCTGTCTATCATGGGGTACAAGATAAGGTGTAGAGGTAAAGGATAAGGTCAATATTCTTGTAGAAAGTTACAACACTCCTTGGCTTAATGGTGAAGGAGGAAGAGGACAGAAGTGTGCCAGGTAGAGGGAGGTGATTCTTCCCCTCTACTCCTGTCTTGTGAGACCTCACTGCGTTCAGATCTGGGGCTCCCAACATAAGAAGGACATGGACCTGTTGCAGTGAGTCCAGAGGAGGGCCATGAAGACAGTCAGAGGGCTGGAGCACCATTCCTATGAAGACAGGCTGAGAAAATTAGGTTTGTTCAGCCTGGAGAAGAGAAGGCTGCATGGGTACCTTAGAACAGCCTTCTAGTGCCTAAAGAGGCCGATGAGAAAGCTGGAGAGGAGCTTTATATAGGAGCAAGTAGTGATAGGACAAGGAGGGATGGCTTTAAACTGGAAGAGGGTAGATTTAGATTAGATATTAGGAAGAAATCTTCCCTGTGAGGGTGGTGAGGCACTGGAACATGTTGCCCAAAGAAGTTGTGGCAGTGTTCAAGGCCACATTGGATGGGGATCAGAGCAACTTGGTCTGTTGGAAGGCATCTCTGCCCTGGATGACAGAGACTCTCACAAGATCGTGAACTGATCCAAGCTTGCTCTGCAAATCATTCCCTGACTGCTTAAGGCCCTTGTCACACCAAAGCCATGAAAAGACTGTCCCTCTTGCTTTTAGCTGAAAAAAAGCAGAAAAGCGACTAAGGTAGAAAGTAGTGAGGGCTGAGAGGAAAGCAAGTATTGCCTAAAATGATAGAATAAAATCATAGTGTGCAAAGAACAACGGCTTCCATCCTATATGACAAGGAAGGAAATGGAGCAAAAATGTGGTTGTGGTCAGAAGGGCCTCTAGCAAATGGAGCTTGGAATTAATTCAGAATTTATGAGCCACTTCTATTGTCAGCTTTAAACAGTGCTGGCAAAACATGCCTGTCTTCCTTCCGCTTGATTTATGCAGAAGTTGACAAATGTGCCATTATTAACTCCAAAGGACCCAAAGAGCTAACCTCTGATGATGAACCTTACTGGTCACTATAATGGTACACAATGGATTTCCTGAAGGAGGTCAGTTTCCTTTTTTTAAAAAACCTGAGATCTTCCATTAACATTCCCTCTCTCCTCCCTTTACTCCTTCTTCTGCTACATTACTGGATGAATAAATCTGCAAAGTCAAACATTCACGAGTAAGTAAATGCCAAGATAAAGGTAATTTTCGCAGGAGAGGAGAAGAAACCTCAGCTGATCTTGCCACCTGCCCATGTACTCAAAGGCAGACAGTTTACTTGTTCCCCTAAGCAGTGAGAAACAGCTGTGGCCAGCCCCTATGCGATCCATATGGAAGGCTGCCCTTACTCCCACAGAACATCCTTGTGTACAGGCCAGTCACAGATTCATCCAAGATAACAAGGCAAAATAAAATGTTTACAGCCCAAGTAATCTCTCTGTTTCAGCTTTTTCTTCTTTCCTTCCATTTTCCTCAGAATTATCCTTGGATGAATCCAGTAACTCCAAAGTATATTGCTGTGCTCTTTGATAGACATTTTTTAATACTTGAAAATACTGGTCAAACTCTCCGAAGTCACTTTCTGAAAGTGATGGCAAACAAAGCCTCTTCCTTTTTGCTTTCTTTATGTCTGGTTTTCTAGTACATCATGTTAAGTATGTTATGGCATCAGGTTATAGATTTCTGAAAAGGACAAAGTTAAAATGCAGCATAAGACGGATGGGATCCATATCTATGTGTGAGAGGGAGCCTTTTTGTACCTTTGTGAATATACAAACTGGCTTTACAGATGTATGGTACAAATTTCTCAAGCAGGACTGCAGGCTCAAATAAACTTTCCGCTCTCTGATCTCAAATAGAGTGTTTAGTGTGGCATTACGTGTTCCTAATTCATGACTAAATATCTAACAAATTCATAAATTGGGAGGACTTATTTCCTGACAGAAGGATGTTACTCCTATCCAAAGTTTCTAAGTCACTGAAGCAAGTTTGATATAATAGTTTGGTATAACTGGCCTGTGAACAGCTTGATGCTTTCAGTCTAGGTTTACAAGCATTTAAGTCAAATGCCTTCTGGGAAAGATTTAACATGTACAGTCTTCACTGAAGAGATAGTGGGAAGTGCTGAGCCTCTCAGAAGTGGGAATTAACAATTTGAGGGACTGGATCTTTATCTTTCAATAAAACTATGAGTTATTTTCACTGGCTACTTTTGTGGACTTCCTTAATTTAATCCCAAAATGAAACTATCTGTACCCAGAAGTTTTTTTCCCTGCTCTCACCACCAAACAATTAAATTACCTGTGGATCTGGAAACAGTTGATTGGTACTCAGAAAATAAGGGGGTTTGTAGTATAGCATATGTTGTTCTTCACTGGGGATGTTCATATAAGTAGCAAAAGTAAATGCATTAATACATTAAAGGTTTGACTTGTCCTGTTCAAATGTAGATTTCATCAGTACAAATAGCAGCATCCAGACCAGCTGTGCAAGTTTCTTTAATGGTCACAGGAGGAAATTAAGCCAATTTATGAAGCTGAGGATGAAATTCATTTGAGTAAATGAATGTCATTTAAATGGTTAGATCTCCACTGACTGTGTCAGGAACTTAAATGTGTCAGTTATAGACACCAATAATCAGTTAGATGGATCCCAAGTATGCTGTCTTTAAAACATGGTCCTACGTAAGTGGTATCCCGGGACTTTCTCTTTCTCAGAAGACACTGCCGAATCAAGGCTTTATGGATATGAAAAAGTATACGTTATTGATGAAGAGAATTACAGAAGCTTCCCACTATGTCTGGGTGTATCTAAAGACAGAAGGGAGGCTGCATCTTGCCCATTTTTACCTGTCTAGGAAATAGCACCTAGGGATTATGGAATACCTTGCTTCAGTGGAAAGAGACACTCACAGAGGGTAATTTAGCCTTTCTCCTTTAGCACTTCTTCTAAGATAAGATGAATGTAGACAACTTGCCTAGACTGCATATACAGCTCCTAGGTGATCAACATCATATGAGATATATCCCACCTACAAATCCTGTTGTATCACCTATTTGCACATTGTGGCGTTTCAAAGTCACCACCTGTGCACCTCCTGTAGATGTTTTACAAGGATTACGGTCTTCACTGCAGTCTTTACAGCTTTTATTCCTACTGTATTGTCTCTTTAGTACCTGCTCAAGAGTTCTTGCTTTGTTTAGTTGCTCTTTGCTTGCAACTACACTTTCATATTAACAATCTTACTATGATATATATGATCTTATGTATACAAATCTGCCTGAATTTTCCTGAAAACCTAACAAAGCATCTTTTTGCTATATATTTTACTGCATCTATTTGGCTTATAATAATAATATCAACTGCTGTTTAATTTTAACATGATTCTGAGGGAAAAAAGAGTATGCACACTACAACAAATGATGAGGTTTATCACGCAATAGAAGTGCAAGTAAGAGAAAATAAACTGAGTGGTGGAAGGGGACCTCTTCTGGTAAATCGGTGTATGAGAACAGAAGACCCTTAAGTGGGAATGAAGGATTGTATTCCCAAGATTTTGAGTTAGGCAAATGTAAAATGCAATGTTCTGAACCTTGGTGCTCTTATTTTGACCTTTATAATTGCTTTCTTTAGACTGGAGGGGTAGATAATTATGTTGCCTAACCTTAAAGAAGCCTTACATACTTCAGAACTCTTCAGAAGTTCATAATATGATATGATTAGCAAACATTTTTTCAACTGCCTCGCTGCATGTACCACACACACAGAGTCTGTTCTCAGGCCCACAGAGCAATTCTAGAAAACGAACTCCAGCACAATTTTTTAAAAGAAATTCAAATGATAAAATAAGATTACTCTCTGGCAAAACATTATAAAATGCATTTTCTATGATCAAAGAAAGATGAAAAAATAATGTCAGCTCTAAAGATCAAAACTCCTTCTACTGATTGGCATACCAGGAATCAGAAAATCATAGAATGGATTGGGTTGGAAGAGACCTTAAAGATCACCTATTTCCAACCCCTTTGCCACGGGCATGGACAGTTTGCATTAGACCAGGTTGCTCAAAGACCCATCCAGTCTGGCCTTGAACACTTCCAGGAATGGGACAGCCACAACTTCTCTGAGCATCCTGTTCCAGTGTCTCACCACCCTCACAGGAAATAATTTCTTCCTAGAATACTTGATCATGCAAATGTAGGTAAGCTGATTTATCATGTAGAACAATTCATATGTCCAAACATTACTTTTCAGATGTTAAAATACATAATCTAATCCATACTAGTTACATGAATTATAATCTATTTGGTTTAATAATGTTTCTTCTCTGGGCCAAGGGAAGCTCTAAGAAAGCCTGTCCAGGATTGCTTTATTTAGATGACATACAGGTATGTATTCTGAGCACAACTGCTGTTTCTCTCTTACTGATTATTTCCACACACCCCCCAACCAGGGATCCATTTATTCTAGGCAAAATTAGAAACAATTCAAGGCCTTCTTATTTTTTATAAGTGCATTCACAAACTCTTCATACTCACCTGTTTTTGCTTCTCTTGGCACATTCCCACAATGACTAGGTTGTAATTTATGTTCATGCCTATCACCTTTCTTCCCCCCCCCCATTTTTATATGTCTATTTCTCTTTTGAACTGTGTTCCATTTTATCCCTGAAGCTGGCTTACTTATTTTATTTAATTTTAATTTAATTTAATTTAATTTAATTTAATTTAATTTAATTTTATTTTATTTTATTTTATTTTATTTTAAATAGGGTTGTAAACATTTTTTCCAAGTACTATTTCTTCCCACTCCTACACCTCATTCATTCAGCTCATGCTCATTCTTTGATATGTGAATAGGATTAATCATTGTGGCTTTACTGTTTTCACAGCAGTAAATAACCAAGCAATGCTCACTTTCACTGGGTGACTGCTAGATCAGTGCCTCCTTATCTGTTGTGAAGAGCTCTCACTCAGCATTTGACCTTCTCAGGTCTAGGACTTTGGAATTAGGAGTCTCTTGTCTCCACAGTTTGAAAATTCCAAGGCTGCTTTAATATTAGAAGCATAAGGACCTTCAGCTTGAAGTCCCTCACAATGCCATGACAGATAGATGCTACAATACTCAACAAAATAAACAAGCAAAATAATCACAACAACAAAAATTAGGCTTGTTCTCCTGTCTGACTTGCATGCACATGATGGGACCATAGACACCTGTGCATTTGTTAGAGCTATGGTTTGGGGTATATATAAATATACCCCAATTAAAGACTTGGGGTAACTTGGTCCTCAGTACTCTTTGCCTCAGAAAAGGTAATTCTACTTTTTACATGATCTGCTACCTCTGCTCCCACATTGTAATCACTGGATCTTTCACTGAACAGATCTTAGATATTGTCCGTAACGTTCAAACAAAAAAATCCAAAACAAAAATACCCCCAACTTGCTCTGTTCTATTATTGCTAACAAGATTCACTTTTATTAATAACTCAGCTACTTCAGTTCTTCTTCTTCATCACCTAGATTTCCCAGCAGACAGGAAAAAAGATTTTAATTTTAATTTTAGTTCTATGTATGTTTATGTTTGCAACGGTTTTTCTAGTATCAGAAACTCTTACTATATCTTCTAAAAAACCCCAGAGTTGCATTCTGACTTTCAGATAGATTCTGCGATCTCTGCTATCAGAACCACATGATGATAACCATCTACCCCTCCCCTTCCCCAGCAGAGACCTGCAAGCACACTCAAACATCTTTTTCCTTATATACGTTTAGTAAAGCAATGAGATTTTCTATGTAAGTACAGCACTTTGAAGCACCCGAGCTTAGTTCGTTTCAAGGCATTTGCTTGCTTAGGGCAAGAATAGTTAGGCTATATTTAAATTCTTCATCTGAATAGCAACTCCTACCATGGATATGTTTTCACATTATACCCCCACTGAACTCTACAGAAGAGTAAAGATGCTATCTGGGAAAGAAAAAAGTAAGCCAGCTGCCCAAATGCTCTCAGCTAAATAGAGAAGCCGATGAGTGTTTTTTGTCATATGCTATTTTGAGAATTACAATTTAGAGTAAACGAGAAGATAAATAGAAGAGATATGACAGTGCTGCCAGGAATGCCGGTCCTGACAAGAGGTGTCCCTAAAGAATGTCATTATTGCTATCATTCTCTATGAAATTCTGTAACAGTAAGCTATGATTTGTCATTTTCAAGAGAAATTGCAATCATCTGGGAAACAAAAGCATTCAGAAGTTTGATGGTATAATAATATTACTTTTGTTTTAGAAATTGAAAGGTTAAGAACCCTCAGTCAAAGCTTATGAAAAGCTTAATCTGGAAGGATAAGTATTTCAAGAATGGCCAGTTGAACATTACTTAAGCAGATTTTAATTGCAGCATGTTTGTACTTACAGATTGTCCACGGTAAACAGTAAACAAGGGGCACAATGTTGGCATTGACAGTTTTGTCACACAAGGAAGGCAATGTAGTGGCAGGACAGAAGGCAGTCTTTGCTGCACACTGGTCAAGTATGAGTTACGGTGCCAGAAGCCCTAACTCCAGTTCGGCAGTTCCATTATTTCTCTGAGGAGATTTGATCCAGTTACCATCCCTTTAAACTCTCCATATTGGTTTCCTTTTCCGTGAAAAAGTAGGGATTTCACCTCTTCCTTAAACTGGCTGAAGAGTTCATGACACACTGATGAACTGTGCTTTGAAAGTGCAAAGTACTGCTACTTTTCAACATCTCATGACTAGCAGAGGAAAAGTCCGTCTGCCTTGGTGATTTCATGGGGTGCCTGTGACCCACAGAGCCACAGTAAGATGTCTGTACCTGTTACATGAGCCATAGCACACTTTAATTAGAGTTTGATGATAAGCATATGCTACACTCTCTGAAATCTTTTGAAGGTTGTCAATGTTTGAGATTCAAAATTGCCTAGGACAGGAATGTTTACAGAGACAGGAGAATGCAGAGGTTGTACCTACCTTTGTCCTGTATAGTTTTGGAATTTGCACAGGATTTCACAACAGTAACTTGTTAGTTAGACATGGATGATGACACACACTGCATTTCTGAAGTGGAAATTAGGGGAAAAATGAACAGAAAACAGTGTAAAGAGTATGTAGGAGTTGCAAGCGCACATGCGTCATTCCTGAATCACGTCTTAGTATGTCTTTGAGGGCATTCCATTGTCACACAGAGATCATACATGTGCTTTTTTTTCCCCACCAGTTCTTTACAGATTTTGGAAAGTTTACAAAAGGAGGTGCAGTTTTCTAAAGAAATAGCTGCCACATGATGTGAGAAACCACATGGATTCCCTAAAATATAAATAAACTGATTAACACATTTGAAATAATCTCTGTGCTGTAATCAGAGGAACAAAAAAATCTAACTATTAACTTTGAAAGCTTCCAGTTAGAGATATTGCTGAGATAAAATAAACCAGAGTACTCTGAAGATGTAAAAGCACTCAATTTTAAACCCTCAGCAATGTGGCTATCTCAAAGAGTACCTTTGATATATCTTAAGCTTTGAGAAAAGTTCTTTTCTAGGGTAAATTCACACACAAAACTGAAGGCGTACTGAATAATCACACCTAATTTTGCAAGCATCAGGAAAGCCTGATAATGAAAAAAAACCACATCCTTAATGAAAGGAAGACCACATGTTCTACAACATGTAGTCTGTGCCTCAGATACTCAAAGTGTTTAAAAATATCTAGGACATAACCATGCAGAAAATAAAATTTGATGAGTCATTCTGATTTTTCTATCCTCCCTTTCTATCCCCTACCTTCTGCTTCCCTCCTGTAAAATTTAGATTTAACCATAGCAGGTCTACCTCAGATTTTCGATTCCAGAATTTAATTGGAGAAGAATTTCTCGTGGTCAATCTTTAAAGCATGACACAATCCATCCAATTTCTGGTCATGGGACTGTCCTGTACCCCTCATGGAAGAAAGATCCTGATTCCATCTCTGTCTGGTCCTTCACTGTGGCTGCACAATAAAAGGGTCATCGCCTGTATAGTTCTCCCCATTACTGTATCTGGTTTAAGAGTGTGCAAACTGAGAGAGTGTTCTACAAGGCATTCTGCCTTCCTACACTCCTCAGGACTCCCAGGGTCCTAAGGAAATTAGGAAGAGAATGCAGTGTGATTCCTGCATGAACAGTCACCAAATTCAGCTGGCCAGGCAGTGACCTGTTCAGCCAGACTATAGGTTTTTATCAGACATTTGACACTTATGAAGAGGAGCAGCTTCTTCTACTTCCCACAGATGACAGTGCCTTCATTTTAATTTAAGGTCTAACCCACTCTGCTTCACTAAGATCCTATAAATTTCTCCTCCACACACATAGATGACTTAGAGAAGTTTGTTTAGTCTAGGAAGTGAAGAATATAGGAAGACATGAGAACTATTTTCAAACATATAACAGGATATCACAAAAAAAAGAATGGAATAAATAATTCTCCTTATCCTACGGGAAGATAAGAGTTAATGGGCCTATTTTGCAGCTGCGGAGACACAGACATAAGGGGAAAAAACTGTTAGCACAGAGAAGCAGAGAAATAGATTGTTAAAGAGAGTCTCTATCATGGTTTTAAAAGCAGGATAGATAAATATATGTCAGAAACAACACAGGCGTATTTCTCGAGGCTGGGGCTGGGACTACACCATCTTTCAGTGTCACTTCCAGATCAGCCATCTACAAATCTAAAAATGATTTTAAAAGAGCAGTAAATATTCTGAAAAATAAGCTCTCTTGCAAAGTTTCACAGATACATCAGTGAGACAGTGAGACATTTTCTTCCTTAGAAAGTTATGCAGGTTCACAGAGGACCAAATTCAGTCTTTCTTGTGTCCATTGTGTAGATAATGCTGCTATGAATTGAGGATTAGAAAGTAAACTTGGATTAGAAAGTAAACGTTTTGGCCACATTCTTTGCTTGTACATATTGGCCTGGCTCCAGTTACCCTCTGTGGACTCATGCTGGGTTTTATTTACTGTCTGGTCATTTGACTTTGAGTCTCCTTTTGACTTCCCTAGCCTTTGAATCTAGTCCTTTAGCAAGCCTGACTCTCGACTCAGAGGGTGTAGGATCCACACAAACAAGCCAAAGTTCTTCAAGATGGCTTGAACTGTGGGAGCATTCATGGCTGTGTCTAATTAAGCAAATACAGGGAGAGAGAAAAAAATAGGCAAGAGCAGTTAAATCCAGGAAGAGGTCAACCCTGCTGGTAATTAGCAGGATAATGGATCAAAGAAGTCCACTTAGCACAGGAAATATTGAGCACCTCGTCTTTATAGCTGAATCTGATAAAACTTGGGTTATACATTTTCTACTAAATGAACCAGAGGCAGGTACAAACAGAAGGCTATTGTTCAACCTCTGTGGGAATTTCAGTTGGGTTATTGCATGCTTGATGTGCTACAGAAGACCAGCTCTTAGGCCACATACTGACGTAGGTCTAATGATCTCTTATCTTCACATAGTGGTTACTCCAAAAGCAAATAAAAATTAAAGCCTTTCAAATGTCTTTACCTCTAAAAAACCCGGGCTTTTGTTTGCCTAGTGGATTTTTTATGTTGTTGTTTTTTTTTTTCTTTTCAGTTTACAAATAAATATATCCAGTGGTTTATTTTAACAGGTTTCTTGTTCCAGTGGAGTAATGTACTGGTTTTGTGTTACACCCTTCAAAAGCTTAACCAGAAAACTCTGTTCAGACAGAAAGGTCAGCAGTAAAAGTGAAAAGAGGAAAGGTCTTCTGTACCATTGTTGCATTAATCCCTAAAAATTACCTTTTAGCAAATACTGCACTGCTCCAGGCCTGTCCCTACTGATAATGGAATTTCAGTTCTTTGCAACAGCTTAATTAAGGGAATAACACACATGTTGTATGTGCTGGAGTCCGTTTGAACTATGTTACCCTTTGGGTTTATGCATTGAAGTAATAAAGAAAAAAATGACAGCCAAATATCGAGTGTTCATCATAAAGCTTTTTGTTTGCAGACAAATGTTGTTCAATAGATGGAACATTATGTATTTTTCACTGCTGACTGTAGGTGAAAAAAACCTGCTTTTACATTTCTCCC
This sequence comes from Pezoporus wallicus, assembly GCF_028554395.1. Classification (NCBI taxonomy): domain Eukaryota; kingdom Metazoa; phylum Chordata; class Aves; order Psittaciformes; family Psittacidae; genus Pezoporus; species Pezoporus wallicus. The sequence goes on along the minus strand of NW_026636323.1, from coordinate 1,125,219 downwards.
TATAGACACTGCTGGGTTTATCCTTTTTGGTGCCTACAACATAAATTCTCTGCACTCATTTCAGAGTCAATGGATGTGGATAGTTCTTCTCTGGGTAAGTAAGAACAACTAAAGGTAGGCTCCTCCTCTGACCTTTTCTGGGAAGAGACTATCTTTATCCAGGGACTGTAAAAAGTAATGTTTTCTTTTCAGACACAAGCAGCCTTTCATTATTGTCTCCAGTGTGTGGCTTGGATCAGGAACCACCTGAATCTTGGATCTAGCATCAACAGCAACTTCACTGTAGAAGACATGATTTTCTCTTGCAGTTCCCTCATCCTTATAGGACCACCACTGAAAGCTGCCTTCTTGAGTATGTAGCATACTGCATTCTGGATACTGGGAAAGGGTATGGGGATCCAATCTCAGTTTCAGATAACTGCTATGGAGTATTTCCATTATCTATTGAAGCTGGACTTGCTTTAGGCCTTAGCATGGTCAGAGCGAAGGTAATGCTGCAGCATTGTTCTGACCATACATACATGGTAAATTACAAGTCCTTGTACTACCCTAAAGCTCTGATTTTTCACTGTGAAATAAAGGCTTTCTATGTTTCATGGGTATTAAAGTGGAGTAGAGAAGTTTCTAATCAATGATTGCAAAAAAGAGAAGGGGGAGAAAGGAAGGATCACAAAAGCCAATTACTACCAAAACCTCCATGGCAACTAAACTGACTATTTCTTTTCTTTTAAGCCTCCTTATACATGCCGTAATCACAAAGCATCCAGGCCTCCCTGCAGCTCATTGGTGCCAAATGGATTAGGCTGGCAGAGTCTGTGCTGGTTTAATCCCCTTTAATGCCTCACACCTTCAGTCCACTGAGCAGCCCGGCCCTTTCTCCAGCTCATCAGTGATAATGACTTATCATTACCATCATCAATAGGAGAGGGATTTTTCCTGTGCTCCAAGCCTTCATCTAGTTTACAAGAAGAAAAATACAAGCCTTTACTGAAATTTTCCTATTCCTGACATCTCAGCTGTAAGTTGCCTAGAGAAGTGTAGTCGCATTTATGCACATTGCCCCTGGAAAGTGCAAACAAAAACTTGACCATGAAAGGCCAATTCCTAGCAAGTCTTTGAAGAATACTTTGCACACAGCAGCCAGATGGCATTCATTCACATCTGAAGTGTATTCCACTGGAATATAACATCAAGCAGTATTTCACAGGCTTTTCTGTACTCAGGGTAGTGTGGGTTAGATCATACTTGTGCTCTTGGAAGTACCAGGAGAGAAGGGGTGTTATTCAGGCTAGAAGGGTGGGGTTCTTTGGGTTCACCCACACAGCATGACCTGGCCACACACCACAAAAGCCACTTCCATGGGACTTTTTATTCCTATTAGTGGGGCAGAAACAGAAATGGCAAATCACATGAAGAAATACTGGTCAATCTGTACACCTATCCTCCACCCAGAGAGTCAGAAAGTGCAGAAGCATAACACTAAGTCTAATCCGGGTAAAGGGCTAAGCTCTGTTTACCAGACAGCTGGACTTCTGCAAACCACATTTCTTAAGTACTTCAATTCACAATTTGTTTGTACTTTTGTATGCCAGGGCATGTATTGGTGTGTTGGAGTACGACATCCACTGTAATGTGCAGTAACCACCATCACTCCTGCTGGTCACCAGGTCTTCCATGTACAGTTAACGTTTTTGTTTTGGTATAAACTGATGCTCCAAGAGGACGCACAGTTCATGCCTCATAGATGGCAACAACCGGTAAAATAATTTCCACAGACAAAGCATTAGGAGCCCCTTATCCCAAGCTCTGTCTCACAGTACTTCTCTGAGGGAGCCCAGCCTACAGTTGTCCTCCTACTCTTACTGTCAGCTATGGAGAGGAAAGCATGAAAGCAAAAGTGCAAAACAGACAGAAGTATTCAGGTAAAACCTGGCTGCACAGAGTGGGAATGGGATGAATTTAGCTTCTTATTTTAAATTGTCCTATTATCAACATGAAACAAAGCTGTCTTTAACAAGATCCATACAAAAGAACTATAGACAACTTGAAAAAGTTATGGATGACTCAAACCAAAAAGAAATATTTGTACATTTCATGAGAAAAGACTAGCTTTTAAACAGATGAACCTCAAGTCATTTTAAAACACATTTGAATGTCTTAATTCCTTAGGCCTTATTTTTCCCTGGTGTTATATCAGCCTTTTCACATGTACCTGTGAAAACTAAGTTTGTTGGTGTCTCATCATGATATGAAAAGGAAAATTTTTTTCTTTGATATTTGTTATCAGACATTGTTTGATATTAGTTATAAGAAGAAATTAGTAAATCTTTAATATCATAAAAGAGGCCGAGAACCTCTCCAGTATGTGTAAAATTCAGCACGCCAAAATCCTGTTCTTTCTTCTAACAGTAGCTACACCACTCTGACTGAGCAAATTTGAGGACTACAATTTCAAACAGTATTGGTGTGACAGGGATATCTAGCAGATGAATATCAGGACTGGCTTTTGTTATTTCTTTCAAAGTCATTACTGTTTTTGACAATCCTCAAAACTGAATTTGAGACCAAGCATAACACTGGTTCGTAACATTCACCTGCTGGATATCTCTGTAGTGCTGGCAATGCTTAAAATCCCTGTCAATTCTTTGCTATTTAGAAATATTACCATGTTGCTTATATATTACCATTAAATCTTTGCTACGGTACTTGCTGATGAATTCAAATATAAACCACAGCTTATTTCTTGCTTGTATTGCTTGTGGATCACATGTAACTTTGTCCAAACTTAGGCTGAAATGCCAGAAACAGTACAGCATAGCAACGTTGTGAATCAGATGTATTATTTGTTAGCATGAAGCAGAAGAAAGCTTCACTATTATAATACACAGATTTTGTTTGTTTGTTTTTGTATTTTACATGGGAAAGACTCTGAGAAAGTACACTGATAATCAGTTACAAAAATTTTGTGCCAATAGCTGAGCTTCTGGATGCCAAGGGCTGTCAGCTTTGCCTGGGTGATCCTGTTCATGTGTGCTGTTTGGCTGACCACACAACACTAATCATAACTGCTGCTAAAAGCAGCGTGGAAGGAGTTGGTTGGCAGGGTAGAAGTGGGATGAAATGGAGACCAGGCTCTTTCAGAGTGAAAAAATCTTAGAAGTGCTCTGCTAGGCTCTGGGGTAGGGCAATGTGGCAGCTGTACTGCATACCAGCCTCACTCATGCCAGAGAATTTTGTGTTGCCCTGTGATTGTGCTGACAGCAAGGGACAGAGCTGTAGTAAACTTGGCTTCATGTGAGCAGGCAAGTTGCCAGCTGACAGGGGAAATTACGCTGGTAGCAAAGCAGCCCCACGGAGTTCGTAGGCTGTTGTCTTTAGGCGGTGTTTTCCTTAGTTCTGCATGCTCCCAGGCATCTAATTTTCAAAACTTCCACAAATATTTGTCATTAGGATTCAGTCCACCTACCTGTAGATTTTCAAAAATCAGTTGTCTAGCCTAAGCCATGACTATGTTTCTTCACAGACATAGTGGTACATCTGCTTTGGTTTGGGTTTAAACCTTCTGGTTTTAAGGAAAAATGAGTTAACCTCAAGACAAACTTCTCTATGTTTACAAGAGAAAAAGCCAGGAATACTAGTAAAGACTATGAATGAGACCAGCTCATAGGCCAAAACACCTGTATTTTGGTGTCTATGTAATTTCTTACATGTGCCAGGAGGCTAAGCTCCCTTCATAGTCAATGACAATCTAGTCAATACAGTCACCGAAGCCTTGAGAACATGTAGATTCATCCTGAAGTAGTGCCTGCTCAGCTGAATCACTGTCTAGGTTGCACTGATGATAACAATCAGGTCTCCTGTACCTGTAAGGAGAGTTTGGACACACTAACCTCTTGCAGGCACTTACGTATCCTATTCTGTGAACTCATTACCACCACAGAGGATTTAACTTACAGGCAGCCAAACTCATAGTACTTGAATCCCATTTCAGGCATTTGTATTGCACTAATCAAAGCATATGAAGAGAAATGCAGGAAGTTTCCATCTTCTCATGTGCATTCATTGACTTGAGTGAAGTTACTCTGATTCACCCATGTGGAATTCCTCATTTACTAAGTTGCACTGTCACCACTATGTGTTTGGGAGTGAGGGACACTTGCCTGATCACATGATGGTGTCCTTGATTCTCAGAATGAGAAACAGCAAGGCCACTCAGGTTCCCTTAGTCTGAAATAAATTTCCCACATGGAGACTCAGTGTCTTCTATAACATGACACAAGCAAACACCCAGCAGAGGAGAAATCCTATTAACTTCAAACAACTGTGGATGAGATTCCCAGTTTGTATGTGTGACCTATGGAAAACGAAAGTGTTTGTCATCTCAGCAGTTCAGATAAATTTCTAAGACAGGTCTGAAGGAAGATGTCTGTCAGAAGGACAAATTATCTTACATCAGCTTAATTTTTCTGGATGAAAAATTTCTGCCCCACAGGACCTTTGGCCATAAAACAAGAAGAAAGACATTAAACATGAAATGGATGTCTCTGTGTCTTTATTGAAACATGATCACTTTGTTAATAAATCTCTCTTTTGAATGGGAACTGAGACATGCTGTGTGGTCTATAATTATCATGCTCAGGCAGTTTCCAATCTTCCACAAAGCTAGGGATTTATCTGTGGAGGCATTTTTTGCTGATATCTCTGTGCTTAATTTGAAGGTCAAATTCAGCAACTTTGGGTATGGGTGCAAGTGTATGAGCTTCAGCTCTATATTTGGGCATTTGACTCTGAGCCTGTATAGCATAACTCTTTCCTTGGCTTAGAGCAAAAATAAAATTACTTTATGGCTTCTTTGCAAATCACACGTCTGCTCCATGGTTTGCTTCATACGAAGAGCTTAGGGAATGAAGATCTGTTTTTACCGAAAAAAAGTTATGATTTGGAATCAATGTAAACTCTTTAAAATTGCTGAGGGCAAAAATAAATGTGGATTTTATATCTCTAAACTGATTAAAATATTTGCCATAATTGCATTTACGTTAATATTGTATGAATTGTATTAATATGCTTCAACACATTTGTGGGTTGCCAACTGAGAAGTCAGAGCACATAAATCAGGTACCGAGTCCTTTTTTCTGATGACTAGGATAGCACGGTTGTGGGTCAGAAAACACAGGGCACTTCAGGCATATTTCCTCATTTGACTAAAGATTGCAACAGGCTGCAACAAATAAACCAGGACATTTAGAGTTGTTGTGAAACAAGATTTGATCAGAGAGAGGCACAGATCTCTTGTTAAGGCATTTCAATCAGTTTCATTCTGCATTTGTAGCTGTCATTAGGTCCTGTAGGCTGGGTGCCATTTTTAAAGAACAGGAGGCTGTTCACTGCTGTGGTCCTTTGAATACTAAAGGGGTTAAGCAACGTCTCAGAGCTGCTGGGTCCAGCACAACACTGAAGCTCCTTTGCCTTTCTTCATAGCCACCACATCAGACAAGGGCTGCTAAATTAAGCAATCTGCCGCACAGCTGCAGCTGTGGCCTGGGGGCACCAAGCAATATCAAGGCTATGAACTAATGTAGGACTGCACAAACACAACGGATAGCCCAGGCTGTGGGGGAGGTGGGAACAGGAATTAATTGTGAATCTTGAGCTCAGTGTGCATGCATGAATGCTCAGACCTGAATGACTTGCACAGCTGCATTTCAGAACGTGTCAAGTGAGAAAGGAAAGACTTTTCCTCCCCAGTTTTCAATATACTGCAATGGTTTTATTATCATCTGACAGCTCAGTTACAGTTTGCCACTGAAAATCTTTGTGTTGCATTACAGAGAGCTGGCACCTAAATGTAACAATTAACCTTATTCAGTAAAATACCTACGTTCCACAGAATCACAGAGAAGTCACAAACAAAACCTATCAGTAGTTTCAATCACATTATTCATGTTTCTAGGCTGTTTTTGCAGATAAATCTCTCCTGAAAAAGATTCTTCTGCAAGAAAAGAGTGTGTTAAAGTGGAGACAGTAAATGAAAAGACATGTGTTGAAGCAGGCTCTCTCATTCATTTATTTGTTGCCAGACTTTTCTTTTTCTTTTTTCCTTAAATAAATGTTTCAGTAAGTGTTTCAGAAAAAAAGAATGCTTAAAAAAGGCTACTTTTCCAGTACCCACAGAAAGGAAGCCAGAAAAAAAATCTCCCTGGCTCTAGAAATCCATTCATAAAATTATTACTTTGTCCACTCACACTCTACTTTTGGCAAAGATTTATATTTGCTTATGAATTTATAGAGGCACAGAGGTGAGGAAGGTGGTAAGCACTCTGTATTAGGTCAATCTTCAGACACTTTGTATAAAGTTTGTATTTTAGAAAAATGCCTCTTGTGCTTCCCAAACTTCCATTTATCAGGGTACATTTTAAAAATAGCTCCCTGAGCTGTGTTAAATATTTAACTATTTGAAAAAAAAGAAGCTCTTAACTGCATAGGCTGTGCACTGAACTGTGGGATATGGGTTGGCATATGGCGCCATACTTGTGGGTAATCAACAGTCAGGAGCTGTAAGTATAAGATGTTAACTATGTGTCTTATATACCTGCTGGTCCCCATTACTAGCAGCACTTGAGCAAACTAAACTTAATAATTTACATAAAAGGTAAAAACTCCCAGAGAACCACAAAATCCACTGTACTGCAGGCAGTTAAGAGAGTAGCATAACAATGAAAACTTTACCTCAAGCTAACCTGCACAGTAGCATAGTCCGTACAAGAATGATGGACTCAAGAAGTATTGATAACTTTTCTACTTGCAGAAATGTGTTAGTGTAAATGGAACCAATTTACTGGAAGAATGGGTTTTTCTGTGCCAATGGGGTACATCAGCAAGGAAATTCTATATAATCTGTTTTCCTTTGCAGTGTGCCGTAGCTGAGTAGTATGATATATTCTCAATTGTGAGAGAATATTTCTGTCCTACGTGCATATTGTACTCATTTCTGTGTTAGCTCCCACTATTACAAGGTAGTACAAGTCACTGAGTGACACCAGTAGGCTTGAATGAGACTTTAACCCAGTGGTGGCAAAATCTTTCATATCACATGAAACGCCATGTTCTGGCATGCATGCTAGCTGTGACACAGGTAACACCAGTTTGCCTTCCCTTAGATCTCTGTGATATAAAAAAGGTGAAAGGTTAAAACTAGCTAGAAGAGGATAGACCAGAATAAGGAAGCTGAATTTCTTGGTAGATGAAGGTAAAGCTTGTGTATCAACTAGGAATATTATACATACATTTATATAGAATGTTTCCTGCTTCTGTGATGCTTCCTGTGTAATACTAGTCAATGATTTTACAGTTTCAGAACATTTCCTTTGTAGGTGGAGAGAAAATCTTGACAGTGTGGGAGAAGAATACCCTAAAGGCATTATTAAAGTGAAAAGATAATACAAATTTAAAATGTTTTAATAAGAAGCTGCTGAGTATTACATGTATTTTTCAGTTGAGAGCCACCTCAAAGTGGTTTTGACTGCTTATTGTTGCCAGTACTGGATATGTTTGCTCTTAGGCTGTTAACTGATTGCACAGCTACTACAAAATTAATCTAATTTGATGTTGCAAAAGTGCCTGGATTGATGTGAGCTCTGCTATCATAAAAATTATGAGTTTGTCTCTCTGTATTTCACGCACTTGTACTTTAGGCAACCTAAGGCATTGTTCTGCATTGGTTTCTAGAAGTCCCATGTAGGTAGGAGGCTGGGTCCTGAGTTTTATTCTGTGCTAAAAAATATGGCAACCTTGAAGAGCATCAGCACGCGGCATAGGGTGGGGAAACAGATCCTTTTATTTTACCTTAGGGCATGGACACTCATGGTCTAGTCCAGAAGTGAAAGTTTATCCATCCCATGAGCTTCAAGTACCCTGAGAGAGAAAGGTGCCAAGCCCAAGCTCTCGAATATATGGCTCTGTTCCTCCAAACAGCAGCCTGGCTCTGCATGTTCAAGCTATTAGAACCAAGGCAGGGCACCCCCATCCCATCAAGCACTAAGGGTCTCTGAATTCTTGTAGGAGGTTACTTGCATACAGTGGTCATGCCTCTACCCCCGATAAACTGTCTTCCTTGTGGATAAAGAAGTAATTGACGTCTCGTATTGCTTTTGTAGCTTTCCTATTCTCTTCAGAGGATTGAATAGGTGGGCAAACAGCCATCGTGGAAGGAAGCGAATTAATTAGAAAGGCTGGCCTAGGAGAAAAGGAGGAAAAGCGAAAGGAGGGAAAAGGTTGAATAGCTGAAGAATACAGACACATGAATTTTCTAATTGTCAGATTATTTGAGAGAAAGCAGTGCTTTTGTCCTACCCTCAAACCTGCTTATGGAAGTTTGCCATACAAAATCAACATTCTCTCTCTCGTCACACCACACCTTCAATGAGGCTTTAAGCAAAAGTCCATAGACCTACACGGCCTGTGTTTCCATCTCTATTTCTGTATGCTACTGTGCTTGCTTGGGAGAGGATGAGGGGTGGGAGAGGATGAGGGGTAGAAGAGGATGGGGGCAGGACCCTTTGCACCCCAGGGTGAACAATGGACTCAGACACTGAAAGTCTACATTCAAATGCTTTCATGTGTCTAAAGAGCTGATATGTAAACATTTGATTCAGGGGAATGCAGCAATGGAAAACATGACAGCCAGAGGTGGGCTTGCAGCACACGCAGACATTCTTCAGCTTGCTTTCATGCAGCAATTATTCTATATCAATCTGGAATCAACACAGATGTCAACCTGGACTAACTGTATGAGGAAAAGTCCAGGACTCTTCTCAAACATGCTTTTATGAAAGACAGATGAAGGCAGAATTGTAATATTTGTTGCAGGAATAAAGTGTTCAGTAAAAAAAACAATAGGCATGATCACACCAATTCCAGTAATTTGTCAACCCAGTGTAAATCTTAATCTGATGCTACTGTAAGGTTTGCAGATTTATTTAAGGGACTTTCAAAAAATACAGGATTAGTTTGTACATCTCAGCATACCGAGTTGCCGACATAACTCACCTAAGACTGCCAAATGCTATTAACTATTCATCATTGCTCAGTTAGATGAATTAGACCCCAATACTTGTGTACCAGCAAGCTTCACAGATGCCAAGAAGCTTCAGCCCAGAATCCCTGAAATGGCTGAAAAAGTCCCATTGTTACAAGAAAAAATGTTCTTCTCCCTCAGGATGCTCAAATTTGAGGGAGAGGAATATCAAGGCCTGGGAAGAAAGGAAGTGGATGTATGTCAACAACTTCATTATAATCAATTATTTGCACTTCAGACCCTATCACATTCTTTCACCCCTAGTAATTAATGTGCTGTATGATCCATGTTTCAACCTTTCTCCTCTGTCCATGGATCTTGATATCTCAGTTCATCTTGTAATAGGGTGCCATTACTTCCTTTTGAAGATAAAATGATCACATTGACAAGCACTGGGCAGAAGTGAACTATGTAACAAAAGGTTCCTGTATTGTCTACAGTGATGGCTTCAAAGCAGATCCATAAAAACAAAATGCAAGGCATGTTTCTGCATCTAATATGCACTGGTTTATAATGTGTCATTCTCAGGAGGCAACATTAATTTCTTAAAGTTATCTTCTTGTTTTTCTTTTTTTTTTTTTTTCTTGACCTTCTCTATCCCCCCCCTCTTTTCTGATTTCCTACAGTTTTTGATTTTTTGGGGCTGATCACAGATTTTCTCACAGGTCCCAACAGCCCAGATTTTTAGCACATAAGCTGGCTTTCCTGGTTGTTTCAATAATACTGATGAAGTTAATCTACTTAAATGGGTTAATCAACCTCAAAGAAAGTAATTCCCTCTTTCTGAAGAATTAAGTGATGAGATTACTTTACAGAGTGTCAGCAATTTGAGGGCCTTCACCTTTGCTCTGTTTCTGTTCTTTATGTTAGAAATAAAGTGAATTTCTGCCTGTATTCTTTTTTTTTTTAAAAAAAGACTCAAATATTTACAGGTGGCATTTAAATGACTTAAATTTGTCTGCGTAGAGGTCAAGTTCTCAGTCTAAACTAATTGTCCAAAAGTCAACAGAGAGATAGACCAGCTGCAAAGATTTATCCTATTAATCTTAAATGTTTATCTTAACATAGGATAAATGGCTCTACAGAAATATGTCTCTGTTAACTGCAGAGGCTAATTTAATGATTAGTTTAGACTAGATGGCTAATCTCAGTTGAAGTTCAGAGAAATAACAGAGCATCTCCCTGTGTGTCTTTTTGCCTCCTGCCCCCTGCACACTGGACTGCATTATTAAAATGCATCATGGTATTTTCAGAGAAAAACTTTTCAACAGTGTGCTGGGTTTGCGTGGCAATGTTTTGGTAGCAGGGAAGGCTGTAGGGGTGGCTTCTGTGAGAAAACACCAGAAGGTTCCCCCATGTCAGACAGAGCCATCTCCTAAAAGGATCTGCCATTGTTCAAGGCCGAGCCCCTCAGCAACAGTGTTAGCACCTCTGGGGTAACATGTTTCAGAAAGTGGAGTTCTGCAGGTAATGAAAATAGTTGACCTTTACTGATGTTATTCCTAAGATCTTTGTGAAATAACAGGAAAATTTAAAAAATACCCAGTAAGGTCAGTGGGTTGCCTTTTGCTGACAAGCGATTTCAGAAAACTACAATGCAGTGGAGAAAGCTGTTAATCAAGAGAGACCTGTTATGAAAGAGCTGAACTGAATGCTTCTTTTAGACAGTATCAGCAAACTCAGACTTTTAACACTAAATTTGACAATACCACTCCTTCAGTTTTTCTTCAAAGACTTCCAAATGATTGCTTCACAGCCCGTATTCTATTTCACTACCTCATCATGTGATTGTAGTTCTGAAATAATTGCAAAAAAAAGCACACTTTACCATATATTATTATCTGATAATATACTTAATAACTGACATGCAAGCGTGCTGCCTAATGCAGGGTAAGCAGGTACTTGCCTGAACAAGATTTTTCCAAGTCCTGCTGGAGAATGGAATGCAAATGGCCCTTTGCTTCTTTCTAGACATGCTGCAGCTCTGTAATCCTTGCATTTCATCTCTTTACAGGGATGCAAACAAGACAGAGCAGGCAAAATACACTGCCTAAAGTAACCATGCGTTTAATACCACAAAATCCCAGAGTTACGAACCTCGGTTCCTGAACATCATATTGCTATAAAGATACTAAGCAGCTAAAGACTGGTCAGAAGAGCAATATAAAAATGCTGAAGAGAGATAGCTGGTTTATGACGGAACACTAGGAGAAATCTGAGTAGTTTGGCTAAGCAATGACTGAGAGTGGGACATGATAAACAACTCCAAATATCTAAATGCTATTAATATCAAAGAAGGTAGAAGGATTAGTATGGTGGTATAGAGAATAACTGATGAACTTAAAGGATGAACTTAAAAAAAGGAACAGGTAGGCAGCCAGGTTTAATATTCCTGTCAGTAAGTTGTGCTCAGATATGCACCAGTCTTCAAAAGCCACAAAATTAGAGTGAAAAACACACCCTAGAAACTGTATTAAATTTTTAATTTTTTTAGTTGGTAAAATACCCTAAGAAGAAAAATTAAATGAACTTGGAAATTGTAAAACTTAAATATGTACTACACACCTTATACCATACCCAGCTTTCTGTTCAAGTTTTATGAAACGTTGTTAGTACAATTTCAAAAATTCAGACAATAAATCAGACAGCAGATGAACATAGCATGGAGACATAGGGTATATCTAAGAGCAGTATGGAAGATCTGAATTTCAGAGAAGTTATAATATGATGGATGATGCTTTATCATAGAAGAATTAGGTTATTTATTTTCTGAATTTTTGTGGAGAAAGAAGAAGCAAACACTGTAGCTTGGAAGTCCACAATAGACAAAAGAAGAAGAAAAAAGAAGCTATCACTGGATTGTTTAAGGTGGTACATCGGATGTAGATTAAAATTCATTTATACTGTATTTGAATTCAGTGAGGTGACAACACAACTGTGCACAAGACTTTGAAGATGAGAGGGAAGTTTTGTTCATAAAGGCAGATTTAGGATTAATTGTGACTGGTAGCATGGTGTTGAGGAAATAGATTGCTTCAAAGAAAAATCAGAGGAAGATCGTTAATAGTGGTTTAACTAATTTTGCTGAAAATATGAGTACTTTTATTGGCTAATAGAAAATCATCTGGTCTGCCAGTATAAATACTTTGAACAAAGCGTCAGACGTTATTTGCCAACACTGCAGTGAAGTTTTCTAGTCAAGAATATTATCTCAATGGTTAGATGATATGAACAAAGCATTTCAATACAGAAAGCAGTTGAATATAAAAATTGAAAGCTGCCGTATTCTTAAAAAAATGAACATAATATATTTTACTGTGCAGACTATCACTTTTGGAAATGTTATTTTTGTAGAAAAAAATCTGAGCATTGTATCAATTTTAGATTGATACATAACTGACAACTATACATTCTGCACACTAACGACACTGACCTTGACAAACAAAATTAACCAGTTTTCATCTGTCTCCCTTCATTTCTGTTCTCTCTCGGTGGCATATGTAAGCAAGGCATTCCACCATCCTCACCTCATGTGTTTCTCCTCCTTCCCAATTCTCTAAATTTTGGCAGCATGAGGAAGATTATTATTGCTTTCCACAAACCCAGTCCATTCAGTTTATTTCTAGTACAGCTCATCATAATAAGTTTTACTGGGTGCTATGATATTAGGAAAGGATTATACATTTATGAAACCCAAATAAGCTGATTTATTCATAATGATTCATGAAAAATAATTTATCTGGGTTGAGTGAGTCATAATGCTTTAAATCCTATCTCTGCACAGATTTCCAGAAGTCTGCCTAACCCATATTCCTAAGACTAGTAAAGGGGCAATGAGTCCCCACACTTAACAGCATTTTATGTGTTAACAAAAATAAGGTTTCCAGCTGCGCTTTCAGTCCTTTCTGTCAGTGTTAGACAGTCTTTGATGCCACCTTCTGGTTTTAGTAAGTATGTGCAGCTCTACACAAGCTGAGCCACAAACTACAGCTGTCAAACTGACACATACACTAATCTTGCTGAATTTCCATGTTTGCTGTGAATATACTTGTTCTGTTTGGTTTTGTTGTCCCTGGTCCCCAGGGTAAAAAGCATTCTTTTCACATAGCAAACACAGAGAGAAAACCCCCATGACTAAATCTCAGCAATGAATTCAGAATATATGAAGATTTAAAACTTTTCTAAGCTCCGAAATGCACCTGCATGACAAAAAAATCGGTGGCTATTCTTGCAGATGAGCATTTACATGTATTAGAAACAAACAACCATGCTCTTCTTGCATGCCTATACATAAGCAAGGGTTCCATAATATGGACTTTATTTTGAAGATAATATTTAAGCAGAAAAGATAAAAATGGTGTATATAATCAACTGTAACCCCCAGAGGCAGTCACCTCTAAATGTCATATGAAAGAGGGGAATAACATATTACGGGGGCATCTCACAACTCTCTAATTTACTGAACTGGATACTAGCCAGTTGCTACCCTTACAATTCCTGTTACATGAATAAATATTGTATGTAGCGCATGCATTTTAAAGGACTTTTTTTAAATTGCTCTCACTTTACTTTACTCCAAAACATTTATTTCTAGTAAAAAAACCCAGAACTTCTGTTTTTAGGTGAAGAATATATTTTTGCACTAGCAAATGGTGTTTTTTTCTAACTGAAACTGTCTCTGATCTGAACAGTGATAGCAGCTCGTAGCCAGCACACTTGAAGCTTGGGCTTCTGATCCTGGTTCTCTGGCTTATGCTGTGCTGGAGGAGTGGAAGCAGAGCCCTACTCACTACATCAGACTCTACAAAGCAAATTGCTACTTTTGTCCATCTGGGCTTTCTCTAAACAGTGCAGCTAATACAGTGCAGCTAATACTTCCACTTCTTAGAAACACTGTGGAGTCTTCAGTGTTATAACACTGCAGCATATTATGTAAATAATGGTTTTACATTTTTCTGGTTTTAGAGGATTGCCTGTTATGCACAGCATAAGCACAGAACAAATTCTCCAGGTCTCACACAATATGAATGAAAATAACCATTTCTTAGAGATAAGTGTGTGGGATTCAAGAAACATACTATGGAACTATAAAACAAGGTAGATAAGAGTTTTAAAATTCTTGCACGTCACTAGAGTTTGTGTACACACAGAATTCAGTTCATCTCATCTAACCCCAATTGTCTTAAAGTTAGGTATCTGGTCAAAGTTGGAAGCCTGATCTTTAGTTCAGTGTGAGATAGAAATCTCCAGACAGAGGTTACCTCAAATACATATATTCAGGAAACAAGGCATCCCACATGTTTATGTCAACAAGCTAGTGCAGAAGACCATGTAGCAAGCCTACTCTAGGCACCTAGTTTTTGTATGGTTAGAGGAAAAGGATATGAAACCTGTGCTGAAATTTATTACATTTTTCATTTAAGGGCTGATGATGCTTCTTTATAAACAGGGATTTCTTTGCTTTGTGCCCTTAAACTATACAAACTTTATTTTCAAATGGAGAACACGTTACTTTCTATGTCAGGATTATACATAATGTTGCTGCTACAGGTTAATATACTTACCTGCACTATAGGTTTCCTTATATGTGGTGAGAAAATATATGTGTGGTGAGTCAGAACAAAGCCATAGTCCTAGAGCTATCAGGTGTCTGCCTTCCTCTGCTTTGGCCTTGGTGCTACCACAGTGCTGTGCCTTGCTCTCATTTTATTCCTGATACAGGTTCATTCCTTGTATCAAGAGGATTATGTTAGCCATGTGCTGACTCTTAAATTAGCTCAGACTTGGTTTGTGGAAGTCATTAGAATACAGGACTAGAAGGAGGAATGAAAAGGTTATGGAATATAACTTCTAAAAACAACGTGGGAGTTCCTTTTATCCCATGGCTTTCCAAAACTCAGTTGTTGGAAGGCTGTAGTTTATCTGATACACTCTCCGCACATAAGGAGATAGTTCTGTGTCAGAAAAAAAATAGTTTGATACTATGTAACTTTACAAAATCATCATAGAAATCTACAAAGAAAATGCACTTAAATTGTCTTCCTTTATGTTCAGTCATGTCATACCAAAAATACCTGTCATGTTACTAAGAAGCTGTGAGTAACATAGGCCTTTTTGTGTTTGTTTCTGCATACTTTTCCAAGACTGTCAAACTGAGTTTCTTTTCTTGTACGCCACAGCCTAATCCTTGAGAAGAGAGGACTTTGAGAGCTGTCTAGGGCTTATGCTGTTCTTTCCCTATTACAACATGCTCTTTTTCTAACAGCATGAGTCAAAAAACGATTCCACAGAGACATCAGGGATTGGTGTTGGGACCAGTCTTGTTCAACATCTCTGCTGGTGACGTGAACAGTGGGATTGAGTGCCCTCAGTAAGTTTGCTGATGACACCAAGCTGTGTGGTTTGGTTGATACCCTGGAGGGAAGGAATGCCATCCAGAGGGACCTTGACACGCTTGTGAGGTGGGCTGATGCCAACCTCATGAAGTTTAACCATGCCAAGTGCAAGGTCCTACACCTGGGTCGGAGCAATCCCAGGCACAGCTACAGGTTGGGCAGAGAAGAGATTCAGAGCAGCCCTGCAGAGAAGGACTTCGGGGTGTTGGTTGATGAGAAAATGAACATGAGCCGGCTTCAGTGTGCACTTGAAGCCCAGAAAGCCAACCGTATCCTGGGCTGCATCAAAAGGAGCGTGACCAGCAGGTCAAAGGAGGTGATCCTGCCCCTCTACTCTGCTCTTGTGAGACCTCACCTGGAGTATTGTGTGCAGTTCTGGTGTCCCCAACATAAAAAGGACATAGAACTGTTGGAACAAGTCCACGAGGATGATCAGGGGACTGGAGCACCTCCCGTATGAAGACAGGCTGAGAAAGTTGGGGCTGTTCAGCCTGGAGAAGAGAAGGCTGCATGGAGACCTCATAGCAGCCTTCCAGTATCTGAAAGGGGCTTCTAAGGATGCTGGGGAGGGACTCTTCATTAGGGACTGTAGTGACAGGACAAGGGGTAACGGGTTAAAACTTAAACAGGGGAAGCTTAGATTGGATATAAGGAAGAAATTCTTTCCTGTTAGGGTGGTGAGGCACTGGGATGGGTTTCCCAGGGAGGTTGTGAATGCTCCATCCCTGGCAGTGTTTAAGTCCAGGTTGGACAGAGCCTTGGGTAACATGGTTTAGTGTGAGGTGTCCCTGCCCATGGCAGGAGGGTTGGAACTAGATGATCTTAAGGTCCTTTCCAACTCTAACTATTCTATGATTCTATGATCATGCAGTATAATACATTATATATCTGATACTGTTAGATGACTTGAGTTACAATGGATGATTGATGAAGGTTTCTAATGATACCCTCATGAGAAACGAAGAGCTAGAAATCCATACAGCAGTGTCTCAGTAAATTCTTGTCTAGGAACTTAATGTCTGAACACACCGAGCTGGAAGAAATTCAGTGCGAATGTGTGGCCACAAATGCCTATATGAGCTTCTTTACCTACAGAGAAAATGTAAAAAACCCACTGATTACTAGTTATAGGGCTAAGACATGTCTGAGGAAAGAGAAGTCAGAAATAAGGATGGTAAGTAAGAGATAGATGGTTCATCATTTCACTAGCCAAGTGCACTATTCAGTTGACTTCTTGGGACAGAAGTGAAACCCACCCAAAAGTAGGTTCCAGCTGGAAAATTTCCACAGCTAAAGAGATTTCAGTAACATATACAGAAGCTGAATATCTGTTTAGTTTGGGTTGGTTTTCCCTTTCTCTTTTGGGGCCCAGCTAAGCCTTCATGTCAGTCTTTAAGAGGGAGGTAAGTCAACATGAAAGGAAGGGCAAGTTGAGCTTTTGCAGTCTTGCTACACCAGGAGTGGAAAGGAGCCTAAAAATTTGAAATTATTTGCTAATATTAATATTTTTGTTAGTAAGGCATGAATTTGTATCCATTATTTGGGGATAAGAAAGTTGAAGAGAAAAACTGAAAAAAAGTTCTCTCTTTGAAAGGAAAACTTTTCCCCACAATTTTGGCTCCTACTTTAAATAATTCCCTCAATTTAAGCTAATTGCTTATCCATCCCTAAGTGATAACCCTAAATGAGTCAGTTTCTAACTTGTTCAACAGGAACAAAGCAATGTTACGTGATTTTTTGAAAATATATATACTTAAGGATACAATTCTATTGCGAGTTTCACCTGTGAACCCAGCTCTAAGATTGTAGAGTGAGTGTAAAAGGCTTCACAATCGGAAATAGGCTTTTAGAGAGTAAATGCAAGTTCCAGGTTGCCAGAGAAACATGTCCCGGAAATGCTGTCTTAAAGAGCAGACATGCAGATTGCTGACATCTACAAAAGGAAATGTGCTAGGCACTTAGAGCTATACATCATACTGAAGTGTGCAGACTAATATGAGATGTCTTTTCCTGCTAATCTTTTTGTCCTTTTGGATCTTGTGATGTTCCTCAAAGGTGTTTGCCTGAGAGCACTTTGCATTCCTGAGCATCAGACACAGAAGCAGGAGGAACTTAAAGAAATGCTCAGAAGATAAAGAAGTATTTCACTGTTGGTGCTTCTTCAAAAACACCTGCTTAATAACAAAATACCAAAGAAACTCTAGTGTTATGGGAGTCACCAGCTACGCAGCAAATTGTCAAATGTTTCACTTGGCTTTCAGTCCCTTTGATTTTTCCAGGCATTCTGTGGGAGGGAAGGGGAATAGTTCCAGAAGCCTGAATTCTTGGCTGAATATGGCTGAAGAGAGGTCAGAACATGATAACATAAATGTAAATTGTTAGTGCAAATTTTTCATTGCTTTTCACCCATTTAGGACTTTAAAATCTAGACTTGAAATGTAATATATGCTTACCATCCAAATAAAATTGAGATCAAGAAATCTAACAGCAGAGGGATTTAATGCATTACTTCAGGAAAAAACCATGATAACTCACATAAGAAGAGATTATTTTTTTATCACACAACCATGTCATTAGCTGAAACTAATTTTTTAAATTTTTCAATTTTTCAATTTTTGAGTCAGGACTACCATGAAATGTGTGCTTTTCTTAGACAAAACTCTTATAAAAGGCATATGTGTTTAAATTTCCTTATTTTGAACTTACTTTAAAAACATCTGCAGTACATATACCAACTTCCTTAACGGGTTAGTGAGAGCAAAGATATACTGACAAAATCCTATGAACTGAAATTTGAATATAAATTTCATGACCTAATTTCTGTACTGTTGAAGGGTCAAACATACCCTTTGAACCAATGGAGTTGGGCCAACTTGAACCAGCAATAGCTGGGTACCGTTCCTCTAGTCAGGTAAAGAGATACGTTAGGTTTGTTAAAGAGCAGTAATGTGGAAAGAGGGAGTATGATGCTGTTGGCATTGGTTTAGTTGTCTGCTATAGCTACTGATGCTCTGGTTGCAGAACCATGTCTCAACATAGGGCTTGTACCAGATTATGGCAAAACATAGCTTGAACATGGTCTAATTCTTCTCCTATTACTGTAGCATATGAAACTGCCATTTGCTTTTCATTTTTCAAGGATCTTTTTAAGATTAAACCCCAACACTCTAATCCTTCTTCTGCTGTATTACAACTCTCAGGTCTGACTTGAATGCTTGGTGTGAGCAGACGCAAACTCTGCACCGCTCCATGCTGGATGGGCATTGATATTGATGTCCACATTAGCAAGCAGAAGAATCCAAGCAAAGCACACTAAGCAAGCTATTTGCAGCAGTGGATTGTTTTTGGTAATCTATGACCATCACTTCCCAGACTATTCTGAAGGTGCCAGAGCCTTGCAGATTTGGGCTGGGTGCTATTAAGTTTGGCTGTAAAATGTGCTGCAAGTGACATGCTACACGTGGGCCCCATACTGTTCAGTGGGGAATCCCTCAGCCGTTACTCTTGCCATTTGCTTTATCCCATTGACGGTCCCAGACTTTTATTCTTGAGGAAGCAACATTTGTTTTCCCCTATCTTATTTGAAGCTTTCAGATGGCTACAGCTGTGCCCAGCTAGTGAACCTTGCAGAGTTGCTGAGATTACTAGCAGAGACCCAGTGGTGAAAGAACTCAGAGAGAATTGGATTTTATTTAGGCAGCTAAGAGCATGGACAGAACAACCTTCCTTCTCTGCCCAACTCTGTAGGAAAACCTCATGTTCTACCTCTGTGACTAGAAAGAAATATTCAAATGAAGGGTAGGATGGAGGCAGAAGGGAAGAAAGAACGAAGGAGAGCAACACAGCAGGATGAAGGATTCTTGTGGAAAAGATAACAAACAAGACATAGGAGAAATCAGGAGAAAATTTCTCAGGATTTAAAGACAAAATCCAATCTAGAGGATAAGAAAGAGACACTGGAAATTTGACTTGCATCTGAGGCAGTCACTGCTGAAGAAGGAAAACATGGATAGAAGAAAGAGGACATAAAAGTGGATGGGAACAAATTTTTTTGGAAAGAGAATTGTGTAGATGGAAGCTTTCATGCTCGTATGTCTTAGAAAAAAAGACAACACTTACCTGTACCCTTTCAATTTTTTTTTTTTTTTTAAACATAATTATCTAATATATTTGGGGTTTGTACACACAAATCCCCATGAGATCAATGTGAATTTAGGTACCTAAATGTCCCTACATCTGGTCTTGCATACCTATTGGAAAGAAACAATTTCTATCTTACCATAAACCAATGATTACAATCTGATTTGACACATTTCTAGGCATTATTGCTTTGCAAATGAATGACAAAATTACTTGAAACCCATGAAGAAATATTTCTCAGACTGATAGACTGGTGAGGAAATAACACCCTGAATGGATATTGGTAGTATAGGGTGTGGTAGCACCACAAGAACAGTTATTAGTTATGCAAGTCATCTAGAACAAATCACATTAAAGCCCTAAACCCAGTCTCAGATCCCAATCTGAAGTGCTTCCACATTTGTGAAACATCAAATGTTGAGTGGAATGTAAGGACAAATGAAACAAGTTGTGATTACAGAGAAACAAACTTTTCATAGCTAGGTTTAACCAGTGATCGAACAGGCTTTACATTTTATTTGAATATGGCATTATAAGAGTAACAATTGGTTATATCAAGGCCTATTTCAGTCCTCAACTCCAGTGCTCACAAAGGAAACACTCCATTCCTTATTCCTCTGCATCCAATAAATCTGAGGAACACGTGATATCTCAGAAGTTACGTGCTTCTTGAAGGAAACAATAACTTTTTTAAAAATGGTATATGCTTTGACAGAAAAAGGAATGTCAACATATGGAAAATGGATTCTGCAAAACTGGAAAAGCTTGCAACCATTGTCCCTTTCTTCTAACAGTCTTTGCCCAAAAATAGAATGGGTTACAGTGAAGGGTTATGGAAGTCTTTGACAGCTACAGCAGTGATAAAAGATCTCATTTATATTCTGTCAAATAATGAACATTTTTGTCAATTAATGTGGTAACTGAATAATTCCACTAGAAACATCAGTAATCAAAGAGTAACTCATTTTGACTATACTTCTAAAACAATAAATGCCTTGGACATTACTGTGTATGTAAAGTATGAATAATTGCAACAGAGTCACACATCTAGTGTAACCCAATGTATATCTTGAAATAAATGTAGGCTGAAACCAGAATACAATCTTGGCACCTTGGCAAGATGTTAATTTACTCAGATACATAAAGTTCTGTGAAGTGTTTATTTTACATTTTTGCTCATTTTACAATGAAATCTTTGATGTGTCCATCTTTATGTAATTCTACCTTTTAAAAAACATTTTGGTAAATTTAGAGGAAAGGAAAAGCGTTAAATGCTGTAAGTGGCTTTTAGTAGCAATTCAATACACGCTATTACACTAAACTGATTCAAAGACTTAATACGCCTTGCAGTGGTATGAACTGGTCTCACTTAAACAATTTCAGAGAAGCTGGTACTGCTACACTAAGTTAAACAAGGAGCTTTTGAAAAAGGCCACGCTTTTCCTGAAGTCCTGAAAAAGACTGAGTACAGGGACCCTACACATGATGAAGAAGAATTGTTGTATGCAGCTATTCAATAGCTCAGTAATCTTGGTAACAAAATTATGAGCTTACTTCTAATCCCCATGTCACATTTTTACTTAGTCACTGGGCATCAGTGTTGAGAATGATGACCACTATGATGTGATCATTTATGAGAATAACTGCAGCGTCTTGGAGGATTTTCTTCTTGCTGCAATTGATGTTAAGACATCATTGGCAAGGGTTTGCCTCATATTGGTGTAAATTATCAGAGCGTTACAATATCTTCTTTGCAAATAGGTCTGTGGTGGTGATTAACAGGCTTTTACTCACTGGAGGTGTCTCGTCCTATAATTTAGCAGTTTTCAGAGGAAGAAATAATTCTGAGCTGAACTATAGACACACATGTTGAGAGTCAGGATGCAGGTTCATGAACAGTGTAAGCCAAAGACTACAAGGCAACCAAAAGGGTCATTTTCCTCTCCTCCTTCGGTTTTGGTGTTTCTGCACCTCTTATCTCTAGCTGTAGCAGTGCCTGGCTGCAGAACCAGTGTATCAGCTCGCTTTCCTCTCTTTTTTAACCAGATCTGTGATCTGGTCCAGCTGATCACATGGCAACATCATCATTAATGTTAACAGAAAGGAGTCAACAGGGCTGTTGTAAGATAGGGCTGGACAGCTTCTTGCAGCAACAGCATAGTTTTCATTTTCAGATATTCAAAGGAACTAATGTAGTCTGACATTTCCAAACTTACAGTGCTTTATTCTTAAGATCTAGGTTTAGAAAAGCACTGAAGGCTATGGTAGCAATGAATATGCATGTATAAAATGCCATAGAGAGGAGTGCTACATGTCAGAGAAATGGCATAAACTGTAATTTAGGATGAACTTCTTCCACACTGCTGTCTGTCAATGCCTATCACTGACACAAGCATCCCAGTGTGACTAAGTTAGAAAAATACCGTATCTGCTTCCAGTGGCCTAGCCAAACCCTATGATCTTATCACCAGTCCACTGTTTGCAAAGGTAGAATTAAATCCAGGTATGCAAAGCCCCTCATCCCCTTTTAATTCAAGTATAGATGAAAGCAAGTTACATGGAGAGAGCTTATAACAGAGGCAAAGCACAAAGATTACATTTTAGTTTAGGGATGAACAGTTATTTACAGCACAGATATATATCATAGAAAATTTCTGGCTTACCAAATGAAAGTCTAATATGAAAGAAATTTTTTCTCCTTGTTATATATGGTGAAAGAACAGATTTCAAGGCTCACATACCTGAACTCATTCCCAGACCCTGGAAGAGCTCTGAAATATGGCTTGCTGTACTCTCCTGTTAAACCTTTTCTGACTAGAATGTATAAGGTGCAGAAAACAACAAGTTATCCCACCTTGTAGCAGTCTCTAGCTACTGCAGTAGGGAACGTGACCACCACGCTTTCCCCTGGTGATATGGTGTCAGATTCAGGTTCCATAACCTGAATAAATTGGTCTCTTCCTTTGCTGCGGAAATCTCTGTGTCTTGGATAACAGAGTGCCCAGGGCTGCAGACTAGCTTAGAGTACTCTTTCCTCCTGCACATGAATGCCCCACTTATCTTCCAGAAAAGCAGCTTCACAGTTTCCACTTCAAAACAAATGCAACTCTCGAACAACATTCTTCTACAAACTATTTCAATGAAGGATAAGTTATGCATCTCAGGAGCAGAAATAGCACTTCAAATAGAGGAGAACAATCTTTTGCAGATATATTGAATGATAGAGTCTGTGAGCTATCTAGCAATTGCCCAGTAAACCTTACAGTGGGAAATTTTTAAAGAATTCAAGAGAAAATAATGTTGTGTTTGATGCAAGTGCCTTCTTCAGAATCAATAATCATTTTCCTAGTATAAGATTTGCTTTAGATGAAAGCTGTTTCTCTTCCTTCTCTTCTGATAAGGTTATCTGTGTGCAGTTAGGCTTACTGGTGATCACACACACCAGCTGCACTCTGTCACGGGGCTTCTCATGAAGAAATTTCTGACATTTCACCTCTGCAGCACCCAGCTAGGATGTGACTTATGGCTTCATGTTTGGCATGAACTAAAATCAAAAACTACTGTCCACACACTTTATTTTGCTTTACTGAAAATATTCCTTCTTAGAAAATAGAGACTTTTGTTCATGGTCTCAAACATGAATGGAAGATTTGCATCAGTGACTATAGCTTTAAGCAAGTGTTAAAATACAGTTTTTTAATTGCACAACATTTTTTGTTACAGACATTGGTGAAATCTGTGCTATATTAATTTATCTGGCTGAATTTGTTAGGGAAAAATCAAA
Source organism: Pezoporus wallicus (assembly GCF_028554395.1). Classification (NCBI taxonomy): domain Eukaryota; kingdom Metazoa; phylum Chordata; class Aves; order Psittaciformes; family Psittacidae; genus Pezoporus; species Pezoporus wallicus. The sequence goes on along the minus strand of NW_026636323.1, from coordinate 1,101,824 downwards.
CCACTGAGAGGTGATGGATTTTTCTTCCTAGGAAGGCAAGTTCTTAACGGCAGGAACGCAGCAGTCTGTTCTGAGTCTCTGGTACAATGATTAAAATCATTGTATACGACAAAATTAATGTTCTGCAAGTACACAGCAGGGAGCCATAATTTTGTGTAATGTTCCTATTTGCGCTGGCAGTAAAATTCTGGACCATGACTGTACAGAGGCAAACAAGTACCAGTGGCTCAGAATACCTTTGCTGCCAATTATCCCTAACTACTTAAATGATCTATCTTTTTTTCTGTCATGACCTCAATTATGGCTGTTCAATGCTTTCCTGTTTGTACAGATATGCACGCTAATTTTGCTCTAGTTCCCTTATGCGCAGTGCCTGTACCCCTGTAGGTCTATTGGTTATGCCACCTTAGGTATAGCCTTGTGAAAAGGCTTTGTTTAAATCACAAACAGAAGAGGTGATGTGCTCCAAGGCAGATACACTGACTTCTCTCTGAAACACAGCTAGGACCACTTTAGAAGCTCTTATCTATTAATCCCCTATCTTTGGATCTCATCTTCTCTGACGAGAAGGATCCTCTCATGAGGATCTCATCTTCTCTTCTGAGACATGACCTCCTTTGTGACCTAGTAAAATTGTCCATAAATCAGAGAAGTAGCAAAGCATTTGAAACCAACTCTTAAGACAGAAAAGCGCACCTTTTATCAAAAGAAGCGGAACAGTTAGATCTAGCTGTGATAAACCATCACATCCCAGTTTTCAGATAGAGAGTGTGTAAATACCCTGTCGTCTACAGAACAAAGACAGTGTTACTGATAGTAATACATGGCTGAAATCCAACACTGTGGAGGGTTTTTTTCTCCTCCTTATTCTCCCCAGCACTGATTAGTTGGTGTGCATTCCTGTACAATCTACTTGGAAGATTTAAATTACACAGTGTTTGCTAAACCTGACGCTTAGCCAAAGTACTTAACAGAACTACTACAAGGACTAGTGATCAAATGACAGAGTCTTGGAAAAGTGTCATTACCTATTTGATGAGTGACAATTTAAGCCCCAGTTTGCTGCTGCTCCCTTTTGAAGAACTGAGGCTGCAAAACCATAGTTCATAACTTGACCATATCCTAACAGCTGTTAATTAATTGTTCATGTAGGCATGGGATTTTAAAATATCACTCCCCTTCAAGTTAAGTGCAAAAAGAGACTCCATTCCCTTGATGCAAGGAAGTCTGTGGCTCACAGAGAAAGATAATGTTGCAATTACACAGCGATAAGGAAAGGTCACCAGTGCAAACTCTGTGTAATGTGTAGGAACCTTTACTGGAAATAAACATTCTGATCCTGAAGAAAAGATTTGCCGTGGCTGGCAAATCTGGCACTGTAATACAGCACTTTGTTATGTCTTCAACAACAGAAGAAGGATTAATTCATGATCACTCAAGATGTAGGAGGAATCTGTACATTTCTGCCATTCTCTCTCAGTGATTAGTGCCTGCCTTTGGGCAGCTGACTTCCAATCATAGGATATTGCTGTATGTGTAGAAGCAAAGAGTACTCGTCTTCTGACTCTGGCCATTCAAAAGTTTTCTAGCCTAAAAATCACACACAGTGCTAGAATTAAGCCAGCACAAGCATAACTGAGTTTTGCTAGCAGGTTTCCTGCTAAGCTGCAGCAGGATCAAAACCTGGCTGTTCCATAACCAGTACCCTCCCTTCTGAGTCACTGTTAAAAGTAAACCAGGGCTTGTGCTTAGCAGGTTGGTTTGTTGTTTGATTCGGGGTTCTCTGGGGTTGGTTGTTTTATTTTGCTTCATTTGTTGGGTTTTTGTTATTTGTTTTTTTGTTTGGTTTTTTGTTTGTTTTTTTTTTTGTAACTTGTCATTTCAAAACAGCAATTAGGAGTCTTGGAAAAATATTTGTCAAGTTAAAGGTAACACTTGGACCAAATTCCAGCTACTTCCCCTTTTATCTGGATGAGGAAAAACAGAGAGCTAGGAGAAGAGGTATAGAAAATCTCCAGTTAAAATAAAAATACGCCTTTCTTAAAGCCCTACAAATGGTAACATGACAAACTTGCAGTGTACATTGCTTCTTATATCTGCGGTACTACTTCAGTACATCTCAGTTGTTGAAATCTGCCATTGCTCTGATCATCCTGGAAATGCTGAGAACAGGCTGAGGAACTGCCCCCATCACCTCCTTTCATCACCACTGTTTTGTAGACATCCATCTGCCTATCAAGGTTCTGTCTTCATCTTGTATGCAAGACAGACAGCTGCGGTGAATATAACAGGTTGTTATGCCCCTGCAGTGCCAAACCTAATTGGGTCCCAGTCTTTGAGCAGTGTTTCCAAGAATGCTGGTGCTGAGGAGAAATACTTGTGACATCCCAAGCCACAATGAAGTTTTCATTTCTTTTAACTGAACTCTGCAGCCAGGACATGAAGCTCATCCTCAACTTGCCTGAGGAAGGCAAATGCTATAGGCAAGGCTAAGAAAAGACAACCACATGAATGTATATCACTGCAGCCTGAGGAGCAGCTTTGCCTTCCTCCCTTTTACGTTCTTCCAGCACCACTCCTGACCAAAGAAATGCACTGTCACACAAGACAGATGAATTTCGAATTTTTCTCATCATCTCCCACAGCTATTTGAGTGAGCTGCACAAAACCCAGTGCAGCCAGCAGATTTCTTATTTGACTTTATAACCCTTTTTTCCCTCAGGAAGTATTTTGACTGTGCTACTTTGTGACATTTTAAAGATGCCACATGTGAACCTAAAATAACATGATGTTCTGTCTCCACATTGCCCAATTGCAGAGCACAGGTAAACACTACAGAAGGTCTTTCATATTGTTTTCTTAATTTCACTTCAGAGGTGCAGTACCTATTTTCAAGGCACAAGCTCAGGCCATCCCTACTTGATAAGGGGCCACGAGCTCAAAACACAGAGGGATACTTCCCTCTGCTGGTCATGTTTATAGAATGGTGTCCTCTTAAGCAAAAAAATATGCTAAAAAAATGAATAGATGTGTAAAAATAAACCAATTATCTTTATTCTGGGTTTGACCCTGCAGAGTGAAGGTAAATATCACAGAATTTATCTTTGTGAATCTAAATGCAGATGTTCCATGTGCCCCTGGAAGCATCTACCTTTCTCCAATGGCTACATTAGGAGCCTGGCTCTGTAACACTAGTTGGATACCTCATGTAAGTACTACAAGCACCATCCTATAGCTCCCAAATACTTTAGCTGGTAGTCAGCATAATCAGATATTTTAAGCCCATACAAATATCACTGAACAATTTTATCGGTTTACAACATTATTTGAAAATGTAAGGCTTGCCTCAGAAAACTAATCCTCTGTGCTCAAGATTACTATAGTAAGGGAATGTCCTGGGTTCAGCAGTAGCAGTAATTTTTATCCTTCTTAATAGCTGGTGCAGTGCTGTGGTTTTGACTTTCAGCCTGGGAACAGCACTGATAACACTGATGTTTTTAGTCGTTGCTAAGTAATGATTACTCCAATCAAGGACTTTCTCAGTCTCATGCTCTGCCAGGGAAACACTGTGAAACTGGGCCATGATTTCTAGCCCATATCATCAGGTTATGAGGAAGATGTGTTGCTAGGTTGTATTTTGGACTATATGCAACTCATTGGGAAACGATATCAAAGTTTCCTCTCTGAACCTCCAGTTTACTTCGTAAGCAATTGTTTCACATGTTATGTTGTTATGGTATGTTAGTTATGTTATGTTATGCTATGCTCGTTATGTTTATTATGTTGTATGTTATGTTATGTTGTTATGTTATGTTATGTTATGTTATGTTATGTTATGTTATGTTATGTTATGTTATGTTATGAAGGGCTAGATCAGCATTTTAGTCGGGTGTTGAGTATGGATATTTTCTTGGATGACAGTTATTGTTATGCTGAGGGAAAACTGTGAAGAGAGACAAAAAGTATTTGCAAACAAGCAGCTGGTTAAGAATTGAGTTTTCAGGCTGCTGTATTTTGTCATATTTTTTCAGTAGAATAATTTGCAATATTTAGATGATCTAGCATTTTTAAAGCTAAGATTCACTGTATTTTTTCATATTTGATGCATATTTTCCTTTTTTTATGACAGTTTACTTCATAAAGGTTATATTATCTAGGCTGACTGGAGATTTTGATATAGCATAAGGATTTAAATTTTTATAAGAGTTCAAGGACTTTTATTGCTAGAGAAGCTGAATTCATGGTATGCTTCAGCAATTTATATTGGGGTCCACAGATGGAAGAAATATTTGGGCAATAGAAGGGAATCAGACTACACATTTGGTGTTGATTATCCAGACAGTCCAATGTCCCAGCAACCTCCTACTATCCAGGTGGATTTGTTTATGACCATTGCTTCACAAATTCAAGCATTATCCTAAACCAGCATAGCTGTTTATCCCCTCTGTTTCTTTTGCATTTATTGCAACATCATCTAGGGGTTCTGCTGAAGAAAAATTGTGATTCTGTTTTATTGTATTATACCTACAATTTAGGCTTTGTTTTATTATTATGCTACACCCAGGAAAACCATTATCCCTACTGTTTTTAGAAAGCTATTTCTCATTTAATTATCGCCCCAGTTCTCAAGTTCCTAAAAAGATTTGTTGTGGTTTAAACCCAGTCAGGTAATTCGTTCGCTCACTTCCCCCTCTTTCTTTCCCTCCCCCTGCTCCCGGAGGGACAGAGAGGAGAATCGAAAAAAATGCAACTCCCACGGGTTGAGATAAGAACAGTTTAGTAACTAAGGTATAACACAGATCACTACTGCTACCACCAATAATAACAATGATAAAGGAAATAACAAGGGAAGAGAATACAACACCTCAGCACCAGCCGACCGATAACTTGCCCCCCTCAGCCCGACCAAGCTCCGACCGATACCTCCTCCAACCCTGCAGTCTCACAGCCCTTCCGGCTAACTCCCAGTTACCTCCTGGGCATGACGTGCTGTGGTATGGAATACCTCTTTGGTCAGTTTGGGTCAGGTGTCCTGTCTCTGCTTCCTCCTGGCTTCCCCTCCTCCCTGGCAGAGCATGAGGCTCACAAAGTCCTTGGCCAAACCAAAACATCGCTATCAGCTCTGTTCCCGAGCTGAAAGTCAAAACACTGCACTGCACCAGCTACCAAGAAGGAGAAACATGACTGCTACTGCTGAACCCAGGACAAGATTGAACTGCATTTCTGCTGGATTGTATTGGTTTTCTTCCACACAGATTGCTTTAATTCATGAACCCCAATTCTTTAACACAATATTATTAAAAAGCAGACTCCCTCTACATCTTGGACACTAATACATTGACCTTGTTCTTCTGTCTCTATTGACAATTGCAGAGTTTCCCATCTTTAGCTGTCTATAATTATAATCAAGCTGAGATAATAAAATTATATTTATAAAATATATGATATTTATGGTATATAATATATAATATTTATATATAATACGTATTTATAAATTTATATTTATAGATTTATAAATATAAATCTGAAATGCTACTTAAGTAGAGTGAATAATTAAATAGTCTAGGCTTAGCTAGTAGCTCTTGTGTGGTGTATGACGTATCCTCTGTGAATATCAGAAGACTTAAAATATATGATACCTAAACTATTGGAGAAAAATGTGTTTCTTGAGAACATGATCGGGTAGAAGAAGAAGAGATCAGTTCACAAAAGCATCTTCACAACAGCTGAAAGAAGCTTGTGGGGTAATGTTTGGAGTTGGCCTTAGAATAAAACCTGCAGATTAAGGAATTGTGATTGCAAGTTGCTATTTATTCTCTCCCATTCTATCCCTAACCAAATTTCTTATCAATCCCTGCTTCTCCAGCTGATCATTTTATGACTGTCATCTTTGTAATAGATTATCTGCCCGTAAAACCGTTCCAAAAAATGAAAAATACACCAGAATAAAATCAAATCCACATGCTAATGCTTGACTTGTTAGTATCAACACCCTAACACATTCTTTGATTTTTTTTAGCAAATAATATTGGATTATGTATTAATGATTTTTTAATGTCCTTTCATTCAGTTGCTTCTCAGCTCTCTCTGTTTTCAGGTGAGTCACAGTGGGAGCATTTAATTCTGACTAGACTCTGCTCAGCACATCAGAGACAAACACAGGAAAGCAATTTCTTCTAAATCCTCCTCTGCTTCCCCATATCCTTGCACACAACAGATCCTCATCATCAAGGTTTTAAATGTATTCTCTTTTAATGTGCTATATTGAGACCTAGGAATCTGTAAAAGAAAGAAAACCAAAAATCAAAAAGCTTTACTGAGAGGTACCCAAATGTATTGTAATTTTCCTTTCAGCAATATCTTGAAACTGCAATTAATACAAATCAGCAATTACCTATCATCACACACTGCAAAAAGGCAGATTCCTTCTCTTGCTGAACAGTAATAATCTCTCTACTCTTGTGAAATTTATAAGATTTGATTAAGTTAATCACCTTACCTTCAATTTCCAAACTACTCAGAAGGATAATATAACTAAAATATATCTTAAGTGTCCAGGAACAAATACAAACTGGTAGAAAGAATGAATTGAATTAGCCCTCAGAATTCAAGTATATTCTATGTCGTTCTATAGAAGACCTTCTAGAATACCTATCAACATGTTAACAGAAATTAGAAAAGTTGAAAGAATTTTGCACCAATAATGAATTAAATCAACACTCCAGAATTCTGTACAAAAAATTGCAAGACTTGCAGAAAGTTAATTTTTGTGTGGTTTTTCAAATTAATTTGTTGCGGTTTATCCCACTGATTAACTCCCATTCAGTCTGGCAGATCTTTCCTAGGAAGGCAAAGCTCTCGTTTCATCCCTTGAGTGATGGCATTACACAAGATTAGATTAGACTTTTGATTCCAGTACCCTATTCTTACAATGTGGAGGGCTGCATTAAGCAGATTTTTGTTTCATCATGGGGTTATCTCGTACGTCTCATGACAGCATGCAGTGCATAGGCATGGGTTCTGCTCCTCCTCTTAGATACAAACCAGTTTCCCAGTGGTAGAGCAAGTTAAACAGGAAAACAGTCTTTTAAAAAATCACATCATAAACTTCACCTAATTTAAATATCTTTAAAGACACTGAGACATTACTTGAAATAATATCTTTAAAGTGAGGCATAGATACCAGATAAATTGGATGGTTACGATGCAGACAGAGAGGTTTCTTCAGATTTCTTGCTTGAATAGCAACTTTAGCTTACCTCAGACAGACTAATGTTTGCTGTCTGTTGAACAGCAATGCTAGGATATTTATACATTCCTGTCACTTTTCAAGAAAAGCAAACGTTTTTAATACAAATAAGATATAGCTCAGAGGCTGAAGTTCCAGATGAAGAAAAAGTAGAAGAGATTTTTGTTTGAGCACACTAATACCTAATAAAATTTTGTTTCCTGACACAAAGCCCTAGTTCTGAACTTTAAGATTGTTGAAGCAGTCCAGATGGGCTCAGCGTAACACCAAAGAGGTGTCGGAAAACTAATTATCTGGGAAGACCTAACCCACCATACACAGCCAGAGCCTGCCTAGCACACCTTGACCAGACCTTTTCACAAAAATGCCAGCTGGAGGATTTGCCACACTTTCCCGTTCAACCCCCTCTACAGGATTTTGGGGGGATTTCAGATCCCTTATGAATAGCAAATGGATCCACATAGAGGCATTCTCCTCATCACACAAGGGGTGCTAGAGACAGAAAATAAGGTGTCACCATCACTATTTTCTTTACTATAGAGCTGTCTGCTTTGCAGTGGACTTTAGAAGCACTTTTAGGTCTCAAAAGACTTAAGAGATCTTACAAAAGGTTAAGATTTGTGGAGTTATGTGATATGGAGTCATCTTATTGACTGATGTAGAAAAACAAGAATGTAAACTAAAAGGAAGTTCTATGGTATGTCACAATTGAAACTAATGCAACTGTCATTATTAAGTGTGGATTTTTAGACATTTACCAATCTAGCTGCCAAAGTCAGCAAACTTTTTGTTAAATAATCTCAATTCAATCATATTACTTCTGAGTTAATCATTCTGAGATGTTGTATTGTGCTGAAAAAATCTCCAGCTCTGATACAGGGAAAAAAACATATCTCTTTGTGTAGCTGAAAACAAATAAAACACTCCAGCAGACAGGTGTCTATTGATTGCTTTTGTTTCACACACTGAATAATTACCTTTTTCATTTTTTTCAAATAGCACCTGATCCGAACTGTGGAGACTGATATGATCTCAGTAAAACTGTTTGTCTCCAGAAGGCCTAGAAAAGTAATTTTGCTACCTGGATTAAATATTACATCCATTCCTAACATACAGAATAATAACTTTACTGTTGAAAAGACTCAGGTTCATGTTTTACATGTTATTTGTAAACTTTTGGATAAAGGTTCAAGACTGCAATTAGCTAGATCGTAGCTTTACTTGTATTTGTTTAAAACACACAATTTTGCATTTCTATCCTAAAAAAGTATATTGACATTTCCGTTTCAGGAACTGGTTTTAGTTAATGAAAGCAAAAAGGCATTACAGAACAAGATAAGGCAGTGTTCAAAATAAATAAAGATTGCACATGACAAGAACAACTTTGGAAACTGAATTTTCAATTTACCTATCACATACTATCACACTTCATTATAGCATATCGAGACCACTCTCTGCCTTGTTCTTTTTTGTGTCTTGGGAAGAACATATAAAGAAAGCAGAGATCAGATTTAATTATCGCCTTTTCATGTTAGAAGTGATTAGCATTTGCACATTTCCATTAGATTCTGCCTTGTAACAGAAACATTTGAGCTATAATAACAACATAGAGGTTGAAGGGCTTTTAAACAAGTCTAAATGAAAATTAATTATAATTGCCTTTTTTTCTGTTTTAAGCTGTTGACATTTATAAGCTGGGAAATTAGTATTAAATATTCAAATTATGAAAGCACATCTACATTGCTATTAATTTGGAATTTTACACCAAAAATACTATTGAGTAGTAATTGTGGGTGAATGATGAGAGCTTTTAAAGAATTTTCTTTGTTAATAGTGAAGAAGTAGTTCTGGTTTCCCTGTAGAGCTTGTCAGGGAGCTGCAATTGAGGAGCTGCTCTGTACGGGAAGATGAGGCTGGAGACAAAGGGCAACAAAACTGGCAGGACAAAGACCCTCAGCCAAGGACCTTGTCCCATGGTGCTCAAGCAAGTGGAGCAGAGTAGGGGGGGATCACTTACTAAGAGCAGACAATATTCCTGATTGCTAGACAAGTCCATAGTGATAAGACAGGTCCAAGGCCAATCCAGGAAGGCAACTCAGACAGTCAGCATAGCACAAGGCTGGACACAGGCACCTCTACAATGCAGCTCAGACAAGGACCATGGGCCAGGATGAGCTCAAATGCAGCTCCTGAGCCCAGGGGAGGCCCTAGTGAAGCTTCACCCTGCTCTTTCTCCACAGTTCTTTCCCAGCAGCCAGATCCAAGGTTACAGTCACACTGTGAATCCAGAGCGGGTCTTGAGCACCCACAGCCAAACCTGGATGAGAGGTGAGTCTGCAGAACCTGTTGGTGCACTCAGGGTCTGACAGAGATTTCCTCAGTCCCCCCTAAATGCCTTGCATGTGTGTGTGAACTTCCTGAAATGCATGTAAAAAGGAGCAGATGGGATCTACTCTATTACTTAGTCCTACATCCTGATACCACAAGTAACATTTGAATGATCTACAAAAGGGATTCAGTCCCCTTTCATAGATCAGAATCAAGCTCTCTCTCAGTAGGACCCTAATTATTTGTACTTTTCATAACAGAAAGAATACGAGTGACTCTGAGTTCAGGCACTGTAACTATGCAGTTTTAATATAACTTCCACAAAACCAGTGAAGTAACATTCTCAGAAGAAGACAGCTCTATTCCTGGTATTTTCTAATGGTGCATTATAGACATATGTTCTTGCCATACATCAGGAAGTGCAAGTAGGCATCTTTATCTTAATTTTTTGAAAGAGACTGATCTGGTCCCATAGTCACATATCTATCTGAGTGTCCAGTGCTAAGAATGGCTGAGAATCTCAAGAGAAAGCCAGTGCCTTGCTCTGTCTAATGGTGAGGAATCACTTTCAGTGTCTCACAGTGGCCAGTTAAAGTATCTCCCTGAACAAAAACATTTTTGTGAATGGTGTGATCAGCTTTCCTGAGCAAATAGTAAAATTTGGAATATAGAGGCAACAAACTGGCCTTGTGGTGGTTGAATTGTATGTGACTGGCATCAGTACATGCAAAAGATGTTCAGCGTCAAAGGCTGGGGGAAAGGTTTCTGCATTCATCTGTTACTGCTCTACCAGAAGTAGATGTTGGGATGCTGGGTCACAATCACTTTGTGGATTTATGCTTCTGTTTATCAATTCATAGAAAGTTAGCATTAAATCATCCTGGTTTTTAATGTCAATATCCATCTTCCACTGATATAATACCATTTGATTTCAGGAAGTATCTTCATGTTGAGTCTCAAGGCATTTTTTCAAACATTAATAAAGACAAGCATGAACTCCTAAACCTTGAATATCTATGTAGGCAGTATATTTCAGAATTTAAATGTTTGATCCCCTGAGGCTTCAATATGTCTTCAAATCCAAATCCTGCTAGTTGTATATGGGAATAAATGCTCTCCATGTAGTGGCAATTTCACAGCATTACTGATTAGAGAAGTCACTAGGTCATGCATATACTCCACGGCCTGTGAATGTGTATTAAAACTACAGCCTTGTTTTCATCCTAGAAGCAGCTTTTCTCAGTTTGAAATTTGTGCTTGGGTTTCAACTCCATGCTTATTCCAGATACAGAATCCTAATCTGTGGATACAGAGACTCAGTGATGACATCTTACTATAGTAAGATACAAGAACAGGAAATACTTGTAAGGGCCAAGATTTAGTAGCATGAATCATAATTTTCTTATCTACTGTTTAGGTGCTAGATACAAGTTTTATCCAAAGGGGTTTGATTTTCAAAGGGGAAGAAGGAATACTGCAGAAGTTCCCTTGAAAGAAGTCTTTGAAAATGTTGGCAGACTTGTAAATATAAGTAAAAGGGAAGACATGTTAAGACTGCAGACAGGTGTATCAGAAGTCAGTCAATACCTTAATTTCTCCTTACAATTTCCTCTAATGACATTGTGAATTTTAACCATTTTAACCAGAAACACATGCAAATGAATCTAAATAGAGAGTAAAAGGTTTACTGTATAATAGGTTAGCATTGCAGTAGTCACATACTTTAAAAACTGCCTTCTAAAAATAATTATAATAAAAATAGCCTGAGTATTTCTGAAAGGTAACAGGATGAAAAGGGAGCATCAACAGATCTTTGTTCCTTCCAGATTAACAATACACTTTTAAAGATCAGTCCCATAGAATTCAGGATTTTCAGCATTGTTGACTGCTGCAAGTATTTTCTCACATGATCTTTTGTGGGTCCCAGCAATGCTTTCTACTTCTGTCTAATATTTGCATTAATATTCAGGAGTACTCATCTGCACCCAGTTTTACAAAGGCTTATAAAATGCTTCCCAAAATAATCCCACTTCATTATTTATTCTTCTGCTCCACCCTTACATTACAGTTTGCTTTCTGAATATATTCCTAAGGGTCCATCCCCTACAAGGCTTAAATCAATTATCCACAGTTTCTAAACTCTGGATTGTGCTACAGCTGAATAGTAGACATTTTTTATCTCCACACTGCTGTAATTTAGGTCAGCTTTCCAACCACAATAATTCACCGATCCGTTGCTGCATCATGTCTTCTAGTTGATGGCTTTTTATCATCATTTATCATTCTGGTGGTGACTTTTCACCACCAGAACAACCTGATGGCTTAGCTGAATTGTATTTTATTACATAATTGGGCAACAGCCTTTACTGTCATAAGTGGTGTATAAAAGCATCCATTACTGAAATGAAAAGAATTCTCAGGGGGACATTTCCTGCACTGAACAAAGGTGCAAAGTTTTTGTCAGAGCTGCAGGTAAAGCAGACCTGTGTGTGTAAGAGTATAGGCACTTCAGGTGAATACCCTGTCATGATGATTTCCCAGAAAAGATGTGCAACTTTCACCCACAGCACTGTCCCCTTGTCATTTCCTTATCTGTATGCATAGGAGGCACTGTGAGGCAAAAATTTAGCCCATTTGAAGATTACATTACTCTCTCACAGGTTCCAATGAACAGAAAAGGCTGGTTTCCTTAACTAACATTTCTGCTTCTAGTCAACTTTTCTATTCTTGGAAATATTTTTTAAAATGTGTTTTGAGGTATTTCCAAGTTAATATACTTTCTCCCATGTGTTAGAATTTCCAAAGAAGCACCCTGTAAAAATCAAAATGAATTTTAAAATGTTCACATGCTACAGTATTTTCATGTAGCCTATGGTCATTCAATAATTTTTACAAAGCTCAAAGTATTTTACAGTGAGAATCCTGCCAGAAATAGAAACAATAGGGTTTTTTTTAAATAAAGTAATAAATAATAAAACTCTGTACAACTCTATACTTGTTTTACTGATTTTATATCTTTTCATGGATATGTAAGACCATAAGTCAATAAGAAGTGAATATATAAATGAGAAGCTGTATAATTCCTGGAAAAAAGTCTAAGTTTAGTAGACTTATTGTGGTTTAGTAACTCCACCCCAATGAACACACTCTTCCACTTCATTAGTAGAACATTCATTCAAAAATTGGGAATGGTTCAGCGCTCTGCAATATGCCTCTGTGCCTCTCTCCATCAAGTCCCCATGTCACCCGGCTTTGGACTATCCTATGATTTCACTTTGATTAAAGTGATTTCACTTTGATTAAAGATTTCACTTTGATTAAATGATTAAAGTGGCAGGGGTGCTTCTCTACATTGTTTTCATATATTGGTTTAGTGTCTTATAAAGATTAATATATGATTGATTATTTGCTGTTTAAAATTAAAAGAAACACAAAACAATGACTGTTCTGCCATGTCTGCTTAGAATGAATCCAGTTCCTGCTGAGGGGGTAAAAACATTTATTGAGTGAACACAGTGAATAATCCATGCCTTTTAAGGAACAGTTTGAACTGTTGTACATCTCTCCTAAGCTACCAAACTTAGCACAGACAGTAATTTTCATAACAATTTCTCTTTCAGGGCAAAAATGTGAATCCTTCTTTCCCTTTTTTATTTCAGAGAAAATGACCAGCACTATAAATGTGCATATGCAATCCACATTAAGAATGAATGAAAATGTTAATTTTCCAAGAATGAGATAAAAATTCTTAAGCAGTATGCTATGACTTTGAACAAAACTAATACATTTCAAGTAAAAATCCATGAAAATTATTTTTCTTTGAACGGACTAGAAAGTATGTTATTTTTTAAAATCAAACTAGAATTACTGGAGATCACAACCCTTATCTAACTGCATAAGTGGTTGTACAAGCTATAAAAGAAATATGTTTTGGAAGTTATATGAAAGAACTTTCCTGTGTCTTTCCCTAGAATCCTTTATTTTCAGGAAAAAATTACTGGGTTTTGTAGATTAAGGAAAACAGAAGTGTCCATGGCAGAGAGACAGATAGGGCAGCTTATGCCATCTTTTTGATTCTGACTCAAAGCATCACAGGGAGGCAGACTCTGCAAACGTTTTAAAATGAAGTGAGTCTACAGCAAAACTTTACCAGCCCCTCTGTGTAACAAAAGTCTCAGCCTCAGAAAGAGCAGGGAGAACTGAATGCAAGACTAATTTCCCCCCTTATAAAAATTACTGTTTAATAGGATTGTGAGTGTCTATCAGGACACAATTCACAGATACAGCTCTAGTCTGTCTCTGTCAGGGGGGAGGACTATATAGAGCTGGGAGTTCATATGTGACAGAGGGCAAGGTAGTTTTAAAATACATCCTGTACTGATTTAAAACATATAAGAAGCCCAGTAGTTATATACTTTACTCTTAAATGTGCAGTGGTGACGATAGTCATTGATCCCACAGAACATCTGCTAGAACAGGAATAAATATCTCTAGACTAAACTAAAATGAAAGTTACTGAGCATCGGTTCCTCTTCACTTTCTTCGAGCCTAAAAATACATCCCAGTCTGACCATTCATCACATCTTGCACTGTGTTCTGCATCTGCTTTATATGTCTCTTCTTACTGTTTTCTTTTTTCTTTTTTTTTTCTTTTAATTTACAAGCTGTCTTCTGCAAAGGCAATTATGTCTGAACCTCAGGTTCATGAGGGAGATGTTCTTGTGCTACCACCATCTCTGCTGAGAAGCATGTTAACTTCTATATTTATAGCGCTAAAAGGCAAAAAATACCCTTTTGAGACAGGTTTCTGAGCATCCCCTCAGGAATGAGAGTTGAGGTTTTTTCCTTTCCTGGAAAACAAAGAAGGCTGGATGCCTGATGGGGGCCTGATTCCTCCCTCATGTCCTGATTGCTGTACAAGTACGTGCTCACAGATTATGCTGAGTCTCACACCATCCCCCATTATGGGTCCAGTCCCACGGTTCAATTGATCTTTGACAGAGTGCAGTGAACTCCATTAACTGTTTATCATTTGAATGCTGGACAAACACAGGATACTCGGAACTGGAGAAACCCTTTCTTTGTGATAGGGAGCAGACCAGCCCGCTAAGTGAAATAAAATATAATTTAAGAGTTCAAATAAACCAGGACAGAATAAATGGCAGGGGGGTTGGAACTAGATGATCTTAAGGTCCTTTCCAACCCTAACTATTCTATGATTCTATGATTCTATGAAATGAAGTTTGAAACAGAATGCAGTAAATATTTAACCAGCTGTAATAAGATCAGGGAGTAGCTGCGTGATACTCAGGTTCTGTCTTGCCCACACAGACTGGGTCTCATTCTTTCAATCCAGGTCCACAAAAATATATGAGATAACCACTAATGAAGACAATATTTATAATTATCTTAGCAAAATGTAAATGAGTATAGCTCTATTGCAGCAAGGTTGTGCTAGGTCATATTGGTTACAGTCCTGGATGACAATAGTACATCATGTATGATACAGTACTCAAATTTAAGGAAATACATTGGATTTGACATTAAATTATTAAATAATCCTGATTTAAATATCTGAAGAAAAAAAAAAGGCTCTACTCATTACTGGTTTCTAACTGTATTAATTGTTGAGGCTAAAGTGCTTAAGAAACATACATGCTGGAAATCTTTCTCAAACTGGGTTAAATTTAAGTAAACCCAGTGATAATCAAAGGCACTGCAATTACAGTATGCAAAGTACATTTAAAACTACATGTATTGCAATATCAATGTCTAATTTAGTACACTTTTGAGTGTTACTGGTTGCTTTTAATTCCATTAAGGCCCTGTAAGAGTGTCAGTGCATGATGAACATTAATCCTATTATTATTCAGCAAAACATTAGCATTTGCAGTGCTTTAGATACTAATTCAGAGAGGCTGTTATTTGAAGTCTGAGTGGTCCCACAGAAGCAGTCTGAAACCTGAAAACTGGGCATGACCTCACTGGGACCACTTGGAAATTAACCAGGACAAACTGGGCCTTCATAGGGTAGCCTTTTGTGTCTGAACATTCCCCGTTACCATTTCCTTCTATCAGGGGAAGATGTGGAAGATACTGGGAGGATGTTTAGACTGGATATAAGGAAGAAATTCTTTCCTGTTAGGGTGGTGAGTACTGGAATGGGTTACCCAGGGAGGTTGTGAATGCTCCAGCCCTGGCAGTGTTCAAGGCCAGGTTGGACAGAGCCTTGAGTGACATGGTTTAGTGGGAGGTGTCCCTGCCTACAACAAAGGGATTGGAACTAGATGATCTTGAGGTCCTTTCCAACCCTAATTATTCTATGATTCTATGATTCTATAATTAGATCAGTGATCAGACTCTGTAACATGCATATTTCCACAGGTCAGACTTCCAGAAAAAGGGAATGCTTCTTATAGCAAACCTTCTTTTTCAGTAGCTTAGAGCATCTTGTGAAAAGCATTTGTCACTATAGAGAAACTAACAAGGAATTTGAAATGAAACGACTCATTTGTGCTCCTTTGTTGTTTTTTGGTTTGTTTGGTGTTTGTTTTTTTTTTTGACATTCTTGGCAGTGTGACTTGGCTACCATTGAAAATGCTCTTTTTTATGTCTTTGCTCCAAATAGCAATCCACATATTATTTCTGCTATAATACTGTAGGAGTTTGGATTCAGAAACTTATCTCTTGTAATATATTTAATTTGAGGACTGGTATAAACTGATCTGAAAAAGATTGCTTGGTTTTTCTTGTGAACAGAAGTTTCAAGTCTTTTAAACAATGCAACCATTTAATGTGCACAGCCATTATCAGAGCAATCCAACAGAGTGTGCTGTGAGAGCTGAAGCTGTGTATAGTTTGTACAGAGGTTTCTTCTGTATCTGAAGCTGTTCTTCCTTTTTAAAATTTATTAACTGCAAAAGCTCCATTCCCTGTCAAGTTTTACAATGACATATTATATCTCCAGAAGAAACAAGCATCATCTTACATAATTAAAGAGCGGAAGAGAGGGAATTCTAGATGAGGACAGTGGGAGTAAAACATTCATACAGAAAGTTAGGATTTAACAGTGATAGCACAGATCCACCAAGCTTTTTCTGTGTTAGTAAAAAGTATTGGACCATGTCCTGGTGATTAAGCCCAGGGTCAGCTTGTGCACGGAGCTGTACTTGTAAGGAAAAGATCTCGTATGGGGCTGGAGGGACTTCAGGAGTCTTGGGGAATGGCAGAGCTGAAATGGATTCTCCTGTCATGGGATGCAAATTCTGCTTGATAACTGTTGTGATGTTCAGAAGGTGGTGTAGCCATGATCATTTTTTTCCCAATTAGAACTGCATTTGTGCAAATGTAGGATGGATCCCCGAAGACTATAGACAGCATTCAGCACTGGAGACAGCACAAGAACTGCGTGCAAATGTATAGCCATAAACATATGAGGAGCATAATGAATCTTCTTCCAATAAAGCTGGAGCTATTTCATATCATTAAAAAATCCCATTCTGTTTATAGAATCAATTTGAAACCATGACATTGAAATCTGTTCTCTGAACAAAAATAATAAAATAAAGATCCTCTCAATATAGGCAGGAATATGACAGGTTTTGATGTGATGCATCACACGTTTGTGTCCTTGAAGCCTGAATATTTTGTACAGGAAAATGAAGACACAGGTATTTGAAAGCCAGTGTTGCATAGCATGGAAGAGGGACACTGTAAGAGATCACAGAAATTGAACTTTGCTACCTCAGTTGTCTAGTGTAAAATTATAACTCAGACCAAAAAACAGGATGCCATTGGATAGCAAGTCAATTTACATTTCTAAAGTTTGGTGCTTTAGCCCACAGCAAAAGCAAGGGGCTTAGATAAATCTGAAGTGCATGAAACAGCTCAGAGTGCTGATTTTGTGAAGGGTTGTTGTACTGTTACTCCCTTGGGGAAGTAATTTATTCTGTGCCTTAAAGCCCACACCCTAAATTCAGAGTATTACTGTTGCTCTGAAGGTTGTCAATGGATAAAGTTCATCTGGTTAAAATTAGCAGTCATGTCATCACTGTCTTCACTGCCACAGCAGTACTGCTTAATAAAATCATATTTGAGAGGAATCGGGTGTCTAGATCTGAAAAGGTAATCCCAAAATCTCCTCAGCTGGCAGCTGCTCAGTTCTGCCTAAACCATAGCTGCACACATTCTGTTTCACTTGAAGAATCCCCAAAGACCTAAATCTAAGTGTTCTTGCAAAAGTATTCTGCATACCAATCTCCTGCCAGTATTCTCTTGCAATATGATGGCACAGTGTGACCTCCCTGCAGGTGAAATCTGGCAAAATGCTTGCAACATTCCATGCTACACATATCATGTGAGACTCAACCCTGAGGATTAGCCTGCTTTGCCTTTTTTTCTCCACAGTCACAATCTTTCTTCCCTGCTCTAGGCTTTAGACTACTTTACTGCATTTCAATTTGGCAAGACTGAGCAATTTATAACAACTAAAAATGATACTTAAGAGCATTTAAAAACATATTTTAATGCAAGAGCTAGAGATCTTGCAAGATCGTACTACCTCATGTGGTTAATTTTGGAGTCCATCAGCATTAAAAACAAATTCCTGCTTTAGATATTGACATTCTGCATCAATTATAATCAAGTGTCTTAGACATTCCTTGTTATAAATCGCAGAAGACATGTCTGGGGCAGTACTAGCATAAATATCTTTGAAAAAAAAAAAAAAGTCTGTTAACATTGAAAGATTTAATCAAAATTTACTTAAGAATCCCCCATCATTCCCATATTATTATGATTGTAAGAATATAGGGGATGAGATGCATTTCTCAGTTTCTGAGTCTTTGACTCCTTGTCAACACAGCTTCCAGCTCAGCTTACATTCTTAAAATGAACAATGGTTTGATATGTCTTGGTGTTTGCCTAGTCATAGATGCCTTTGAAAAGCAGGCCACATAGAAACTGCTTATTGCTTCCCTCAGAAAAAAACTGTTCAAAAACTGAAAAGACATTGCAAAAGCCTAGGACTTGTGACCTAAGGGTTAAAAACTGTATAGGAGCTGATTTGCTAGAAGAATTACTGGTCTCCTGTACCTACATGCACATTTAGGGATGAAACAAAAAAAAAAGCACAAATTCCTGGGATTCGCATCCTAAAGTTGCATTACTCTGTGGCTTCCCTAACAGCAGGAGCTCAGCAAATACCACATTCATGCAGGGTGATGAGTAGTTGCCCCAGTTGTCTTTTTTTTTTCCTCTATATTTAAGCTTGTGTAGACTCAACAAACAGTAATAAAACTATGTAACAGTAATAGTCAGTTAGTCATAAGCTTTTTGTACATTAAAAGCATCTTTATTTCTATAACCAGACAGGGAGTGAGTTCATGTGTTAACACTGTTGTCACTGCGGCAACAGGTTATGTCTCAAGGATCCGTTCATAATGCAGGCTGCAAACCTGTCTGATTGATGAAGCAGTTGCTGTCTTCAGAAGCAGATCCTGTCAGGCATATTCATCTGGCCATACTGTGACAGAAAGAGCAGATTATGCCTTTTAGACCAACAATCAAGTATTAAACTCTCTGGTTTCTCATCAGAGATTACAATGATGCTAGGGGAAGAAGAGGCCATTTGCTTTCATTGGTCTCACAAATGATAGCTCATGTTTAGACATCTGGGAAAATTGTTTCTAAAATTAAGACACTCAAAATAACACTTGTTTGTCTAAAATCAGCTTTTTTCTTCAATATTTAATTCAATACTGGCAGTATCTCTGATAGTTCAATGGTGAGAAAATTTAGCTCTCACTAAAATGTTCAAAGTTATTGCTGCTAAAAGAAAAAGTTTAGAATTCATTTTGTCCTGGGTTCAGCAGTAGCAGTAAATTTTTTTCCTTCTTGGTAGCTGGGGCAGCATTGTGTTTTGACTTCAGCCTAGGAACAGTGCTGATAACACCGATGTTTTCAGTTGTTGCTAAGTAATGTTTACCCTGACCAAGAACTTTGTGAGGCTCATGCTCTGCCAGGGAGGAGGGGAAGCCAGGAGGAAGCAGAGACAGGACACCTGACCCAAGCTAGCCAAAGAGATATTCCATACCACAGCACGTCATGCCTGGGGCGGGGGTAACTGGGGGTTACCCGGAAGGACACAGGGTCTTCTGAGTCAGACTGGTTTCTCGGCGGGTGGTATCGTATTCCCTTACCTTGTTATTTTTTCTTATCATTGTTGTCGTTGGTGGTAGCGGTGGTGATTTGTGTTGTACATTGGTTGCTGGACTGTTCTTGTCTCAACCTGTGGGAGTTGCATTCTTTCCATTCTCCTCCCCATCCCTCTGGGAACAGGGAAGTGGGGGGGGGGAAGGAAAGAAAGAGGGAGGAAAAGGTAGGGGAGTGAGTGAACGCGCTGTCTGGCTGGGTTTAAACCATAAAACACTTTCAGGCGAATTTAAAGAAAAAAAAAGGAATAAAGCTGAAAATGAATAAACCACATTGTAACTAAAAGGGTTCTTCAAAGACATAGGATACAGAAAAACGAGAGACTTCCCACTGAAGGTCAAATTGAACTGAACTAAGAGAAATGAGGAACACAGACAGCATGGCAAATATGTAGGAAATACCTTTGTGCCTGTAAAATCATGCAAAATATATCAAAGGGCAACAATTAGACCCTGACAGAGATGGGCAGTCTGCACTGGTAGTAATTATCAATTAAGAATCACAGTCTTACTAATTAATAATCAGAAAGACTTCGGAAATCACAAAGCATAAATTATTTTCTGTGATCTAATTTTACTAACAATTATTAGATCCAGTTCTATCAGCACCTCAGCAGTTCTCATCTGCATGAGTTGTAGAAGGAAGTTTACTTAAAATGAGATAAAACTGAAAAGCTTTTAAATTTCATTTCATTTTGCAAAGGCTGGTTGCCAAAAAGCTCTTCTCACCATTGCTCAGTCATTGGTGGGCAATTTGTTCCAGGCTCTTCTATCTTCTGTGGAAGGAATCTTCATGTCAGCTGTTTCCCCAGTAAGTATGGAAAAAAAAAATGATAAAAAAAATAGGGAGAAATGTTTCCTTTCACTCTAAAGGCTCTTACAGTTCTCTGACATACAGAAGTTCCCACATGTTCAGGTTGGGCAAAAAATTTAGAAGAGGCAGATGCATGATAGCCTCTCCCTATATAGTTGCTCATATGTTCCCTGTGACTGAATTATGCACATGTGTGTCTGCATAAGCAGAAGAGCCTAAAGAAGTAACCTCTTATTTCACACTTTTTCAATATCTAGGACTCTGAATGCATAAATGCCATAAGCTACTGCTGCTGTCCTCATTAGTATTTCTGCCTGCAAAGTTAAGCATTTGAGGAGGTGGGTAGTAGCTGGTCTTGCCAGAAATCTGGACTAAACTTTCTATCCATGTTGGTGGACTCACCAGCAGGGTAATTGAGACATGTCTTTATCTGTAAAGATAAATACAGAAAGGTACCTTACCAGTTTCAAGGGATAGATACTGAAAAATCACCCCTACCAGATATGGATTGCTTCTTCACCACCAGCTCTTAGAAAATAAAATTCAACATTAGGGTCTTGGCTAGTCTGACAACACCCTGTCCTCTCAGTCTGTCATATGGCACTGCTGTACCAGCCGTTGGGGTAGACCTTTTCTCCCACACTGGTAAGTGCCTTTGAATGCTCACAGAAAGTACAAAGCCATACCAAGACCCGTGAACCAAGCTCCCATTCAGTATAGCTAGTAGGTCTCTCTGATGCAGTGAGCAAAAATATCCTGGGCAACAGTGCAGCAGCAATTTTAACTGCATAAAGATATTTTAGCACAAGTTCATAAAAATACACAGAATGCATCCTAGCTATGCTTAGCAAATAGAACTAAAGGAACAGAAAATTAATCAACACTTGCTGTGAGATGGTGCAGCCTGAACCCCCCCTGTATCCTGACTCCCCTTGTCCCCATCTGAGAAACGCTGCTTCCCTTTGTGGCTCTGCCAGCCTTGGCGGCAGGTTTGGTCCAGAGTAAGAGCCAAGCAGGGTTCCCAGTGTGGCTTAAATCACCTTCTCAAACACAATGTGGATATAAGCCTGCAGTGATGTCAGGGCCCTGAGGGCACCACCAGCCCTTCCTGACCCTGCCTGCCCCCCCACTACGTCTCTCACTACCCTGCCCATGTCCCAGGACCCCATGGCAGTCCCCTGGAGCCATCAGCTTCTGCCAGTGACATTGCAGGGCACAGGAGTACTAGCTGTGATCCAGAGGAAACCCAGTGCCAAGTCCTTTGTAGAATGGGTATGGCCAGTCTACTCCAGAAGGGAGACAACCATCCTCAGCACTTATGACCAGTAATCACTTACTAAAGTGGATTAAGTAATTTTGCATCATGGACGCAGCCATTAATTCTGTGGTCCTAGTCATTCCCTTGTCTCTGGATGCTGGATACAGCAGGTGGACAGACCATGGTCCTCTTCTAGCACTTTGTAAGAAGCCACATACCAAGATACTCGTCCCTGGCCATCGTAAGTATTGGCAGGAGGTAAAATGCTCCTCTCCAGGGCCTGCAGAAACTTACCTCCCTGCAGCAAAAGGGAATATATGAGATGGAGATATGTGGCCCAAGCTGCACTTTACCAAGGACAAAAAGCACAATTCAGATTTAAATACTTCTTAGGAATTTCAAAGGACATGGAACTGTTGGAACAAGTCCAGAGGAGGGCCATGAGGATGATCAGGGGACTGGAGCACCTCCCGCATGAAGACAGGCTGAGGAAGTTGGGGCTGTTTAACCTGGAGAAGAGAAGGCTGCATGAAGACCTCAGAGCAGGCTTCCAGTATCTGAAGGGGGCCTACAAGGATGCTTGGGAGGGACTCTTCATTAGGGACTGTAGTGATAGGACAAGGGGTAACAGGTTAAAACTTAAACAGGGGAAGTTTAGGTTGGATATAAGGAAGAAGTTCTTTACTGTGAGGGTGGTGAGTCACTGGAATGGGTTGCCCAGGGAGGTTGTGAATGCTTCATCCCTGGCAGTGTTCAAGGACAGGCTGGACAAAGCCTTGAATGGCATGCTTTAGTGTGAGGTGTCCCTGCCCATGGCAGGGGGGTTGGAACTAGATGATCTTGAGGTCCTTTCCAACCCTAACTGTTCTATGATTCTATGATTCTATAACTCTGCTCTGCATTGGTAGACAAGCACAATTATTCAGCTGGTTGGTAACAAGCTCTGCCTCAGCAATACATAAGCAGTGGTCCAAAATAGCTATGTTTCTTTGCTCTGCCATTATCGAATTCTGCCGCCAAGGCTTGATTATTTTCTACTCTCCTAGGTGCTAATAGTTTCTGAACTCTGAACCGGTATTTGCTGGAGCAGAGCAAATGCCTGTGGTTTTGTGCTCAGGCTCAATGCCAGGCACAAATCTCTAATCACATTAAATCCTGCTATTCACTCTGCAGAGAAACTCAGACACCAGCAACACATTCAAAGGCTCTACTTATGTTTAGCAGCATTGCTCTGCCCATAGTCTCATCAATAACAACATTAAAGCCCATTTATATGCACAGCTGGATACTCTGAAAAACTGATTTGGTCTAACAATCAACGGATGAGAACTCCGATCTTAATGCTATTAGATATTAGAACCCATTGATTTTTTCAAGTGAGAAAAAAAACCCTTTCCTTTGCTTGAACCACATATCTTTACAGAGTATGCATTTTACATTAATATTGCTCCTTGAGGGGAAAAAAGAGAATCTATTTTTTTATTTTTATTTTTTATCCCTTATGTAGGCAAAGTCCCGTTTCCTGAGACTGTGAATCACTACTGACAGAGGGGACAGATGAAGTATAGATGGTCAAGACCAATGTCGGTTTGTTTAGATGAATGTGATACAGACCAGAGAAATCAATTAACTCATGTGTACATGTTCCTAGGTGCACAGTACAGGAGGGGCATATTTTGGTCCTGAAGAACAAAAAAAAAAACAAACAAAAAACGAGGTCATATAAGTCTAATGTAAAAGTAGCTATTTCAGAGAAATGGAAAAAAAAGCAATTTTATGAAAAAAACAATAAGAAATAAACCAACCACCTAACTAACCAACCAAGCAATGAACCAGTCAACCAGTATGTTAAAAAACAAGTAAAACTGACTTTGCACAACACTGTCTTTGTGTCATTCAAGCACTCAAAGGTCCCACTTAGAATCAGGTTCCTTGCCATCCTACAGAAGGATACATCATTCATGAGCCTTATATTCAAGGTGATCTGAGGAGCTAGAATACACCAATCCCTCAGGGGTCTGTACTGGGACCAGCAATATTTAATACCTTCATCAATGACACAGACAGCAGGGTTGAGTGCACCACCAGCAAATTTGCAGATGACACCCAGTTGGGTAGTGCAGTTGACAAACTGGAGGAAAGGGGTGACATCCAGAGGGACCTTCACAAATTCAGAAGTCAACCGATATGAACCCATGAAGTCAAACGAGGTCTTGTACCTGGGTTGAGGCAACCCCTGGTGTCAGTACAAGCTGAGAAATGAAGGGATTGAAAGCATCATGGCAGGGGGGTTGGAACTTGATGATCTTAAGGTCCTTTCCAACCCTAACTATTCTATGATTCTATTATTCTATGATCCCTGCTGAGAAGCACTTGGGGGTACAGGTGGATGAAAAGCTGGACATGAACTGGCAGTGTATACTCACAACCCAAAAAGTCAACCACAACCTAGAATGCATCAGAAGAAGCGTGACCAGCAGGTTGAGGGAGGTGATTCTGCAACTCGACTCCACTCTGGTAAGACCCCACCTAGAGTACTGTGTCCAGCTCTGGGGTCCTCAGCACAGGAAAGACATGGACATGTTGGAGAGGGTCCAGAAGGGAGACACAAAAATGATCAGAGGGATGGAACACCTCTCCTATGAGGAAAGGCTGAGAGATTTGGGAAAAGAGAAGGCTCCAGGGAGACCTTATTGCAGCATTTCAGTACTTAAAGGGAGCTTATGAGAAAGATGAGAACAGACTTTTTAGTACAGCCTGTTGCAACAGGACAAGGGGTAATGGTTTTGAACTAAAAAAGGGTAGATTTAGACTAGATATAAGGAAGAAATTTTTTTCAAGGAGGGTGGTGAAACACTGGAACAGGTTGCTCAAAGAGGTGGCAGATGCGTCATGCCTGGAAACATTCAAGGTCAGGTTGCATGGGGTTCTGAGTAACCTGATCTAGTTGAAGATGTCCCTGCTTATTTCAGGGAGGCTGGACTAGATGACCTTTAAAAGTCCCTTCCAACCCAAACTATTTTATAATTCTGTGATTGTATGCTTACACAGCAGTCTGCTTAGACTGTGCTCACTAGAAATCAAAATCTGTGAAAAATATACGTGTAACTCACAGTAATCATAATGAAGGATCAGTACAGGTTGCACTGTTATCAGACAGGCAAGTGACCCAGAAAGAAATTTCAGATGTTTTGGAAAGCTGAGAGTTTTCACTGCAATGTTTTTATTCACTACCAAGAATATACAAATATTTTATATAATAAAGTGACAGTTTTATTTATTTGGCCATAAACAAGTTCCTAATAGAGAGAGAGACACATACAGGTAGATAATGTTGAGTGATGGGAGTATGAACTTCAGTCAGCAACAGGGTTTCAGAGGTTATCTGTCAGCATCTGGAACATGAATACTGTAAGGACGTTTCTTTGAACAGTTTCTAAATACTTTCAACATCAGTTACGTAAAATATACAGTAAAATATGTAAAGAGACCTAGCACATGTACTTAGACCTAGAACCACTCTGTTTGAAGATTCTTGAAGTTATTAGGAAACAATACCTGTTAGAAGGCAGCTGTGCATAGGTATGCCAGCTTCATCACTGTCTAGCACCTCAGGCTGTCACTTTCCTGAATGCAAACCCTACAGCCCAATGTATGGAACTGGAAATAATGATCTCAATCTGTTAATATCTTACAGCCACTTCAAACACATACAGATGACTACTCAAGCTGCAAGACAGAAAAGAAACAGGACAAATTCTTTTCATAAATAAAATATCTAATGTGTCAGATTGACTTTTACATTCCTGCAACTTTACTATAGCTGTGGGGTTTTTTGCTACCTGTTAAAGTAGACATTGTCTCCATATGTGTGATAGATGGTACATCTATCAGAAGGAATCCATCAGAAAAAATGTGTTTACTTTTAGTATCATCATAACAGCTTGGAATATTATCATTTGTTGTATACGTTAGTTTAACAGAATACTGAATGCATAAATAGGAGATTGTATTTCATAGCTTTAGATGTCACAGATTTTCAGTGTCTTGTCAGAAAAGGAGACTAGCAAGTTAAACAGTATAATAAAAATTTAATCCATATGGGGAACTTCTGTAAAATATGTTCCAATAGTTTTTATACATCAGAAGTATTTCGCTTTGCTTCACTTAATTTTCTTTCTCTCCTTCCCCATAGCATATTTCTGCTTTCTTTCATGCAGTTCCATAGAGTTATAACTAAGATTAAATGTATCATTTATTCTAAAGTCATATTTGACCCTTATATTCTAATATAATAAAATATTGCTGTGCTTAAGATTTAGTAATACTGTGTTATACTTTGATGGCTAAGCCCGTTCCCCCCAGCCTGTCGCAAACATAAACAATGAAATGTTCCCCTGGTGATTTTCACTGGAATTATATGTAATGTTATGTCTAATTTAAACCAGAAGATATTAAATATTTGCCAAGAGAGACTGGGTAACTGGTTTTTTAAATGTGCAAATTTTATAAAGAAAATAGTATAATTCTACCATACTTTCCATTTGAGAGTACAATCCTACTATTTTAAAAGAGACATCGTTTTATTAAAAAAAGAAACAAAAAACAAAAAACAAAAAACCCCACAAAAGAACCCCAACAAACAACAAGGAAACCCCAACAAAATATAAATATCTGTAGTAACAAAAAGGATCTGGAGGTCCAGCATATCAGACATGACTTTACATGTGATGTAATCACAAATTATATGCATTTCCAAATATTTTCTGATGCAGCACTTTGAATTTCTGTGTAATGTTTCACTTTGAAGCATTTACCCTCTCCTAATATAACATAAAGTGAAATTTCAGGTTTTGTCCCTAATTTTGATTAGAATGTGATTTTGATCATTGGTGAAAATTGGGGCCTTATGATCCACCAACATAAAAAACCACCTTTGCCCTGAAATCAAGGTTAATTAATGTCTGCTGATGTTCAGAGCATTTGTTTTCATTCTTAGCATTGACAACATATTGGAGTTTCAGTCAGTGAAGGGGAAAATAAAGTGTCAAGTACAGGTAGCTAGGATAACCAGGAACTATGGGATAAATATTTGAAGTACAGTTATGAAAAGGAAAGGAATTATCTTCCTTGCACAGTGCTGCAAGCAAGAGCAAAAAGAAAAATTCAGGAAACAAGAGTTTTGAAAAAAAATGCAGAAAAAATAGCCTGTCAGATCTTGAAGGATATGAGAAACAGTCAAGAGACATATTTTTTGCCTCATGGTTTTAAAATCAATTTGATAAATAATGACGTTAGAAAGCATACTCTTAAGGAAATGCTTAGGGTATAAGGCACATATTTTACTTCTTTACTTCTTACAAGACTCGTTCTCCCAGTGTCTGTGAATGATGCTCCATCACCTTTGAAGTCAAGGGCATACCATTTACTGAGGTCAAGAATTCACTTCCTGTTCCTAGGATTTAAAGCGCTCATCTGCAAGAGCTGTTAAAAAGAAAACTACTTCTGAAACTTTTGAAGTTGGATATTTTCATTTGATACTGACATGATCTACCCGGACTTGTGCAAAGCATTTGACACTGTCCTGCACATCATTAAGTTGGACACTGATTTGGTGGATGACCTACTCAGTCAAGAAGGAATTGGCTGGATGGCCACACTCAGAAAGTTGTAGTCAATGGCTCTATGTCCAAGTGGACGTAAGTGAAGAGTGGTGTCCCTCAGGGGTCAGCACTGGGACTGTTTAATATCTTTGTCAGTGACTTGAACAGTGGGATTGAGTGCACCTTAAGCAAGTTTGCTGACACCAATCTGTGTGGTGTGGTTGACACACTGGAGGAAAGGGGTGAGATCCAGAGGGACCTTGACAGGCTTGGCAGTTGGGCCAATGCAAATCCCATGAAGATCAACAAGGCCAAGTGCAAAGTTCTGCACCTGGGTCGGATGATTCCAAACACAAATACTGCAGAACTGCAAAACAGAGAAAGGTTAAATGTGCCATTTCTGAGCTGTGGGTCACAGTAGATGGACACTTATCTCATGCCTCTGGCATGTTAGGGCCATTTCTGAGAATGGGCAGCTCTTCCTAGCATTATCACAGAGTGCATGTTCTCCCACCTTTTCCATGAGAATAAAGTTTCAAATTTTCACTTAATTTTCCATAGACCCTATGGCACAGTAAATTTTGCTGGTTTTATTCAGAGTAAAAAACAGGCTAGGGTGGTTTTATTTGCTATTTTTCTCCCACAGAATAAAACAGGACATGTATAAGAAGAGAGCAGCAGAGAACACACATTGCTCTTAGAAACCAGGAGTCCATGAAGGACACACGTATGTATTGCTTCCTTTGATTTGTCCCGATTATGACAGTCAGTGGGAAGGAAGTGCCAGGATACAGACATTTTTGCCTATACAGGACTGAAAGATAGTGTAATACTTTGCTTCCAAGATTGAAAAGCACACATCAGACATGACATGATAAGATAGTGGCAGGTAAGGTAAGGTCCTGTCTCTCTCTAATTTATCTGGCCACTGTCCTTTAGCTGACAAAGCATTTATCAGATTACTAACCAGCCAGCCGCCTATCTGGCACCCGATTAATGCAGCTGCAAAATCTGGGAAAAGCTCATTCCCAGCAAATGCCACCCACACAGGCCAAAACCAATTATGGCCAACAGATATTAATGCACTTTAGCATGAAAGAAGTTTTATTGCATATAAGGAAGAAGTTCTTTACTGCAAGGGTGGTGAGGCACTGGAATGTGTTGCCCAGGGAAGTTGTGAATGCTCCATCCCCGGCTGTGTTCAAGGTTAGGTTGGACAGAGCTTTGGGGTGGCATGATTTAGTGTGAGGTGTCCCTGCCCATGACAAGGGGGTTGGAACTACATGATCTTAAGGTCCTTTCCAACCCTAACTATTCTATGTTTCTATGATACTATTGGTATAAGGTTATGTAATGCATAATATATGCCTAAGCATATGCCCACTGACCAGTCATGATGTATTTCAGATTAGGAAAAAGGCCATAGTTGTTTGAATTAAGTAATAAAAGGCATTTTAAACCTTTATGGAAACTACAGAGAATGCCAAACAGATGGAACTGAAAGTCCTTCTTTGTTCACATCCCATTCAGGATAAATTGCATCAATTTTTCAGAATTCACCCAGTCTTTTACTGATATCTGAGATGATACAGCTGACCCAAGTATCCTGTGCATTTTCTGTGTTGTGGGATAAGTTATGCATAACTTACTAACCAAGAGCACTGGTTTAAAGAAGCAAATTGTTTGACCATCAATACAAGGTATCAACCTAGTGTTAAAAAAGTACTACTATTACAATATTAAAAAAATTGAAGATGTCGAGATGGAGACAATTTTAACATAATATTAGGAAATCTCTCCTGGTAAATTCCTCTGAATTTAGGAAGAGTAACTGAAAACGTCTGACTGCTGTCAGGTCACCTAACTTGCAAGGGAAATACATTAATTAACTAGGATCTTAGATGCCACAATATTAAAATGCATATTCTACAACAGTGGCATACTTACTAAGACAGCTAAGATTTAAAAAAAATGAAGAAAATAAAAATTTAAAATGTTGCCCACTGTGGTATGCTGCCAGTTGAATTCAGATTTGATTTTCTAGTATATTATTGTATATGTTGCTATTAATGCAAAAGTGACAGCTAACCTACTTTTTGGAAGAGTAAGTTTATTCTTATGGTTATGAGTGTGTGATGCTACTCTTCTGGAAGGCCAAAAAGAAGCCCTGTTAGTAGTACAGACAAAGCTAAAAATAAGGACATTGGGTGCAACTAACATCTGAATTATGGATTCCAAGAGCTTTTGAGGTGATGCCTGCAGCTGTGCTGTGCTGATGAAGGAACACGACCAAACATAATTTTGCATGGTTGGCAGATGAAGGCACTCAAAAAAGGCAGGAGGAGAGCAATACCTTTTATTTCAGCCTTGGGGGAAATAAGGGGAGGGGGGGATTCCTGTATTTTTCTACTGGTGTATTCATGGTTCCAGGACAAAAGCGAAACAATTACATATGCAAAAAAAGTATTTATTAATTCAGATTTATGCAGTATCCCATCATCAAAAGATCTTTTTGAATATGAATTATTTAAAACTTGATAGCATAATGAAGAGAGAAAATTCACTGTGGTCTCCATAGGAGCATTACCAGACTTGCCAGGGAAATGAGCACTCCATTCTTCAGTCCTCCAGAAACAAAAGCAATGGTTAACAGAGGAGTATATTGGGGCAGTGAGTGTCACTTCCAGTGAGAGCGGTAAGGGCTTGCCTACAGCTAATTAGACCAACAGGAGTCTTTCTGGATCAAGGCCAAAAAGGAATATAACCCCAGATCCCTGTCAGGGCACACAAATGTGAGACAGCAAAGCTTCACATGACCTTGAGGAAGTCTGTGTATGAAGCAGAGGTGCTTTCCTCGACAGGGATGCTATGTGGACATCTTCCCGGAGGGTAGGGATACTTTGGTCACAGTGCACTGCTCTCCTACTAATCAGAAAACTGCTGCTCTTCCCCCTCTTTTCTCTAGCATGTTTGAAATAAATCTACTCTCTAGCTCAGAGCTGATCTCAACATTTTCAGTCTTCTCTCTTTTAATGGGGAGAGGTTAGGCAGGTTTTTCAACATTTTTACCCCTATTAATTCTTATGTCCCCTGAACGACAGCAAATGAGAATATTAGTCCTGCAATGCCACAGTGCAAAGCTACACAGGTCTTTTGGTGATTTGGAGAGGGTTATTATGTTCACTAGAGAGACTTTTGTGTCTTAAGCAACAGTGAATGCAGTTTGGAAAATGGTTTTTAAAACCTTGGTCTGTATTACAGGAATACCTCTCAAATGTCCTTTCCACAAGGTTCAGAAGTGCATTTCAGTTCACTTGTAATGACCTTTCGCTGCTTGTTCAAGGTTGTTTTTTTATATTTCTACATAAATTTTAACAGTAAAAGGTATGAAGCAGCATGAACTTGGCTGTCTCCTGAACCTTACTGCTGTGATCTGACAGATCTTTCAATCTATTGATTTCATAAGCCATAAGGACTATTTCAGTAAGAGTACACATTTTCATATTATCACCTATCAAAAGTCTCTACACATCTTCCCAAATATAACTATGACAACCGAAGTGAGTGGAACCAAAAAGATTTTGTAAAATCCATTTTAATTTTTAAAAAGTATATATAGCTTATTAAAAGATACTATATTACTACACTGGGGCAATGGATCCTTTTCTTCAAAGACCAGATTTTAAACTGAAGAGAGAAAGTAATGATGCTACTCTTGAGGTATAACACAAGCAGTATCTTTAGATTTTAAGGCAGATTCTCTGTGGAGTGATTCCAGCGAAGGCCATGGAGTTTTGCAGATTATGTCTACTAAGGATATGTCTGAAAGCGGCGAGTGACTGAAGAGACAGTCATCTCAGAAAAAGAAGAAAATACGATGATCAAAACCCATCTAACACGTATTCAGGAGGGATTGTTAAAAAATAAAAGGGCAATAATAAATGTCCTATACTGGAAACAGGGAAGAATGATGCAAGCAAGAGAGAGGAAGAAGAAAACAAAAATTGCAGTCGATGAGAAATTGCAGAGGAAGATGATAAAGGCAGCAAACTGTCAAGCTGGGATGAGGCCAGCTGAATGATGCATCAAGAATGTAGCCTGCTTATAAAGCAAGAAAAAATTACAATACTGAAAATAAAGTCATTAATTGAAGCCTGTTGTGTGAGGGTCTAAATACTCACGTGCAGTTTTGATACCCACTTTGTCCCCAGACAAAGCTGCTTTGAGCCACTCTGTCAGGGCCAAATTTTTACTGCAGTTGATTGGCACCTGTAGTTAGTCTGAAGTACTGCACTTGATAAATACGGTTTTCCATAGGAATAATTTTTTCTTCTTTTTGAAATGTTCTATTTCTGTAGAGGTTTACAATTCAAAAACATTAAAAAATACTTCATGGAAGTTAATAGTTTTCTGTTTTTTTTTCCCAGTGAAAAATCTGACACTTTTTACATTTGATATCACACCTAACTTAATTGGTACTTGTGCTGATAAAAACCAAAGGAAGAGAGAAAGAAAAACAGAAAAAAAAAAGTTATTAAATTAACCAAAAAATAAAGAAAAAAAATACCCTTTTTTTTTTTTTTTTGTTTCCTAGAATCAGCCCTTAACAATGAGCTCAAGAAAAGGAGATACTAGTACCATTATGTGGATTGTGGAACTTCTTCTCATTACCTACCTGTTTTGTTTAAATCACTAGAAATAATCCAATCAGAAGAAAAACTGAGTTACTGAGATAAGCTCACATACTGACTTGTAGGTAAATACCAGATATAGGTCTGGACCTAAACTGCGTCAGCATAAATAGAATATGTGTCAACAGAGCAGCCTTGAGCCAAAGTGACATCATTTCACTAACCTTTGAAGAATGAGCCTGTAAAGTTCCTCATGTCAGACCTATGCCAACATGACAGCAAATACAAGACTTGTCAGAACTAATAATTGTGTCTATTATCATTTTCCCAATGGTATAGTGCAGACTGTGTCTTATAGACCAGATGTGGTTTGGGAGCACTCAGATACAGTGACCTCTGTTGTGGACCTTATCTTTCCCTCAGCTTTATGAAGGGATTAATTTTCTTATTGCAGCTCAGTCTTTGTTTTTATCACACTTATTATTTTGAAAAGCAGGGGAAATTCCCCCTTGATCCCTGCTTTCCCCTCTTTGAAGCACTGATTACAAACTCAGCTTTTTCCAAGGTTTCTCCTTGTCATCAGTCTTGCAGTTTCTGTCTTGCCTCTCAGCTCTGATCCTTTGACATACTCTGAAGTCAGCCTGTTATTTTTATATGTTGCTGTATACCAGACTGAAACCTTTGTGCCATGATCTTATCAATCCATTTCATTGGTTTTGCTATTTTTATCTTCTAGGCTAGTTGCACCTCTTTTGGGTTTTGTTTAATATTGTCAACACTATAGCAGCGTATATAAAAGGCATGGATGGTAGATACATGTGAATATAGCACAAGAGACTATAGCCTACCTAACACTTTGCAGTTCTGACCTGGCCTCTCACATATATATGTATGCTTTCAATTAGTCCTAGAAACTTGAAAAACTGAGTGGGATTAGTTCTAGTCCTGAATCTCAAAGAACACAAACAGAATCTGTGTGTTCCTATGGAACCGGCCTGCAAACAAAAGGATTTTATTAGATCCTTTGTCTTAGAAACCAACATTGGTGTCAGGACCTACACTTTAATTCAATATTAGATTGTGAATTTCAATGACTAATGAACTTTATTTTGTAAGTCCTGATGAAATCTGAATATTCCAAGTTTTACTGTGTTTCTTTTTGAAGGAAAGAAAATTTTTTTTTATTTTTTCCCCAAGGGTTTTGTAAAAGAGTTTTCTAAAAGGTCTATCTAAATCTTCCTCATTCAGTTGTTGCAAGGTAAAACATAGTTACGTATATGGGACTTCAGCTGATGCATAGCATGTACATGAAATATGAAATAAGCTGGATAATTTAAGTGTACTCTTTCCAAAGTCTGATAAAATATGGTTAGCTGGAGTTTCCTTTTAATACTGCACCTGTTATGCGCCCTGACACACCTGACACGTATTTATTTCAGTTTGTTGAATCAACCTATTTTGCCACGTCTGTATTTTTTTCCACTGCGTGTGCACTCTGACATGGGACATGGGAAATTTTGTAGTTTTCAGTTAACAATCTCTTGGGGAAGCCAACTTTTCAATTCATGGAAAAATATACCCTTTTAGGGGAGTTCGAAGCCACAGATTTTCAAACCACTGTTTTAAACCCATAGGATATCGTTTGAAACAATTTTTTGTTTGTTTTTCATTTTTTTATGCCTTCTTATTATTTTATGTAACTCTAGTGAACTAGTAAAGCAGCATGACCATCAAACTTAAGCCAAGCAGCACAGAATAAAACTTCCAAAATCTGTATTTGGAGCAGGGTAAAAAAGCTTTCAAAAATTCATTCGAAGCTGGAACAAGCCCTGGAAAAACCTGTGCAGATGGTACTTATTTACTGGAACCAGCTCCGCAGCCATATACCGGAGCTGGCTGGGGAACTCGAAACACAGCATCTCTGAAAATAAAATTCTTCCCAAGGATGTATCAATCACAGTGAAAGACAGTTATTCTGCATTAGACTAGTCAAGTGCAACACTGTGATGGGAACTTAAGAGACCCAGGTAAAGTCCTTCTGCCTGAATCTGGAATAAGGTTTAACCTTTTGTCGTGGTTTAAACCCAGTCAGGTAACTCGTTCACTCACTCCCCCCTTCTTTCCCTCCCCCTGCTCCTGGAGGGACAGAGAGGAGAATCGAAAAGAATGCAACTCCCACGGGTTGAGATAAGAACAGTTTAGTAACTAAGGTATAACACAGATCACTACTGCTACCACCAATGATAATAATGATAAAGGAAATAACAAGGGAAGAGAATACAAGACCTCAGCACCAGCAGACCGATAACTTGCCCCCCTCAGCCCGACCGAGCACCAACCGATACCTCCTCCAACCCTGCAGTCTCTCAGCCCTTCCGGCTAACTCCCAGTTACATCCTGGGCATGACGTGCTGTGGTATGGAATAGCTCTTTGGTCAGTTTGGGTCAGGTGTCCTGTCTCTGCTTCCTCCTGGCTTCCCCTCCTCCCTGGCAGAGCATGAGGCTCACAAAGTCCTTGGCCAAACCAAAACATCTCTATCAGCTCTGTTCCCGAGCCGAAAGTCAAAACACTGCACTGCACCAGCTACCAAGGAGGAGAAACATGACTGCTGCTGCTGAACCCAGGACATTATCCACCCCTTATTCCATACCATTCACGTCATGCTCAGATCCCACATTTTCAATATACCATTACTCTTATCTCAGTGCACTCTTATCTTAGTGCATGGACCAGTCCCTATAAAGCTGCTGAGTCCATCTGGTCCCTGATGTCAGGCTCCATCTCTTGTAAGAGTCTTCCAGAGCAGGAGAGACTGTGTGCAGTGTTTACACTCGTGAATAACCTGGGCAATAGTGTCCATTGCTAGGTCCACCCCTCGATCATGAGTCCATCTCTGTGTTGCATCTCTGCTCTGATGGCCTGAAGTGCCATGGGCCCACCAGGCTCAAAATAATTCACTGTCCCCTTTAGCAGTTTCTGCAGCTTGCTGCTGGGGACTCCATACAGCTGCCTTCCATCTCCGATGCTTCCAAAGCACTGGAGGGGCCCAGTGGACTAGATACTTGCCCATACTGTCCCACATGCCCTGCCACTCATGACTGTCCAGCCTTGGGGAAAATCTCTTGGTCCTCCTATATCGTCGTCTAACCCCAGACAAGACCCAAACCTGACTCTGCTTAACTTTTGAGATCAGACAAAATGGTGGTGGGTAGAACACAGCCTGTGTGTGTGCCAACATGCTGATCCCCATCACAATCAGCAGACAGGTCCCAAGGGTACCCAAAGGCCATTCAAAACCTTCAGAACTCTCACACGATGCTGCTGTACTTGTCACTGGGGCTGGTGTAGCTGCTGTGCTTGCCGGCTCTCCCACCACCGGCTTCTCTTTTCCTGAGTCCAGCTCTTCCTCCTCTGCCTTGCTGGGAAATGCTGCGTGGTCTCCTGCGTCCTCCTGGGGCTCGGCGGGCGGCTTCCGGGGAATGCTGTCGGCCGTCGCGGGGCTCGGCTCCTCCGCGGGGCTCGGCTCTTCCGCGGGGCGCGGCTCCTCCGCCGCCTTCTCCCGCTGCTCGGCAGCCGCCTCCTTCCTCTCCTCGACCGCCCCGACCTCCTCCACCGGCAGCCGTCCCCTCGCGGCCTCCGGCCCCGCTCCCGCCGCCGCTTGCTCCCCGGGGCCGCTCCTCCGGGCCGGTTCGGCTGCCGCCGGCTCCCGGGGCCGCTCCCCCTCGGCTCCCCGCAGCCTCACGAAGATGGAGGCGAGGGT
This sequence comes from Pezoporus wallicus, assembly GCF_028554395.1. Classification (NCBI taxonomy): domain Eukaryota; kingdom Metazoa; phylum Chordata; class Aves; order Psittaciformes; family Psittacidae; genus Pezoporus; species Pezoporus wallicus. The sequence goes on along the minus strand of NW_026636323.1, from coordinate 1,065,969 downwards.
GAGGGCCAGGACGGTGAAGAGCAGCCGGACGGCCAGGTACAAGTCCACGGCCACGTCCGTTCCGCCCTGCTGCTGGAGCCCGCCCGTATTACAAGCCATTGCCATAAAGCACAGTGAGACAAGAACTTTAGCCCAGGCCCCACACTTGATAAACACTATCACAGCAAATACAGGCTCTACGTAAGTTACAACATTCTGAAGCTGTGAGATCAAGAGAAACAACTCTGAGAGCCAATAAATCGTCATTGTGATGAGTGACTATTAATCCAGTCAGATCTGTCGTTATCTCAACCCTTCGAGCCCCACGTTGGGCGCCAAAAAGAACTGTCGTGGTTTAAACCCAGTCAGGTAACTCGTTCACTCACTCCCCCCCTTCTTTCCCTCCCCCTGCTCCCGGAGGGACGGAGAGGAGAATCGAAAAGAATGCAACTCCCACGGGTTGAGATAAGAACAGTTTAGTAACTAAGGTATAACACAGATCACTACTGCTACCACCAATGATAATAATGATAAAGGAAATAACAAGGGAAGAGAATACAAGACCTCAGCACCAGCAGACCGATAACTTGCCCCCCTCAGCCCGACCGAGCACCAACCGATACCTCCTCCAACCCTGCAGTCTCTCAGCCCTTCCGGCTAACTCCCAGTTACATCCTGGGCATGACGTGCTGTGGTATGGAATAGCTCTTTGGTCAGTTTGGGTCAGGTGTCCTGTCTCTGCTTCCTCCTGGCTTCCCCTCCTCCCTGGCAGAGCATGAGGCTCACAAAGTCCTTGGCCAAACCAAAACATCTCTATCAGCTCTGTTCCCGAGCCGAAAGTCAAAACACTGCACTGCACCAGCTACCAAGGAGGAGAAACATGACTGCTGCTGCTGAACCCAGGACACCTTTTCATTTCCATATTCCTTATGAATAACCAACAGTGGTTGCCAACCACAGTTAAGAAGGTCTCAGTCCTTCTGCTTCCTGCTATTTTCCTCTAGCCCTTGCTAGAGTCTCCTTTGCCCCATGCTGAGTTTCCTGCACTCTCTAGCAGGCCTGCTGCCATGCGTTGCTCAAGCCATGGCACTGCCTTCTTGGACTGACTTCCCCACATCCCAGGCACTGCTTCCTCTCAGTGCTGCCTCCTCACTTTCTTTTGATCTCTGCTACTTTTGCACCTCCCTGGGCTACACCATGGGACACCAGTGCTGCCTTCTCTCAGCAACTCTGGCTTTGACTGGGGGTGGAACTTATGACCTTGGCAAAGCTGCGTAAGCTCAGCTTTGTTCCTTATCTCTGTGACTCCTTACTGGAGTGTGACCCACAGGTTGGAAAACACTGCTTGAAACAGCAGCAGTGCATCAAAAGTATCTTTCTCTCTCTCTCTCTCTGAAGTGAAAACAAATACCAAAGCTGTTTGAAATGATGTTCAGGAGGAAGATGGGAGAAATGAAACTGACTTAAGTTTTAGGTTCCTTTCAATTGAAAGTGAAATGCAGAACAAGCACAGCTACCTCCAGGCAGAAGTGCCAAAACTTCTACCTCTGCAACAGCTTTTTCCACAAATTTTCTGCTGTGTAATATTTAAAAGGGTACCTGGACAGGTATTCATTTCTGCCAAACCATAGTGCTGCCATTAATCACACACATACACACAAAGGCAAAAATAAGAGGTTATTCTGAGTCTGGAAGCTGGGAATTTTCAGGATCCTTTTCATGCTTCCAACTCGAAAGCTGGAGGGATCCTGGTCCTAATTTGTCTAATCAGACAAATTTAGTGAAATTAAGGAACTGAACACTTTTAAGTATGAAAAATAATCCTCATGCGGTTTAAATGGACACTGTGTTGTGATACTCAGAATGTTACAACAGTTTACATTTAATCTAGGTAAATATTTTACTGGAATAATAATAACGATTAAATGGTGTGTCAGTAGCAACATTCACAAAGCTCAAGGAGGGAAGATGAAGTAATATGAGAATTGTTTTGCCTGGTAGAGACATATTTGTCTTTCCTCTGTTGTTAGTCTTCTAACCCCAAATTTCTTAAGTACACTTGTTAAAGGGAGAGATACAAAAAGAAAACAAAGCAGCTGGAAATCATTGAGAGGTATAAATATCTCTTGGCCATGTAATTTCAAAGATTTTGATTGTGTAAGTCAGAACTATTACATCCATATATGACAAATATATATAATATATACAAATATCTATATAAACACATAACTCTATGAGACCTTATCAAGTTTGTTTTTTCTCAGTCTTTAACAGTACCTCAGAAGTTTGTCTTGCTGATCCATGATTCGCACAAAAGAAGTCTGTATTAAAAAATAAAAAAATGCAATTTTTTAAATATTGCATGCTAAGAGGAAGGAAACAATTACATTGTATTTGGGAATAGGAATTTGTTGGGTTTTTTATTTCTAGTCAAACTTTTCCATTTAGCAAGAAAGAACAGCACTTCATTAAAGAGTCTATGAACAAAGAGAACTACACTTTTTTAAAACAAACCTGATATTGTGGGAAAAACATAATTTTTTAGAGTTTTTAGTATTCCTTCCTACTATTCCTTAAATTTTATACTGGAGAAAAATTCCTGTACAGCTTAATTATATGTATGATGCAATTCCTGCAGGGGAAATGTCTGAAAGTGGTACAGAAATTCATCTCCAATTCACTCTAGCTAAAAAGTTGGCGCATCACTCTTCCTGTGCAATGCTCTGCTGGTTTTCGGAAGAAATTCAATGCTGCTGGCATTGTGAAGATTTATAAGAAGATTCAGTAATCACTGAATAATCATGCTGTTCATGCAGCCTTGAGCATTCAAAGTCTCTTGCTCGCCAATATTTTATGTTCTTATTCAGTATTATTCACCATTATTTTCTGCCCTTCAGACTTAAGTTTTCTGGTACTTTTTAGCATAGCGCATTATTTTTTGTAGATTTTATGTTCTTGCCCCACTGTCACCACACTATCCTGTTCTACTTATTAAATGTAACACTCCCATTATTATAAGTCATCTTGGGCAAGTATGGCCGTATCTGTGTGTTCGTTATTTTCCATATTATGCATGTTTAATTACTGCAACAGGAAGGATATCTTGTAAATATTTTTAGTAGACTCATAGGACACTTGGCTTAGATCGGACAGTTGTATTTAAATCATTATGGACATAGCGCCTTGAGAATCATTCTCCTCATAGCACATTTATTTGGTTTTGTTTCCGGTTTAGAGTAAAAGGAAATTTTTTTAAGTTGGTCCATGTTTACCCATCTTTGCACAGAGATGAACTTCACTGAAATGAAGAAGAGCCAGATTTGAGCCACACTGGAAAAGATCTGAAGTGGAACATGGATAGTACATGGTCTGTGCATATTTCTCCCCATTAACAGGTCAAGTTATACCTTTAAGCAGCAACTGTAAAATTCTCACCCAGATAAACTAGGCAATGAAAAATGAACAGAGCTAAAAGGTCTCTCTTCTTTCTCCCTCAGCCACAGTAGGGTTTTATTTTACAATTTTTCCTACTCTGAAGTAGATGTGGCTTTATTTGTCCTAAACACAGAGGACCACCATGGACATGGTCACTTCCACCAAGAGCCAAATCTATGCACAAAGCATTGGTGAGGAAAAGAAGAAAGCAAAGAAACCTTGGAAAGACAATCTCTGTGTTTCACTCTAGCTGCACCTTTGCTTTTTATAAGACCTACTAGTGAGTGCAAATATTTCGTTCTTTAGTAATTTCAATATGATTTTGAAATATTCCCCTCCTTTTGAAGTAAAATACCCATTTTTTTTGCATGGAGGAATGGCAATGTGTTGAGTTTCTGGGCAAGCCATACATTATCAACATTATTGCACAGAGGCTCTTATTCCATAGAGTTGGTCAGCTCTAAATGAACGTTGCAGGTGCTTTCCAGATAATAGATCTGGATGGGTCTTCACAGTTCTTTCCAGCATGTCTGTTTTCCTGAATAGAATTGCCTATGCTGACATGAACTAACATTAGCCTCTAGCTTGTCTGCTTTTGATCTTATCTTCCTCCATTACCTATTAAGATCTGAACTGTGAATCTAATATTAAGGAGCACTTAATTTCCTCTCAAAAGAGATGCTCAGGCTGTCCTTAATGGCCTGAAACACAAGCCACAAGGAAGAATAGGCTCTGCATATTTATACTGCCTTGTGAGCAGTCTAAACTTATCGTAAGACTAAATCCCACCTGCTTCTGCAGCATTTACCAGAGAGGAGCTGCTAGGCAGCACTCTGATCCTATAATCATGGCTGCTGAGTGTCTGGAACACATTGTTAGCCCAGAGGGGCCAGACGGAGATTTTTTGCCAGGCAGCAGGGTGTAACATGTAGCCCACGGTGGTGAGATGCACCTTTCCTTGTGTACTGTGTCACAATCAGCACTAGAGGTTTCCTTGCAGTGTTTACCCAGAGCCAGCCCTGAGGCTTCTGCTACAGCCAGAGATAAAACAGAAAATTCATCTCTGGTCCCTAGTTGGGGCCACTCCATAACAGCATTGCAGGCAGAACTAGTGAATCCAGACTTGCTCCCAGTGTGGTGTAGCGGTCGCCTGAAGTGAGCATTTCACAGCCTGACCCTCTCTTACTGGGCACCTACATGCACTATCTGTAATAAGATGTTACTATTCTCATTATAATTCTGTGCTACATTTCTTTTTCTGCTCTGCAAAACAGACCACCTGCTTCTGTTCAAATGCCATTCTAACTATTGTGACTACAAATGAAGTCTTATTTGAAAGAATTTCGGTGGATAAAGAACTGGCTGGATGGCCGCACACAAAGAGTTGTGGTCAATGGCTCAATGTCCAGCTGGAGACCAGTAACGAGTGGGGTCCCTCAGGGATCAGTGTTGGGACCGGTCTTGTTCAACATCTTTGTCACTGACACAGACAGTGGGATTGAGTGCGCCCTCAGCAAGTTTGCCGATGATACCAAGCTGTGTGGTTCGGTTGATACGCTGGAGGGAAGGAATGCCATCCAGAGGGACCTTGACATGCTTGTGAGGTGGGCTGATGCCAGCCTCATGAAGTTTAACCATGCCAAGTGCAAGGTCCTACACCTGGGTCGGAGCAATCCCAGGCACAGCTACAGGTTGGGCAGAGAAGAGATTCAGAGCAACCCTGAGGAGAAGGACTTGGGGGTGTTGGTCGATGAGAAAATGAACATGAGCAGGCAGTGTGCGTTTGCAGCCCAGAAAGCCAACCGTATGCTGGGCTGCTTTAAAAGGAGCATGACCAGCAGGTCGAAGGAAGTGATCCTGCCCCTCTGCTCTCGTGAAACCTCATTTGGAGTATTGTGTGCAGTTCTGGGGTCCTCAAAATAAAAAGGACATGGAACTGTTGGAACAAGTCCAGAGGAGGGCCACAGGGATGATCAGGGGACTGGAGCACCTCCTGTATGAAGATAGGCTGAGAAAGGTGGGGCTGTTCAGCCTGGAGAAGAGAAGGCTGCATGGATACCTCAGAGCAGCCTTCCAGTATCTGAAGGGGGGCTACAGGGATGCATGGGATGGACTCTTCATTAGCAACTGTAGTGGTAGGACAAGGGGTAACGGGTTAAAACTTAAACAGGGGAAGTTTAGGTTGGATATAAGGAAGAAATTCTTTATTGTGAAGGTGGTGAGGCACTGGAAGAGGTTGCCCAGGGAAGTTGTGAATGCTTCATCCCTGGTGGTGCTCAAGGCCAGGTTGGACAGAGCCTTGGGTGCCACGGTTTAGTGAGAGGTGTCCCTGCCCATGGCAGGGGAGTTGGAACTAGATGATCCTAAGGTCATTTCCAACCCTAACTGTTCTATTAGTATTGATAAAGACAGATTTGCAATCAGGTATGTAATTATTACTGTGAATCCTATCTTTCTGTTCAAGGAAAAATTTCATTTGATTCTTTTGATGTTCATTGTATTAAACCTGAAATACGAAGAGAAATTTTAGGTGAAGGCATTTGATAAAAGTTTTTAAATTCCTATTGAAGAACTTCACAGCGTAGAGCTGCATTACATTCATCATAAATTATACTTGCAGGCATATGGTGATATGGCATAACTTAAGGTCCTTTCCAACCCTAACTACTCTATGAGTCTATTATTCTAACAATGGTGGAGCTGTAGCTACCTATCACCAGTCTTACCTTTTTAAGAATTCAGAGAAAAAGCTTAAAAAAATTCAAGCTTAGGTTGAGTTGTTAATCATGAATACAGGGTGCTGTTTTAGAAAGTGGAGGTTTGCTAATTCGAACAGCAAGAAAGACCAGCATGAATGCTATGTGAATAGCAGCAAACTCAAAGTAATTGAATGCAATATTCAGGGTTGATGCAGTTATTTATAGTTTTGAAAACCATTTAAATTCAATGAGAAATGCAGATTTAGAGAGGCAGAGACTTCCAGAATTGTCATTTACGACAGAGATCAAATGACAGGGAAATTGTATGTGCGTGATAAAGCTATATGTGGGCCTAATTTGTGTCAGTATGGATGCACATCGGTAATTGTTTGCACACAGCCAGGAAAATATGAACTGTTAAGGCAGTACTAAGTATTGCTATGATGAAAATGTATGAGGAGCTGGTCAATACACTGAAATAGAATTCTGAAAAAAGAAGTGGAAAACACATTTTCAAAGGCTCCAGGATTATTATTTTTGTTACTTGTATTCATTTAGACTTTTGGCAACAAGTTGTTAAAGCTTGCTATATAGACCTATCATGCTATATAGACCTATCATACCAGTTCAGTCTCATCAGCTAGTCATGACCAGATCTTACCTCTTCCTTTCTGTGATATGCATCTCTAGTTTAATACAGAGAGTAAAGCATAGTGTAAAATGCAGGACTTGCTTAATATGCCCATGAAGGCTGGGAGACACTGTTTCTGCCAAACATGTTTTACCTTAAAATTTCGGATGCAAACATGCCAAAATTATATTCCTTGTTTAGGGACTAGAATTAGACAGACCATATCTGTCTTATTTTAACAAACACATTGACCTCCACCCCCAAACCCTTTTTTTTTACTGCTAAAACTGCATATCTAAATTGAGGTTACATACCTCATAATTTAGGAAGGAATCTGGCTTTGTCATCTCTAAATGCAGATGATGCAACTGAAGTTGAGTTCTTGCTTCTGCAGAATATTTAAGTATGTGGTTACCAATGAAATGCTATTTAGTTGTGCTGAAGTCACTACAAGAGGACTTGGGACAAGTCAGTAAGTGGGGCTGAATATTCACTAGTGTGCCTTTAAATCTGCTTCTAATTACATCTATGATGATACAGAGAAGCAGCATTTTATTTAGTGCCTTAGCAGAGAGCTCAATTTGAAGATCGAGAGCTAATTTTAAAAATAAATTCAGTGTGCTCTCTTAGTTAAATTCTGTTTATAAAAATTCACAGACTTCAAGTAATATACTAAACCACAGACTTAGTGTTCCTCTTGTATATACACCTTATATATGCCTTTCCAAACTGGGTTCCTTAGTATATTCACACTTTGTGTGATGAGGAGCCATTGACACTTCCCAAAGCGCACCTGAATTCCAGGCCAATAACATCCCCAACGACACTGGCAGAGTAATAGTTTGAGATCCTCAGATACATCTTATTCAGCAGCTTGGTGTAAATCCCTATCAACTAATAATTGTAATAAATCTGATCTGTATTCACAACAGAGATATAAATTAGCCCCAAACTAGGTTGTAAAAATTTCCATTTCACCTGCTTCTGCTAATTATCCACACCTTGATAGGTGTGGATAGCACACCTTGTCCCTATCAAGTTGGAGAAATATTACCTTTAAACAAAACCCTCCAGTTAACACAAGGATACACAGGCTTTTGGGTACATGATCAAGGAAGAGTCTGCATACCTTAGAGCTTATCTTTTCTTCCTATTGTGTTAAGTTTTGAAAATATGTTGGAGCACCTGCTAAACCTTGCCTTAGGCAAATATCAGTAAAGCCTCCCTGGAAAGGCAGGTAAGAGCAAGGAAAAGGAAGGGAAAAGATGGAGTAAGAATGGTGTGACAAGGGTCGTTGCAGAAGTGACAGAAGTTCAGATCTTACACATCTACTCAATGTCCTTGCTTTGCACATATTTTTCTGAAGATACTATCTTCTTTTTCAAAAGAGGATACACTGTACTTTCTAAGTAGAAACTACAAGTACATTTTGTCTGTGCTTTTAATCTCTCTGACCTGCTGCACTGCCTTTGTGGCACAGCAGGCAGTGTCCTACAGAACCCCAATATGAAGGGATATTTCCCACTTTCTTCTACTGATTCTTCTGCACAGCTCTAGGAAATCTCAGTGGTTGTGATATTCAGTAATGGAGTTTTAATTTCTACAGTATTTCTTCAGAAGTGTAATTTGGGGAACTATAAAGTGATTTTTTTAAGCACTCTGTTTCCCTGACTTCTAGTAACCTGTAGTCCAAAACACTGAGGGGAGGATGACATTTTGATGAACTGAGCTGAGTGTTTTTTCTAAAACTGCCGGGTGGAGTGCAAGTGCCTGAAATTCCAAGATAGGGATTAAAAGCAGCCTCTTTCAAAAGTGGCAATGGAGGTTTCAGCCCTGAAGGGAGTTTTCATCTCCCTGAAGCCATTAGGGTTGTAAATATGTAATTTAGGGCAGGAGCTGACTGACAAGTGTAAGAACATTGAGCATCTTGAAGACAGCTGGCAGAGTACATATAAACAATGTCTGGGCTCTGGTATGGTGTGTAGAAGCACTGCATGCACTTCCAAAAATAACAAAAAAAGCACTTGTTTATTCAGGAAACCTACATGCTACTGAAACACAGCTGACACGGCTTGTAAACTTCCAGGAGAGTATCTCCATGGCACTTCTTAAAAGAATACCTGACTAATGTTCAGTTTATGGAACAATAAATTCTAATGTGACTTAAAATCAAAGATTTTGTCGTTACCTTCTTGTAGATTATGCTGTAGAAGTACGGTTGCATATCCATTGCCTGTTGTCCTAGTTTTGTCTGGGATAGAGTTAATTTTCTTCTTAGTAGCTGGTACAATGCTGTTTTTTGGACTTAGTATGGAAATAATGTTAATAACACACTGATGTTTTAGTTGTTGCTAAGTAGTGCTTACCCTAAGTCAAGGACTTTCCAATGCTCTACTAACTCAAGCAGTTTCCCATGCTCTGCCAATGATGAGGTACACAAGAAGCTGGGAGGAAGCAGAAACAGGACAGATGGCCCAAACTAGTCAAAGGGACATTCTATACCTTAGAATGCCATGTTCAGTATATGAACTAGAGGGAGTTGGCTGGGAACTGCCAATCTGCTCGAGGACCAGCTGGGCATCGGTCAGTGCATGGTGAGCAATTGTATTGTGCATCACAGTTTTTCTTGGGTGGGGGTTGTTATTCCTCTCTCTTTCTCTCTCGTTGTCATTACTACTACTACTACTATTATTATTATTATTGTTGTTATATTTTCCTTTATTTCAGTTATTTAACTGTTCTTTTCTCAGCCCATGGATTTTACATCTTCTGATTCTCTTCCCCATCCCACTGGGACAGAGAGTGAATGAATGTCCACATGGTACATAGTTGCAAGCTGGGTTTAAACCACAACATCTGTTAACATTTGAGGCCAATGATGAACAGAGATCCTAGTGATACTTAATAATGCCCGAAGTGGGCCCATGTGAACCTCATGATGTGACCATGAGGCCAAGGGCAAGGTCCTGCACATAGGGAGGGGCAACCCAAAGGGATGAGAAAAGCACTGCAGGGCTGAAAGGACTTGGGGATCTTGGTCGATGAAAAACTGTAAATGAACTGGCAATGTGTGCTGTCAGCCAAGAGAGCTAACTGCACCCTCAGCTGCAGCAGCAGAAGAGTGGTGAGAAGGTTGAGGGAAGTTATTCTGCCCCTCTACTCTGCTCTGGTGAGACCATACCTGGATTACTGCATCCAGGTCTGGAATCTTTAGGCAGGAAAGACAAGGATGTGCTGCAGTGGGTCCAGAGCAGGGCCACAAAAATGGACAGAGGGATGGAATACCTCTTCGACGAGGAAAGACTGAGAGAGTTGAAGTTGTTCAGCTTGCAGAAGAGAAGGCTCTGGGAGACATTATCGTGGTCTCTCAATACTTATAGAGGGCTTATAAGAAAGAAGTGGACAGAACTTTTAGCAGGTCTTTAGTGATAGGACAACGGGTAGTGGTTTTGAAATAAAAGAGGGTAGGTTTAAACTAGATAAAAGGAAGAGCATTTTTATGATGAGGGTGGTGAAACACTGGAACAGGTTGCCCAGAGATTCTGTAGATGCCCCATCCCTGGAAACAATAAAGGTCAGGTTGGATGGGACTGAGCAACCTGATGTCCCTGCTCATTGAAGGAGGGTTGGACTAGCTGACCTTTTAAGGTGCCTTTCAATTCAAACCATTCTATGGTCCATACTGACCTTCAATACACACAGAAATATATCCACTAAAGAACTTTTTATTCAAAGATTCACATCTTTCTCTGCAGTATATATGAGTAGTTATTTGTAAGAAACACCAAATTCCTCATCAGCCTCCATGCTTTGGAGTCAAAGAATTTTACAATAATTAAGTAGCATATTTGTTGTAGATGACCTGAACAAATGAATCAAGCACCCTAAGGAGAAAACAACTTTGAATTCAGGTCTGTTACATCTCAAACCAATAATTTAATAACCTGACCATCTTTTCTTCAAATATGATTACTAGGTGAAAATCAAAATCTTCTGAAGTACCTCACAGTGGGCACCCAAAATCAAAATTTGTAGTTGTTCTGTAACCCACAAACAAATACTGATCTCTTTGCTCATTACAGAGTATTAATTGAGTAGAACAGCAACTGGTCCAAGGAATTTTAGTAGACTTTAGATCTTGCCCTAAAACTGTGAAAGTTACTGAATATAAATTAAAACAAATTATAAGGCTCTGACACCATGCTAAGCAATGGTTACACTCAGGAAGTATTTGCATTTGTTATTTTTTTTCTCTGTAAGTACTGCAGTGTTCTGGGAGATTTCAGAGTTTACTGGAATAATGCTGCTTTTTCTCCATCAATCAGCTGCATTTATAATTCTGTTGTTTCTCTGAGGCAAAATAGGCAGCCAAGCTTACTCTTGTTACTAATATTGTAACAACAATAGAAAAGTTAGGGCATTTTTTTCAAAATTAAGCCCACTGGAAATAATCCATTTTTGCAAGCAGAGAAAGATAACAGGATCAAGCTGGCTGCAACCATAGTCAGTTTACAGTCCTTAGAAAGCTCACAGAATATGCAGCAGTTGTCAACTAACTTCTTTCTTAGAAGTCAGTCAGTCTTCTTCTAGGGTATGTTAAACAGAGTGGCCTCATTAAAAACTTTAACAACTAGAACCCCTGGTATACCCACCATCTTCAGTAAGCAGATTAATATGACCCAAAGTCCCTTTGCTGATATCTTTCTATGTATTGAAGACAGTGTTATGTTCAGCAAAATGCATGGTATTTCTTCTTGATTTAGAACACAATTTTATGAAAACTGAATTCAAATTTCTGACTCTCTAAGTGCTTACAAACATGGGCATCTGTTAGATTTTTCAAAACCATCCACATACTTATATACATAATTTGAATATCTTGCCCCAGGTTTTTTTATTTTGTGATTTTTTTTTTTCAATATGGAATTTGGTAGCTACTGAAAGAGTCTGAAATGAGATAAGTAAGGAGCATTTACCCCAGACCTTCTTTGTACCTTATTAAGTGCTGTTTTATCATTATGCTGTTTACTAAAGCTTTAAACAAAGAATGGGACAAAGAAAGGGATTTCAAGGTGCATTCACAGAGGCTAATATTAACCTTCAGAAGCTAATCTACCTATATTTCTTCCAAAGTGAAGAAACAGGGAAGAAAGAAGAGGGAAAGAGGCTTAACAGATCATAGGAGAGAAATGGAGTTGAAATTTGACTTACCCTCTGGAGTAAGCATATCTTACTTCAGTAAATCATGAGAAGAGTTTAGGAAGATTAGTTCAGGTCTCTGAATTCAGTTATATATGAATTTAAACTCTGAAAAAGCAAAGTAGGAGGACACAAGTTTAAATCCATGACTCTGTAATTTTTGCTTAGCTTGATCAATTCACACCTAATATTACTTGCAAGTAAAAAATTATGCAAGTACCTTTGAATGTTGTCTCTTGACAGATCCTGAAACAGTGCTCAGTACTTATGAACAAAACTAGTGCATGTCCTGCATCAGTAGAACTGTGGGTAGAATTAGTCATGCTGGTTGACAGAGTTACTTGAAATTCAGTCTTTTTCTCTTTCAGTGAGTTACTGATTGATTTTGCTTTTACAAGTCTAAATTATTAATGGAAGAATCTATGAAAAGAAATTTCAGCCACTTGGTTATTTATGAAATGTCCACTGTGATAGTGTGAATCTTGTGATTAATTATTGGAATAGCTTTTATTATTTCCCAAAATAGCCATTGCAAACTTTTCAAGCAGGAGGATAATGACAGTACAATGCAACTTCAAACATCACTTGGAGCTGTTGAGGGAAGATATAAGCTGATTTTCACTGGTAGGATTCCTTATATATGTAAGTACAGAAAAAAAATATCACTGTGTTTCTAGTGGAAATGTATGTGCAAACTTAAGAGCTTATTGACCAGATCTTAGGTGAGACCTGTTGAAAATTTGACTCACTCCAGACTGAGAAGCCAGAGAAATTTATAAACAAATAAAAAAACAATGAAGGATGAGCTGTCATTAACACAGCAAGAAGCACAAAAATATTCAGCTGCAACTAGGAATCAATTTGAAGCTCAGATCAACTGCTGATTAAAAAAAAAAGAAAGAACAAGTCAAGAAATCATCTTTGAGTTCAGACAAAGGGGTTCTCATCGCATTGCCCAAGTTCAAAATAAAGTTTACCTTAATCCATGCAGTCTGTCTTGTTCATTCTAAGGGAATTTTTCACATGCTTGAGAAGAATTTCTAGATACAGGAACTGACGTAAATTCAAAAATTTTTTGGCCAACGCATACCAGCTTATTTTTTCTTAAATATAATAGCATTTATTAAATTTAGGTTGCTTTCTCAGAGGCAACTTGATAGAGAATAAAAAACTTGATGCTGGTATCTAGCCCTTGAGCTAAAAAATCTGTTTAGACTTTAAGCATCCTACCATCCTCTTATTTTAGGTTAGGCACATGCTTACCTTTCAGTGATACCATACATGTAACAATATGGGTAAATTAATTGCTTAGAGCTCCTCCTGTACTAGGGCTACAGATTTTGTGTTATGATATTGTAGGGCATAAAAGACTGAAAAATACCAAGGATGCATCAAAAAATTTACAGATATCCTAGCAAGAATGAATTGCCAAATGCTATGTAGCCTGAGCTGCTTTTCAGCAGATGGCACTGTAAGAGCATTTGAATTGAATTCCCAAATATATTTTGTATATTATATTGTAGGCATAAATTAGTCCTTACTATTGAAATTTGACATTTCAAGATAAACGTCTCTTTTTTAGTGATTTGGGGTTTTTTTAAATCAGTGGAGAGAGGGTAGCAACTAAAAGAGAATGTAATATGACAGTGGTTTGGGATATTTTTGATCACTCCATGTGTATCAAATGATTATTTTAAATTAAATTAAATGCAAGCCAGCCTTTTTAATGTATCCATATCATTTATATTTTAGAGTAATTTGTCCTGATGCTTAAATATATGTTACGCATTTCATGGGAAGAGAGATTGCCAAACTAGGGATTACATTTTCTCTCTGGATATTTGACCAGAGTGCAAAGTCTAGTGCAAAAGTGAGAACAGTATTGAGCCAGCCTATCTATCATTCTCTAGTAAGCATTTCTCAGAAGCTTGTTGCTATACTGTCTAAAGCATTTACACATTGATAAACACAGTGGATATGGATATTTGGCTTTGGATCAATATTTAGCTTTGATCTCAATTTTTCAAATACTAATTTAAAGCTGAATACAAGGGCATTTAACTCCATCCTCCAAACACCAACTCAACAGCCAGCTCAGCCACTTTCTACCGCTCCTTCATGTCAGTGTCTGATCTCCTTACTGATTCATTTGTTACACCTCTTGTTCCTTTCTCAGCAATCAGTTCTCCAGTTGGTTTGTCTTAAACTAGGTGTTTTTTCCATTGTTAATTCTCAGGGAGCTCCGTTTCCACCTCCATCATCTGTTACTTTGCTGTTTGCTTGTTACGAGGTACATGGGAACTAAAGCACTGGGTGCTGTCAGGGGACCCTCACCCATTCTGACACTCCTTGGGGAACCAAAGGTGCTGAGTGAAAAGCAGTACATGTCAGAGTTAAAAGTGAAGTGAAAGAGCCATCATGCACAATATTACAGTCATGGTACAACTGAGTATGGGGTGTTTGAAAGAAATACAAGTTCTGAGAAAAGCTGAGAAGATGCATGGTCTTTTTGAATCTTTAACTAATTCAATTGTTACAGTGTATGGATTTAATTAGTGAAATTTCTGTCCTTGATGACAGGGATTTTTGACAACTCAAAATTTGAAAACACTTATTTTCCACATGAAAAAGCAAATGTTCAGAGTAATATATTTATTCAAACCTCAGAAACAGTCTTAAACTTTCAAAGTTCTCTCTCTCTCCCCATAGCATTCTTCTTTCCAGTAAAAAAAGGAATAAAAACTTGAAGCAGATGAGAATTCAATACCAGCATCACTAGGTTTACAATTATATATAGCATATTTGAAAGCGGGTATATTGAGAAAAAGGTCACATAGAATCATGGAATAGTTAGGGTTGGAAGATCATCTAGTTCCAACCCCCCTGCCGTGGGCAGGGACATCTCACACTAAACCATGTCACCCAAACACTAAACCATGTCATCCAAGTTACATTCACATTATGTCACATTATGGTTACTGCTTTGAGGCAGGTTTTCCTGTTATGCTCATTGGCTTTTGGAATGTGAAGATAACATTGGCTCCAATGTTAGCTGATAGAATAGTGGGAACTCCTTAAAGAGGAAAGTAGGCAGATAATGAGTAGAAAGAGTGACTGTCAAAGACCTGTGTCATAGAATCATAGAATGGTTAGGGTTGGAAAGGACCTTAAGATCATCTAGTCCCACCCCCCCTGCCGTGGGCAGGGACACCTTACTTGGGAATTAAATACTTTGTTATAAAGTATTTAAGTTTTCATTTAATTAACATACTATCTATGGCTCTGATTCAGAACTGCATTTGGCTACTTTCTGTGTGCTTTTACTGAGATCAATAAAAAGACAAACGTGCTTGAAGTTAGTGAATCACAGCAACGCTGAATTGTCTTCTGTTCTGCATGGAGCCCACTGCAACTCAGAATGCAGTGCCTGAATGATGAAGCCTGAGTCTGAATCTGAGGAAATATGAGTCTGAGACCTAGACATTTTTGAAGAAAGAAGACAGCTGAACATATTTCAAGTCAAGGGACAAACCATGCAACCACATGAATAGATTGTGGGTGGGTGTAGGAGAGGGAATAGAAGACTGTGAAGTGGTATAAGAATTATGGCTGCTAACACATAAACCTATTTGCTTCATGAGTAGATGGCATGACAGGGACAGACCAGCTAACTGCCCAGCATGGCCATAGCTGAATACAGAATGTTGAACGGAGAGTATATTGAAACGCCTAAGAGCTCTTTGTGTGAATAACCAAAAACAGTAGTGTATACTGCTTACAGAGAAGTCATATTCTGAAGATTGATCACAAACACTATTCAGTTTGGCCGTTAAAAAAAATATATAAAAGAGTTATAGTGGTATATCATGCCTGATAAATTACTTATAATTTCAGTTGGCTTCCATAAGGCATCTTTAAAACCTCTTAGTCATCTAAGAAAGTCTGGGAATTCTCTCACTAACTGTGCTTGAATAAGCTTCTTTATAATGCAAAGAAACAAACTAGCTCTCATTTCAGATTTGTGTAACTTTCGTAATTTACCTAAGCAATGTCATGAGAAAGACGCTATCCCTTTCCTTGTCAGAGAAAATAATTTTTTATTAAAATCTCTCCACATTTTTCATATATGTGCATCAACCCTAATGTTAGTAATACTGAAAGCACAAAAATCAGATCAGTCCAGACTTCTGTCTCAGGTCAGATATCCTGAGATATCCTCTACTTCTGAGAAAAAGTCTCCTTAAATCTAAATAAATCAGATATGGTTTTGTCCTGGGCTAAAAAAAGATGAATCACATAGGAAATAAAGGCAATATTACATTGTTTTTTTCAGAAGTCATTAAAAGTACAACATTGCTTTAGCTTTTTACCAAGGAAATAATATATGTGCAGTCATGCTATGTAACTGTCTACTGGTTTCTAACCAATAACTCCCTAAATTGTTGGCAAATTTTAGCCAAATTTGAGCAATGTGAAGGGTGGTATGGGATAAAGAGTTCACATGTTTCATGAGATAAACAGAGGGGCAGAAGACAAAGACTTTGGCTTCCTGAAAGAAGCATGCAGTGTCACATCAGCTGTATTATTAGATGTTTGAAACCTCAGGAAAGAGACCTTGCAACTCACACAGTACCAAGAATAGTCTGGCCTGGAATTTGTATTTAAAGGGTACTGGCTATTACAACCATGGGTCGCTAAAACTCAGGAAACCAGGCTTCAGTTCCCCTCCCCACAGGACTAGCTGCTTTTCAGAGCCTTTTCTTATTTTTCTCTCCTCTGTATTTACCCTCCTTTGAAGATATACCCTCTCTTACACACTTGAGAAGCCCAGACTTTTGGAATCAAGGTTATCTAAATATACAATTATAATGGGAAATCTGTGTTTGCAAGGTTCAAAACTGGTCTCACCTCTTTGGTTTTTTTGCAAACAGTTTATATTCCTTTGGCACATACTTGTAAACCAACAGATTTAATACTGAAGCCCTGTACTTAATTTAGTTATCTCTTTATAATGGTGTGCAATTAGCTGTTAACAGTGACAAATGGCCTATTAGTTACTAGAGTAGGTGAGTGAAAGGTTATGCTCAGATGGCTGTGCACATTTCTTTAAACTTTTCATAGAAGAAATATAAAAGAATAACTGTGCTGCAGCTCTTATGCAAAGATTTCTGTTCCTGAGCAAGCCTGCAGTGGGATTATGCGGCAGAAGGAATCTCTAGAGACACTGTGACTGACTCACATTAGCAGCAGCTAAAAAGGCTGCATATTTCCCTTTAAACAGAAAAAAATTAATTCAGATTAATAAGAAAATTAGAGGCATTTTTTTTTCCTTGGGAGAATTACTGTGCAGTCAGAGATACTGCTTTAACGCAGCTGTCAGATTTTTAAATTTTATTATCTGTGCAGCATTTTACTGACAACAGAAATCCATGTGTTCCTCTCTCCCCCTGCAGCTCTTTTTCCTTATTCCTTCCTGCTTCCAAAATGTCTTTTGAAGGTAATGTCCATTCTTCTTTTTCTGCCTTTATTGTTGCATCCTTATCTGGGAACATAAGCTTTTTTTCAGATAATTCTATTTGCTTGTCCTGAGAAAAGAATCACCCCCAAACACACTGCCCAAAGTAGTAGCTGTAACTCTAGTAGCAGTAACTTAAATAATTTTTTTATTTCCAATGCATTTTAGCCACATTATGGTAATTTCTTATTGATCACTTGATTTGCAGACATTCTCACATTTAATAGGGCATGAACAAAATTAAGTGTTATCATCATCCTGAAAATGTATTAGGTGATTCTGATAGTTATGTGAGGAAAGTTGTCCCTTTTCTGCAGTAGGTGCTTTAGCACAAATCTAAAAATTGTCATAAAATTTCAGTTCAGTGTTATTGCCTAGTTTTTTCAGCCACTCACCTCTTCCTTTACAAGTGAAAGCAAATAGCTTCGAGCTTTAAAAGATAGGGACAACTGGAAAAAAATCCCAGATATCAAAACATGTCAGAGCTGAGGCATTGTAGAAAGTGGAGATTTAGGGGTAGCAATGTGGCTTCTTAGGCATCTTGACGCCCTATGAAACATCAGCTGTTAAATGTCCCAGGGAAATTTTTACTATCAATCCTTCTTCTTCCAGATACTGTTTACCTGGTAGTAAAGTCCTATATAGGCCTATCTAAACAAATTAAACATTAATTAAGCTTCACATATGTCCAGCATCCAGGACTTTTTACTGTGATTCAGCCTCTTTCCAAGTAGAGGAAGAATTTTGGCATTAACAGTTCTCTGCCTCTTTGCCAGCAGAACTCCTATGTAGAAGCAAAAGGGTTAAACATGGACAAATATGTACGACACACTGCAAGAAAACATTGTGGGGTTAAATTTGTAAGAATAGATACCACACATTTTAAGAAAACAAACTCATAGGAGGAAAAAAGAAGCAAAGTAAAAAGCCTGTAATCACAAAATCATAGAACGGTTTGGGTTGGAAGGTACTTGAAAGGTCATAGAATCATAGAATCAACTAGGTTGGAAAAGATCTGTAAGATCATCAAGGTTAACCACTACCCCAGGACTGCCAAGTCCACCACTAAACCATGTCACTGAGGGCCTCATCTACACAGTTTTTGAACACTTCCAGGGATGGTGATTCCACCACTGCCCTGCGCAGCCTGTTCCAATGCCTGAGCACCCTCTCTGTGAAGAAATTTTTCCTAATATCCAGTCTAAACCTCCTCTCACACAGGTTGAGGACATTTCCTCTTGCCCTGTCACTCAGGAGAAGAGACCAACCCCCACCTCAATGGAACCTCCTTTCATGTATTTCCAACCCTAAACTTGCTGATGGTGCACTTGATCCCGCTGTCCATGTTGCTTACAAAGACGTTAAACAGTTCCAGTCTCAACACTGACCCCTGCAGCTGTCTGGGCAGGCCATTGATTCACCGCTGCGAAACTGTGCTGCCTGCAGGAATCCTCCCCCACTGCAAGCAAGATGGAGACCAGCATGGTGGAAAGTTCAGGAGGGCTTGGTGAGGGCAGTGCAACCGGCAGGCACTGCCTCACTGCTTGGCTATGTACAAAGCTCTGCCCTAAGAAAAGTGGGAGAAAGGAAGGGTGAAAATCAGCTCCTCTCCTGACCACCTTAGGTTTGAAGCGTCAGGCTACCAGCAATGCTGCAATGGAGCTGCTTCCAATGCTGCTGCCATTGCTGCCTGGAGGCTTGAAATCAAATATTGCAACTGATTTTTAGGGCAGTCAGAGACCTTTGCCTGTGAGGATATGCATTTTATGGAATTACATGAAGACTGACAGGTCAGACTACCTGTATTTATGCAATTTCTCTCAATTTCAAATTTATCTCTATTTCAATGGAATACACAGAGGTGTGTAAAGATATACAGAAATCTGCAGGTTTGGGTCTTGTTTAAATTTCAGCTTTGTAAGAAAACTGTAAATGAGATAATTTTTATGAGTCACAAAATTTTTTAAGCTCTTTTTAGAAGAGAGAGATTTCTGTGTGCATATGGAGAGGGAGCTCTGTAAAGAATGGGTAGAAGTATTATTACCAATATGCTTTTAGGAAGCAGGGTCAGTTATCTTTGGGATATTACGGGGTTTTATTTGCCTTACCCCTGCTAACACCACTTGCTCCAGTGTCTGGTCATGTAATGGCAGAGAAGCTGCATTGTTACAGATCCATCACATTCTTTTCATAGCTTGCAGACCTGGCAAACCAGTGTGGGTCATTGCAAATAGTTTGTTTCTTGACCCAGAATCATATGGAAGTGCAGCTCTCCATATGGTGTTTATTTGAGAGAAATGCCCAAAAGCTATTTTTATCAGTTGAAGACAAATTTGATTTGGGTGTGCGCTGGAATGTTAGCTCCAAGTACCTTTACATTTTTGTTAAGAGCTGGATTCAATGTCCGTTGGGTCATTGACATAAGACAAATTTGTCAAAGGTTTGTAGGGCTGAACCAAGCTTAAGATACCTAAAGTTGTGCTTTTAAAATTAAACATGGACTGTTTAGCAAGCTTATCCATTTTTTAATAAATGCAGGATACTGACTTCTTTGGAGGAGCAACTCTCAGTGTATATTCAGAAATAGCTTGCTTCAGGACTCCTTTTTTTAATCCTTCTCGGTTCCTTAGCCTGCTCTCAAGTGCCTGGACTTCTCCCCTTCAGCCTCCACTGTCAAATATCTCTGACTGCTGCCAGAAACTTGTGAACTTGTGGCTCGCTTTTATTTTAACAAGGTAATGTCATTTTGCAGTCACTGATGTTTTTCTTGACCTTTTCTTCTTTCCTTAGGACGGATTAACATGTTCCTCTACACAAAAAGAAAAAAAAAAAAAAAAAGAGTGAATGGAAGGTGGAATCAAATAACTATAAAGCATGTAATGCGTCATATAGTTTATTCAGCATGGTGTGCTTTCAGAATTAATTGTAGCTAACTAAGACTGATGGGGTTCATGTGTGGGACTGAAGCTAACAGATATAAAAGCAATGGTTTCTCAGTGACCTGAAATTTTAGTACCATGACTTATTTGAGAATAATATCTAAAACCCCCCACAAGGAACAAAGTTGAATGCCATTAATTTGAAGAAATTATGCCTTTGGCTGCTTTTTTTTGGAACATTTTTATGTGCCATTATATATCACTATTTTCTTTCAGAAATGGGATAATATAGGATTTTTATTTCCTATTTGTGTGTGGGTTATATGGAAAGATTCAGTATGAGCTGCAATTCACATTATTAAGCCTCTTTTGTATCTAGGATACCAGTACATCCTGAATATTTGTGATTGAAATTATTCACTATCCTGAACAAGATTCAGTTAATAATTTTTGTGGGTATACCATTGATTTCAGTTAGCTTCATTGGACTATTCAAAATCTAGCTTGCAAGTAATGAGTGTAGTGTTTTACATGATGTGTAGAAAGGATGGGCCAAAAACATTACTATTACATGCAAAATAACATGTTTCTTCAGAACTAAAGGTATTTCTAACAGACTCAGTAAGATTTAAAGATGTATCTAGCTAGCTAGCTGTCTATCTCAGCAATGTGTGCTGTTTGCTAAAGACTACTGTAAATTAGTGAAGGGAGATACTTTTTAAAGCAGGCAGCCTAAATCATGCAGCTGGACTGAGAAAAGCCAGCTATACCTCCTTTGTAAAATATAGTGACTTGAAGTAGATGAGACTAACCAACAAGAGTAATACAAATTCTTAATACAAATAATACAAAAATAGCATTCTTTGCTTACAGACTGTGACGAGCATCCCTGGCTCCTGGATTCATAGCCCACTCTCCAGCTTGCCTAGGTTAGTGAAGCCAACAAAGTCAGCAGAGGCTGCTGCAAGTCTCATGTTTTGCCTCCAGCCAACTTGACCTACAGCTGCCAAGTCAGGGAAATTTTACCCACCTGCAACCCTGCAAATTCATGGCACAGAATAGGATGCAATAAACCCAAAACAGATATAGAGAGAAAAGTTTGAGGTGAATTTCAATATTTGGGCCCAGGTAATGCCTTATATATATATATATATATATCTCTCTCTTAAATATATCTCAGCCAAATGCTAGAGGCATCTGTGCTATGCTTCAGTGTTCCTGTGGGGCTGCAGTTCTGTTCAGAACTGCCCCATCTGAGCACCTCAGTCCTAGCTCACTCACAAACCAAATCCTCCTATTTGTAATGTTTTATCCACCTGAATATTTCCAAAGACTTTTTACATGGAATAGCAGGGTCTGCAGTGAACACAGCAGCGGATTCTTTTTTCTTTTAAAATGTATGTGAGACACAAACGTCACCATTTATGTCACAGTCTTGACCCAAGCACTGGGAGACTTGAGTTGAAATCATAATACAGTTAATAATTCAGAACTACCCTTTTGAACTTCAAATTAAATGAAAGGTGACTTGAGTTGCACTCAAGTTTGAGCACTCACCTGAGAGATAAAATCATGATTTTGTTTTTCTAATCACATTATACATTATAAATTAAAGCACAATGACATTAAAAATGGAGAATGGGTAATGCTCACAAGTTTGTACATGCATTTGAACTAAGAGAAAAAACCCCAAACCATAAAAAAAAAACAAAATCAATCCAGCCAACAATGTTCTTGAGCTTTTATTTACCAGAGAACACTTATCCTGGCAGGACAGAACTATATTCCCCCAAAGAACTGACCACTCATTCAGTCAACAAAGAGAGGGTGATCTGGTCTGCGTGAGTGCTCTTTATTCCTCTTTGTCTCTTACTGAAACCATGTCCTAAGATGACATAAAATTCCTGCGTGTCATCATATGAAAACAGAGGCTTCATACTAAGTATCTATTCTTAGATACTTAGTCTATTGTCTTAGCAGCTGAAACTGCAGAACAAAAAAACCCAAACCCCACATCAAAAGAACAAGATCAGAATCAGAAAGCTGAGTATTCAAAAGCAGGGAAGTAACAGAATGAAGACTGCCAGAATTTTCTTTTCAGCAATTTTGTCTGTAAGTGTATGACTGCACATTATTGAAAGGTCACCAGCCTTCATTTCTTGCACAAGAGTGAATAGTTACTATATTCAAATTAATGAGTAATTATGCTTATTTTCTTCTTATTGTTGAGTAAATAGCTCCATGCCCTAATACAATACATTTTGAAAGCTTCAGAGCCATAAAAGGTGATATAAACTTCAGTTTTATGGCTCTGGAACTAAGGTATGAAGAGAATAAGATCTGATGTTTTCACTAATCTCAAATGACAATTTGGAAATAATCAGAAGTTATTTTTAAGAGCACATGAGCTCGTACAACACATTTATATAAGTGACATGATTTCATTTGCAATTGCCATTGACATAAGCTTTCTGAAAATAAGACTTTAGTGTCTCACACTGGATACACAGAAAGTGAGAAGCATGCAGTTTTCAGCTTTCTGTGAAAAGTTTGGGTGAAATGACTTTCCCAGAACTTCTCATGCACATTATGGAAAAGCCAAGAATGATATCACATTTCAAGGGTAGAACCAGGAAGGTCTGGTTAATGCCAGGAGTAATTAAGCTATAGAATGTATCCTTTGGAGATTTAACTACTAAAATAAATCAGTTTCTTCTGTTCATGTGTTAACTGTGATTTTCATAACGTAAAAAAAACCATGTCTTTACCAAAAAAATCCCCCATCTGCCAGTGCTACAAAGCTTGTGGTGGCTGGAAAACTTCTCACCGTATTGTTAATGGGCACCATTCAGCTTTGCCTCTCAACATTCATAGAATAGAATAGAATGGTTAAGGTTGGAAAGGACCTTAAAGATGACATAGTTCCAAACCCTCTGACATGGGCAGGGACACCTTCCACTGGATCAGGTGAAACATTTCTGAAAGATTCTCTCCCCCATCCTATTGAGAGGAGAATGAGCAAGCAGCTCTTTGGTGCTTAGTTGCCAGTTGGGCTTAAAGCATGACTGTCCTTTTTGATGCACAGGATGGGGCTCAAAGAGCTTGAGATAAGAACAGATTTGATTGGAATGTGCTAGATAGATAGAACTTATATCTGGTTTTGCTGCTCAGCTATTAATTGACACTCACACTCAATTACTCACCTCACTGTATATTTGAATCTAGAACTCATTAGTGGCTGCTTTTTGTTCACTGCTTGTTGTAGTGCTGCGCTGCTTAGCATCTTACGCTGCTGTATCTGGGAACATTTTGGTAATAGCAGTGGTGATGTGCCTGGGCTGGCAAATGGACAAGGCATCACTGCTGTTTCTGTGCTATGTTACTGGACAGGCTGGAAACTCCAGTGTGAACTTCAGTCAAGTGACCTGTGGATGAGTCTGTGGGAGAGCAGTGCATCCTGAATCATCGCTGGCCAAGGATAAGGCCAGGCAAGAGTAGGTACACCTCAAAGTATCTCTGGCCATGGTTGTCTGGCCCTGGTTATCTGTGCCACAGCAGGTACACCTCTGAAGTGACTGTGCCCCAAGGACAAGTCCACACTGGAGAAGAAATGCCTTGAGGTATCTGTGGGTATGGTTAAGTCCATGCTGCAGTAGGCACACCTTGAAGTATCAGCAGCTGTGCACGAAGTCATGTTGGATCACATCAAAGCATGTGGCCATGGAAAAGCCCATGACAGAGCAGGTACACCCCTGGAGGGACTGTAGCCATGTAAGGTCATGTTGGAACAAGTTTACTTCTGAAAGGAATGTAGCTATAGGTAAGGCCAGGCTGGAGCAGGTATATCTCTGAAACCATTGTGGTCCACAGAGAAGGCCACACTGGAACAGGTGCACCTCTAAGTGACTGTGGGTAAGTCTATGCCACATCAGATAAAGCCATGGAGACACTGCGGCTCATAGACAAGGCTCTGCATAAAGCAGGTCACCCCTAAGGGACTGCAGTGTATGGATAAGTCCAAGCAGGAGCAGAGGCAAGGGGAAGAGTTCAGTGTTAAACCCCGTGGTCTGGTTCAAAGGGACCAAGGTGGAGATTGTAATGGAATTACCTTTTAACTGTTGTAACCCGTGATTTGAGTTGCATATTATAGGAATTACAATAGCAGAAACCACCTGAACCAATGGAGGACAAGCCTTAGAAAAAGGAGTGCAAGTGCAGCAGCGACCTCACCTGAGCGGGCTGTCATGCCCAATAACTCCATGCAACACACCTTCTCTCCTGTCCTGAATGAACACCATAACAGATGGACCCTGAAATCATGGATTAAATGAACTCAATAGACATTTTGTGGACAATATGGATATTTTATGGGCATTTTATAGACATTTTACAGGGGTGGTCCATAGTCCATGGACTAAGGAAATGATATATGTGTATTATATTGAAGGATAGGAAGGATAGTGGTGGGTAATGAGAAAGTATTGGATAGTGTGGTACTGGATCGTGATATAAATGGTATGGAAAAAAAGAGTGGAGAATGTGCTGGGTTTGGCTGTGATAGCTTAAATTTTCTTCATAGTAGCTCATATGAAGCTATGTTTTGTATTTGAGCTGAAAACAGTGTTGATAACACAGGGATGAACAAGAAATTGGGAGGGAACACAGCTGGGACAGCTGACCCCAACTGACCAAGTGATATTTCATACCATTTGACATCACACTAAGCAATTAAAGCTGGGGAAGAAAGGAAGGCGGGGCTGGGAATGTTCAGGGTTATGGTGCTTGTCTTCCCAAGTAACTGTTACACATGATGGAACCCTGCTTTCCTGGAGATGGCTGAACCTGCCCACCAATGGGAAGTAGTGAACGAATTCCTTGTTTCGCTTTGCTTGCTCATGTGGCTCTTGCTTTACCTGTTAAATTGTTTTTATCTCCACCCCTGAGTTTTCTCACTTTTACCCTTCCAATTTTGAACCCCATACCCGCTGGGGTTGAGTGATCGAGGGGCTGTGTGGTGCTTATTTGCCAGCTGGGGTTAAAACATTAGATATTCATCAAAGAGCAAAGTTTTCTAGTAACATTTTCATTTTATGCACATAGGGTGTGAAATTATGCTAATTATACAGAGAGAAATCTGCATCCAACAAAAAAGATTGGCTACAAATTTTCTTTTTTCTTAAAGGGGGACATAATTTTCCCATTACATTTCTAATACTGAAAGTAACCTTTAAAATAATAATTTCTACATAAAGTAGAAATTGCTGTTCTCTTTTTTTTTAATTGGGTTAAAAAAGGATCATGTGGCCATGTGGCACTTAGTAATTTTGTCTCAGGGTAGGAAACTGGAATCCCTTGTGATAAAGCACATGTGAGAGAAATACAGAAGATACAGAAAGCAATTGCACCACTTCTGGCCTCCTTATGTTGTTCCCATTTTACACTGTTGCAACTGAACTTAATTTGAAGATGGAGCTATTCCATGTTGACATATATGAAAGTAAGAGGAGAACTGAGATGCTCCTCCATGGTTTCATTCTCTGCTTCCAGAAAATAATGGATATGAACATCAGAAGCACATTAACTGTAAAAGTCAGTTTACCAAGAAAATATTAAATAATTTAAAAATCAAGAGGTTTGTTGTTTTGCTTTGTTTTGTTTTTGTCACAACAAAGCAGCTATTAGTGTAGTCAGATCACTCATGCAGGCCTGAGAGAGTGCATGCACTATCTGGTGATGGTAAATGTATTATTAATGCATACAGCTTTCCTGAGTATGTAGTAGCTGTCACCTTGTATTTAATCTGTGTCATCAGTAGACAAAACCCCACACTGCTTTTGAAACAGCTAATTCAGGTTAGCTTCCACTGTGGAAAACTGTAGTGAGGCAAAAAAAAAAAAAATCAATTTTACCTCCATGTCAGTAAACATAGTGAAGCTGAAAGTCTTCCCTGGTATGCTCTCACAGCTCCTTTATCAGCTGGTGATGCAGGCCTACCCAGTGTGCTAGTTTCATCTCCAGATTTATGGTAATTCAAGAGCACCTGTTTAGCTAAAAGATACAACCTTTTGTCTTGATAGAAGAGCACCTAAGTCCTGAAACAACACTGGAAATCATATATATGCTGACTGAATCCTTGACACGTTTTCTTCCAACATGCTGAAGTTTCGCTAAAGGCATCTCATTCTAGTCCTGGTGGGAATGTGCAACAAAGATCTTAGGTGTTTACCATGTACAAGACTGTATCTATCTGAGCTAGTCACTACAAATTACTTGTATAATTACAGAAATAAAAATGCATTGCTATAGTGTCATTTTTTTCTCTACTAACAAAGGTAACCTAGGGAAAAAAATTGAGTTATTATATGTTGTACATGGTTAAAGCTAGAGAACTTGAATCCCACTCACAGGAACGAGATGCTGTAAAGAAATCATTCATGTATGACAAAAGATTTTTATATTGATTACATGAAAAACACAGGACATAATTTTCCAAGTTAATAAGATTATCCAAGATGAGAAAAAGCACCATAAAAGTCAGCCGTAGATTTAACAAGTGTACAACTCTCTCTTATTTTTCTTACACATGCAAATCTATTGATCATTTCAATCATGAACTTCTCAAATGTGCTTTTGGAAAATAAATAGTAATTTGACTTACTGAATAATAAGAAATGGTAGTATTTTATCATACTGATGACTCTCACAGTTGTATAATCTTGCAAATGATGTCTACCTGGACAGTATCATGACACAAATACAATCCTGAAAGCAGTGGCACCCTTCTTAATTTTCTCAAAATATCTGCAATTGCTGGTCATCTGGGTTTGAAGCTACAGAATATTGCAAGAATTTTCTAAAAATAAGATTTCTGTTGGTATAGACCTGAGCTCTGACCACATGCACTGATCATGAAGCTTTTCATATATCACCTTCCTTAGTACCTTATGGTGCGTTTGTATAACTAAAGGTGGATACCCATCAGCAAACATATTAGTAAGCCTTCGGTAGCCAGGTACTAGCTGTCCATGCCATCACTGTATAACATGATGATAATATTATCAAAGTCCAGTTCTTTGAACAGTGGACAGGTTATAAGTTTTCAGATCCCTCAGAAAAAAACCCACAGTCCTCTGCTTATCAATAAAACAATAAAACAAATTATAACCAGGATAAAGTAGTAACAGGAATACCCTATTATATCACAACTCTATTATCTATTATTTATTATTTCTTTATTATCAGAAATACTCTATTATCTTTCTTTATTATCTATAACCTTATTTTTCTATTACCTGCTGTTTTATTGCATAATATAAATAAAGAAAACCAGCTTTTAAAATTCATTCTTCTTGTGTTGGCACAGAATATAAACTAGGTGGTAGGATGCAGGTGTGGAGATGCTTTGGGGAATGAGGCAAAATGTTAGGAAATGAAATCAGTAGCAATACTTATTAATACTTAAGCAATACTTAGCAATACTTATACAACACAATAAAATCATTCTCTGGGTAAGAGAGACCTAGCTGATCCATGTCTAAGATCTAAATCTTATAGATCAGAGTCACAGAAAAAATAAAAAGATTGCAGAAATAGTGACTAGAATAACTCTTACAGAACTTACTTATCGTTCTTTCTGTCTCATCTATAAATATAGTGGTGTCATGACAGTAACCAGGATCATACTTATGGGCATTATGGTATATGGAACTATGTTGGCATTTTTACATCTCATTTCTGATATCCTGAGAATCATAGAATCATCTAGGTTGGAAAAGACCTTTAAGAACATCAAATTCAATCTTTACTCCAAGACTGCCAAGTCTACCACTAAACCATGTCACTGAGGGCATCTACGTGTTTTTCACACTTCCAGGGACGGTGATTCCACCACTTCCTTGGGGAGCCTGTTCCAATGCCTGAGCACCTTTTCAGTGAGGAAATTTTTCCTAATATCCAGTCTAAACCTCCCATGGTGCAGCTTGAGGCTGTACAAGAACTCTATAAGCATGTATTCACCTTAGTACCTCCAAGCCCCAGAGTGGTGAGAGGAAACAGAAATGTATTTGGCGGAAAAGCAGAGATACATTGTTCTTTCATCCTGTCTCAGCCTTAATATGAAAATGTTTCTCATCTGTGAGATTTCAGCCAAACTTTGAAAAAAGTCACCTGCGAGCCTGGCTGATCAGGTCTATATTTGTACCTCATTATCACAGAATCATAGAGTCATAGAATCACAGAATAGTTTGGGTTGAAAGGGACCTTAAAGTTCATCTAATTCCAGCCCCCCTATCATGAGCAGGGACACCTTCCACTAGACCAGGTTGCTCAAACCCCCATCCAACCTGTCACTGAACACTTGCATGTATCTATTTCCTGTGTTCAGTGTCTCCTGTGCTTGATATACTTGTATGATACTTTTATCACTGAAATATCACTGATCAAGCAGCTGGAATCAGACTTCTGGTTATATCTTACTCATGATGTTTCTATTGAACCAAATGTATAAAATAGGGAGTTCTAAATTACATAAACTAACATAAAAACCAAGTAATTCTGGATCACTAGAAATGATGGCAGAGAAAAGTCTAAATAACATTTCCTTGAAATTAAGTCTTTTGGTTTATGGAAATCTCCCAAAATAAATTATTAAAGTCCCCTCTCCTTGTGATATTTCATACCAGGTTAGGTGAAACCTCCAAACCCAGCAAAACCAATCCATTTACAAGAGACAGAAACTGGTAATTTGGCAAGTCTATATAAGACTCCTCCTCTATACAAATAAGCGCTGGCACTAGGTCTGACTCTTCAGTGTTGCGTGCTTTTTTTATTACTTGATTTTTACTCTGTCCACTCTATTACTTGAATTTTACTCTATGTATTACGTTTGTTTTACTTATGGCTACATGTATCCTATTTTTAAAGCAGATTGTTGATCATCTTTCACTCTTTTTCTGCAATATCTAAAGTCTTCTGCAGTTTGTTTGAACTTCAATCTTCATTCTGAACAGTAACTGGTTTCACAATTAGACTGACTTTCTCTTTTAACATTTACAATAACTAATTTTAGGAGGAATTTGACTGCCTATTTTTTCCTCTCAGGAGTCAATAATGCAAGAACAGTTTTAATAACATGACGGTAGCTGTTACAAAAGGTGTGTTTTACAGCTGAATAAGATAGTGGCTATGTAGACAATTCTAATCTACTGATCTCACAGCACTTTACAAAGAAAGCATAATTTCCATTCTATGTTTTAACATACCCACTTGGTTTTTCTCTTGCTTTTAATACATTCTTGCTTCTTTAAGCAAATGTTTTTCCAGTTCTGACCTCCAGGTCTCATCTGATTCATAGGAACACTTTAACGTTTGAGGGCACAGATACGTTTGGCCTCCAAGATATTTTTGGAAAGACTCATATTAACATACGTTATTGCCAAACTGCTCCAAGGAGACCACTGCACAGGATGCAGCACTTCCCATAGCTGTCCCTAGAACACAACTTTTCCTATTCTCAGCATGCTCACATTGCAGCATCTGCTCAGTTTGCAACACCTTACAGGTTTTCCGTTACAGTTAAATTCCCAGGATTTGATCCAGAACTAGCCCACATTGCATGAAGACACAGGAAAACAGCCTCAACCTCAGGCTCCTCCAATAGCAGATGCACCACCCCCCCTGGACAGCTCTGTCAGTTGCTCCATCCCTCTAGTACCCGAGTAAAGGAAAGCAAGAAGAGATGGTGGAGAAGAAGGAAGGTAGAGCAAGGGAGGCAGGACGGCCAGTGTGGCCTAAGGGAGCCACGGGATGCAGGTTGAAAAAGGATGGGAGCAGAAGCAGGACCAGTAGAGAAAGGAAGAGGAAGAAAAAAATGATGACAGAGGAGCTGTGAAGGGCTATGAATGATTTCACAGGACTAACTAACCAGGTAACTAACTCTCCTCTTCATTTCTTCTTCACTAATTACAATATAAATTGCTTCCTTCAAGGATATTTTTATTATCCTTTTGGCCTCCTTCTGGGAGATTTAATTGATCTATCTTGTTCTTAATTTCTGTAGTAAAGCCCAGCAGTGACATTTTTATCATTTTAGTGGTTTACTAATATTATATGTGAATATAAACTGCTGGGTGTCAATTCTCCCTACAGCTCTTTTTCAATAACACATTTCTCTTCTTTTTATCATATTCTTTCAATAACACTGAAAAATGTTTCTTTGTAATTCACTCATCTCCCACCTTTCTCCCAATATACATAAATAAATGAATCACCCCCAAAATACAAATAGAACCCCTCAACAAAGCAGAATCCAAGAAAAGCATAATATTTTGAATAGCTTTTAAAGACTGCAAACCAGCACTTCTCAGAAGCGTTTACAAATTGGCCTGGACTTTCCAAGTGTTTTATTAAAAATTCAAGCTGGTAAGAGAGAAGAGGCTTTAATAACTTGTAGTGCTTAATGTTATCTGTAGATTATCTTGAAACATCTTCAGCCCTTTCCAATCTGTCTTTCACTTGACAAGACAGGTTGAGCCAAAGCACAAAGAAAGAGAGCACTTAGCAAAAACCCATGAACATAAAATACACCATTTATAAGTACCTGTGAAACCTAACACAGGACCTTGGATCAAAAAGTTCTTTTGTTTTTCATCCCCTCAGACCGTGGAGGAGAAAACACATACCTCATGGTGTTCAGCACAGACCAATGCCTCCTTACTCCTCAGTTTCCACTCCCTGCATCTGCAGTCATTTTTCTTTACTGTGAAAACATGAAACCACCCATTGTTTATGATGCTGAAGACCACAGAAGATCTTTCTTAGCTAATAGCTGAAACAGTGTGGATTTTTGCCTAAAATGATTAATTTCTTGAAGAGAGGGGCATGGGCATAGCTGGGAAGGTTTTGGCAGCAGGAGGCTGTGGAGGACCCTTTGTCGAAGATGGCCATGAACAGCCCTAGGCTGATCACAGCCACTTCTAGTCAGCTTCTTGTTGCAAGAAACAAGAAGAGACAAGAAAATGGGCAGCACTGACATGAGTCATTTAGGGGACTAAAAACGAATAAGATACTAAAATTTTAGGTAAATGTATCGAGTATATATCTTAGATGTTACACTGAGGATTGTCCAGTTCAGGCTCAGCAATGAATACAAACAGTTTCTGGAGACTGCTCAAGACACTTCTGAAGACCATGGACTGTTGCAGAGGCAAGAAATTGTTTGGGAAGCATATGGTTGGGAATTGCGGTTGTTATTTTGAAGCTTTATAGCTACTGAAAAGGGATATGAAAATTTCTTTGAATCTGTTGTTACTTCTAGCCTGCATGTCCTGCTAATCATATTTGAATTCATTTTTCTTTCCAAATTGTAGAATTACATCAGGTGATCATAATGCTGCTCCTACAAATATCACAGTACAAAAAGAAATGCAGGTATGTGGTTGAAATTAGCTTTATGATTAAATAGATTTTCTTTCCCAAGAAAATTGAAGCAGGGTGCTAGAAGCATGATGTTATTTCTCTAGTTTATAGCCAAGCAGTCTGTGTGCAATATAAAACCCAATTGTGTGAGGAATCATATTTAACTACAGTGATCAAGAAACATCATCTATCCATTATGAACAGTACATCAAAACAGACTGCAGAAAGCAGGAGGCTCTACTCCCTCTTGTGTGATTATTATGCAAACACTAACTAGTAATGATTTTCCAGCTCCAGGCCATAACACGAAGAATAACAAAAGCAAAACATAACAATTATTCTTGATAATAATACAGTCATACATTTAGGTCATGACAGGAAATACATAGTGTTGTGCATGATCAGCTCTAGGTTCTTGGAATTGCAGCCCTCATGCTGGGTATGTACGACAGTAGAGTTACTGGTTTGGGACCAATCTGCTGGTGTGAGACTGTATTCTTTCTTTCCCCAAAAAACCCTTTGTACTTCACTGTTGAACTTAATGAGGTTCCTACTGGGCCATTTCTCCATTCTGATGTGCATGGCAGCACAAGCCTCTGGCTCATCAGCTCTCTCCCAGTCTAGTGCTGTGTCTGTGAACATCCAGATGATTAATGAAGATGTTAAAAGGGACTGGACACAGTATTGATTCCTGGGGTACAGCACTAGTCACTGGCCTCCAACTAGACTTCGTGTCACTGATCACCACACTCTGGGCATGGCCATTAAGCCAGTTGTCAATCCACTTCATTGTCTGCACATCCATCCCATACTTCATCAACTTCTCTATTAAAATCTTATGGAAGACAATGCAGAAAACCTTTCTGAAATCAGTATAGACAACATCCACTGCTCTCTCCTGATCTACCAAGCCAGTCACTTCATTGTGGAAGGTTATCAGGATTTCAGGGACCCAAGTGGAAATTTTCCTTGCCCACAAATGATACTGAAAGAATGAGCTGCAACTATTTTAATCACTAATTAAAAAATATAACCAGCATAAAAACTAGTTGGATGTGGATTCATAATTAATTATGGTACTTTCTGCACCAGCTAGATATCCAGCAGGAAACTGACTGAACTAATATTTATGATTAAACTATTAATTTTATAAAATATTCATTGAATTACTATAGTGCTATCAATAGAAATACTAAAGTTGTATTGATTTAAATCCCTTAAATTTAAAATCCCTTAAATTATAAATCTGCAGCCTGACCTAAGAAGTATGTTAAGTCAATAGGATTCTATACCAGTATAAACTAACTTACTTATGATTTTTTTCAATTAGATTTGACAGAAGTATCACTCTGTGGAGCACGCTTTAACTTGTGCAGATTTTGTCAGGGAGCAGTAAGGGCTAAGTGGCTCCCCAAGGGAAGGAGAGCCAGGAACTTGGGATGGCTCCCCCAGGGAGGACCTAGCCCTCAGCATCGGTCACCTCCCCAGGGGAATGGGCCAAGCCTGGGCCATGCTTGGGAAGCTGGAGACCAGCCCTGCTGTGGCATCACTAGGGCAGGGACTGATGGCCCTGTGGGGCTGACATGGGGTCCTGGGCAAGCGGGAGGGAGCCCCAGGAGGACCAGGCAGGGGCAGGCAGAGCTGGCACAGCCTCAGAGCCCCAACAGATTTTGTGTACACAATCCTAATCACAAATGAAATTCCATTTTTTGAAGGGATTGCTCATTGGAGTAAGGCATAAAAGTTTATGGGGTAGGAATTGGATTTTAAAACTGGACTTTCTACAGTGCATATCTTGTACAGGAAACAGGAGTCTGAAATCTGCCCTGGGGTCAGATTCCCAGACAAGTGTGGTGATGTCCCAGTTTTTTATCAGACTGCATCCAGAGGATTCCCTTTTCATCAGCCCTAGGTAACTTACAAGTCCCTTAATTTCAGTCCTTCACACCCAAATGTATGTATTCAAACAAGCAGTATGTTTTTTTGTTTTTTTTTGATCTGTGCACTTTTTTCAATTGCACAATGGAAGCTGTAAGCAGTTTGCAAACAGTAGGTATAGTGGCAAAATAGTACATAATTTAGTCAAAAAGGGTGAGATTCACATTCCCTAAAGAAGAGATACTTGTACCTGAACTAGCCATTCAGGCCCACTCTGCTGACAATGAAGAAGAATCATTCTTACTCCTCACTCCTGCTCCTCATACTAAACCTTTGCGATCTTAGATAATGTCCCATCACAGAGGACAGGTGAGCAGTCCACAGAGAGTTTGTGGGTCAGGGTTAAAGGGAATATAGCTA
The DNA here is from genome assembly GCF_028554395.1 of Pezoporus wallicus. Classification (NCBI taxonomy): domain Eukaryota; kingdom Metazoa; phylum Chordata; class Aves; order Psittaciformes; family Psittacidae; genus Pezoporus; species Pezoporus wallicus. The sequence continues at coordinate 1,031,919 of NW_026636323.1, read as the reverse complement.
TGGGAGACATTACTGTGGGGATCTGTTACAGACCACCTGATCAAGGAGAACCTGCAGATGAAGCACTCCATAGACAGATAGGAAAAGCCTCATGCTCACAGGCCCTTGTTCTCATGGGTGACTTCAACCACCCTGACATCTGTTGGAAGGATGGTACGGCCCGGCACAAGGCACACGAAAATCAACAAGGTGCTTGGTGACAGCCAGCATGGCTGCACTAAGGGGAAATCCTGCCTGACCAATTTGGTGGCCTTCTATGATGGGGCTGCAGAACTGATGGACAGGGGTAGAGCAGTTGATGCCATCTACCTGGACTTGTGCAAGGCATTCGACACTGTCCCACATGACATCCTTGTCTCTAAATTGAAGAGACATCAATTTGATGGATGGACCACTCAGTGGATAAAGAACTGGCTGGATGGCTGCACGCAGAGTTGTGGTCAATGGCTCAGTGTCCAGCTGGAGACCAGTAACGAGTGGTGTCCCTCAGGGATCGGTGTTGGGACCGGTCTTGTTCAACATCTTCATCGCTGACATGGACAGTGGGATTGAGTGCGCCCTCAGCAAGTTTGCCGATGACACCAAGCTGTGTGGTTCGGTTGATACGCTGGAGGGAAGGAATGCCATCCAGAGGGACCTTGACACGCTGTGAGGTGGGCTGATGCCAACCTCATGAAGTTTAACCATGCCAAGTGCAAGGTCCTACACCTGGGGCGGAGCAATCCCAGGCACAGCTACAGGTTGGGCAGAGAAGAGATTGAGAGCAGCCCTGTGGAGAAGGACTTGGGGGTGCTGGTCGATGAGAAAACATGAGCCGGCTTCAGTGTGCACTTGCAGCCCAGAAAGCCAACCGTATCCTGGGCTGCATCAAAAGGAGCGTGACCAGCAGGTCGAAGGAGGTGATCCTGCCCCTCTACTCTGCTCTTGTGAGACCTCACCTGGAGTATTGTGTGCAGTTCTGGTGTCCTCAACATAAAAAGGACATGGAACTGTTGGAACAAGTCCAGAGAAAGGCCACGAGGATGATCAGGGGACTGCAGCACCTACCGTATGAAGACAGGCTGAGAAAGTTGGGTCTGTTCAGCCTGGAGAAGAGAAGGCTGCTTGGAGACCTCATAGCAGCCTTCCATTATCTGAAGGGGGCCTATAGGGATGCTGGAGAGGGACTCTTCATTAGAGACTGTAGTGATAGGACAAGGGGTAACGGGTTAAAACTTAAACAGGGGAAGTTTAGGTTGGATATAAGAAGGAAATTCTTTCCTGTGAGGGTGGTGAGGCACTGGAATGGGTTGCCCAGGGAGGCTGAGAATGCTCCATCCCTGGCAGCATTCAAGGCCAGGTTGGACGAGGCCTTGGGTGATATGATTTAGTGTGAGGTGTCCCTGCCCATGGCAGGGGGGTTGGAACTAGATGATCTTAAGGTCCTTTCCAACCCTAACGATTCTATGATTCTATGATTCTATGATTTGTTTTTTCTTGCTTTCTCTAATTCTGTCTGGATGCCACTATACATCTGTGTCGGACTGATCTGTTTAAGGCAGTTTCTCAGAAGTATTGCAGAGAGATCTCCTGGCCTGTGTGAATGAATCATTTAATATACCAAAGGTAACAGAAGAAGTTTGTCATTGCTTATCTCATGGACTATCACACAGCAGACATACAAGATGAGGCCTTGGTTAAACAATCATGACACCCTGTTGCCTGTGGATGCTGGCAGAGAACCCCCTCCACAGCATTAAGAAAAGTCTTTTCCATGTTTAATGCTTCTGCCAGTAAGAGTCTGTATGATCTCAGTGCTTTTAACATCTTCAGGAATTAATTTTTATAAACAGGAATTTATTCTATTATTTCTAGATAGAAATTAAATTTCCCAGGCAGCTTTAACAAACAGTATTGTATCAGAAAGTTTTGCTTGGTCCTTCTTATATACACATTTTGTAATTTTTGCAATGTCTGCCTTGCTTAGAACTGTTATTTTACATAGTGCCAAAATGTGAAATTTATGTTTTTAAGAGACAAATGAAGCAGCAGAGGTATACCGAGTTTGTGGCCATTTAAGGCATTTTCCTTCACAGAAAGCTACAGAATGAAGCATTCATTTAAACTCTCACCTTCCCTCTGCTACTTGAAGAACTATACGCAGAAAGCAGGCTTAATAAATCAATAAGGTTTGATTAATTAAATTCTTCTGTCTTCCTTTTTCTTAGGAACGTAGTGAATGCACTTTTCTTCTGGAGTCATAGATCTGTATAAATAAATCTTAATATTTCCAGAGGAATAAAGGAAATTCTTCCTCAGCTACTTTCCATCTTATGATAACATGTCATATCTTCCATACACATCAGTGCAGACATACCAGGTTTTGTCATTTGAAGCATTTAATTACTGGGTGATACCAAGACTGCTCACAAATCTTACCTTAAAAGTGTATGAGCCAACAGGAAGTGCTGACTGAGGAATTATAAACTGAATATTACTGTAGTATTGTTGACTGATGTACACGTTGCATCAGAATGTCAATTTATATTGGGTTCTTGTGTACACTGCTCTGTATGGTTTTTCACCTGTATGTCAATTACATGTATGCTTCCATTACTGCAGGCTCTCCTACTTGATAGTATTACCTACTTTCTACAATTGTATTTCCCAATGGAACAAGTTCATAGGGCTTCTGCTACTGGCAATAGACATTTTTCCAAAATAATTTAGCTCTCATTTCTAGAACAAAAGTATCTGGCTGTTGCTCCATTCAGTCCTTGGGGGGAAACATGCAAAGAAAGAACAGGAAATCTTCCAGCGCTACTATATCTTCAGAGACAGAGAGCCCTTATACCACATTTATCCCATTTTCTGGGGAAGCACATATTCTTTTGGGGGTGGGAGGAAGTTTTACATTTTACAGTCCTTCCTCTGTGATGTGCAGAAGGGACCTCCTGCATTGGGAATATTAGAGATGAAAGGAACAGAGTTAGAAAAGAAACAGCTCTAATGTCTGCCTTCCCTACCTTCCCTCGTCTCACTACATGGATGTGGTTTATGCACAAGACAAGGGCAAGTGTTCTAAGTGCAGCAGATGCAAAGCAACCATAACTAAAGAGAAAGCTTGTGTATTAATTCACTTTCCTGTAAGTTGGATCAAAATGTTAACATTTCTTAGCAGCAGTTTAATTGCTAGGGAGCTTCCTGCAACAAGTCAGTCGCTTTCAGTTTGAGCTAGTCAGCCACAAAGCTAAAAGTTCATACTGTCACAGGCTGCTTTCCACAATCCACTAATAAGAGGAATGCTGCTACTCAACAAACTACACAGCTTTGCAGAGTGTTTTGTTTAAGAATAATGTTCTGCTAAGCGGCAAGGTCAAACACAAGAAGAAGCCAGCAATTTGTGCACCCCAGCAAGGTGCACTCTGGATGAAAAGCATGGGCTGCACCCTCCAAGCAGTACAAACCCTGCATTAGCTTCCAGAGTTTCAAAGGGAAGGCAGATTTGCATTGTATTTGAGGTGACATGGTGCCAATCTACCAGATTCTGCTCCTCTTAGTCAAGATCAGAGGAACTTTACCCAGCAATTAGTAGATGGGATGCTAATTGGCAAGAAAAAAGGCAGTGCATGGGGTGTGGGGACAGTAGCAAGAATGTCAGGAGTTGATGCACACAAGTTGAGAGGTATCAGTATCCTATTTCGAGACCCATAGACACTTTTACAATGATCTTGCTCCCCCAGAAAGATTTTAACCTCCTCCTTTTTCCTAAATCAGTTGATTTTACCCAGCCCTTGTCCTATTTACAATCAAAGACATTCATGTGATCCTCCTTCTCTCCTGGGAAGAGGGTAGTTCTGTGCATCTCTCAAGAGAAGCCCCTTAGTGCTTGAGAAAACCCTTCTTTATAGCCTCCATTAACAAAAAATCCTGCCACCTAATTGAGTAGACTTATTTACCTGAACTAATTCCCCAACCAACATAATTTGTATAGCACTTTGCTGCATCTAGGCTTATTTTGAAATGACTGAAACAGTTTCTCATGCTCCATTATCCTTCTCATCACTCTGCATGACAGTTGGCCATACCATCAGCTGGGGTAGCTAGCAAGGAAATAATAATGTATGGTGGATTTGTAGGATAATGGGTTTAAAGCATATTTTAAGAGCTACTCAAAAAAAAAGGGGGAAAAAAAGAAAAAAAAAAAAAGAAAAAAAATAACCAGATCAAAAAGTTAAAAATAAAGAAATAAGGAAACTACAGAAGGAAAATAAGGCACAAATGCAGTTTATGGCTTGCTCAACGTTACCCAAATCCACTCAAAGTAGCACTAGATGCCAGTTTATGGTTTACTCAAAATAGCTTAAAACCAGATTAAAGAATCAGAGAATTCCTGAATTACCTGAGAGTTAGTGTTCTGGCCAAGAGGGACAACTATTCCTTTGTCTCCCTGTTAGCTATCTATCTGAAGCATTCTTGTTCTGTACCATATTAATGCCTAAACAACAAAAGAGCCCGTCTTGGAGTTTTATAAGCAGCAAGCAAATGTAGTTGAATATATACTTTATTTTTTTTTTTCCAGAAAAATAAAAGTACACTTCATTATGGATGTAAACATAATGTTCACCAGTAAATGTAAACAGTGATTAGAAGAATACATATTTTCCCAGACCTCTGGTGTAAGGTAAGCAGTGGGTAATCAATGACCTGACGCAACAGGATTCTCAAGAAAGCAAACAGTAAACCATCCCGCAGTGGGATGGAAACCTCACTTTGGGTTGTTTGCCAGGTACTCAAAGGTAAGCCTTTTTACCCCAAACTGTTTTCCTGCCTCACAAAACTGCCTTTCAGCTCTGAATCTCTGAAATAACACAAACTTAGTTCTACTGAAGCAATGTGGAGAATATGAAAAAGCAGGACAAAGACAAAGCTAATTTCATGACTGAGTTGTCCAGACTGATACGTTATGTTTCCAGAATACTGGAGCATGTGATCTGCATTTCAGATTTTTATTTTTAATTCATTTTTTATTTTACTGTGAAACTCTGGCATAGAGGTGACTTCTGCAGCTATATATATTAGCATTCCAGCACCTCCTCACACACCAAACTAGCCCTGGGATCAGGAGAGAAAAAAAGTACAGACTGGAGATTAAGAAAGCAAAACAGGCAGGAGGGTTGTTCAGCAATTCAGAACAAGCCAGCAACATAGACCACTTTAACTGCGCTACATTAAATAACAGAAATGAAGACTGTGGAAAGCTCTTAGGAAAAAAAGGAAAAAACGGAATTCACTGAGCTGAGATGGAACAAGGTTAAAGCTAATGATAGACAATCTGGATTGAAACAAAGGAAGAAGGAAATTATAGAAAAGTAGATGGGAAGAGAAATCAGGGGAAAAAACCCAAAGAATAATGAAGTGTGAAAAATGGCAGCATTAACTAGAGTGAAAAGGGCACCTTAGTGAAGAAAGATTAATATCTTTAAATGTATGATGCAAGAAATTAATTGAATTGACAGAGCTATTTAGAATCATGGACTAGAACCATAGAATAGTTTGGGTTGTAAGATTCCAAATTAATTTATTGCCTGAATACCTCTGACAGGAGTTTAATTAAAGCAGAATCTTTGAGGGGAGGGCTGGGTAGTGGAGGAGGTGTTCAACTTAGTTTCAAACTGTTTCTTAAGCTGCCTAAGTTTATGTCCAGCAATACTGTGGGTAACTAGGAAGCCAACAAAAACAATGATGTGCAGAGAACAGGAACCATCATCTCCCACATCTGCAATGTTCATTAGGTTTGTTTTCTGTAAAAGCCTCCCTGACTGGAATCCATCTTACCTGTGCTAGTAGTCCACTTAGCCTAAATTTATTAACTAGGCTTCTCCTATATTCTGTAGGAATATTTACCTGCAGTCGTTGGTCTCTTCAGTTGTTCTAAATATACACTGGGAAAAGAGGGAGAAGAAGCAGGCTTAATTTTCACAAATTAAAATGGACTTTGGGAAAAACCTTCTAAATATAAGTGTAGTAAAACTCTGCACTAGAAAACCTCCAGAGACTGCGGCATTTTTATTTCCAGTATTTTAAAAGAAGAACATGTTTGCAGAAACACTTTCTAGCACAGTTGCACTTGTTCCTGCCTTACACTTTAACTATTGCAGCACTAATAGTTAGATCAATTTTGTTCAGCCTTTTTCAAATTTAGACCCCCAAAATTTTCCAGAAGAGTTGTAGATCTCTTTGGAAATTCCATCACTATAGAATGCATATGATTTATGCAAGCCTGTTGACAACAGAAATAATGGAAGAATTATTGTATTAAATGAATTACAAAACTTTGTGTTTACAGTCTTCTACATTAAATCAAATAGAATAGTGCTGACAGTAGTTTTGGCAAGCAAAAATGAAGCAGAGTCAGTGCATTTCAGTTGCAGATCTTCCCCATCCAGTTTAGAACAATATTCAATTTTTCATACTAAAAGTTTACATGAATACATATTATCGATATTGTAACTACTTATTTGCCACCTCACAGTTTGTTCCTCTCTTTTTATGGACAGAAATGGCATTTAAGTTCACCATCACTGGATAATGGATGTACCCTTTTGTCTTCATTTAGCTTTTACACTGGAACATGAATTGAAATACAATGCAGAAGATACAATATGCAGTGATATCCCTCACTCATACAAGGGAAGCATTACTAAAGCTAATACTTCAGCACTAATTATTTTGCATTTAGCACTATCAAATACCAAATCTTCAGACAAAAGCTGTCAAGGGTTTACTTATAATCATTTTCACTAACTAGACAATCCTGAGTTAAAGCTTCTTTACAAACATCTTGAGCTTGTGATGAACACGGGAAGCAGTTACAGCCTTTCCTCGTCATTCTGATTTGAGGTCATCAAGCAGTGCAAGCATATCACAGCAGAAATTTAATAAAGCTTTCTTTTCCAGGTGATCTCACCATTCAAACTGAAAACAAAATTTGCATTTAAGGCACAATATGAACAACTGAATACGTACTTCATTTTGATAGCTGCCACTCAGTATAAAATAGTAAAGCTACAGGCTTTCTTCTCATTTTATTTCAGAGAGCTAAAAATACCTGGTAACTTTAACTCTTTTTAGAGTGAGGCCCAAGACACTTTATGCATTTGCCATGTTTCCTTAGCTGTGAGGGCTTCCCAGTGTAAACTGCATTACTTTAATCAATTAGAGGTAAAATACTCTACACTGATTACAAAAGATATGATGTATTCTACAAAAATAGCAGAGATGGACAGATGACCGTCCCGAATGGTCAAGCCCAAAGAAGTAATGAAAGTCTTCTTAGAGATGCCTGGAGATGAATTGCCTCTTCATATTTAGAAGTGTTTGGAACCGTGGCAATGGAATAACCACATGGCTGTGGTCACCAGTGAAAATTTGGAGAGAACTGCAAAAACAAAATGGGATATCAAGTTTCATCAGTCCCTACAATACCCGAGTGCTCTCTTTTAAAATATCCTCTAGAAATCCCCCCTCACCCCTCCCGAACTTTTTTCATGGCTGCAAATTTTTCTGATATTATTAAGTTCCTCTGGCATGTCAGCAGGACCGAAGAAATGCAAAAGTCACAAGCTAATTCATAAAAGCACATGGCTAAAATTGTTTTCATCTGTCATTTGCAGATGTTTAGATATGGCACTTAAATCTTTAGTGATCCCTGACCATGAAGGTTGAAAATCAATGAAAGATCTCCATCCTAAGTTTCTATGGCCACAAGTTTACAATTAAAAATTAAATGGGTAAACTTTAGCTTTTAAATGAGATTCATGGACCTGAGGCCACATGGCACTGACTGTCCTGCAACCTCTGGAACAGTTCTCCCTTGGAAAGAGTTGGAGTTGGTCAAAACAGAGCCATGAAATAAGAATAATCACTATCTGAGCTCACTCTGGCCACTCTTACTTTCTGCTACAAGCACATTCATCTGGAACAGTATTTATTTAGTCAAGGAGTGGGAATTAAATGAATTTGACATAAATAATTGCACCATTTTGATTTCATTGTCACCTATAAAGGATAACATCAACTACTGCATAGTTGGCAAGATGTGCTGTGCTCTTGGTCATGTACTAATAATCTGCTCTGCATGGGTGGTGCTTACTGACATTGAGTATTTGTATGATCTTTTGCCATTCATGCTGGGGGTAAAGATGCCTAACTGCTACTATCCTTAGCCAGTATTATTTGTATCCTACTCAAGAGCCCATAGCAATAGAACAGAATGCCGTCACAAGTTAATGGGTCTCTACTGCTAAATGGAAATGTCAATCTAAAAATAAATTGAAAGATGTTAATTTTTCAAGCAACATGGATCCTCTGACAGCATTTTATTACAGCAATGTTATTTACATTTCTTTCCCTGCTTACATGAGGAAAATATGGTTTAGAATGCTACCGCATTAAACAGCTGATTAGCTACATCCAACATTGTCTTTGCTTTCAATTTAAACATAAAAATGTAATCTATAAAATGACTGATATTAACATCACAATGAATACACACATGTATTTATATTTCATCTATCAGACTCCAAACTTCTCATGCAACTGTCACAGCATCACAGCTTGTACACAACAGCAGAGGACACTACGAGTTTAACTGTTCCCTCCAGCAGGAGGTCAAAAGACTGTAACCCCTTTTACAGGTATTCTGAGAAAGCACAGGTTCAAAAAGTGGTCAAGCAGGAAGAGCTGTGGCTCTGCCATGTCTCTACTATCTGGGCAGATACCCAAACTAAAGAAAGATGTGGTCAGTCTGCATGCATACATAAACAACTGCAAAGAAAGGTTCACTCATTGGAGATAAAAGGAGCAAACACATATACGTGTTTGTATTTGGAGCTCACTCTCTCCAGATCTACCTTAGCTAGTCAGTGTTCTTCCCTCTCTACTCACGATCTCTCCCTTATTTTAGCTGCTGGCTGTGGGTGTACAACACAGACACCATTCTCAGAACATGGGCTGGAATCCTCCTCTGTTTGGTTCAGGGCACTGAGTTGTCAACCCAGATGTTCTGGATTTCCTCCTTATCATGCAGGAAGCCATAAAGACAATACAGAAAAAAAATACTCTCATATGGAATTCACAGGTTTAGCAAAAAAAAAAAAACAAACCCTAAACCAAATTTGAGTTACGAATCTGGTCCCATACACAAAACTGTGCAGTTGTTAGGACCAGTCTCTTCTACTGCAACAGCAGTCCCCTTTGTTTCAGTAGCATTTTCCCTGTGATATGGTTCTATGTCAGGCATATTAAAGCAGCATGCCACATTACCTGGATTTAATTTTAATGCTTTCTGAAGAATTACCAACTGAAGATCGGTAACTTACAAGCAGACAACATCCAAAGGTATCTGAATAAACTCCACAGAGGGGAACCTCGCTTCTCTGGAAGTCACTAACCTGAACAGGTCAGTCAGCCCAATGATGACTGCTTCTACTGAATTAGTAGCAGCTGTAAGAATATGTGCTTAACATAACTATGTGGCAGTGTCAGTAACCTGAAGAGTCAGGTAAAGCAATGAATCAAGGACAAGAAATCAGCACACTTTTGTGAGAGCTTTGAAATAGCTCTTTGGCCTAGCTCTATGGAATCAAAATGCCCCAAGAAAACTAAATTAGCAGCAGACACATTTGAGTGGCTACAAGAACCATTGAAACCACCCTTGCACAGCAACCTGCAGATGGTATTTGCTTCATCTGAGTAGTCTGTACTGTATGTTCGCAGAATTCTCTGTTCATTCCCCAAGACAGACAGTGAACAACCTCACTGCCTTCTTCATTGGCTTGTAGTATTTGCCCAACAGTTAGTTTTGAAACAGGCTTAAAAATTATTTTGCGCCAGGACACAAAATCAAGTCTACATTATCAAAAGATAGGATAATCGATGATACTTCTGACCTCGTTTTGGTAAGCCAGCAGGAAACGGGTGCTGCACTTCTCTTTACCATAATGCAAAGCTTCTCTTTACCATAGGCAGAGGCAAACTATCAGGGAAAACAACGAACAACTCTGTATGCAATTAATTTGAATAGAAAACAATTAACATTTGCTCCTTTTCAACTCCTGTAATTAGACCTCAAGTCATATGTAATACCCAGGAAACAGATCTAAATCTTTTAAAGCAGCACTCATGAAGAACTGATAAAATGGCTGAAACCTGCAGAAGGCTCAAGGGACACATTAGAGCAACCTTCCAGTACCTAAAGGAGGCCTACAAGAAAACCGGAATGGGACTCTACAAGGACATGTAGGGATAGGACAACTGAAAGAAGGTAGATTTAGATTAGACATTAAGGAATTCTTCACTATGAGGTGATGCAGAGGAACAGGCTGCCCAAGTTGTGGGTACCCCATCCCTGGAAGTGTTCAAGGCAGGTTGGACAGGTGTTTGAGCAACCTGGTCCAGTGGAAGGTGTCCCTGCGCACGGCAGAGGGGTTGGAACTAGATGATCTTTCAGGTCCCTTGCAACCTAGACCACTCTGTGATTCTTTTTCAGGAGAAAAAGTTGGTTAGCACAGTGCTTGTGGATATTCTGAGTCTGATCATACCACTTCTACCTTGGTGAGAAGTCCCTTCAGGCAAACACTTCCAAAATAACTTGTATAACAGGGATGCATGACAGGGCCCTTAAGATTAGCCCTGACTTTCGCTCTGCCTTGAAAAAGAAGTGGGACAACAATGTTATTGTCCAGAAAGACTCACAAAGACTCCGTATAGTTTTATAGTTTCTCTATTTTTAAAGGAATTTGCCATTATTACTGAAATTCAGCCACAACTCACCACTCCATACTCCACCGCAGCTCTTAATTCTGATTAACTAGTGAAGGTATCAAGGTCCTGCTTCCTCTAGAAAGTGTGAAAGCAAGGTAATGTACATACACATGTATTTAAGGTCTCCATAAACCAAGCTTGGTGCAGAAGAAGCATTTCCATTTCTATAGTCTGCAAAAGACATAGCAGTAAGTTTGGCACACAGTAAAAACTAACAGCACTCTGGCAAAGCTAGCACACAATCCGACGTATTACAAACTGCTTTAGAGAAAACGGACACAAAAAGCAGTTCAAAGTAATGCCTGATGTTTATAAAGCATTAGGAGCATGAATCAATATTAATACTGAGCTATTTCTGATCATCCATAGCAAGAATGTTCACTCGATCTGGATGATGTGCTTCAGAGGTACATTTCCCTCGCATTTACTGTCTTATCAATAGCCCAGTTCTGTAGTTGAATTTCTAAGATGTTTGTGATAGCAAACAGATTAGTCCACAGCTACTAAAATCTTGTGGCTTTAGCGATGAGAAGACATTCCTTGTGAGCCTGTAATTGCACAATTATCACATTCCACAGGTAAGAGAAAACCTATTTCCACCCCCCACACCCCCCGCCTTTTTGCTTCTTTTTAAAACTTTTCACCAGACAGCAATGAACCTTTATCACAACTGAATTTTCAGAAGATAAATACGTTGTACTTTTGAGCTGGCACTTTACCTTTAAAACAGAATTCCACAGGGAAAAATCCTGAACCTTTTTTAATGCCCAGACTGTCCCTGACTTACTTCTTGTCAAATTTCAGGAGCAGTGAAAGGGATTGTGGATAGCCATTTTCTCACTCACATCACAAAGACTACTTTCAAGGCCTATAAATAGGACTTAACTGTAAGACAAACTTTATCCATTGTTCAAAATCAGAGTGATCTTCTCCATTGAAATGATCAAAAGCCTCTGAGGTTGGTACAGTTCTTACACACAACACCTGGTATTGCTCATCAGTGAAAGACCCTGACAGTTCCCTGACTCAGCTTCAGGATTTTCTTCATAGTAATAAATAGGAACACCTGCACCTGGTCCTTCTATTAGTGGCTATTTGAATGCATTCCAAACTCTTTAAAACCTGATTTCCAGGCATTTAACCTCCACAGGAAGATAAAGGGATCAATTCTATACTCTGAGAAAGTGAAGAAGAATCTTTTGTTTTCTTTATTGGTACACGAATTTTATTCTTTCTTTGTAGACAGAACTAATTTTAACCTGACAAAGCTTTCTGTAAAGAACAATAAACCTTTCCCCACATTCCCACCAAGGCTGCTGTAAAAAGAAAACAAAAAAAAACAAAAAACCCAGAGCATTTAACTAATTATATTACATTTAAAAGCAGGTCTGTTTTCATACAAACAAGTTCTTGTAATCTGGGTTTTTAACAAGTCCTTGGCAGCTTCATACCATGAGCTAAACTTTAAGATCAAACAACAGCGAGTAGGTAGTACAGTACTACAATATGTAATATTGATGACAGGGGGAAGTGCCTGTTAGGGAAGGTATTCACAAAGGTTAACATTAGCCTTTGCAGGCTAATACCTCAGTGGCTTTCTCTATGCAGTAAAGACAGGCTCCTGCAGAGGATGATTCAGAACTGAAGATTCATTTAGCTACTCTGAATCTCTCTCTGGAGGACTCCCACTTCCATTAACTTCAAAAATAGTTTGCAGAGATTAGCCACCAAAAGACCACGCTAGCCTTTGTAAATACTCCCCAGTATTCACCTGCCATCAGTAGGAACAGTGGCTGAAACTCACTACCGAGATGTACAGTCAGGTATACTGTATTTAAATCTGAACATTATGTATTGCACAAGGACTGAATTTTATCCAGCTGGAGCTTACAGCTCCTGCCAGAATCACTGAAACACAGCGCTGCTAGGATGACTGCAGGATTGTTTTTTCCACTGCCCCATTAAAGTGCTCGGTTTGATAGCCACCCACATGCTGCCGTACAAAGGACTGCTGCAACCGCAGCACCTTCTGAATCCAGTAACACTGCAATCATATTGTCACAGATCCTCACTTGATCCAACTGCTCACTGTATCACTGGAGAAGCAGTGGGAGCTGGGTTTTCAACATTAACTTAACCATGAAAAAGAAAAATTTTTAACTTTTGCATCCTACTGTCAACCATTTTTCTGCTTATTATTTCGTAGAAACAAGAGAGGAAAATGCTCTTTTAATCTCATAGAACAAAGTTAGATTTTGTGACTTGGGAGCACAAGCAAAAAAGCCGTACTACTGACAGAATTATTAGCAGAACCATTTCCTAACTCCTCCAGTTCTTTCGTACTTCATCAGATCAATGTACTCCCATCGCTGAAAAAAATGCCATGGTATCTTCAAATTCTAACAAATAATTGATTTGAGAAAAATAAGACTTATGTAACATTGTATAAACCAAAAGAATTATTGCAGGTTTTAAAAAGTTTTGGTGGAACATTTAGCATTTAATGGTTCTCCCAAAATTAGTTCACAGGATACCTTTGTAATTAAACCCACCATCCTTTTGCAAACATAAAATACAGAAAAAAGACCCTTTAAATTGACTTCAGCAAAGGTGTGATAATCACAAACAAAGGAAGCCTTTAATTTAACACCAGTCAAATTATAACCATAGCCAAAGACAAGATAAACTCCAGGTAGAGCTGACTTGTAAAGTACACTTTGAAGTTTTGTTAAGACAAGCCAGTACAGCACTTTTCACCATATGGTGACAACTCCTAAGCCCTAAGAAGGTTGGTTCTAAACTTAATTTTTTTTCCCATATAACCATGTCAAACATAACAAAATGAGCTTGCAAATGTCAAATCAACTTGCAAACATCTGCTAAGTACATTGTAGCACTGAAATTAAGCCTCTTTACCAAACAGAAAAGTTATGTTCAGATTTTAGACCACATGGTGACAAAGTTGTAATGAACAGATAAAGAGCTACAAGCACCACTTATTGTTCCAAATAAATACTTTGCATGTTACATACACTACTTGCAATGCACTATGTCAAACACTTTATGCCCTTATTACAGTAACAGTGTAAGAAATGTTAGCCACCACCTGAAATTAATTTTACATAACTCTCTTTCACATAAGCATCAGAGCACCTTAAGCTCCAAAATGCATCTAACCACGATGGTCCTTTGAAAGAAACTGCACCTCTAGACAAAGAAAAGAAAAAAAAAAAAAGGCTGTGTTTGTTATATTCCAATATCAGATGTTTTTCATGCATTCAGTGAAGCGATATGCAGCCAAAATTTACAAGCAATTAATTTGGCTCACTCTAATTATATCATGGCACTAGATTAATAGAAACTATGTCCTCTGCCCCTTAAGGGCAGTTTTCTGTAGAATTCTGCAAAATGAGTGTCTTCTGGCTTGAAATGAATCTCACAGCATGTTGGTTAGAAGGTTAAAGGGCAGAGTTTTTAATTATTATTATTAATTAAGAATATGAGAGAGAACAAAGTTCACTTTTTTTTCATACAATTGTTTATTAAAATAAAAATACAGAATTTTACAATTCATTTTAAGAGATGGAAAATGTTTACAGTCATATATCACTTTCAAAAGAGTCTTCCTCTATATGCTCCATTTACCTCCACTTAGAAGGGCATTTTGTACTTCTGTACTACCTGACACATTATCTGAAAATCTTTCTAGAGTATGATTATTGCACAGAACAGTTGTATTTGTGACAATACTTTCTTAACCAAGCACTACATTGCCCACTGTTCTTTCTGTTAAACCCAATAGGAAAGGAAAAAATGCAATAATGTAAGATTCTGCCAAATATATTAATCACAAAGTAGATTACGAGTTCAAGGAAAGCAACATCTTCTCTAATTAAATTACACAACTGATAGTTTACCCCTGGCAATTTATAAACAAGAAACACATAATCCGACACAGACATTTCAGTGAATTCTACACTGTTTCCCATGTAACACGCAACAATAAAACCAGACTTTTCAAAAGAACCAGTATCAGTTTACTGAAAAAGGAATGACATATTTGACCAGTTCCTACACATTCTCAAATTATGCTGCAATCCTTCTCAGCTGATGGCACTTCCTGTGAGATTAGGTCCATAAATTCTCTGAAATTACATTTAACTTTACAATACGTCAAACGAAGTTTTTACATGGAAAAACCTCTGTTTTCTCCTTTATCTAACATCTGCAGCAACTAAATCCTACAAAGACTTTGGACCATTTGGCAGTTATTTACTTACTTGAGTAGTGAACCCCTGAAATTTCCTTTCTATTTGAGCTTAATTCTTGAACCATGTGAAAACTGTTCCTGTAAACATGGAAAGTAAGTTTAGGGGAAAAAAAAAAAAGGCAAATACAAAGTTTTAGCACTCAGTAGGAATAATCTCTTTGTAACGAAATTGTAACTCAGTTCCCTCTTCCACAAAGTAGGCTCAACGCTATCCAATATTTTAAATATCTATTGATTGTGCCTGTGTGTTTACCCTTGTGGTGTCAGTAACACCTCTAAAGAAATCCAGCTTGCTTTCAGGAACGCAACATGCAATCATCCCATTTTTCAACTAGTCCAGGAAGAATCCGTGCACGAGTCAATATATTTTAACAAGAAAATGAAACCTTATCTCTATTTAAAAAAAAATAATCAAATCCTGGGGAGTCATTTTTACTAGCTTTATAAAAGGCCAATTCATTAGTTGCATTTTGGAGTTCCAAAATAAATAGACCTTCGCTGCATGGCAATGTCACTTATTCCAAAGCTTTCAGGAGATGTTAAGAACTCCCCACTCGATCTCTGGGAATAATCCGTAGATCTGAACCATGCTTTAGAAATACATTTCCTAAACAAACAAAACAAACAGAATGTGTTACCAACCAACAAAATAAAATGTTACCTAAACAAGCATACACATTTAAGGGATAATAATGTTAGGCCTGTGTTTAACATGTTTGCACTAATTCCTCTAATATACCAGAAATATAGTCTTTTATGTTCCCATGGAACTTCATCTTATCTCTCTTACTCCAAACAGCTCTTATTTTTAAATAAAAATACCAGTCCCAAAGTCATCTAATAGGACATGAAAGCTATGGTCTTTCAAATGTTGCCGTTGCATACTTGAATGTGTAATTTCACTTAAATGTCATAATAATTTTAACACCAAGAAATGCTTTACTTGTCCATAATCACTTTTTTTTATCTTGTGTTCATTCATGCATATATTTACTTTTAATTCTCTCCTCAGTTCAGTACTTATATGTGTCTGACTTCAGAACCTTAGCTGTACCCTTCTTTTAGGAAGGCTCTCCACACATCGAAGAGTAAGTCAGTCTCATTTTAGCATAAAAACATCTTAAACATTATATTTATTACTGTATAGTCCTAGTCATGATAGTCTTTTCAAGAGGACATAGCATGAAACGTAGAAGTTTCTAATACTTAGACGTCTAGGATATTTTTTGCATGTGTGCAGGATTGTCATTTAGGTTGCTATTTTCTTCTATTAAATGTAACATTAGAAAATGAAACCACATTACTAAAAGTGATGTATTATTTAATTGCTGTATGGAACTTACTTTTTTTTAAAGTCATACTGCTACTGCACAAAACAGATGATACGTAATTCTACAATATCGGGTTTTAATAATATATACCTATTCTTACTCATCTTTGTGTTGACTTGTAAAAGCACAATAACTGTATTTCGCTTCAGGCGCCACATGTCAGGGACGTAGACTGCTCTCTTAAAACAGTATTTAACATTTGTTCAAGTTATTACTCTATTGCAACAAAGCTACCTTTTTTCAAACTTCACTTTTCTGGCATGTGGATCAGGATAAAAACTATTCTAGTTATTCAACATCACAAATGTCAGAAAAATCAGTTCAAAAGAATGTTATCAGAAGACATTCTGGTTTTAGAGACCTGTCAAGATGACATACTGAAGAGATCTCTAAAACCCACTGTACATGAATCTGTCACACCAGCAAAACAAAGAACTAAGCTTACTAATACAGGTTAGAAGTATCTGTATTGCAAGGGCCATCGTAAAACTCCTAACACTTAAAGCAGGCCACAGCTGCATCTCATGCAGACAACAGTTCATTCCAACTCTCAGACTGTTTCCATCATTAATATCACAGTGGTTTTATGAAACACTATTCCCTAAAGAATACAGGATTTAAAACTGAAATCATTACAGGAATTAAGTACTAAGCCTAGTTTTTTCAGCTTTCATTTCACCTACTCCACAGACTCATGTAGGGAGAATGAAAATCATACCTGAGGGGTACTTTTATTCAGAAAGGTGCAGAAATAGTGGAACAGTACAAAATCTCTGAAATCCCCAAGGATTGCTAAGATTTTATTCTTAGATCATCTTATTTTGGGAAGTTTATGAAGACTAAAGCAACTGTTCAATCTTCAGGAGCTTTAATATAGGAAAAAAAAAGTACGTTTTACCGTACCAAGTTTCTGAAATACCAATTAATAAGACTGAACAAAAGGTTATATTTAAATTATATGTGTCTACTTGTAAACGGAAGAGTGATTCTGGACTGGGTCTTGGTTTTGCTGTAAGTTACTGGGGGGGTGTTGTTTGGGGTTGGTTTTTTTTTTTCCCCTGTGTAAGGGCAACATCACACAGCACTGTCAGGGCAACGGTACCTTCTATGTTAAAAAAAAACCCATGTGCAATCCATGTACCTAATCTTATATCTGCAGATAAGATCACAACTGTAATGAAAAATTTTGAATCTTTTCATTTATCTGATTCTTGATTATGAGATGCTGTCTTACAATTCTACTGAATAATTCCTCAATATTTAGAAGAACTTAGGAGAGATAAAGTAAATCCATGAGAGATGTGAATGCAGTATGCACAGCTGCAAGCATGATGAACTGCCATATGGATGTTTTCATCCAGGAGTCATGTAGTCCTAAATACATGTACCTTGCAGTATTAAGCTACAACTAATTTGAACTACATAATACGACATGAAAGTATACTTTTGAGACAGAGAAACAGTGGAAGTATACCTTAACTTAAGCAACTGACTTTACCCATTTTGCCATGTATTCTTGAGTGGTCACGTGAAAAATTGGCTTTACATGTGGGTGATGATCTAGTAGAGAAACTAGATTATTACTTTCATTATCTGTTTTTAATATATTTGGTCATGAGATCATGACAAGGACAGCATCAGCTGAGGAGTCTACCTTAGGCAGCATACCTGTCAAACCATAATCCAGGAGTCCTAACGGAAGGACAGAAAGGACAGAAACCTCCAGTGGAGCAGAAAGCCAAAAACTTGCTTGATCTTCATTTTCAAATGTTGTGGATGCAATCACAGACCCCAGAAATGGGTCACAACACTTAAATGGTTTCTTTTGCAATTCTAAGAAATTCCCCAAACTAACATCAAGCAACTGCTCTTCTAACCACCAGATACTTTTATGTGCTCTGAAAGGATTTACTTTATACTATTTGACTTACATAGCTAAATATGCTGATAATACCTTACTTTCTGAGATGCTGTAGAGATTTCACGCAAAAAAAAACAGAGAAGCAGTATGTCTCCAGCAACTGGGTTCCACAAGCACCAAAGCCATTATTATTGTTTCTTAGTAAAAAAAATTATGAACATTTCTTCCCTTCAAAGATATTCCACTCCACTGTTAACATTGTCTCAATGGGCTGAGAGTACTGTAACCATTTCCAAATTAATTTAAAAGTATAGCTTTTTTAACAATAAGTCCAAAGAAGCCTGGTTCCAGACAACAGACCATTATTAGTACAATTCAACATCTGGACTATGTTTCCATGTATTACAGGAAGTAATGGGGAAAAAATTTACACTTTTCTGTGACAGAGAAACTCTCACAGGAAGCCTCTGCAGCTGAAAGCAGAGGTTTCTCACATGGAATCCCTTTTTGAGACTAAGAGGGCTATAGCCAAGAAGATCCTCTCTTCTTGAGAACGTGCTTTCCAAAGCACCTAAAGTTCCTGCTCTAAATGCAAGTATTACTTTTTAAACATACCCCATGAGAAGTGCTGCTAAAATAGCGAATACTGCTCAACTAGGTATCACGGGGAAAAATAATACAGCTATTAGTTGTTATTTCAGTAGCATGTAATACAGTATTGCTCTTTTTAACTGCACAATAAATAGCTGAGCTCTGAAGATCAGAAGTACCTAATTTTTTCACAGAATTAAATACACAAATGCTGAAGAATAGCTCTGTGGGTTTTACCTTTTACATACTACACTGACTGTAGTTTCCAACTACTGAGTAATGCTTCTCTCATTTAAGCAATCAAAACTTAAAATATAAATCAACCCCAAGTGCTATGCATTAGTTTAAAGGAAATATAACTGAGCTTTTTAATACTAGGCTTCATAAATAATAACTTACCTGCTGTCTGCGCTGGGTTTATTCCTATGCCATCTAGAAGATGAAAGAGACATATTATGACTAAACTTAGAGCTCAAAAAATATAATATACCAACAAGATGTAGTTATTACATCAGGTCTTCATGCAGCTATTTCCTATAACCAGAAATAGTCTCATCACACAAGCTAACAAGAAGCATTCAGCATACGTATTTGGACAAAACCAAATTAATTATATTAGTTGGTTTAATACCTTTACACCATGCATAAGCAATTTTAATAATGCTGTAATATTATTAAATTCAATTTGCAGTCTGTAGAGGTTGTGAAAGAAAAGACACTTTTGCTCTCATCAATACCCCTTAAATGAAACAACAAGAAAAACCCTATTAAAAAATAAAAAAATAAAAAATAAAATATATAAAAACTATATTCTTACCATTTGTTATAATGGCACTTGTTGCTGCAGGAACTTTGAACTAAAGGAAGTAGAGTAGGACAAAATTACATGAAACATAGTTAAAGAAAATATATAGGGAATATTCAAATCAACTATATTTTTAGCTGGTTCAGGTACAACAAAATTATGGGAAAATATTTCCCTCAGATTTATAGATAAAGCAAAATAAAGGTTTAAAGTCAAAAATGATTAGACACCTCAATACAGAATGTGAAATTTGCAGGACTAAAAACCTAATTAAATCCAACTAGTATTAGTCTTTGGATACAATATAAAAGTCAAGCATCCACCAAGTTGAGAAATTAGTTCTTATTGTACTAAATAAAGGAATACCTAAAGCACGTATGGAAATGAACTTCAAAACAAACGCCTAACAGGAATTAAAATAGAATTAGCTTGAGTTAATCTTGGTTAATTTTGAGCTATTTCCTAGCTTTCTCTCTGGCTGTACTGGGAGCTCTCCAACTGCACTACTGGAACAGAAGAGTTCATTTCAGGATTTGCTTACAAAGGAAGCACTTACAGCACTGCATAAGATCTGCCTTCCTCCTCAGATTTCTCACACCTCCACAGCAACTCACCTTCATGCACATCATATGCAGTCAGTTTTAGAACATGAAAAGCCCTACTCAGGTAGGGTAGCATCACATATAGACTTCAAACTACCTCAGAAGGTCTGAACTGAGATGGGGAAGCCAAAAATAATTATTTCTTAGAGGGACGAGGCAGGGCCAGAGAAAAATCCAGCACTATGTAATGTAATGTGGCTGGACCACACAGGACAGAAAAGGTTGGGTGGATACAAGTCAATCAGTGCTACTTGGTTGGTTTAAGGACCAAAGGTTGTTCCTCGTGCTTCCTTTACTTGGCACAGTGAACAACTCTTAAGGTAAAAGACTGGTGTCTCAGCAACCACAGAATCATAGAAAGGGTTTGGGCTGGAAAGGACCTTAGATTATCTAGTCCTCGCTAACACGCGCACGGACACCTTGCTACTAGACTGGGTTGCTCAAGGCCCTGTCCAACCTGGCATTGAACACTGACAGGGATGGAACATTCGTAACTTATTTGGGCAGCATGCTCCAGTGCCTCAGAATCCTCACAGTAAAGCAGACGAGCAAGCATCAGGGAAATCACCTCACAAAGCACTTCCTCTTCTTCTCTACATTGTGTAAAAAAAGGGTAAGCTAACTATGATTGCTAACAATGAGTATTTCCACGGAAGAACTGCAGAACTTTTCCATTTGCCTCAAACAAGTCACTTCAGCGCAGCAGTTCCTTTCAGCAGCATTCTTTCAACAGCATTCACTAGTTTTGCTTTCCCTATTTTCTGATTGCTCAACTTAAGATTTCCAGGTTTGATTTGCAGAAACACCATGCACTGACAGCAACAGCTAAAGCCCACAGAAACCATGCCTGAATATAGTATTTAGTTATTAATATTAAAAAGTCTTTTTTCATCTCCAGACACAAAATTAGCAGATATTAACTTATTTTCCTCTAGCCTTTTACCCGTAGCGGGTAAATCATGTCACGTTCTCATCTTGTAGCGTGACATGAAAGCAGGAGTTTCTGCAAAACATGTTAGGTATCATCTCCATCTCCAAATCAAAAAGTAAAGGACTAAACCACAAAAAAACCCTGAAGAAGCACAAAATACATGTTTAAGTTATTTTTCAACAAGCAGATTTCCACTGCTAGTAAGTGATACCATCAATCTTTCATCCCAAGTCACCTGATAAAACCCAAACAGGTAACTTTTAGAACGTTAAGTGCCTCTCCTCATTCTGCGCCTCTTATTAGACACAACAATGCAATGAATCATTCACAGTAGAATGGACATCTACTAATTTTGTGTCATTTTGCTTCTCAGTAGCAGAATCTACCTGATGGTGATACACCAAGTATATATGAGAACTGTGTGGCAACCGGTTTGTGAAGCACTAGTTAATTTTATTGCTTCGTACTGTATAGTGTTAGAATATAATAAAACATTTTATTACCTTAGCCCAAAACACTGGGCCAAATAGCAATAGCTGTCAGCTATACAGTCAGCACTTAAATATCATCACAAATATAATACAGAAAGGGAAATTACCACTGGAAATAATTACACATAATTTGGTGCGATATGGTTCGCTACTTAAATCAAAAATCCTTCCTGTGGTTGCTAAGTGTATGTATCCCATGCTGAAAACACACAAGCTTTCTCAGATACAAAGTCAAATGGATACTCAAGTAGCGAAGTTCTGTATTCAGTAGGCAATCCCTGGCTTACTTTGAAATCAAATTCCAGCCTCAAACTCACCCTTTAAAGAGATTGTTTGCTTTAAAAACCTTATAAATTGATAACTGAGGCTGTCACACAACT
The DNA here is from genome assembly GCF_028554395.1 of Pezoporus wallicus. Lineage (NCBI taxonomy): Eukaryota > Metazoa > Chordata > Aves > Psittaciformes > Psittacidae > Pezoporus > Pezoporus wallicus. The sequence continues at coordinate 1,009,851 of NW_026636323.1, read as the reverse complement.
TATTTTCTCCAATACTAGGAAATATATTTATTGATATCTACAGCCAAACTATAAGGAAAAAGTGACAATCGCATGCCACTCACTTCTTATAATGATGATAAAAAATCCTCTACAGTAACAAGCTCATCTCTTTCTTGCACAATGAATAGCAGATAAGTGCATTAAACCATAGAATTTTAGTACCAGTCTACCAAGAGTAATATTAAAATAACAAAATAGTTTCAAAAAAACCCATGCTTATGAAAGAATAAACAACTTTGTAAATGGAAATAGATTACTATTTTAGTAATGATTCCACAAAGTTAAGAGAGTTTTTTTATAAGTATCAGGCAAATGTGCACCTGAGATATGTACCAAGTGGCTTTAACAGATGAAGGAAAAAACCTGATAAGATACCACACATTGTAAATGAGAACACTAGCGCTGTCACAATAAACTGTGACAGTTGTGGAAAGAACCATAAATAGAGAAAAACTGAAGACAGCAGTGTTTCCAGTACTCTATATCTCATTTACATTTTTATATATAGCCTGTAAGACAAACGAGAAAATAAAAACTAAGGAAAGAGCTAAATTTGCATTATCCAAATTATCACTGCCAAATGCATCTACTGAGAAGGGCTGACACTGCTATAAATGACAGACTTCCCAAGACCTCTCCATGTTTAATGATAGTGGATACTCAAAATACATCAACTAAAATAATGGTTTGCTAAATGTGAACATTTAAGTAATTCTCTAAATCAATTTCACAGAGGACCCTATAACTTGTGAAACCACTATAGTACTTGAACTCACTGTGGTTCCATGAGTAGGTAAAGATACCAAGTTTGATGGCAACCCTCCCACCAAAAGTGGCCCCTCAGTCTTGTTATCTCCAACCACTCAGTCCTGCTTCACCCTTCCCTGGTCCTTCATACTAGGTCTCTATATATGGGTTGTGTGGGCACAGCTGCATTAGTTCAGATAAAAATAACTGGGAAAAAAAAAAAAAAATTGAAACCAGTAACTATCTTTAACAGCATCCATTATTCTTTATATTGTTCTGTTCAAGTAGTCATAAAATAAACAATCCACAACCTCCTCCCACAAGCTGTGCTTCCAATTAGAACTTCTGTCACATGTTGGTGTAACACCAACAACATAAGGACAATCAAGACATGGAGTCTATTATCTTTTCTAATTATTTATTCTATTACAATTCTAATGCTTGAACAAATTCCACCCCCCCAAAAAAAAACCCATCATGCTTTTGAGCCCCTTATTTTACTGTTTTAACACCGAGATGAACAGATGCTAATACTTGTACATTTAATCTGAAACAAACAGGATGCATCTCTTCAAATACATTACATAGGCCAATTTAGTCACCTATTAGTTTTGGATTCTATGTAACAGATCAAACATAGAAATCAAACACCACATTATCCTCATCTTAGTCACTGGTGTCTGTTCTTTTAATCTAGGCAATATGACTAATGTCAATACCTTCTATGATCAAAACCTGTATGTCTTCCAAAATTAGAGATTACTGGAACCAAATGCAAGAGGAGTTTAAGAATTTCTTGAATAATCCTAAAGAATTTTATGTATATTCTACATAAGCAATTTAAAATATTAAATATTCAATAGTAGTGTTTTTTAATTATGTTCATGTTCACAATGTTTTATGTTACTGAAATAAAATTAACTGCAAAGAACAGCAAGCACATCAATACCTGCTCTTAAAGTGTAAATTGTGCAAGAATTGCTTACTAACTTCTGAAAGCTCTGACAAGCTACTCTGACACAAGTAAAGCCTGTGTCTGTGCATATCTAACAAGAGCATTCTTTGTGCTGAATTAACCATTTTATTTTACAATTAAATAGCTTTTGCTTTCAGGAATATTCAGAAGGTTAAAAAACATCATCATCATCACTGTCTACTTACTTCTTCCGCCGCAAACTTCAAGACAGCTGTGAAAGGTGTACTTTCAGGCACACTTAACCTAAAATTACAATGTAAATAAACGTATGACTGCTGAGACAAACTAAAAAGCAATTTCATTTCACTTTAAGCAGCGGCAATACCCTTACCACAGGTGTGCATTTACTGTTTAAGGCCTAGATCAAAGCCTAAAAAGACATCTATAGCAGCAGACCAAAGCAAACCAGCCCCAGGAGGTGAGTTAACTACGGCAAACCACCTCTCGGCTCACACGGAGGAAGTAAAACGCCTTTTCCTCTCGTGCGGAAGCCATGGAAGGGTGACCAGCAAACTATACGGCCCAGGAGCGCCTGTGCGCGCTGCCGCCGGCTTCCACAGCCACCTCGCCTCTCGCAGCAGGGCCGCAGCACCTGCCTGACCCCGGCCCGCCGCACCACTCACACTTTGTACGGCAGCCGCGGGTCCGAGGTGAGCGTCACTTTAAAGGTAACTTTCGACCTGGGAAGAGTGAGGAGAAAGTTCCGGTTTAGGGCGGGAAGGGAAAGTAAGGAGCAAAAGGGATAGCGGGCACCAAGCTCACTCACATGATGCTCTCACCGCCACCGCTCCCCACCGACACGTCAACAGCCGCCTGAGAGGGCCTTCTGTCCCTTCCGTCTCCTGAGCTGCCCGTAGCGCCGCCTGAATTCAAAGGAAACTGAACCTGCCCCGCCGACCGCTACTAGGGAGAGATCGGCGATGTTGTGTCTCGACGCCCCACCGTCACGGGAAAGGGAGAGGCTGAGGGATGTGCGAAGGGCACCGGAGAACAGCGTTGAGGATTTCTAACAAGGCAGTGACAATGGCTGTCGTGCGGTCGATTTAGGACCGAAGTTTTAGATACAGCGTTTCCGTAGACGTCTGAAGTGGCGCCTGGGCGGTCCCTTAGCGGCAGTGGGCCGGGTTGCGTACCCTCTGCCGGGGCGACCGGGTCCGAGGGCTTGGCAGGCTGCGTGCCCCGGCCCGGTCACGGCGGGGGGGGATACAGCAGGTTGCGGCCAGCGGCCATCGCCCATCGCACGTGGCTGTCGGGGTCTACAGAGATCCCTTCTTCCGAGCAACAAGGGATTGCTGGATTTAAGTCTGTGTTGTATATAACTGCAGGTTTATGTGTGTATATATATATATATGTTTATATATATATGTGTAATGCGTGGGGAGGAGGTCGTTCGTTGTTAGGTTTGTTTACCTGAGGCTGTGTGTCCTCAAACCGAAATGTTCTGCAGGTGCTTGTTGAAGTTACGCAAGGGAAGATGGATGTAAAAGCACAGATTGCCACCCTCTTAATACTCAGTATTGTTCACATCTTCCATGCAATAGGGAAGCTGGAGCTGGAGTTTTATTTGAATAATGGTGGATACTTATCATGGCAGAAAGAAGTTCCCAGTTTTATCTGTGACCTTTGGCAAGCTAATTTTTATTAAAGGCTATATAAGGTTTAATGGGAATGCAAATATTTTTTGGTTTTATGCATGTGTTATATTCAAGTTAAATTGAATGTAAAAAGGTTGGTGGGGGCTGAGTTTCCAGCCCTGGGTGTGTCAGTATTACCTTTGTGGAAAGTATCTTAGCAGACTGCTTTCATATTTTATCCAGTATCTCATCCTTCTTTATGAAGTACAATTTTCATGTAGGCAGAGGTGCTTGTTCATCACACACTGCTTGCCAGACAGGTCATGGCAAGCACTTTCTTGGGTTCACTTTAATTGGGGTCTCATTAGGGTTGAGGTAGAAATGCCATACAAAAGGCAATTGACACATTGGAGTCACAGATTTCTTACTTAAAGGACTGTCCCAGTCATGAAATTTAGCTTTTCAGCCATGCTGATCTTGTTTGAACATAGACAAAACTGAAAAAAAAAATATCCAAAAACTAGAAGAAATTCATTACGAGCTTGTACAAGGGCATTAATATTTCCGTATCTCTCCTGCATTTATGTTATCTGCCTTTCACAACTGTATCTCATTGGTGGCTTATACTCATTTTGTAATCCATTGGTGATCTCATGTCTTTTTCATCTCCTTCCTTCTAACACACTACACCTTGCACTGGAAATAAATATCGTCTCTGAGCATGTAACCTTGTTTGTGTAGCTAAATGTCATCCCATATTTATTCTTACCCTCTTTGAACAGTTGTTTTTGCATGATGCTGTACCTTTGATTTATACAACTCTCTGCCATCTGCAGCGTCTGTTAATGCATTGCTGTTTTCTGTGCCAAGGTCATTAATGCATATGTGAAATACAAGACATCCTTTTAGGACTTCATTTCTTACATTTCACTTTAAGGACTTCCCCTCTGAGGAAATAAGTGCACCCAAATCTTCATGCTGTTGAAGCTGGACTGCTTTTAGTACCTGAATTTACTTGGTTAAATCTGGTTTGAGCATGTGTGCTTAGAACAGCGCACACACCCCTCATCCCCTGGCTAGCAAAACCTTGCAATGCAAAGCCAGTACACAGGATCAGGGTATTTGAGCGTAGATTCAGAAACCCATGTGACTTCATAAAAATGAGACTTCCCCACTGCAGGAATTTTATAATTTTACTATGCTGTTTAAACCTGTTCCAAAAGGTAGAAGGGTTAATATTTTTTTCTGAGAATTTACAATGAATGAAGGAAGGGGAATGTGCACGATTTTTCTCTTTCAGCTGGAGAGGTAATGAGACTTGGTGTCCCATCTGCAGATAAGCCAGAGATGAATTAGAGGTGACTGTATCTCACTAATTGGTTTATATACAAAAACATTTTTCTCAACTCAGAAAAACTGGTCCATTCCCAGCAAAATCATACCTCCTTTCCCTACTAGGAATTGAGAAAAAAATGGACTTTATTGAATTTGTTTTCCCTACAGCTCTTACTAGCTAACCCTTAATTACATTGTGTGATATCAATGAGACATAGCTTTTGACTTTTCTGCTATGTAGAGGGCAAATGGAATGACCATTTCATCAATTTAAAACAATTGGGATCTCTGGAAATTCGTAAATGCACTAGGACAACAGAAAGCTTTTAAGTCAAGAAAATGTGAAGAAAAAAAAAATACCAACAAACCCAAACAAAAATAACAACTCATCAAAATAACGAAAAATACATCCCTTTGGTTGCTAAGATGTGACTGAGGTGAATTGGGATACCCCTGACAACACTTCAGGGAAATCTGTCGGAAATCCTAGTTGTAAATAGCATTGCAAGAGACAAAGGTATTGCAATGTGTGGGAGCTATTTATCCCACGTGCCTGCATTACATAGGTAGCCACCTGGCTGGACCTGGTTTTATTATGTTGAGAGGGGAAATAAACAGAACAATAAGAAAGCAAGTACACAAAAATGCTACCTTACCAAGATCTATTAATTGATACCTAACTGCTGGAGTGCATGTGCCATTTGAAGAACGACTTTTTATGCTGCAAAACATGCCCATATAGAGAAAGGTTACTATACAAGCATCTATCTTAAGAACTCCCTGGAAGTATGAAATCTCAAGTTTTAAGAAATGCAGTAAAACATCTCCCACCTGCAAGACTTGCTTTGAACCTTGTCAGTTTTGGACTGAAAAAGGAACATTTAACTTCCAACACTTAACTGGGCCAGAAAAGCACTGAATTAAGCTTTTTAGCAGGTACCCAGAAAATTAAATCTTATCACTCAGCAAGCTTTTTTCCTATGGTCACAAACAATGAATTAAACAAGCATTGCCAAGCAGTGTGCTACAGGAGGGAGAGAGGAAGGCAAAAGAAACGCAGTGGTTCTCCAACCAACCACTTTCATTCTGAGCACATGGGTAACAGTATGATCCCTTCTGCTCTTAGCGAGGCTATGGTTTCACCAGATGGATTGAGCTGTCCTAAGCCCCAAGATAAAGGAGAGGTCCTGTTTTTATCCCAACTTCTGCTTCACTCTCTGTTCCTGGCCTCCTTCTTGCTTGCTGCTTCTTCCCCTGGCTTTGTTGCTCAGTGGAACCACCTGTAAGTCAGCTCATCAGACGACATAGCTGTTTTCCTGATGACTTGGAGCATTGAGTAAGCTTAAGTAACAGTCTGAGCTGATGCAGCAGAGGCAGCAAGGAGATCTGTCAGTAGGGAAACATGGAATAAGGCTTCCTCTTCATATAATTTCTTATAGTCAGAAGGCTGTGATCCTCCTTTGGTGGGTACATCTGCTTACCTGTCCTTTGGTTCAACATGGTGGTGTGTCTCTTGGTTCTTCCCCTCATCCAGGTCAAGCTCATCAGTGGTAAGCCTGTGTCTCTTCCCAGCATGTAGAGGCACCTCCTCAGCTGCACAGTTCCACTTGGTCAGCAGGAGCCAGCTGCCTTTCTCAGACAGTCTGCTCCTGTTTGCTCTGGTGGGATCTATCTGTAGGAAATTAATCCCTGCAGCAAGCAAGCGAGAGCACTGCGTGATCTCTAGGTTGTTTTTGTTGTGCTCTTTTCTGGTGTTTCTCTACTCCAAGGCTACAAGCTGCAGCATTAGGCTAGATTGACTAGTCTTGAGCATGCTGGCTGTAGTTGGGTTGCCCTGACTTTTTACTCCCCGACAATTACAGATTCTCTTTTGTTTGTTTTGGGAGCTTTTTTGTTTGTTTTTTTTTTTTTTAAACAGAAATAACAGTGTAACATACAACGTGAATTTAGCCTGTTTGTACCTACCACTGTGAAAACTTTAACCTCCTTTAAACAGGGAGTTTTCACATTCATGAGCCTACAGCCTATGTAAGACAAAATGAATTTTTTATTATGTACTGTGTCACTGGATTTCTCTGTAAAATATAGCCATAGATAGAATTTTTAAAAAGCACTGTTAAGCCAGATAAAGATTATAACACTTCATGAATGCAATACAAAGTTAATAATTAGACAAGTTAATACACCTTCATAATCTTCCTTTAACAAAATAATAATTAAAAACCTATTACAGCTCTCATTGTGCAAGTGTTTTACAAAAATAATATGTCAAAATGAGATGACATACAGATGTCATGTTAATCATATAAAAGTCATAATGGTAGGTCTCTAGACTTCAGAATTTTTATTTTGTGTGTTAGTACAGATAACCATACACCAAACTAAGGATTAGTCTTCCAAAACACCCAGCACTTAATGTATTTATCAGCTGCAGATACTTTGTTCTTTCACATATGAAGGTTTAGTGGGTTAGTTTTTTTCCCTTTGTTCTTTCACATATGAAGGTTTAGTGGGTTTGTTTTTTTCCAATTGCTTTGAAAAAGTAATTATTAAGAAGTCTTTAAATCAAAAGGATAATAAGCATTTGGCAGGAAAAAGTGTCTGTGAGAGCCAAAAGTGGGTGTTCTGTATTTTTCTCTTTGACATTTTTTTGTCATGGAATTTGATTTATGTAAAAGGTGAAGAACACCATTACACGTATGTACTATGTCCCAATTTCCAGAATTTCCTTGAAATCAACTTAACTTTGAATAATTTTCCAGGTGAATAAATTTTCAGGTGTCCCGTTTGTCTTAAAAGTAGTTTGATTTATATTTCTATATGTATTTATGTATATTTGAAAGAAGGAGAACCCAGGGAATTACAGGCCAATAAGTCTCACCTTGGTGCTTGGCAGGTTCATGGAGCAGATCCTCCTGGAAAGTACATACACAGACAATAAGGGGGTGAATGCAGACAGCCAGCATGGCTTCACTAAAGACAAATTATGCCTGATGAATTTGGTGGCATTTGACACTGTTCCACATGACATCGTTGTCTCTAAACTGGAGAGGCGTGGATTTGATGAATGGATCATTTGGAAAATAGGAATTGGCTGGATGGTTGCACTCAAAGAGTTGTGGCCAATGGCTCAAGCTCCAAGTGAAGATCAGTAACAATGATGTTCCTCAGGGGTCAGTATTGGGACTGGTGCTTTTTGACATCTTTGTTGGCAGCATGGACTGTGGGACTGACCGCCTTTAGCAGGTTTGCTGATGACACCAGGCTTTGTGGTGCAGTTGATGCACTGAGGGAAGGGATGCTATCCAGGGGGACCGTGATAGGCTTGAGAGGTGCAAACCTCATGAAGTTCAACAAGGCCAAGTGCAAGGCAATCTCAAACATAGATACAGGCTGTGTGGAGAATGGATTGAGAGCAGCCCTGGGGAGAACGACTTGGGGGTATTGGTTGAAGAGAAGATCAAAATGACCCATCAATGTGCACTTGCAGCCCAGAAAGTCGGCTGTATGCTGGGCTGCATCAAAAGACGCATGAACAGCAGATCAAGGAACATGATCCTGCCCCTCTACTCTGCTCCTGGGAGCACCTCTTTGTGAGTACGGTGTTCAGCTCTGGCGCCCTAAACACAAGAGGGAAGGGACCTGTTGGAGCGAGTCCAGAGGGCCATGAAATGATCAGAGGGCTGGAGCACCTCTCATATGTAGACAGGCTAAGAGAGTTGGGCTTGTTCAGCCTGGAGAAAAGAAGGCTCTGGGGAGACTTTTTAACAGTCTTCCAATACCTAAAGGGGGCCTACAAGAAATCTGGAAAGGGACTTTTTACAAGGGCATGTAACAAGAAGACAAGTGGGGAATGGTTTTAAACTGACAAAGAGGAAATTTAGATTAGACATTAGGAAAAATTTCTTCTCTATGAGGGTGGTGAGGCACTGGCACAGGTTGCCCAGAGAAGTTGTGAATGCCCCATCCCTCGCAGTATTCAGGGCCAGGCTGGATGGGGCTTGGAGCAACCTGGTCTAGTGGAAGGTGTCCCTGCCTGTGGCAGGGGCATTGGAACTGGATGATCTTTAAGGTCCCTTTCAACCCAAACCATTCTATGAGCCTATCTTTTGTCACAATGGGAATGATGACAATTTTTGTTAGTGATAGCAATGCTTATGTGATATTTTGTTTTTATATGCAGGAAATGGTTTTAAACTAGTTTCCATAAGATTAGTATCCATCATCATTATGTTTTGATTAGGCACTAAGAAACAAAATTCCATCTTTTGATTTGAGAATGTCTAATGAACTGTAGTTCTTCAAATCTGGAGGATTCCAATATCTCTGGTGAGAAAGAAAGACATTTTTGGGAAAGATACAGATATAAAGAAAGGATATCCAGTTCCACAGATTAAACCTTTTCTTGTAATGGCAACTGCATCAAAATAATTTTTGCTTGATAGCAACAAACACAGGGTTTTACAGAATAGTTTATTAACTATGTTTTGGTGAATTGGGAAACAGTTGTATTTTGTCAGTCTCAGAAAAAAATTGTACCTTTGTTACGTGCCTGCTGCAAGCAGCAAATCTGTGATCTGAGCATACTGCTCTGAGAGTGCCCAGTATGTATTTTTGTATGTATTTTCTTATGCAGTAAAAAAAAATGCATCCGTCATCAGGCTGTGCAGTTCTGTCATTTATTTTTACTACTATTAGGTACTACGGTGAGTTAGCTTGTTACTAGAGATAAAATCACCTTGTTTACAAGATGATTCAGAGAATCAGATAACATACAGAAATGTATTGCAGACTCCTATAGTGAAACATAAGAGTATACAGAGGCATAAATTCAGGCTAAGAATGTTTTTATTGTAGTATCTGTTTCTTCCATGGAGCATAAATACAAATCCAACTGAGTTGCTTTTGTAATGCTAACTGGGGTAGCTTTCTTATGTTTGTTTCATGTCTTAAGCAGGTTGTGCTTTACGTTCAGTATTAAACTGTAGCTAAGTCCATGAAAATTCAGTGAAAGACCTTTTTTGTGCAGCTGTGATAAAACCGGCAGGAGTCCTGATTCAGCTCCTCCTGAATTTCATTATTCATAAAGTGCCTAATCTATTAGATTTTTTAAATGAGGGATACTTTCTTAAAAAACTTAGGTTATTCTAGTGACTTCACAGTTAACGTTTAACTAAAAAAAAATGCACAGATTCTTGCTGAAGTGAAGCAAGAAATTAAGCCAAATTACGTTTCCATTTTTTAATATAAAGACTGGCAAAGAGAAAGAGACTAAAGAATAAATTAATTTCAGGTCCAGGAAGTTGTGATTCTGGCAGGCTTAGTACAAGATGACAACTGTGATATCCCTCACAGTTCTCTAAACAAGGTCATTTGTATATATTTTCTTTATTAGGTCATTTGTTATGAAGATACCTCTCGTATTTTTCCCTCTCCTTTTTGTTCTCTTTGATGGCAAGCCCAGAAAAGAGTTTATATAGTCTGCAAGCATTACTGCAAGAGGACAGTTTTCATGAAGGTGAGGTTGCACGGGTCATTAGTTTATTGTTTGAAGAGATTAGAAGAGAGATTTACTGAGAGTGCAAAAGGTGCTGCATCTCTGTAGAAATGAAAGAGATGTGAAAACTTACATTGTGTTTACAAAGTCTGGACTTTTAAATTGCTGAAGCTTGCTTTGGCCAAAAGGTAAACATGACCTTTAATTTCTTCATCTAGAACAGTCCTTTCTAATCTGCTGCGGTTCAGGACACCAGCCTTCAAATCTTGACTCTGTCCATCAGGCTTTGCCTTCTAATTTCTTTGGGTACAAAGCCAAGAATTTCTCTGCATGTCACCTTCATGTGGGCTTCTTAATGGATCAGAGGTTTACATGAAATGTTCTGACCTTGGAAATACACCTTTTTATTCAGTGCTTGCTGTAGTGCAAAGCTGAAGACTTGTCAGAACATTTAAAATGCTTTTGTGTTAGACATGGTGAGGAACTTCTTGTTTCTGGTCCATTACCCATAAAACAAAATTAATTTTCATAAATACAAAATTATATTGGCAGAAGAGATTGTTAATCTTTAAAGTGTAACACTGTTAGAAATAATCAAGAAACAAGCAGGAAACACAAAATGACCCTTAAGTAGCAGATGAAGACTTGAGTTGTGTTGTGCAAAATGACTTTCTGAGTAATGTGTAATTCCTTTCAGTAACTTTTTCTTTGCTTTTCATTGCAAGTTTGTTGTTTTTTTTTTAATATAGTGTATTATCTTGTTAGGATGCCTTTGTGCCATCTCCTAAACACTACTGTTTAGCAAAACTTAAGGAATTTTTTATATATACTTAATGTCTTCTAATTTAAATAAATTTTAACCACAGATTTAATGCTAACAACAGAAGAGTGTTCAGTCATAGCAGCCTTCCAGTATCTGAAGGGGGCCTATAGGGATGCTGGAGAGGGACTCTTCATTAGAGACTGTAGTGACAGGACAAGGGGTAACAGGTTAAAACTTAAACAGGGGAAGTTTAGGTTGGATATAAGAAGGAAATTCTTTCCTGTTAGGGTGGTGAGGCACTGGAATAGGTTGCCCAGGGAGGTTGTGAATGCTCCATCCCTGGCAGTGTTCAAGACCAGGCTGGACGAGGCCTTGGGTAATATGATTTAGCGCAAGGTGTCCTTGCCCACGGCAGGGGGGTTGGAACTAGATGATCTTAAGGTCCTTTCCAACCCTAACGATTCTATGATTCTATGATTCTATGAAATGTTGGTGCCAACTTTGTAAATATCTATACCTAATGTAGCTCCCTTTGGGTCCCTTTATATTCAAAGCAAAGATAGTACTTCTAGTGCAGTTTTCATCATTCTGAAGCAGACATCTAAAATAATGACCTATTCCTTCAAAATGCATATTTATTCCCAGATTGACAATAGGGAGAGACTAGGCTGACTACCTGTCATATTGTCATCTGCTTTATACAAGCAACAGTGTTTGGTGAGGTAAATCCAACTCCATGTTCATGCCCCTGTGCTGTTCTGGAGCTTCATAATACCGAGCCCCTGTTCGACCGTTCCACTCTATAACTTTTGGCATCCAGTTGAAGTCAAGTAGATTTTTTTTTTGTTTTCTTGTTAGAATGTTGGGAAAGACAAATAAACTTCAGGTTGTAACCCACCCAGTGTATTAATTGCTTTTTTGAGTTGTTCTGGGTTTTTTAGGTCAAACCAAAAAAAAAGAAAAAATATTCTGGGACCTTCTCTTTATACAGTATTAAAATACTACAAAGCATAACAGATTACGTAAATTTTAATTAAAAAAAAATCTCAGTTAACAATGCCATGCATGAAAGTGAAGTTGAATTAAGATCTGGAAGAAGAAGAAAGTGCAAGTAAAATTTCAGTGGATAAATACCGTAATGTTTACCATTTTCATGCAAGAGCTAAAGAATAACTAAATTACACATTTCAGGTGCAACATTAGTTGAGGTTAATGTGGTGCCTTCACAGAAAGGACCTCTTCCATCTATCAAAAGCTTGCATAATTAAACTCTTAAGTTTTTCCTGGTCTAAAAAGACAAAAACACCTAAAGCAATTGTTTTAGTGGTGATTTAAATATTCTCTTAGGTATCTGTCCTTCATGCCCTTTATCCTGCAGTCCTCATCACTCATACTGGGATCAGTTCTCTGGAATTAGTTTGCGCTATATGTTTAACTTCAGCAGTTAATTCTCTTTTTTTTCTGAAAGCTCCATTACACATATTCCCTTCAGCAATTGCTTTGGGAACAATTCCAAAGATAAATCAGGATTCTGGATGATAGAAGGACAGAGTGAGATACAGAGAATATAAAACAGAGTAGTAAATAGTAGTATAGAACTGAATAAAAGAAATCACAGAATTGTAGAATCGTAGAATAGTTAGGGTTGGAAAGGACCTTAAGATCATCTAGTTCCAACCCCCCTGCCATGGGCAGGGACACCTCACACCAAACCATGCCACCCAAGGCTCTGTCCAACCTGGCCTTGAACACTGCCAGGGATGGAGCATTCACAACTTCCTTGGGCAACCCATTCCAGTGCCTCGCCACCCTCATAGTAGAGAACTTCTTCCCTATATCTAATCTAAACTTCCCCTGTTTAAGTTTTAACCCATTACCCCTTGTCCTGTCACTACAGTCCCTAATGAAGAGTCCCTCCCCATCATCCTTATAGGCCCCCTTCAGATACAGGAATGGAAAAAAGGAAAGAGTAAAATTAAATAAATGTGTTGGAAAGAAGACATCACAGAATCCTGTAATGGTTGAGTTTGGAAGGAAGGGACCTCTAGAAATAATCTGGTCCAACTCCCCTGCTCAAGCAGGGCCATCTAGAGCAGGTGGCCCAGGACCATATGCAGATGGCTTCTGAGTATCTCCAGGGATGGAGACTCCACCACCTCCCTGGGCAACCTGTGCCAGTGCTCAGTCATCTTCACAGTGAAAAAGTGCTTCTTTATATTCAGGAGGAACCTCCTGTCTTTCAGTTTGTACCCATTGCTTCTTGTTCTAGTTCAATACATTAATTCAGAGGAAATAATCTGTACACAAAAGTGATGACAAAAAAGGGAAATACAGAGTAGAATGGAAAAGAATGGAGAAAATTTATGGGTATCACCTGCCTTCTGCCCAGATGAAGAGAACCAAAATATAAAACCACAAGGGTTGTTAATGAAGTAATCAGATAATTGAAACGACATATGTTGGGAAAATGAAATGGGGAAGTATGACAACATCAAACACATTGTTAATTTGTAAAATCTACCCTAAATGCAAATGATGGGAAAAAAAAAATCTGAATTTTTCTTCTTTTCATAGTTTCATTCTTGGTTACATATATGTGCTGTCTCCATTTAGACACTTACTGTCCAACACAAAACTTTTGGCACCACGCTGCTGGGTATTTTTCTTCCTTTTCTATATAAAATTTATGGTTTTATCCTATATAATTTCAGGACATTTTCTCTTTGCTTTCAAGCTTCTTTTGCTGATCCCTACCTTATTTGAATTGACATATTTTTCTTCTTATCTCACTGCCTTCCCCATGCTGTGCTCCATTTACTCAGTCATGTTGTTTGCACTGTACAAATTATCAGTTCTTCACTAGTTCTCACTTTCCGTTTTTCTTAATATATAAGCCAAGATATGGCCTCTGCAAGATTGTTGTAACCTAAATTAATAGTATTATCTATTACATTAAAATATTTTAAATTCAGTGTCTCTGTAGATAGTCAGCTCCTAAGTCTGTTTTTTTGTGGCTTTTTTGTTGTTTTGTTGTTTGTTTTTTTTCCCCACACAGAGTAATCGGTGATAGACTCAATCAATGTGTCCCAAATGAATCACCTGTATGGAGGAATAAATGTAAATGTTGCATAAAAAGAGGATTAGTGTCATTCCTCTGTAGTATACCACAAAAAACCTACTGTAAAACCAGCAGATTTTCCAGCACAGAAGACCTACTCTTAACATTTCAAAAATACCACATGGAAAAATAGAATTTATATGATATATAATAAAATTTATCAACAAGTTTCCTTATTTTTATGAATGCATGATTTTTATAATGCACAGTGGAGAATGTTGTTTTTGCAGGAACTTCAGAAACTAAAATGGTAATTTGACATTAATTATGATGTAATGACCAATCTTAATACAGAAGTAACGTGAATCATTCTTACAGAGTTGAACATTCAGAATTTAGTACATTCAAAATCATAAGAGTGTAAGTAAAATAACAAGTGAAGACAAATGCCCTCACAGAGAAATTAAACTAGTTTGTTGGACTTACTGTTCCTACTAGGTCTGTAACATAGCTTTTAGTCTGTATTCTATCTATATCACAAATAAGTTTATCACCTTCAATAAAGCTATTGTGGAAAAAAACCTATACAGGAACAAATGTTAGTTAAAGGAAATACCGTCTACTCAAAAGTTCCTGCAATTGGTCATTTTTATAGGAAATTATTGTTTCAGATTATGTATAGAGGATTTGGGGAGGATTTTTTTGTTTATTTTATTTTTAATTGAAAGCATTCAACTTGAAAGGGAGAAGGTCAGAGAGGTCTTAGTTAATCTTTGGGTTTTGATGAGTCTTCATAGATAGCAAGTGTATTCTACAGATTCAGATTAGCCAAAAGACCCCAAGCTCAGATAGAAGTGCATTTGCTTTATTTTGCTTGTTTTTTTCTTGCACAGTCCCTGATGAATTAATGCATGAGGTAGAATGTCTGTTTTTCAGGTAAAGCTGTTGTTGACTTCCTAGACAGGAAAAAGACTATGGAAACTAATACTCTTCTAACATCGAATTTCCCATTATTGTGTTTGTTCCGTGACTTGTGACCACATAGAAAATAGTCCTGCTTGCTATTGATATTTCGTCAGCTTAAGCTAGTCTTTTTTCACTTCAAAGAGATTCTTATTAACTCGGTTTCAAAGCCCATGAGGGCATGCTTTATCAAGTCCTCTATTGACACTCTGGAAATAGATTTTCTAAGAAACCCAATTGACTTCTTGAGTCTATTATTCTGTTAAAACTGCTTGCAAGGTTTGAATGTCTCCAGGGATGAAGATCCACAGCCTCTCTGAGCAGCCTGTGCCAGCGTTTGACCACTTTCGCTGTAGAAAACCTTTTTCTTACATTTAAATGGAATTTCTTGCCTTTCATTTTGTGCCCATTGCCTCTTGTCCTGTCATTGGGCACCACTGAGGAAAGCAGCAGTTAAATCCACTCCCTTAGTCTTCTTACACCTGAATAAACCCATGTTACCAAGCCTTTCTTTGTATGTAGTGTGCTCCAGCTCCCTAATCACTTTGACTTGCTCAATTTCTCAAAATCTTTCTTGTATTAGGGATACTAAAACTGTACAGAATATTTGGGATGCAGTTTCAGGTGATAAATACAGAGGAATCACTTCCCTTTATCTGCTGACCTCCCTCCAGCAATGCACTTGGCCTTCATTGCTCAACTTTTCTGCACAACTAATCTTCCCAACTAGTTTTGTTGCCTGATGTCATTCCATCCCAGGTGCAGGACTTTGCATTCGTCCTTATTGAACTTCATGAGATTTCAGTCAGCCCATTTCTTCAGGCTCTTGATATCCTCCTGAACAGCAGCCCTGCCCTCAAACGTTCAGATTTTGCTGTTTTCCACAGTCTTCCTCATAGTGCATTCTCCTTATTCAGGTTCTTAATAAAGGTATCTTCTCCAGTAGTAACCTGTAAGGAGCACCACTACCAGCTGGACTTCATACCATTGATCACAACCCTCAAGTGTACTAGTCCAGCTAATTTTCCACCCACACTTATTGAAACCATATCACTGCTTTGTTTAAAGTATACTATGGAAGACCATCATGAAAACTATAGTAGAGACAGGGTAAATGACGCGCACTGCATTCCCATTGGCTGCATAGCTGATTATCTCATTATAGAAAGCTATCAAGTTGCTCAGGCAACTGAGCAACTGAGAGAAATCTGTTCTAACTGTTCCAGTCACCTCCAGTCCATCATATACCCTACATAAAGAATCCATCAGCATTTGCTCCATAATCTTCCCAGGAACTGATGTGCGAATGACTGGTTTGGAGTTCCACAGAACTTCTTTCTCTTCCTGAAGGTTTGTCTTATGTTTGTTTTACCATCCATCAAGATGGTAAAACATTTTACCAGCTATCAGGATTGCCACAGTCTTTCAAAGATACTGTAGTGTAGCCTTGCAGTGACACTGGCGAGTTCCCTCAACACCACCTGTATCTCAGAAGTTGGTTATTAAAAGTAATTCTTTATCTTAGGCACTGTGCATTAGCATACATATTTCCACTTCTCTCTCGCTCCCTGTATACATATAGAAATATATAGGTTAACATTTAAGTAGAAAAATTCCAAACCAGTGGTAAGAGAATATAGATTTTCAAGAAAATGTTAGAAGAGGATATAGCTTAGATTTCTGAACTTTTTGAAGTCAAATTGAGTTTTGCAATTTACTTCAATGATACAAAATTTCACTTACAGTATTTATTACTTTATAAAATTTGGAGCATAACCTGCCTTTGAATCAAGTGTAGAGATTTCTTTGACACTCGTTCTGAAGTCTTAGAGGAAAAAATGAATATGAATTGGAATTAAAAAAATAATTGAAAAGATAGAGCATTCATAATTTTTTTCTATGAAGTCTTGTCAGATATAAGGAAAAAAATGGGGCATTAGCTTCCTGAAAATTAATTTCCATTTCTTGATTGACAGCAGATCTTTATACTGGGTCAATGTTAACCTATTTAAGTGACTCCATTTGTATGAATTCTGTACATAGGATCCCCTTTTGAACAAACGTGTAGTTTGGATGTAGTGGGCAAGAAAGGTGACCACAAAAGATATCTTTGAAAGTGAAGTTTCTCCTGAGAGTGGCTTAGTGGTTTCAATCATTTTATTTGGCCAGACATTCAATCAGAAGTCTACAGAGTCCATTCAGATGGACTATCTAGTCAAGTTAATAGATTAAGAATATGAACATATTTAAGCACTAAACTGGTTGTTTTAAGAAAGAGAAAATCAGCCATTTTAGGGCAGTTTTTAAATGTGAGTTGAACACTTAAACTGTCTCACTGGAGATTAAGAGACTGCAGTAAACAGTGGCCAGCAGATGCAGTAGGGAGTCAAATGAGATGTGAATATCTTCACTGCCTCAGTATAATGAAGATTAGTGTGATAGAATGGAAGTGGAAGATAAGCAAATTAGTGGAAAACTTCATTAAGGGAGTTAATTTTCTCACTGGTCTATAATGACGGTTGGCAGAGCCAAAGACACCCATGGAGAAAATTCATTTGGTTAATGCTCAAGCTAGACAATAGTAAGCGTACACAGAAAGAAAGAAAGCCTTCTTCTAAATATATACTTCACTAGTCACATTTACTGCATTATAAGGCATGCTTCTGCAAACCCTTAGAAGAAGGAAAGGATTAGTTTTGATCCATATGAAATAGTGAATTCAAGTAAAAAGACATAGAAATGATAATGCTTGAGCAACTTAAGGGCTTGAGGCTCTTAATCCAGTCTGTTTAACAGAAACGGAAAATGAGCACATCCTACTGTTAATATTTGCAAATTTCTTAGTTGGGGAGAATTATTTTTTCTGTTGGCAACAGTTCAGTTAGGGTTTAGGGTGTTGTTTTTTTTTAAACTTCAGTTCTGCAGCACATATTTAGAACCAATTTGTTAACATTTGCTTTGCTTGTTAAATAATGTCTGTTTTTCCCATGCCAATACTTTCCTGATCAACCCAGGGAACTTTTTTCCTTTTACTTAGGGATTTTATTTATTTTTTACCCCACTATAATAAAAACTAATAGCAATGGTGTGACTTACTAGTCAACTTTTCTTTAGGAAGCAATACCTCCCGTTTTGTTACCTAACATGGCGGAACTAGTCAAGGAGAGTGATGGCAGATGGCCTTTGAGCATGGAGCAGTATGGCACATGCCATCTTCATGCCATCTCCTGTCAAGATAGGCTGAGACAGTTGGGGCTGTTCAGCCTGGAGAAGAGAAGGCTGCGTGGAGACCTCATAGCAGCCTTCCAGTATCTAAAGGGGGCCTATAGGGATGCTGGGGATGGACTCTTCATTAGGGACTGTAGTGATAGGACAAGGGGTAACGGGTTAAAACTTAACCAGGGGAAGTTTAGATTGGATATAAGGAAGAAATTCTTTCCTGTTAGGGTGGTGAGGCACTGGAATGGGTTGCCCAGGGAGGTTGTGAATGCTCCATCGCTGGCAGTGTTCAAGACCAGGTTGGACAAGGCCTTGGGTGATATGGTTTAGTGTGAGGTGTCCCTGCCCACGGCAGGGGAGTTGGAACTAGATGATCTTAAGGTCCTTTCCAACCCTAACTTTCTATGATTCTAAGATGGACTTCCTTCTTGTGGATCTCAAGTATGTCTGATCAGTCAGTCTGAAACTCCTGCTGAAGATCCTGCTTGGAAAGCCAGATTTCTGAACTATTTTGTGACTTACAGAAGTGGTTACAGACCTTTTCCAGATTCTCAAAGGTTTCCTCAGAATGGTCCAGCATACACACTTCTCACTGTAAACAGGGTGTGAAAGTCACTGAAGCATTTGGTTTTGCTACTCTGTCCTTAGTTCATGTAATTAGATCATTGTGGGGCAGTGGCATTTGGGTAGCTCAGGATTCAGTTTCCTAAAAGTATTTTTACTAGTGCCATTTGAAATGCTCTTGATCTGAGCCAACTACACGGGGCTGGCAAATATGACATACTTCGCAGAGATTTGCACCCTTGCTTATCAGTATGATACTGTATCCAGTGGCTAGACAGCTGGGTTGTTCTTCAGCCTCTGGAATAATGCCTTCATCTCTGCAGAGTACAACTTAACCACCTAAATTTAGGTGGTAGTAACCTCTGAATGAATCCCGCTCTGGTTGCCTAGACTCACACTAGGGAAAAGACAACTGTTCTAAAATAAGATTCATGTGCCCTATTTGAAATGTTTACATTAAGATAAGTAACATCCTTCAAATGTCTGTTTCTCATTACTCACTATTGAAGGATGCTACACAGGTTTCTCTGATTCTGTGTGTTCCATCCCATTTGTGTTTGGTGGCTCAGCAGCGCAGCTTAACAATGCAGACTGGTTTAGGCATAGAAAGTATTAAATCTTGTCAAATTCTCCTTGCATGATGCATTAAATTGTCTTTCAAATAACAAGTAAAAGAGATTCTATCATAACCTACCTGCATGTTTTGTAGATTGAAAAGTATTCCAATTATTTCTTGTAATGGTTTGCTATTATTACTTATCATACCTTAATTATGGCTACTTATATTGCCTTTCCAGTTTCTGTCTCTGCAGTCGTATTTTGCATGTATTATTCTTTCCTGGGTACTATTAATATTGTACAGCATAAAAGTGAAGTAAATATGAATGTTTCAGTAAAGCAGGCCTTCTCTCTAGATAAAAAGTACTGAAAAAGAGGTAAAGAAGAATAGAAATTGAAAAGTCCTTGCTCAGACACCAAACATGGGGAATCTGAATCTTCACTGTTAAATTTCTAGATCCACAGAACTGGGTATAAGCTACTAGCATTTAAAAACTAAAACCACATTAATAATCAAGAAAAGCATGAGAGAAGTCGATTTCCCAACTTGTTCTGCATAAGAAAAAAAAAAAAGAATCTATATATATGTCTACTGTAGTTTTTACTCAGTTTAGAAATCTCACTCTGAAGTGAAAACTTTTTCATTAGTGAGTACTTATACTCTTCAGGTGGCAAGCCTGTGAAAAATATTATTTCTCATTAATTTGAATTTATATGAAAACAAATTATATTAATCACCCCGTGGATATTCTCAGCATGTGGAAAGTAATTAAAATAGGTATGTACCTTGTGATATGAAGTTTATTCACAGGTTTTGATTTAGCAGCTTTGCCGGTAGTCAAAGGAGCAGAGCATTGGTATGAAGCTGAAGAAGAAAACGCTGTGTGAAGAAACACGTCCTACTCTATTAGAAATGGAAAACAAGTAAGAGTGATGACAAAAAAAACCCAGATTTGTGTTTGGGCCTAATTAATTTCCCTAGCCCGTTTCCAAAATCGATCTTCTCCCACTTGCTAATGCTAATTATCATTTAACCATTACGTATTTAAACATTCAGACCATCGAAATCAATTAGCATAACAAGTTTCTGGCATAATTCTGCTTGAACACTGTGTATTTTTCTTTCCTTAAAATTTCTAATGGAAATCAGTATCTTATCTAAATAAAATCAGAGCAAAACAGACTTATCATGCATAAAGCACTATGTCTGCTATGGAAATAGAGAAAGCTCATCCAGAACTTTGTGTAGGAGTGGAAAATGATGCATTGTAGTTACTCTACTTATTAAGAAAATAAGCAAAACCCCACAACTTATTTTAAAAGTATTTAAAAAGTGTAACAAGGCTTTTCATTGTAAGCTATGCTGTAAAGGACAGTAGTGAAGATGTAACAGAGGAGCTCTGCTGCTACCTTTTCATTCTCTAGCTGGAGTTGGAAAAGCCTCTCCCTCTCCCAAGGCCGCTTTCACTGGCTGCTTTCCCAAGGACTCACTGACCTTGGCAAGAATGTATTACAATATGTGTGTAACTGCAAAGGAATGGGACATCAGGTTGTTGGAGCCACACACACATGGTTTATTTTACTGTTGACACCTAAAGTAGCTAAGAACCCAACTCTAAAGGTGAAACCCAAAATTCTGATTTACAAGGAGAGTTTAAAAGGTGTACATATAAAATGCTCCAATGCTCTCTGTCTGAAAATCAGCAGCCTCAGTCGATTCTGTCAGTAATGACAAAGTGGTCTTCACAGAGGAACTGGATGCTCTAATTAGGAATGCAACTGGAAACATCAGAGATGCAAATTCATTTTGTTGTACCAGCAAAGAAAACAGATGGGAAAAAGCATGTTCTCTGCCTGTGATTTTTGCCTGATCATGCTAGCAGCAAAGAAACCCAAGAGGATATTTGGACTACAGATCGTAACACCCTTCCCTTCTACATATTTCCTTGAACTGTCAGATATTCCTATCTTGTACAAGCTGTAGACAATAGGCAGTCAGTTTTGCCTGTGTCCCAGGTTTTTGGAAATTTGGGAATCGACAACCCAGGTAAGAAGCAAGAAAGAATCAAACCTTAGTTGTTACAGTGGTATGTCCAGACTTGCATCCTTTTTCACTGAATCATGAATTGTGAAAGTGAAAAGCATTTTTAGTACCTATAAAAGCCCTTAGATGACAAGAACATTTTTCTTAACCTTGCTTTCTTGCTTCACTTACAAGCGCATGGTATCTCTACTTTGTCTTTCCCATTTGATCTAATTGAGGCTCCCTACGATCATGGACTGCTTCCTTCATGTCCCACTGCTTGGCCTTCAAGAAATTCAGTAACAGCTCATATTTTTTCTTTGCACACAGAACATTAAAGAACTGTATCTTTTTTCTGCATTGACATCTTACTGCTCAGAATGTCAATGTCAAGGGAATGGTAAAACAGAGAACAAGATATGACATTTTAGTACAGTAAAATTCAATAACCCTTTTTGCAATATTTCTCTCAGCTGGGGAAGACAAATATGGAATAAAGGTGGAGGAGAGAGAATCTGAGGTATGCCAGTGGAGTGTAATAAATCCTCTGGAAGGGCTTAGCTTTACTAAAATTAGTTTATTATTTCATATCTGCAGAGGCTGAGAAATCTGGCATTGTTGGAGATGCTCAAAAATCAGTGAAGCAAAACCCTGTGCTCTCTGAGCTGGAAGATCCTGCTCTGAGTGGGCTTTGTAAAAGAAGACCTGCAGGGTCCTTTCCAACTTCTGTTCTGTGATTCTGTGGAGTGTCTTATCCAAGGCTAAGCTAAACCTATAAGGTTCTATTTACTGGCTTATCTGCCTTACCTTTTTTCTTGTTGGGTTTTGTTGTTTTTTTTTTGTTTTGTTAGTTTGGTTTAGTTTTTTTACAGATTAGTCAAAATAACATACCTAAAGTTTATACCCAACTTTTTGCTTTTTTCTAGCCTGAAATTCAAGCGTCTTGTGTCCATTGTTAAATGTCTCCTAGGTATTATCCTGTTTATATCATCATCTCTGTCAAGAATTAATGTGGTCAAGTTCTCTCTGACCTGATCCACTACATTTGTCCCAAATAAAGTAGAACTTAAAAGATTAAACCCTCTCTGTTCAAAGGAACCAAGAGATGGTTTGTTTTGGTTTTGTCGTTTGTTTTTTTTTTTTTTTTTAAGAGAAAGCCTTTGATGTAATGAACTGAAATCTTTGAAAAAGATTTTGGCATATGGCAAAAACTTTCAAGAATGAATGGAATAGTTTTGCATAATTGCAAATGAACAACTCATCATCAAGAAATGGCAATAGAAAGACCCACAGAGCCTGTTTTTGATGCTGCTGATAACAACACAAGGAACCAACCATGGTAGTATTAGAATAGGAATGTTTTCTGTATGAATATCACAATATACGTCGCTGCGCCATAGACAACCTTTTCTAAAAGTCAAGCAAAACTTGCAGATCTTAGTAAAATGCAAAATTCATTGTGCTAAGTTCATGATGTTGTGTATCTTAACAAAATACCATAGAACATATCATGCAGCCTGGAATTACAGCTGAGTCACAGAAAGGAAGAGAGGAATAAGGAAAAAATAAGAATGCCTGTGTAGCAAAGAGGGTTCTTCAGATTCTGCCTGGCTTCCCGGAAACTACGGCAGTAAAGAACATACACTACAGGAGATCAGCTAGAGAGTGTGTGTTTCAGACAGACTAGTTTAGCAACTGTGATTTTTAGGGGAGAGACATTAGACTGGATCAAAAGAGAACTGAGTTTTGATTACTTAAAAGACTTTTTTATGACATAATATTTAAATAACTTGTTTCAAAAAGCAAGATCATAGTGGGAAAGTTTGTGAAGGGCTGAGCTGATTAAAAAGAAAAAAATAATATTTTATTAAAAGGCCATCTTCCAAAATATACTGCTGAAGGTAGGATGGGCAAACCTACTAACAACTGAGGGAACATATCGAAAGTCATATGTCAAGGGACAGCAAATTTCTCTCCTTGCCTAATAGTCTTGCTGTGTTGCTAGGACCTGGGAAGACAGCCCCTCTGATTCTATGCAAATACTGATTAAGTATCAGACACTAGGGTTGTCTATCCCAGTGAAACTGAAAATCTGTGATTTAGCTAGTTTTAGGAGTATGAATAACAGCATCCAGAATTGTTTATAGTGCAATAAAGATTGCATAGAAATGTAATAATCTCTCCTCTTTTCTAAGATCATTACATTAAAAGTACTTTATGTGAAAAAAAAGAACAGGGAAAGGATCAATCATAGAATTGGGGGTGGGGGGAAGTAGCCCTAATGTTCAAATGATAGCTGGGATTTCAGCAGAAACTATAACAGCTTGGCATATTAAAATCCTGCTAGGTTCCCTGTAAGACTACATAATCAGAAAGCTCACATATATTTCTATATGGCTATCCTCGCACACCAAACTGAATTTCATTGGACAATACAGGTCTTCCGACAGTCAAGACATGAAAATAATTTTGCCAATTCATTTTTTTGCCCATTTTAATGATCCATCTTTTTACAGTCCTATATGGAATTACTGGCAGCATCTTTACATAAGTGATTTAATGTTCTGCTTTCCTGCTGCTGT
The DNA here is from genome assembly GCF_028554395.1 of Pezoporus wallicus. NCBI lineage: Eukaryota > Metazoa > Chordata > Aves > Psittaciformes > Psittacidae > Pezoporus > Pezoporus wallicus. The sequence goes on along the minus strand of NW_026636323.1, from coordinate 985,971 downwards.
TAAACATGATAGCAATTAGTTACTCAGTATCTAAAGTATGTGCAAGTAGAGTGTATTTTATTAAGCTTTTGTTAATGTCCACCCTATATACCGATTCCCAGGCTCAAAACTTTTCAGCTACATTTTATTTCTTTGCAAGAGGCTGTGGGGACATTATCTACCTTTTCATATCTGTCCAGGATTTGCTTTCTTGAACCTCATAAAGATACTGCTTCCAGTCCTTTGAAAATTCCCACCTCTCAAATTCCAGGATTGTCAGGGGATTTATTGAAACCATTCTGATGTACCTTTGTTCACAAACCTGTGATGCCTTTCATAATGAAATGTATCTTTTTATACTATAGTGTGGCTCTTCCAACTATGTGATTTTGCAAGGGGAGAACATTTCAGGGCAGATAATCTGGCAGATCTCATTAAAAGAGGTCAGTGTCTGGACAGCATTATATTTTAAATGCTTTTCTGTTGAAATAGTTTTGCCCTTTTTCAGATCTGAGCACAAGTCCCCAGTGCATACCAGCCCTTTGAAAAAGCTTGCATTTAGAAAGGAATATATCCAGGACTGGTTATGCTGTTTCTTCATTAGATGATTGTCTAAGAAGGGTAAATTACTGAAGAAGTCAACTACTCCCTGAAGTATTTTATTTTTTATTTATTTATTTTGGAAGACAAACACAGTGTTTATTAATCTTTTTAAAGAGCTTCCCAGAGAGAAGTTTAGAGTAGGTGTTTGTGGGAATTTAGTTCCTGTTTTCAAAAGTAAGCACTGTTAAGTCCTGGATACAAAGCCACAGAGAATGATACATAAATAGTTACATTATACTGCAAATTATGAGGTTGAAGGTTCCACATCACTTAGAAAATAGTTTTATTTAATGGGCATGTTACTAAAGGTACATAAAGATTATCTTACCCTACAGTTTCTGCTTTTGTCATTGTTGTATATGAACATTGAAAGTGTCTTTCAAATGTTAATTTATCTGCTTTTGTCCAGACAAAACTTACTAGCCATCTCAAGGTGCAGTGAGATAAGATCTTGAGAAGGGATTTCCAAATTTCTTAGCCGTTTAAGAATATATACTCTCTGTAGTTTATATCTTCAGCTACATCCTCAAGAAAGACTCCTCAGGAGCATTGGGACTGAACCTACTTAGAACAACTTTCAAAGAAATGGTAAGGTATTGTGTAGCTGCTTTGGAAGAAATTACTTCCCTTTGCAATAGGTCTGGCAGCTGATCTGGGGAGGCTGTGTGCATTTTGACTGGTGTGTTAGTCCTCTAGAGAAGGATTTCTGTGTCTTCCTCTGTATTTAGCTGGCATTTGAATATTGCCTGTTCCCTCCTGAATTGCCCCAGAAATCCTTCTGACTTGGAGGAGGTTTGGCTTTTTCCTGCATCTGTGCTAAGAAACACGAGCAAACTGAAGAGAGGAAGATTTGTTCTTCTGCAGTTTCAGACTTCTGGGGAGGTTGTGGATTATTATTTGTCTTTCTAGCCAGGGAGGCCAGAAAAAAGGGGGCCCACACTCTTTCAGGCTTCTCTATAATATATCAGCCAGCCTGGTGATACAGGCTTTCTGGGAAGGAAAGGGGAGTAGGTATAGGAGGTGGGAGAAGGACAACTGTTGTTTTGAGTAGGTGGAGCTGTTTCACAGCTAGAGCCACAGCTGTTTTCAACAGGAGAGAGCTCTAAATGCATTAGTAAGGCATTTGGTTTCAGAGAATAAAAGATGTGAAGAAATTGAAAGAGAAAAACCACACCCTTTTCTTTCACATCTGAGCATGCTGGATTTTCAATATAATCCATTAACCTACACATAGCCTTTCATCAGAGCCCTTGGGAGACTGGAATATTTTTGGCAATGTACTGTTATGAAAAATGCAAGTTAAAACCCCACATAAGTGCCCTCTCCCCAGCAACTGAAGGGGTCTTAGGGAAAGTCAAGTCTTTTTTCCGAGCATACCAAGAACCATGTGAAATTGCATGCACATCAGGTATGTTTCACTCCATATTTACATGGTTTTTGTGAAGAAATAAAAAAAGACCCATAATTTACCATAATTTGTCTGCTTAGTGCTCAATACATAAGACATTCACGAAGTCTTTTAAATATGTGCTATTAGGATAAAAAACCCACAAATTTACAGGAAGGTAGTTGGAAAAATAGACGGGATTAGACAGTCTGAAATAGTAAATTCTTCTGATTAATTACAGAACCATTCTGTTAGTTTCATTGAAGGCATCCATGGTGTAATACAAGAACTTGCTGGTCATTCTAGTTGACATGGTAGCACATTATTTTCTAGTTTCAACCTGACTTACTGTGATGATGCTCTACATCATTTGCCTTAGTGTTTTTTAAAGGATCTTCAAGATGCCCATTTTATTGTTTCTAAGAAACATTTTTAATTTTATATGGAATAGGTAAGATTTTGCATCTGCTGAAATTATTCTGTTTTTTCTTATGGAATCTGGATTTTAATACAGTCAATGCTTTTTAAATGTAATGCTGAGCTCTTTCATTGTTTAACATGTAAACTATGTATGTTCAATATTTTACAAGCAGATTATATTTGAGGACTAATCAAGCATTACAGAGGAGTTATAAAATATAATAAAAGATGTCTGAGTGACATTCAAACACTGGTACCATAATTATGGGTTTACAATACTGTATTCAAAGCTTTATTCTTGAAAGTGACATTATTGACTAGCTAAATCCATTTTCCTCTATGGTCATTGGTTAACAATCATGCATTTTAACTCTTTCTGCTCTGAAGTGTGTTTTGGCCACATTTGAAGAAATCCATTGTAAAAATCTGCCTGCAGAAAGATGCAGACAGAAGTATGTGTTTTTTCCACTTGGTTGTAGCTAACAGATGCTATACAAGTGTATTATCAGCAGCTATATCTTGTTGCAGCAATATTTTATCCTTTTTTCTAATAGCTATTTTTATAACTTCCAACAGGTTTTTGTGAGTTCAGAATATCTAGTATCTGCAGCTGAATAAGAAAATGTCACTGATTTTCCACAAGTTGGCATGTAAGAATCAGTCTGGATGTATTTTGATTAGTGTCAGTTAATATACACTTTGTATATGTCAAATGCATATGCATACTCAATGAAGAAGGAATACATTCATAGGACAGAGTATACTATGGTTGGCTATTTAAATACAGTGCTGCAAATGATGCTCTATTACTAGATATAGTGTAGAGTTGACTACTTTTATATAATTTAAAGCATAATTTATCAAAATAAAATCTAACCTAAGCACCTTGCAGTTACTTGTACCATGAAATGAGACTAAAACCTGATTCATAGAATGAGATTCTGTGGAATTGTCCAGTTACTTTGGGAGAAATTATTTATTCACTATGCATTATTATTTATTCGTGCTTACCTTTTATGATAGACAAAGATCAGTATCAATACATATTTCTTTAATGTAGATAGGTAACTTTTAAAGCAGGCATTTAGTTATTATTAAAAATGTTTCATACAATCATTTAGTTTGTGAATTACTGAACAGTTTCTGTTCAAGAGAATTTCCTACTCAAAGCAAGAAATAATTCCGACCTAAGTTTCCATCCAAGCACAAACTAGTCATGATTTTGCAGATATAATAGTTCAGCTACTGATTGCTTTCTTATGGTGCTTCAAATCTCCACACTCTCTAAATTTCCTAGTACTGCGGTAAATCAAAGCAATAAAATCTGCTACCACCAAAAAGTTGCCACTACAGTACTTTTTATATCTTATTTAGATGCTGAATAAACAAGTAATCTGAGAAACTGTGCTTACAACATATTTTCAGCAAAAGAGACTTCTGGCATCTGAAAAAATGTACTGATCAGAACTGAGCAATCTCCTGCAATTTGCATAAGATTCATCCTGAGCGCTCTCATGATGATGGAGTTACTTGTTTGAATCTGTAAAGCTATTTGCACTATTCCAGAGACGCAGAAAGAGTTATAAATTTGATATTGTTGGTTGGTAAGGATCATCTCTTGTTTAACCAACTCCAGGAAAGCAGTGGTCCATCACCTATAATGGTTACTTGTTATGACAAATGTTGTCACTCTGACAAACGCCCCCACTTCATTCCTTTTATTCATGGTATTTATTGCTGAGCATCACATCTTATGGTACGGAATATCCCTTCGGTCAGCCAAGGCCAACCACCTCATCTGTGCTCCCCCAAACCTCCCACGAAGCCCAAACCCACTAGTCATGAGGGCAGCACGAGAATCAGAAAATGCCTGGTTGCTATGCAAGCACTGCTCAGCAACAACTGAAACATCCCCTTGCCATCAACACCGCCTTCCTCACAAATCCAAAACATTGCCCTATAATGGAGCCCCAAAGAAATTTAACTCCAGCACAGCTGAAATCCAGTTCACAAAATGACTCTTTGAGAACTGCAAACAGCCCAAGGTAATTCAACACTACATTCTTTGACTAGTCTCTGCTAACTGTGAGGTGTTATCAGAAGGAAATTAAATGATCTAAAGCCATCTCCAGGTTTTCATGTGGTTCAGCTTTGGTTTGGCTCAAAGACCTCCTTATTCATCCCAGAAGGATGGTGACAAAGAAGAAACTTCAGATTTAGATTCTTTCCTGAGATCCTTAACAATGTGCCTGAAGTTAAATTTTAAGACTGAAAACTTCAGAATATTGCAGTAGACTTGCAGATCCAGGAAACTGGAGGAAAAGTCATTGTCAAAGTATCTCAGCTGAAAAACTTATGCAATTGTTTAACCATTAATTGCAATGCAATTTATTGAGCAGCTCATTTATTTAATTAAACATATCTATACAGTTCATGCAATAAATATAGGTGAGTTTTTCAATTACTGTTTGCATATGGTTGAAAACTTTATTATTCTAGATTTCACAAATGCAAACATATCCAAGAATAAAGAATAAAATAAAAATGCTAAAGGTAAAAATATCTCACCAATTTAACTTCAGCTTCAAAGCCCAGTTGGTCATCTTGCATTGACAAGTAGTAAAGAAACTCAGTCTCTTTTCCCCTTCTTCCTACAAATATGTAAATTTTGTGGCCAGATTCACAGTTTTCATAAAGAGAATAGGAAAAAACTTCAGAGATTTTTCTCATGTTAAATTTGAGGAACAAAGCAATCCATATGGTAATCAATATAGTTAATGATAAACTGTAGGCCAAAGTGAATCATACCAAGAAAGAAAATGGTATTTTTACCAGACTGCAGACACTGTATACAAGACATCTAATTTTGGAGTCACTCTGCAGCAGATCTCTGTCTCCTTCTACAGATGAGAAATACAATCTAGCAGTACATAGCAATGTTCTCAAGTCCGTATAAAAGACATATAATTGCCATCTACTAGAAAAAGTTCTCTGAAAAATCATAGAATCATAGAATCGTTAGGGTTGGAAAGGACCTTAAGATCATCTAGTTCCACCCCCCTGCCATGGGCAGGGACACCTTATGCTAAATCATATCACTCAAGCCCTCGTCCAACCTGGTCTTGAACACTGCCAGGGATGGAGCATTCACAGCCTCCCTGGGCAACCCATTCCAGTGCCTCACCACCCTAACAGGAAAGAATTTCCTTCTTATATCCAATCTAAACTTCCCCTGTTTAAGTTTTAACCCGTTACCCCTTGTCCTGTCACTACAGTCTCTAATGAAGAGTCCCTCCCCAGCATCCCTATAGGCCCCCTTCAGTTACTGGAAGGCTGCTATGAGGTCTCCACACAGCCTTCTCTTCTCCAGGCTGAGCAGCCCCAACTTTCTCAGCCTATCTTCATACAGGAGGTGCTCCAGTCCCCTGATCATCCTCGTGGCCCTCCTCTGGACTTGTTCCAACAGTTCCATGTCCTTTTTACGTTGAGGACCCCAGAACTGCACACAATACTCCAGGTGCGGTGTCACAAGAGCAGAGTAGAGGGGCAGGATGACCTCCTTCGACCTGCTGGTCATGCTCCTTTTGATGCAGCCCAGGAGGGCCAATATCTTGGCTTTTTGATTTTATTATCCAGGAAGATTATTTTACCATGAATGGTGGAAGAACAACATAATTTTAAGTGAGCAGGGACACCTCTCATCATATCTCTGCCAAACATGTCTTAGCAAAATATGTACAAGTGATGAGAAGGAAGAAAAGAAGCAATATGCCTTTGGCAGCCAAATTCTAAATTCAGTCATTATCACAAGCAAGAGAGATAATTAGCATTGTGTCTGAAACACTATTCTTAACCCAGGAGAATATTACTAATAAAATGTTGAACTTGATCCTTGATTTGAGATTGATCATCTCTGGAACTGAGCATCACTGCAATTAATCTTTCATCAACTAAAATTCTCACCACAGAGGTGCCATTCTGTACTTGAAACACAAAAGGAAGGGACTTCCCAAAATTGCTCTTGTCAATTTCCCTATGTTTCAGCACTGCAAAAAAATAGCATAGCAAGTTCCTACATGCTGCCATTTCAAGAAATGAACTTTTCAGGATGATAGATGAATAAACAAACAATTAAGAACTGTAATGAGTTCAGGCATTGTGCACAGTCCTATGTTCACACACCGTGATGGTAAAGGGTATTGTGCATACTGCAGCTGATGATCTGCTAAAGTTGGTGATCTAGACACACTTGATTCCTTATCCAAGCAAATCATATTGGCAGCTGAAGGACAGTTAGCAGCAATGGTAGCTGAAGAATTTGTAATTCTCATGCCTGAGATGACTGATGCTTGTGACTTTTGTCTAAAATTGCTCCCTTAAGCTGTAATACAGAATATAAGTATCTATTCATGTTTTCTTCTGAAACTGCTGCTCCAACTCCTGCAATATGCCCACTTGCACTTCTGGAGGTGAAGAGTTACAGGATTTCATCAGCTCACAGAAGACTCCATTTGATTTTTTTTTTTTAATTTTTCTTTTTTTTTTTTTGAGCAACCAGCTCATTCATTAGCTGTCTCAAGATGTTTGCAGCTTAGAAAATGAACTGTCAAGGGTTATGGTTTTAACCCCTTATTTCCTCCATTCTCCATGGATGACAGACAGAAGCTGGGGCAGTAGGACTGTGTGATACTGCAGAGCATGAACTGTCTCTTTTTAAAGCTCTTTCTTCTGCATGAACCTTTCTTGAATCAAGGGAAGAGTTACTTTCCTGTTATTATTGCTAAAACAATTGCAAGGAATTGCAGCCCCAAAAGAGTTTCCTAGTGTGCAAAGCAGCTCACTATCATGCTGAAAAATTTTGTCAGTATTTAAGCCAACCATTTGATGTTCTTAGGCCTTTTGAGTTGCTGTTCATGATAGATTTTATAACTGTATCAACACTGCTCTTCAATCTATATGAGGGATTTCCATTCCATTTGTCATATCAACAAGAATTATACTAGTAAGTATGAAAGTGTAGCAGTCTAGTTAATGTAATTTCCCAAAAATCTTATCACATTTTTATGATGCCATCAAAATATTTGAAATAATATTATCATCTATGCTGAAAAAGGAATCCAGGATTACAGTTTAATTGACTATTTGTAATTTATTAGAAGTACAGTGTGCTCAATAAAATTTACGTGACAAAACTTTAAGACTAGAAATGTTTTTCAATTTTCTGTTTCTGATGAAAAAGGAAAATTCTTTGTTATTACTAATAGTTCTTATTCTATGGATGCATAATAAAAATGTAAACAAGCTATTTTGTTCTTCATTATTGCTACTGACAAGGCCCCAGAGCATGTCAGATACTGTTGACATACTCCCCTGAGTTTATTCATCAAGCAAGATGATTGTTTCTTTTGCTTTGAAGAGGCGGATACAGGTAGATTGAAATGCCACACCCATTTTAAGCCTCAAACAGAGCAAGTATAGATAATATTTGTGATGTCAAAGAATTATGTTATTTCTAATCCACCAAAATATTAGCAGAAAGGTGAGATTTCAGAAAAATCAGTTTTATTCTCTTTGCCTTTTCACTCGTGTTAGTCCTGTTAGTGTCTTTATAATGGATGTTAAAGATCACTAAGCTCATACCTGAGGAAATACCCCCAAATTTTCGCTTCTTGATGTGCAAAGGCAAAGTTAGAATGTTTACTCTTAATAAGATAGCCATCTGTTGACATACATCATCTTTTTAAACAAGCTCTAAATTTATGTCTTCGCGCTGCTAATGTCTTTATGGTTCATCTCAAAATATCTTCACCTTTCTTTCAGATTTCATCAGGCTTCATCAAGAAGCTGGAACAGGAATTCTGTGACTGACACACTTGTTGCATTTGCTACATCTGGTATTTGAGTTTTATTTGTGTCTCAAACACCAAGATACTAGAATAGAGGTCCCTGTGTAAGGCCCATCCATATTGTCTTTCATTCTCATTGTGCTACCCTGAAAACACTTGCTTGGATTTAACTAAATCTAAAACTAAAATAAAGATTTTATTTCAATTGTACTGAGTTAAATGACATTCTTGGATCTATGAAATCATGTCAGTGGTCATTCTGATCAGGAAATTATATTAAAATGCTCTCTGCCTTCATATCGGGGATCTAAAGCTGTTACTTCTCTCCAGCTATAACTCAATTTATACAACGTTAAAGCTTTAAACTGGGCTAATTTTAAGATACTCTATCTTTGATATTGATGAAATAGTTTATAGTAGTTCCCTGTCATGCGTGTACTGAGTAAGCTTATTGAGCTTTTTATAAAGTTCAGCATGTTCTTAATGGCAAAGGCTGTAAAACTCATATATTGATCAAAACCTTATATTAGTGGACTGGCTGTGGGGATTACTAGAGGTACAGCTATCTTTTCCAACCAATACTACAAAGTCAACCTCTAGAGACATTTGCAGTGTTCTCTTCCCTATGGCAGGTAAAGGTTAACTCAGTTGAAACCTCACCTCAAATGATGCAGTCATTTGAAAGAAGCAGTAATAGGTGGTAATGTCTTTATAAATCTTCATCTTACTGGACATGTGGAGGCTACTGACTGCATAAGCATCCTTGGACATTGTCTGCAAACCTTAAGTTCAGACAAGCCATAAAAATGTACTTACTCCATTAATGAGATGCTTTCTGTGAAAGGACAAGCTTTTGAAATTACTCTGCAATCCCCTCACTGGTCAGCCCAAGACAGATTCATTGCCTTGGTTGCTGGTAAGAAAGGAACATGAAAGGTGACTCTTCATTGGAAATGATCAGTGAGTATTAAAAAAAAATATCTGAATTGCTGCAGTTTTTTTACTTTAATTCACAATCTTTTAAACTGCATCATGGACAATAAGTTATAAGGTCCACATTGTTTAAAGAACTTACTACCAGTTCTAAACAGAGATCTGACAAATTTGAAACTGTCAAAATAGTTGGAGTTAATAGTACTCATATCTCAATGAGGTATATATGGGGCACACGTCCCTCCCAAATAAGTTGAATCTTCTGCATTGCATTATCTCTAATTTTATTTTATTTTTTTTTTTTTAAGGAGAAAAAGGCATCTGATAATGTATATTTGCTCTGAGTCTCTGTGTACTGCGTCAAAGAACTTTTAAGCCAGATACTCCTGATCAGTTCTAAGGTCATATGTTGTTCCTCACAATTCCTGTTCTTCAGCTGAAAGCCTTGAAAATAAATCAGTCATGAAAGCATATGTATGGTTTATTTCTCAGTGACAATTACACTTTACACTAAATATGTAAGATATTTTTTTTCTGAGCTTACCAGTAACTTAATTTGACAAATATCCATTAGTGCTGAACTTACTTCTGTAGTCGCATTTTTCTTTGATGTAATATATTAAAACTAAGCTATTAGTTTTTTGTGCGGTCCATTTGGAATGATGCTGACTGTCTTTCTGTAAAGACAAATAGCCTTGAAGAGCATGTTTTAGAAATTCCATCATGACAAGAAGGATGTGATCAGTAGCAGTGCAATTATGTTTCTTAAAAGCTTTTCTGTTCCAGTATCAATTAGGAATATTGTGGTTTTCTTCCACTGTCTTACAACACTTACACAGATGATGGTTTGACTTTTTAATGTTTTCTGCTGTTGTATATTTATGATTACATTACTGAGTGATTAAGTTTTAAGAATTATCTGGACTCCTTTGAATGCTTGAAAACACGCATAGCAATATACTTGTTGAAGTGTGAAGACTGTGATCCATTATATCTCTCATCTCTCCTTTGTTTCAAAAGTTAAATTTATAATTTGTGAACTTTGTAAAATCCATTTTTTATAAATAAACAACAGACTAGTCTCCTACTATTATTGCTAACAGAGAGCTGAATTGCCTGTCTTAGGAATTGAGCCATTGAAACACTAATAGGTATGAAACGCCAGTATGTATGGAACATGAATATGCATGCAAGCACCTGTACAGATCATAAACTCTGAATCCTTATGGAGAAGCTCTGTGAAAAACTTTATCCATAGATGATACAGCTTTGGAACAATGTCTGATTGCTACCAGAAGTCATCAGATCTGCATTCATGATGGAGAACCCTAAAGCAGGCTGAGATATACTGGTATGTTTCAAGGAATACGTACATGTTTTATAAAGCCCATGAAATGTGAATAGCATGATTTTACTTTCAAAGGTACTATTTACTCAGTCTTGTCCTTTTGAGAGGACTCATATTGCCTCTGTGATCCATATACTCCCAGATCTTTCTGTTCTCAGCTGGTTTTATAGTGTTACCCTCTAGGAGTAGTTCAAAATAATAACCTGTGATGTGTGGACCAAGTATTACCAGCATCAGGAGAGGAGCCTTTGATGTACAAGCTTGCTATAGCATTAACACAGCTAATTTTCAAAAGCAAAGAGAGCCCCACACACTTTAGTAACAGTGTTTGTAGATAGTTATGCATTTTTACAGGGCCATTATAATGTTGCAGAAGATAAAGGCGTCTAGAACAGTTGCACCTACCTTGCAGGTCAACTGTCATCAAGGCAGGAATAAACACTTATGATGTGATCACTCAGTGTCATGGGTTCAGCAGTAGTAGTCATTTTTCCCCTTCTTGGTAGCTGGTGCAGTGCAGTGTTTTGACTTTCGGCCTGGGAGCAGAACTGATAGTGATGTTTTGGTTTGGACAAGGACTTTGTGAGCCTCATGCTCTGCTAGGGAGGAGGGGAAGCCAGGAGGAAGCAGAGACAGGACACCTGACCCAAACTGACCAAAGAGGTATTCCATACCACAGCACGTCATGCCCAGGATGTAACTGGGAGTTAGCCGGAAGGGCTGGGAGACTGCAGGGTTGGAGGAGGTATCAGTCGGAGCTTGGTCGGGCTTGGGGGGGCGAGTTATCGGTCAGCTGGTGCTGAGGTGTTGTATTCTCTTCCCTTGTTATTTCCTTTATCATTCTTATCATTGATGGTAGCAGTAGTGATTTGTGTTATACCTTAGTTACTAAACTGTTCTTATCTCAACCCGTGGGAGTTGCATTCTTTTCGATTCTCCTCTCTGTCCCTCCGGGAGCAGGGGGAGGGCAAGAAAGCGGGGGAAGTGAGTGAACAAATTACCTGTCTGGGTTTAAACCACGACACTCAGTTAAGCAATGACCAAGGATTTGTAGAGATATGAACTGTGGCGGTGGAACACCACTCCTGATTTTTAGCAGCAATCCTTACAGGGTGTGAAAGGGACATAAGAAGGACAAACTATAAGAATATATTGAGAATTAAGATATTAATAGAAAACCTACGGAAGACTCTTGCAACACAATTAAAAGGTCAGACTGTTGGAAAACTGGTGGAGATGTGAGGTAGCCAACCATCCTACCCATAATACCTCCAGGTAAGCCTATCAGGAAAGTTTTTAAACTGGCAGTGATTTGTTACAGCAGAGACATGGTTTTACATGTACTTTGTCTTTGGGGAGCTGAATATTATTTCTTTATTGGTTTTCACCCATATGTTTAAGTAGGTCATTAGTCATTATCTATTTATGTTATACCAGCTCAGAATAAATAAATACTCAATTTCACTGATGAAACTGTATGCTTCAAATACTCTAGGAGTTAGATACATGAAAGTACTTAATTATTTGGGGAAGTAAATTATCCTTGTCTATTTGAAATGTCAAACTGTCCTGGGTAAAATAGACTGCACTTCTGATTTATCTAATTTATTTAAATACACTACTGTTTTTAAAGATGCATATCCTATCTTTTTTTATGTCTGTGTATGTACACACATTCAGCCTTTGCTGGGAGCCAGGTCTAGTGTTTGGTGACTTGATGTTGATCAGAAGCCTAGACTGAAGCCTTAATGCTCTTGCTATTGACACTGCTCAAAACCTGAGCCCAGATTTAAACACTCCCTCAGTCAGAGTTTAAAACTCCTAATCCCTACGGTGAGCTGAGCTTGGCAGCTGAGTCTGCCTGGGTTTGACATGTAAAGCAAGTTCCCATGTGGTAACCAAAGGCTATATTGCATCATACACCCATGTTTTGGGACTCTTAAAATATTCTTGGCTGTGAATTTTCTCAGCTGTCCTGCTAACATGTCTACAGGTAGTACCTGATTCTCAGCCTCCTCTGCACTTACCTACTATCTCAGAAACTGTCAAATGCTTACTCAATGCCTGAAATATGGGTAAAATTTGATATAATTAAGATAATCCTAGAGCAATTATTTTTCCACGTACATTTTGCTTAGAATTTTCTTCCTGTGCACGAAGCTAGCAGACGGGCCTTGCTTTTCTGAAAGCAGGTGTGTTTATCTGTTGATATAACTCAGTGTAATAAAAGACAATATTATTTCCTACCACACATACACTACTTGAGAGCAACTCTAGAGACTTTTATTTAAAGTGTTAGAAGGTAGCTGAATGTTCATAATCACATGGTTACCTGTGGCTGTGAAACAGGCGATGAAAGTTACTGACTACTCTCAAAGATTAGCTGGAAGGTTTTCTAGTTGCAAACCCAACTCTTATTGCTTTTGGTAGGTCTGTCTGTGTGGCAGCTGGTCCTTTGAACTTGGAGAGCAGTCTACTGGCATGGCAGGTAGCTGAAGGACATAGACGGGTAAGACAAATGAAACCCCTTAAGAGCTCTCTTTGTGTTGATTAGAAATTGAGCCTCTGTTAGAGATGTAAACATATACATTAGCAATATATAAAATTAAGTGAAGTAAATCATACCCAGCTAACCAGTGGTTATATCTTTTCACTTTCTGTCATGATAACATAAAAAGGGATGAAGTATTCCTGAAAGCAAAGACCAGTTCAGGTGATGTGTGCTATACAGTTATGGCAATCAACAGGAGGGTCAAAGAAGTTCACCTACTTAGAACAAAACCACAAGATGCATACAGTACCTTCATTTCTCATCCCTTTAAAAGCCTAGTCATAGAATCACAGAATCATAGAATAGTTAGGGTTGGAAAGGACCTTAAGATCATCTAGTTCTTACCCCCCTGCCATGGGCAGGGACACCTCACACTAAACCATGTCACCCAAGGTTCTGTCCAGCCTGGCCTTGAACACTGCCAGGGATGGAGCACTTACCAATTCTTTGGGCAACCTGTTCCAGTGCCTAACCACTGTAGTTTTTCAATAATTCCTGAATTTATATCTGATCTGAATAGATTTATTTGTGTAAGAAGTCTTGGACACTGCTTCAAGTTTTGTTGTTTATAATGTTATGTCTGTAAAGCAGCATTGTCTGTTCTTCAGCTTTTAAAAGCAGGTGACTGCAAGAGGCATTACCTTAAAGTAAGTTGCAGATGTGAATTTTTTCGTATTTAAGCACAATGAGCTCTTTTTATATTCATGTAAAAAGAAAAATGCAATTTCATGAATGTTTCGACAGTGTACATCAGTTTATTTCAGAAGGCTGAGGAAGCTTTTGATCTTGTCTGAAAGTTAACGAAGTAGTGAACAGAGAAAGAAGCAAGGAAGAAAAATGAATCATCTTCATTTTTATTCTGCAAACTTTCCCATAAAGAAAAATAGGTGTATGTGGTGAATACATACATCAGATTTATTTCTCTACAAGAAAATTCAAAGCCTATGAACATGGTGTGAAACACAGAACTATACAACACATGGAAAGCAGATGAACTCAGAGGAAGGGAGGCTGGGTCCAGTTTTGCTGCATTGAAGATTATAATGCTGAGTTACACATTTGCTTAGTGATACCATAGTCATCTTCCACATAATCACTCTAGTTTTTTGCATATGGTCTTAATAAGTCATCTGATCTTCTGATAACTACCAGTCACAGCCTCAGAATAACATAAAACAAAGCCTGTCTTATCTCGAAGGAACATGTCAAAAGTGTAAATTCTTGATAATTTGCTGAACACATTATACAGGATTCCTTTCCTTCCATAAGATTTTAAGCGAATATATATATATATATTAGATTTTAATATATATATAGTGCTTTTCATGTTTTCAAAACCAAAACTGACCTTTTAGGAAACTTCAGAAAAACTCTGGTCAGCCCTTGCTTTCATGTTCTAATGAAATGTCAAAAGTTAACTCATGCAGTTGGCTCAGCCAGAGCCAGCTGTTTTCTGCACCAAAGGCATATAAAGCAGGGCAGGACTAATTTCAGACCTGATAGTCTTTCTTTCCTCCGTTAAAATGAATCAGATCAATTGGAGAAGTATTTATATGGACTTTCAGTTTTAAATGTGAAGCAGCCTGTTGAGATGGAACCATTTTTTTTCTCAGTAAAGTTCCTTAATTGAGCACTTAAATTACATCAGCATTGTGCATTTAACTCTAGTTTTCACTCAGGCTTTGCCCAGTACTCTCCTTTCACCCAGAAAAAAAAAAAACAAAAACAACAAACCTGACACAGATTTTTGAAATCTTTAAGCCTAGTTACTAAAAGAAACACGCTTCAAATCAGGCCTCCTCCTGGGAGAAGACAGGTAATGATGGGAGCAGATGCCAATGTTAACTGAGAGATAATAGGGCTAGAATGATGATACCCAGGGACAATGTTGCTTCTAAGTGCCACTATAACTTGAGTTGTTAACACCAATCCAAAACCTGGATTTTAACTTAAATGCCAACATTGAAAGATTTACTACCCTTGTGTCGTAGTCCCAGTAGTCAAAGACTATAAAGAAGACGTATTTTTTTGCATAATGATGCTATCAGACTAGTTAATAGTTAGGAAAAGCTCCTAACAAAATGTTTTTTGTGTACAAACCTATCTGTTTTTACCAGCCATTCTCATTATTGCCTCAATATTAGGAAACATTTTGACTTTGACTTACAATTATAAGATACTTACTGAGAATCTCCCAAACTCAAATGCAAGAAAAGCAGAAGATAAAACCAAAGAGAAGTACTCATAATTTTGAGGCAGTCTATTCAGCCTTAATTCAGCCTCTCTTTTGCAAAAATTTTTTTTCTCCTTTGAGTTGTATACAGAACAGTTTCTAGAACTCATCTTTTCTCCTGTGCATAGTTATCTTTATTTCCATACACCAAGAATATGGAGCCCTACAAGAGATGCTCAGGTCAAAAAAAAAGACAGGCTTAAGCATTTAGTTCATGTCAAAGCCACTTATATTTATGACAAATTCCAAGAATTTTGAAAAGGATACATATGTAGTATAGCCTTGGGGTACAAAGTGCTTATGCATTGCCTTCATACATTAGTCTTGTGTGTATTTGCTTTATTTAATTACACCCTAAGGCTCGCAAAGAAAAAAAAGAGCCTTTTAAAATACATTAACCATGACACACAAACCAGCTGTAATATACTGGACAAGTAGGAACCTGTGGATCCATTATACGAAAGGAAATAAATGCTGATAGTTTTCAGCATTGTTCAACACTGGGTCTTTTCAGAGAAACAACACTCACTTGCTAACGAAGTAGGTCACCTAGGTAGACCCTGTGTCTCACAACAGCATCAGTTTGTGCCCTGAGGTACTTAAAAAAATCTTAAAAGGCAGAAATTAGAAGAAACAAAGGGATGGTAAGGAAGAAGAAAGTTGTTACGGGCAACCCAGAAGCAGTGTGACTAAGTCATGCAGCTTGAAATGATTGATTTAATTGGCTGGTTAAATTGGCAAATCAAAAACTGTTCAAGATGAGGTGGGGTTATCCTTAAGTCAGAATGTGCTTTTTAGTCAGAATTCCTTTTTGTGTTGAGAGCGTCACCTCTGGGGATTTGTAGTCTGCCCTGGTCTGCATGATTGTAGAATTGTAGTCCAGCAGTAACATCGGATCCCTACTATCATTTTTCAGTTTGGGAATCAATGGTCACTTTCTTCTGACAAAGCTGTTATTTCTCCCCTAAGAAGGTTTTTTGGTTGTGATTTGAAGCAAACTGGGTGTAATTAATTTGTCTCCTTTGAAAAGCAACTCCACAAAAACATTGAATTTTCCATAGGTGTACATCAGTGGCAGTTCATAGGTTAAACAAAAGCCTTGGAGACCTCATTTACAGTGGTGGCCACCTGGATTCCAGATAAATTTAGAAGCTGAACAAAAACTCTGGTCTGCAAGAACAGATCTTTGGCATTAGGAAAGCAAACTTCCCCTTCTAAAAGCTGAAGGTGATGAAGACGATGATGATGATAACTAGGGGAAACCTGTAGGGTGATATGAAAAGAAACAACACTCCACCCCCCCCCCCCCCCCCGTATTTAGGGGACTCCTGCTGAAAGAAATTTGGATCTGTGAGTGAAGGAGCTACCTACTGTTCCTCATTCTCACCAAAATGTCTGGAAAACACAGCAATATTTATGAGCAAACAGAATTGCATCAAAGATGTACCTAACCTACCACCAGATGTTCCAACAAACACAAATTGCAAGACTCAACACTTTGACTGTCTGCTAGGTGGCAAAGGTGTAATAACATAAATAAAAATAAGGAAGAGTTTTGATCTGTTATCAACCCACCTAATTTCTTATTCAAATGATTTGAGTAGAAGTAGATTCACATTTGGATCCAATGCTAGTCAAAAGTGTGAGATACCTCCAGAACAAGACTCATATCAGCAATTAGATTTGGCTGTATAGGGATTCCAGAGCAAAAATGGGGATTCTAGAAAAAATTCAAGTGATTCTGGAGTAGGAAAATAAATGGGGAAAAAACCTGACTGCAGTGTTTTTAAGAGAAACACATAAACCTCATTTAATTATCAAGACAAATAATAGAAGGCATTCTTATTTTATAAACAGGCACACTTATTTGGTTGAAATGATAATTTCAAATTTCATAAAACTTAATATTTCAGGGCTATATTTTCTAAATATTTTTCAGACACAGTCGTGTATTGTTCTGTTGTGCTCTGATAATTCAAGGTTTTCTGAGAGAAAAACTTGTCTTGTTCACTTGCCCCAGCACATTATGAGTTCAATTTTAAGTCTTGAACATTTTTATGATTGTGATTAAAAAAAAAAGTATTTCCTAACAATTCTGGTAACTTTTTTTAGGGAAGGTAAAAGCAAGTGGAAGCCACAATCAGTACTTTTGCTTAGGAGTAATTCTTAGACTTCATAAGAGACTATTCATCCATAAAATAAAAGAAAATAACATAAAATTTGCTTTGTCAAAAATGAGCAACCTCCATGTATATTGAAATTGGTGAGTTGTTCCGGCTAACGTATTTAGCAAATGTTGGGGGAAAAATCCTTTTCAAATTTAAGATTTCAGTCACTTACTTGAATATTGATCCCATAATATGTTTTCCTCTTTTTAGTTTTCTTGTGTAAGAATATTCAAATATTATTTCCAGCTCTATTATTGTCTCAGCAATGTCATTAAGAAGACTTTTCAAAGATTTTTTTCAACTGTTTTTGAAGTATATTGTCCTCTGCATAAGAAACCAATTGGAGACAGTCGTGTTAGGTATTAATCAATGACAAAATTAATTTATAAAAGTCTCCTCCAAAACCACAATGTTTGGTTTGGGGATTGTCCTTCATCTAATACTGTGGCACTGCTGAAAGTTCTGTGAGACTGTGAGAGGATATCAAAGTCCCTTGACCATTTAATGTTCTCTGGATCTCAGCTTCTTTTAATTGTTTCTCAGAATACCATGATTGAAAAGGGGAAACTTTATGCCAGAGAGAGCTGAAGCAGTTGAGCTTATTCAGAAGGAAGCCCTCCTAAAGAAACTGTTCAGAAGAGCTTTTAGGGAGAGTGGAAGTTCACATCCAAGAATACAGCTTAAAATCTAAGGAATTTTGTAACTAGAGCTCTTAACTAGAGCAACAGGTCCCACTCCTGGATGAAATTTACCAAAACCTGTTCCTCACATAATCACTGTAAGATGGACAGACTTTTTTCTGTGTCTGAATCTCTATCTTCCTATAAATGTATCACTTTCATCTGTTATTATTATAGTTTCTGTTTCCTAAAATGCATCTCAGTCCATTTTTTTCAGTGATACTTGCCATCATATAGTATTTCTCATCTCAATGGATTTCAGAGAGCACCTTTGGTGTCATAGAAACCTGTTCCTTTAAGACTTGTCAGAGATAACTTGAACTTGTCTTGAAATATCATCAGACCAAAGTTTCAAAGTGAAAAAAACCCAAAGCTTAGCAATTGCTTAGCAAATTGCACTTGTCATCTCCTCAAGGTGGAAGATGCTAGAGAAAGCAGTGCTTTTCTCCCTAAGGCTTTCTTTTTCCGGGTCAGCTATAAATATTCTTCAGCACCAATATTGAAAATTTGTTCTTGTGCTGTCTTTTAAAGGCTTAGTTGTGCTTTGAAACATATATTTGCAAAAGTAAAAGAGCAGGAAACATCCTTTTTAATCCCTGCCCAAATATATGCAGATGAATAGGGACAAAAAGTAATTTCCTTATAATTTTTAATTTATTCAAAGGTAAAATGCACCTAGAAACATGATCCATGAGTGTTTTTTATCCTGTTGCACTGCAGTCTCTCCCCTGTTCATCGCAGTAGTCTTTATTTCCACCTTTTTTCCTGTAATATCTCCCATTTTCATTTGTGTGTCCCTTACTTCCCCTTTCCTTTTATATGGAATTTCAACAATGCCATATAGCACTTAAATTTGATGAAAACTGTTTAAAGCAGAACATGGTGTTGAATTAATTAGGTAGTTAAATTTAACACAAGGAGCCCGTCTCTTACAAGGTTAGTTCCCCTGATGCCTAAAACTCAGAATCATAAAATCATAGAATGGTTTAGGTTGGAAGAGACCTTAAATATCACGCAGTTCCAACTGCCTGCCATGGGCAGGAATGCCTTCCACTAGACCAGGTTGCTCAAAGCCCCATCTGATCTGGCCTGGAACACTTCTGGAGATGGGGCAGCCAAAGCTTCGCTGGGCAGCCTCTTCCAGTGCCTCACCACCCTCACAGTAAAGAACTTCTTCCTAAAATCTAATCTGTCAGCCCCTCTGTCAGCTTAAAGCCATTCACCCTTGTCCTGTCATTACATGCCCCTGTAAAAAGTCGTCCTACAGTTTTCTTGTAGGTATCCCTGCCACAGGACTGTTACAAGGTCGTCTCAGAGCCTTCTCTTCTCCAGACTGAACAAGCCCAACTCTCCCAGTCTATATTCACAGAGGAGGTGCTCCAGTCCTTTGATCATCTTCGTGACCTCCTCTGGGCTCACTTGAGCAGGTCCACATGCCTGTTGTGTTTGGGGCCCCAGAGCTGAATGCAGCACTGCAGGCAGGGTCTCACACAAGAGCCAAATAAAAGGTGAGAATCACCTCCCTCAACCTGCTGGTCATACTCCTTTCCATGCATCCCAGCATATGGTTGGCTTTCTGGCCTGCAAACACATGTTGCCAGGTCAAACAACACCTCCGAGTCTTCCTCAGGGCTGCTCTCAATCCATTCCCCACCCAGATTGTGTTTATGTGTGGGATTGCCCCAACCTGGCACTTGGCTTGGTTGAGCTTCATGAGGTTGGCATTAGCCCTCCTCTCAAGCATGTCAAGGTCCCCTTGAATGGCATCCCTTCCCTCCAGAGTATCAACTGGACTACACAGCTTGATACTATCAGTAGGATTGCTAAGGGTGCACTCAATCCCACTTATCACACCGCTGACCAAGATATTGAAAATTGCCAGTCCTAATACCAACCCCTGAGGACCACTACTCATCACTGGTCTCTTGACACTGACCCATTGACCGCAATACTTTGAGTGCAACCATCCAGCTGAGTGGGCCATCTGTCAAATCCATCTATCTCCAGTTTAAATGCAAGGGTATCATGCAAGACAGTGTCAAATGCTTTGCACAAGTCCAGGTAGATAACATCAGTTGCTGTTCCCTTATCTACCAATGTTGTGGCTCCATCAGAGAAGGCCACCAAATTGGTCAGTCACGATTTGCCCTTAGTGAAGCCATGCTGGCTGTCAGCATTCACCCCCTTATTGTCTATGTGCCTTAGAACAGTTTCCAGAAGGATCTGCTCCGTGGTATTGCTCTGAGACTGTCCAGACTGTAGTTCCTGGGTCTTCCTTTTTAAAAGCAGAGTTTATATTTCCCGTTTTCCAGTCAGCAGTAATTTTAGTGTCTTTGACCTGGAGGTTCCTGAAGATGCTGCGCAGAGCTCAGTGACTGTTGACCCATTGGGAAGTTCCAGTATCATCCTTGGAGTCAGCCCCACTGTCTATCCCAGTAGCTACCTGGATTGCTAATGTTTTAACTTTCACTGGCTCATTTACCCTACGCTTCTGCATCATGTCCCCTATTTTTCTACTTTTGCTGTAAAATCCCTTTTCTTGCTTGGGCTTTTGGAGAGCATTGATCAGCTGGCTGGGTAGTGAAGGAAACTGTGACCAGATCACCAAATAAAGCTATTCCATCACTCAGACATAGTGTAGTGATTTAAAGATACCTGTTAGATTTAAAAAAAGTTTGTGTTTATTTATTTATTTTTTACACCTAGAAATATGAGGTTTCAGGTTGTCAGCATTAAGTTTGAGTTGCTTTTTGAGTTGCTTTTTGAGTTACTTACGTAAGAAGTACTTTTCATTAGTGAGTTACATTCACTCGTTCTGCATTAATCTCTCCCTATGTGACACACCACTCTCTTGCCCAAGAAGTTCCTACTTCTCTAGCAATGCTAACGATGATTACCTAAATGTCCCATAAGCCTCAGGCTTTTCTTTTGTTTTTATTTGTTGATTGAATATTTTCTCTCCTTTATGCATATTTTTATCTAGAGAAACTTCAGAGGAAAATAAAGGGAACGTTTTCTCAAATAGGCTTAGAATCTCCATGTCTGCTCTCATTTCCACTGCAGATTTGAAAGATAACAATGAATATATCACGAGTACAATGATTGCATGTTATAAAAGAAACCTTGAAAAGAACACTTCAATTTTGTTCTGTAAACCAGTAGATAGACCCAGAAACTCTCCTGCTCCTGTACCTGTGTGATTGCAGCCTGCTGCATGTCTGTTAACACAGCGCAGCATATGCAGTCACAGTATCACAGTATCACAGTATGTTAGAGATTGGAAGGGACCTCGAAAGATCATCTAGTCCAATCCCCCTGCCGGAGCAGGAACACCTAGATAATGTTACACAGGATTGCGTCCAGGCGGGTTTTGAATGTCTCCAGGGAAGGAGACTCCACAACCTCCCTGGGCAGCCTGTTCCAGTGTTCTGTCACCCTCACTGAGAAGAAGTTTCTTCTCAAGTTTAAGTGGAACCTCTTGTGTTCCAGTTTGTACCCATTACCCCTTGTCCTATCATTGTTTGCCACTGAGTAGAGCCTGGCTCCGTCCTCGTGACACTCCCCCTTTATATATTTATAGACACTGATAAGGTCACCCCTCAGTCTCCTCTTCTCCAAACTATAGAGACCCAGCTCCCTCAGTCTTTCCTCATAAGGGAGATGCTCCACTCCCTTAATCATCTTAGTTGCCCTGCGCTGGACTCTCTCCAGCAGCTCCCTGTCCTTCTTGAACTGAGGGGCCCAGAACTGGACACAATACTCCAGATGTGGTCTCACCAGGGCAGAGTAGAGGGGAAGGAGGACCTCTCTCGACCTACTAACCACCGCCCTTCTAATACACCCCAGGATGCCATTGGCCTTCTTAGCCACAAGGGCACAGTGTTGGCTCATGGTCATCCTGTCGTCCACTAGGACCCCCAGGTCCCTCTCCCCTACACTGCTCTCTAACAGGTCATTCCCCAACCTATACTGGAACCTGGGGTTGTTCCTGCCCAGATGCAGGACTCTACACTTTCCCTTGTTATATTTCATCAAGTTACTCCCTGCCCAACTCTCCAGCCTATCCAGGTCTCGCTGGATGGCAGCACAGCCTTCTGGCGTATCAGCCACTCCTCCCAGCTTAGTGTCATCAGCAAACTTGCTGATAGTACACTCAATTCCCTCATCTAAATCATTGATGAATATATTAAATAATACCGGTCCCAGTACTGACCCTTGAGGCACTCCACTAGTTACAGGCCTCCAACTAGACTCAGCCCCATAGACTACAACTCTCTGGCTTCTCTCCTTCAGCCAGTTCGCAGTCCACCTCACTACCTGATCATCCAGTCCACACTTCCTCATTTTAGCCGTGAGGATGCTGTGGGAGACTGTGTCAAATGCTTTGCTGAAGTCAAGGTAGACCACATCCACCGCTCTGCCATCATCCATCCACCGTGTTATTTCCTCATAAAAGGCTAAGAGATTGGTCAAACATGATTTCCCCTGGTGAAGCCATGTTGACTGCCCCTCATAACCTTCTTATCCTTGATATGCCTTAAGATGGTACCAAGGATAAGGTGTTCCATCACTTTCCCAGGGATGGAGGTGAGGCTGACCGGCCTATAGTTACCCGGGTCCTCCTTCTTGCCCTTTTTGAAGACTGGAGTGACATTTGCTTTCCTCCAGTCCTCAGGCACCTCTCCCGTTTCCCAAGACTTGGTAAAGATGATGGAGAGTGGTCTAGCAATGACTTCCGCCAGTTCCCTCAGCACCCGCGGGTGCATCCCATCTGGACCCATGGATTTATGGATGTCCAGATTGCTCAACTGGTCTCTAACCCATTCCTCATCGACTAAGGCAAACCGCTCCGTCGACCTGACTTCATCTAAGGTCTCAGGGGTACAGGGCTCTTCAGGACTGCCCGCAGCAGAGTAGACAGAGACAAAGAAGGCATTCAGTAACTCTGCCATCTCTTTATCTTCTGTCACCAGGGCACCCATCCCGTTCATCAGTGGGCCTACATTGCCTCTGGTGTTAGTTTTGTCTGCCATGTATTTAAAAAAGCTCTTTTTGCTGTCCTTGACCCTTCTTGCCAGGTTTAATTCTAAGGATGCCTTAGTCCTCCTAGCTGCCTTCCTACATCCTCTAGCAGCAGCCTTATATTCCTCCCAAGTGGCCAGCCCCTCCTTCCATGACCTGTAAACTCTCCTCTTCCACTTGAGCATACCCAGCAATTCCCTATTTAGCCACGCAGGTCTCTTGGCCCTCTTCCTTGACTTCCTACGTGTCGGGATGCTCCGATCTTGAGCACGGAAAAAGTAGTCCTTGAATGTCAACCAACTATCTTGGGCCCCTTTACCTTCAAGCAGCCCTGCCCATGGGATTTCCCCTAGCAATTGCTTGAAAAGGCCAAAGTTTGCCCTGCTAAAGTCCAGGGTTGCAATTCTACTTGGTATTCTACTAGTCCTGCCACACAAGATCCTGAACTCCACCATCTCGTGGTCGCTGCAACCAAGGCAGCCCTCAACCCTTACTGCTTCAACCAGATCCTCCTTGTTAGTGAGGATGAGATCCAGCAGCGCTCCTCTCCTGGTCGGCTCATCCACCATTTGCAGGAGGAAGTTATCATCCATACACTGGAGGAACCTCCTGGACTGCGGCTGGGTTGCCGAGTGGTCCTTCCAGCAAACATCAGGGAAGTTAAAATCCCCCACGACGACCACGGCCTGTGACTGTGAGGCCGCTCTCAGCTGCCTGTAGAAGGCCTCGTCAACTTCCTCACCCTGATCCGGTGGTCTGTAACAGACACCTACAACAGTATCCCCCCTGCCAGCCTGCCCCTTAATTCTCACCCACAGACTCTCAACTTGCTCATCATCTGTCCCTGGACAGAACTCGGTGCACTGTAGTTCCTCCCGCACATAAAGAGCAACCCCACCACCCCTCCTGGCTGGCCTGTCTTTCCTGAAAAGGACATAGCCTTCCATGACTATATTCCAGTCATGTGAGCTGTCCCACCACGTCTCTGTAATTGCCACCAGATCATAATCTCCTGACTTAACACAGGTTTCCAACTCCTCCTGCTTATTTCCCATGCTGCGCGCATTGGTGTACAGGCATTTCAGGGAGCGAGCTGAGCACACCGATTTCACCCTACAGTCATAGGAAGAACAATGATGGATGCCTTGAAAATTTGGTTAAATTCCATTCAATGTTTTAAACAGCTAGTTACTGATTCAGTGGAATTTAATGTACCTCAAGAAGTGATAAGGTAAGAAATTTACTTTCTTTTTAAAAGAAAGCAGGTCTGGTTTAAAGAAGGTAGATGAGTAATTAATACCAGAAAGACTGAATAAGTACTTGATATTACAGAGAGATCTGAACTAAAGAGGAAAAATAATAAGATCTAGCAACAGACATTTATGTGACAAAGCTAAAGAAATGAAAATATCTGTTGTTGCTTTCTGAATCCAAACAATGCTGCATGAAGTCATTAGTAGCTTTCTGTCCTCTTTTGAGAGAACTGAATCTCTCAACCAAGTTCCACCGTGCTTACTTTTTGTATGTCTTGCACTTGGCAAATTTTTATTTATTTTTTATTTTCAGCTGTGAATTGAATATTCAAATAATACAGGAACATACAAGTTACTGTATGAGATCACACCCTGCTTTCATGAGCTGTGGCCTACATTAGATTGTGATTGGCAAAAAAAAGCTTCATGGAAAAGTGTAAAATATTTAGAAAAACCCCACTAAATCGGAAGGGAAGGGAAGGGAAAAGGAGTTAAAAAAAGTAAAAAATAAAAGGGAAGGGAAAAGGAAAGGGAAAGGGAAAAGAAGCCAATTTAATGGTTACCATTTGGGATTATTCTTCATGACTTTCCAGAACTTTATACTGAAACATCGGAACACCTGGTAGTTACAGACACCATTCTTGTTCTACCCTTTAATTGCAAAATAGAGATATTTTTTAACTTCTTATACGTCAAGAAGGTAAAACAAACCCACAAATTTTTCCCTCTTCACAATGCAAAATGAATATTAACAGGATCTTGGATGACCAAGTCATGATCAATTCAAGATCCTGCCCCTCTACTCTGCTCTTGTGACACCACACCTGGAGTATTGTGTGCAGTTCTGGTGTCCTCAACATAAAAAGGACATGGAACTGTTGGAACAAGTCCAGAAGAGGGCCACGAGGATGATCAGGGGACTGGAGCACCTCCTGTATGAAGACAGGCTGAGGAAGTTGGGGCTGTTCAGCCTGGAGAAGAGAAGGCTGCGTGGAGACCTCATAGCAGCCTTCCAGTATCTGAAGGGGGCCTATAGGGATGCTGGGGATGGACTCTTCATTAGGGACTGTAGTGACAGGGCAAGGGGTAATGGGTTAAAACTTAAACAGGGGAAGTTTAGATTGGATATAAGGAAGAAATTCTTTCCTGTTAGGGTGGTGAGGCACTGGAATGGGTTGCCCAGGGAGGTTGAGAATGCTCCATCCCTGGCAGTGTTCAAGGCCAGGTTGGAAGAGGGCTTGGGTGATATGATTTAGCATAAGGTGTCCCTGCCCATGGCAGGGGGGTTGGAACTAGATGATCTTAAGGTCCTTTCCAACCCTAACGATTCTATGATTCTATGATTCTAAGATGAAAAAAATTAGAGAAATCCTATCACAGGGGCGACTGTCTGCTAATATTCCTATATATACTTCTTTTATTATTAATGTAGAGAAAAATCATATGTATTTGTAATAATTTAGAAAGTCTTGTTATATTTCTTCCTCACTCTTAGTTCTTTTTCTAGGAATAAGTGGGAGCAAACCTTTAGGAACTATACAGAGAAAAGACTAATTTTAACCATCAAAAAGATGTGTTTAGCATATATTAATTATTCATTCACCATTTTAATTCCATTTTTATTCAGTGAACAGACACTTATTGATTGTAAGTTGTCAAATGTAAAAGTGTCTGAAGTAGGTAGATTGAATAGTCCTGTGAAGAAGTTCATGTCTAACTGTGGAGACCAGGGAAGACTAGAAAACTAGCAATGATAATACACCATTCTGGGGTCAGTTATTCCGTAATGCTCTAACTAATCTCAGAACTTCAGTGTCAAAGCCCACAAGTTAACTAAGACACCATCTATGTTCACTCTGGTTTTATAATTTTTTTTTTGTTTTTTGCATCTTAGTTCACTCTTGGATAAAGAATAGTTAGAACGGACCTTTATGTGACCCAACTTAGTTGTTCTATATGTTTTTATAGACACAAAACATGACAAAGAACTTCCAGATGTAGATCTTTGGCAGAATCCCATGGATATTACATAGGAAAATAGGACTAGATGGGAAAAGGCAGATTATACATACCTACAACTGTGGATAATTGTTGTATAGATGTTTAGTCCAGGATTATCTAGTATGTGCTTTCCAAAAAGCAACACCATAGCATGATTCCTAGCTTCTTTAATAATTCTAAATTCTTATGTAACCAAAAGATATTATACATTGCAGGAATAGTGAACAAGCATAACCAGTATCCCAGAATATTCCTCTAGATTAAATAGTTGAATGTGCAGAAGTAGATAAAAAATATGAATATGTTTTTGGCAATTTGAATTTCAATTAAAAGTATTTTTACACAGCTCAGTAAGCAACTCCACAGTTAATTTCTTTAAAATTAAGTCTTCAATGTTACAAATGGTGAATGAGACACAGCAAGTAACTTAATCATAGTGAAGTTGACCTCCTCTGTTTTATCCTTGCTAATTACTGATCTATATATATCTATTATGACAACTGTCTGATGAGATTTTTTTTTCTTCTGTTGACTTAAAAAATGTGATGAAAAATTTTCCAGCCTCATTATCTGTTTCTCTACTGTGCTGTGGAAGTGTCAGTTTGATAATACATTCAAAATCATAGTTCTGCATTTGAATTCTACCTTTGTTATGGACCGTGTTCCCTGAACTGTCTGATCAAGGCTTTGTATCTATCTTATCTGTCATTTTTCATAAGGCCTATTCCTGTCACTAAGCATCAAAGATAAATAGCTGATAAGAATTGATGGATGCTACTTGAAATATTTTTTTACACAAGCTCTAAATGGATATAGCCTCAAAAAAATAGTTGATTCCTCTCATTAAGTTATCTAAGGTAGATTTCTGCATTAATAAGGGTGACATCATCTCTGTGTGAGAAGTATTGAAGAAACGAGGAAGCCATTTTGTCCAAAGCTGGAATTGCTGCTTTAGGATGTTTTAGACAAAGCGTGTTTTACCTAAATGCATTTGGACATTAAAAAGGTGGACTACAGCTCATATTGTTGGAAGAAGTGTTGTGTACTAAACTGTAAGGACTCTGAGAAAGACCTTAGTCTTACAGCTGTGTCTAGCATGTAGAGTGGATGAATAGAACTGGATCTGTAGAATTATATAGCTGATCTGACATCCACACTATATACTGTTAGATTTTTTTCTGGTTTGGTTGTTTTTTTTCCTCATCTTCAAACCTAGCCCTAACCTTATACTACGAGCTCTGTCCATTTGTGTCTGAGATGCATTAGACGTACTCCTAGAATTGCTTCCTTTTGCTTCCAAATGCTTTCATCCTCCAGTCTGGTTTCATCTGAAAGGAAACCCAGTCAGGCGCTCCTTGACCACATTATGGTGGAAATCAAAGGTAATAAGTGTGAGGAAAACCAGGATATTCACTTCAAAGGTACCTTCTTGATCTGAATTAACACATTACTGAGGTAAAAAGAAAGATTTATATGTATTTACAAAGGAGTAGCGAGTAAGAGAGAGGACTTGTACACTGTATTTCTAAGGAAAATACTGGAATACTGTAGTTAGTTCTGGTGTACACACATTTACAAGGATATTCATGAAGCAGCTGATACTCAAGAAAATGAATCAATGAAAGCACATAAGTTCTTATCAGAGCTTGTTCTGGTGAAGTTATTAAAGAAAACAATTAAATTTAACCTAATTACAGGTAAAAATTTCACAGAGAAAAATACTGTCTTTTAACTAACATTTTACCCTAGAGAAGAGAGGATAATCCTACAGCTAAGGACTAGATAGGCGTTGAATGTAAATTAATTTGAATTATGAATACAGCAATACATCCAGAACAATGATCAAGCATTAAATTATATTTGGAAGTGGTAAATTCTGCATCTTTTAATACCTTCCAAATAAGATGCTATGCCGACGTAATTTGTCAGGTATGAGTTACTGGGCTTGTTATGGAATCAAATGAATTAAATTACATAATGTGATGCACACAAGATCAAATTAGGTGATACGATTGTTCACTCTCTGAAGGCTCTACATATTTTATACCTCTTTATTGAATAGGATTTATCTATTGTGTTTCCCTGAGTAATGTTACTATCATAGACTTATGGGTGATTTAAATATGAAACTGTTTATGATTTACAATGTTCTGGTCTGTGAGTTTAAAGGTGTCAAACTTTTAGTTACTTTTTATATTGATATGCCTATTATTACATGCCTTTATGAATTGGAACTTCATGTCATGTGACTTTAAGGGTTTAATTCCATCTTGTAGTAGGTACTTTAAAAGGCATTTTACTGTGCAGTCAAACCAGAGACTGCAATTGATGATGAAGGATATCTATAGTGAGGATGAATTTAGGTGAAAGTTGGTTACCTGCATCCATGTTAGTTCTGACAATTTGAGCTAAGTTTGAAAATGCCCTGTTGTCTCAAAGGCCTATATATTTGTTGATTGATGTTTAGATTTTCATCTGCCAGTTACTTAAAGGTGTTTCTTCCACCTCCCAAGAATTGCCCTAATCTTGAAGTAGCTCAGAGCTACTCTTAAATTCTGTCTTGGTTCTGAATCACATTATAGAATTTTAGTAAAATAGTATGTTAATTCAATATATATTTTAAAATCTTATGATATTTCATTCCCTATTGGATTCTGTAGATTTCCAGCATTATTTTTAAATTTCTTATTGTGATTTTGTGGAATCCTGTTACTTACAGTTTCCATTTTTTTCCCCTGCATAATATTATTTTGAGACAAGTGAAACTTCAATATTTTTGCTCTACTATTAATCCAGAGGTATTAGAATAAATCAAACATTTTAAGATTAAACCAGTCTTTATTAAGTATATGGAGAAATGGGCAGTTAAGAAATGCACTTTGAAGTAAAGGAGAACCAGGTTTTGAATTTATTAGCATCCTAAAGAGTTTTGAAACCACGGGTATTCTAAAAGTCAGGAAAACATCTTTGTTGATGAAGTGAATAGATAATACCCTTTAAAGCTTGCTTTTCCTCAGGATACTAAAAGGACAAACTTTATTACTTCCTGAAATTTTTTACCTTAATTTGGCATTTTATTTCCTTTAAAAAAGACATTAATGTTTTAAAATGAAACTCAGAAATAGCTGAAGGGACCAGATAACATGCATTTGTTATTAAACAGAGCTTTGCTTTAAATATACTGTACTAAGGGAAGTGCTATTTCTATGAAACACAGGAAAACTATGCTTGTAATGAAAGAGAATCCCCTCACAAGCATTAGTAAGAAATATCTTTTAAGTTTAAAAAAAAAGAACTGGAAAACAAAGTGATGCAAAACAATATGGCTTATTTGCATTTAAATATTTACACAAAGGCAATGGGAAAACTTAGTTTCGGATTAAAAAAAAAGCCCACAACAAAACAAAACAAAAAAACCACCACAACAACAAAACCCAACTCCAACCCGCCCCCCCCAAAAAAAAAACAACCACAAACCACCCCAAAACCCAAATAATTGTTTTCAGATTTATTTTAAAACAATTTATTGTGCATTCAGTGTAGAAAAGTGACTCCTAAACTCTTTGATTATGATTCTTGTTACTGAGAGCTGAATTCCTGTCAGGGTTCTGATGCCACGTCGTTGTCATGAATTTACTTGATGTTATAAAATCTATGTTCAGTAACTTAAAGCATAAAGAATGTTTGAGATGGTCAAAAGGTAAGAGTTTTGTAGAAATAGTCACAGTTATGTTCTATGGGGATTCAAAGGTGAATGCAGATATCTAAAAAGGGTACTTTAAAAGAATTTGAATGAAAGGTGAAGTTTTTCCTCTCTCACAGTAGTATTGTCAGCAACATAAAACCTACTCTTTGGTGTTTGTCAGTAAAGATTCCTCAACATGCAATTGCAATTTTTTTTGCAATCTGATGTGAGGAAATATTTGGATCAAGTGAATAATAATGAAACAAAAATGAAAAATTAGGGAAATAAACAAAAGGTGCTATTTACTGCTTTATCACTTGTTTCCTCTTTGACAGTTCTCTAGGAAATGAGATGAGACATGTAATTTGGTGCTTCAGTACTTATTTCCTCTTCACAAATACTCCACTAAAAACTCACATAGTTGGTTTTCTATAATTCTAATCAGATGAAAATCAAGAAAAAAGATCAATATCCAAATTAATTTATATTTTGGTAGTCTGATACCAAATGAATTACAAGCATCTCTCCACCTTTTAAAAGAAAAGGAATTATTGCAGAATCCCATTATTCCCACAATAGCAGCCTTTGTCCCTAGCTGTTTTGATGTTGTAGTGATATTAATTTATATTAACCTCTAGATATTATATGGTCTTCATAAGTCTGAGTTTATTTGCTAGTGTGTATGTATTTTTTGATTCATATTTTGGTCTAACGTTACATCACTTAGGAAGACCTTTCCTGGAAGACCCTTCCTCCCTGCCCTCCACTCAGTTGCCCTCCCCAAAACCTATAATTCTATGGATTTTCCTAACTGAACCAAAATAGGATCAAAAGAGGACAGTTATATGAGTTGAAAAAGAAGAGCATACACTTGCCATTTTGATCTTGCTGTTTGATGTTAGTTAGGATACTACTAGATGCTTCTTTCTTCTTAGGACTTGCAGTTCATATTCTTCCCCTGAGGTAGAACCTGAATCTTCATTTACCCGTTTTGATAAGAATCAGAGGGGACAGCAAGTGGTTTTTTTCTCTTTAAAATGCATGCAGAGATGAAGCAATGCCTTCAAAAGCTCATTTGTTAGAGAAATCAGTGAGCATACTAGGCACCCAAGTTCTCTGCTTGAGAGGTTTCAGAATCATATCAGCAGTAACAGTGCCTGAATAACAGAGAAAATGAGCTGGAGCACATGGGTGCTGAAAGCACTTACTACTTCACTGCACATGCATG
This sequence comes from Pezoporus wallicus, assembly GCF_028554395.1. Classification (NCBI taxonomy): domain Eukaryota; kingdom Metazoa; phylum Chordata; class Aves; order Psittaciformes; family Psittacidae; genus Pezoporus; species Pezoporus wallicus. The sequence goes on along the minus strand of NW_026636323.1, from coordinate 954,634 downwards.
CTCCCAGCTGTTTTCTCCTTTTTCTCCTCCAATGTCTCTTGATTCAACAGAAAGAACAGAGACATTATCTCGACCTTGGAACAGCTGACACCGTGGTACTGTGGGTACTCAAAAGAGCTATATATATGCTCTCCTACAAAATGTATTTGCTTTAATATTTTTTTACTATTATTTATATAAATGTGATTAGGATGTTATATGTAACAAAATAGAGTAATGGAAGAGGCATCTGGCAAAAGTCTGGCATGTCTTTTCATGCAAGTTGAACAAAAATTGTTGTGTTACAATTTCTTCAACTGATATCTTAGGCATGATTGGACCTGATTCTGTATTTTCAGAGCTGCTGAGACTGCTTTTCGTTGACTGAATTAGCAAGTATTTGAAAAATTACTATAAAGCATGATTTCATTCCGAATCTAGCAATTACCTATCTTAAGGGACTCCTCCTGCTTTCTGTGCACTTAATTTTTCTTTGTTTAGAGTGTATTTCTTAGGACACTGAAGTAAGGACCAGATCCAGAAAAATTCTTAAGCATAATCAGTGTTTTTGTCTACAGTTTCACATGTGTGTAACTTCCCTTGGTATATTGGGTCCTAATTTATCTGCTAGGGGATTGAATTCTATAGCTAGAGCCTTGTCAAGAGTTGTCTTATTCTATATTTATCAACAGCTATCTGTTGATTTTGATTTCCTTATCACTGAAAACAGTTACCTATTTATTGGGTCTGAATTTATTGATCTGTTCTCATCCACAGATCTTCAGATAATTTTCTAGGGAGTAGTTAATAATATATATATATGCATACATATATATAAAAATGAATCTCTACATTATATTTCCTATTTTTAATATGATAAATATAGCATAATTTGTAAATATTGAATATCATTACTCACCAGAAAGAACAGTTTCTCTATTAAGACAGGAGAAACAAATCTGCTGACATTTTTCACATTGAGCTTAACTTTTACTTACCTCTTTGAGTGTATTTCTCTGAAGTTATGATCTATGTAATTTCATTAGTATTCAACTGTTATGTTACATTTTATTCATCTGAGACAACATGTGCAGTGAACCTTCAGGAATTCCTCTATCAATCGTAGAGCTGATTCTGAGAAATTATGAATTTTAAGAAGTACAACTCAGTGCACATAAATTAAATCAAAAAGACTTTTTTGTCCATAAAAAAGTCTTACAGCCACAAAGGTAGATCCATTGGATAGGGTTATACAGTCTTCGGCTCCCAGTTTAACAAGGAGTATCTGATTCATGGTTACCAGAAATGCCTCATTTAAATATAGAAAGTCAAACCCTTCAGTGCAGTGCAGGACAGCCAACTGCAAATGCTAAAAAGTAGATGTGAAATCTTGCCACTCTCTCAGATGAACCAGCTAAAATTTTGTTGTAATATCTGATCTTACATAAGGTTAATTGTTGAAAAATAGTTAGAAATTTTTTAAAAATGCACCTGAGAATATGCCTTCTTAATGGAGAAAATGCATTTTTCTAACGTCTTGCAAGCATTTCTGTTTGACCAAATGTTTTTTGATATTTTTATCAGAAATCTAAGGATAAAACTCATCAGACATTTCATAGAAAATTAGAGAAATTTACTTTGGCTTTCAGGGTTCCCAATAATTATGTAATATAATGTAAAGCTTAAACACTTTTCATGATGTATTTAGCTTTTAGGAAATTGGGATAAACATTGTTTTGATGGTGGCCAAGAAGCTCTACAAAGTCAAGCAATCTTTGTGCAACCCTATGTAAAATCTTTGCTATCCAATGGCTGGAAACATACTAGGAAATCTAAAAGAAAAATCACCATTTCATGTGGCTGAAGTTCACTTTTCTATGTACCACCCAGAAGAGTAAGGAAGAGAAAAAAATCACCCATGGCCATCCTGTTGGGAAACCTCCCAAGACAGTCGTTCCGTCTGAAGTGTCAGTAAGTGGCAGTAAGAACATACTGGGCAAGGGAGTATGGAGAGACAGCAAATACCAGAAATCTAAGGACAGCCTAAAACAGCTTAGGAACTTGCCTAATTTAGATTTTTAAGCTATGCATTAATTCCTTAGTCCACATCTTCAGTTCAGACAGGTCAAAACAAAGTGTTATGATTCATGCCCTCCTTGCCTGAGTCAAAAGTATGTGCTTTATGTAAACGCTCAGATTGTGTCTAAAAGTGGTCTAGACTAAGAGATCCTTGTTTGCCCATGGGTGCTGTACTGCGCAAGTGATATACTATGAGCAGCATCACTCTTATTCCTTCATGTCAGCACCCAGCAGCCACTTCTCTTGTTCATTGGAGGTCTTTGTACGTAGCAAGGTGACCCTTAAATCATGCAGTGAAGATTGGTGTAAATTTCTATTCAGGAATGGCTGAATGAAATGTTCTGATTTGCCCTTTGCCAGAAGTCAGACAAGTCTGTCCCTTCTACTCTGTTATGTATTCAGCCTGTTAGTTGTCTTTAAGAAGAAAAATGTCAGTATTTATTTTCCATCAGATTTCCAAGATGAAAAATAAAGCAGTTTCCTGACATTTCATAACAGTGACAAATAGGTATTTTGTCATAAAAATTGATGTGGCAATGAAAGACTTATTCCACATGTTAAACAATTCAGTAAAACGGTCAAGGATTAAAAACTGGAGAAGAGAAACAGTTAAGAAACTCCCTTTAAAAAAATTAGCAGATACAAGACAGTAAAGAAGGATAAAGTATTTTGGTTTAATCCTTTAAGAGCATATTGAATTATCAATTAAAACATCAGCAACAACAAAAGTGAAACTATAAGCAAAACCAAACCAAATTCAAGGCAGTGTGTCCATAAAATACCTCTGGAATTTTTATGCGATGTATCATCCTGTCTTGTGAGATTCACCAAGGAAGGTGGAGGGACAGTGGGAAGAAGTTAGGTGCCAGCCTGGCCTTTTATTTTCATGCTTTAATCTGTGTCATGGGGAGCAGTTATGGCATTTAGCATGTTCCTCCTCTTGCTGTTTACACAGCCACAGTCCAGACTGGAGTTGTCATCAAGGACTGATAATCTAGATACAGACGTATGATGAGTAGTAAGCCTTAGTGGAAGCTAAATTTGTGCCTTTTTGTTTTTTTGGGGGTTGATAATTTAGGTCTCTTTGATGCTTCCTAGAACAAAAGTTGTTGTCTTGAAAATAACTAAGGAAGGGGCAATTCTATAAAATTTTGAGAACTGTTAGAATTTGCCTTCACTGGTGAAGATGACTCTTTCTACCCTACCCATCCTTTTTTTCCTGTTTAGAATCAGACTATTCCTGTGCTGATATATCACCAGATGTCAATTAAACAAAAACAATGTTTATGTGGAAAATCACCATCAAAACTGCTAACAAAATTTGCTATTAGTCTGCTGCTGACAGGCTCTGAAGGAACCTTTTTCTGTCAAGGCAGAATAACCTATGGAAAGATAGCCTGCAATTATTAGATACTCTAGCTTTCAAAATAAATAAACACCTGGCCTTATGGAAGTCAGTGCAAATGGTAGTGATTTCAGTGGATCAGTTTTTCATTTCTTCTTCTCACTCTGCTAGAGAACTAATATGAAACGGTAAATCTGTAACCAAAGCTCAGACAAAAAAAGTACTGTCAGAGAAAAAAAGCAAGTCTTTGAAAAGTTATCTGACTTTGAAGAGTTAGATAACCTCTATTCCTTGTCCACATAGCAATTCCTAAAGAAGATATCATCTATTATCTTTGTGGTCTTTAAACACAGACTTTACACGGTATTAAAATTGTGCTAGAAGGACATAATCATTTAATGTGTGCAAGTTTTTCTTCAACTGTTCAGCCATTGTTTTCATTCCAGTATCTCTGTTTTGCCAGTCATGTGTTTTGTCACAGTGTATTTATTTTCAAGAATCTTTCTGTCCATCTATAGTCATATATTTATCCCTTAACTGATGGAAATTAATGTGATAAATTGCAATTGCAATTCTGGAGCATGTTTACTATAAGATACCAATACTCAGTAATATAGCAGAATGTTAATTTAAAATCCATTCTTGCTTCCCAGCTATGTAGCAACATAAAAAAAAACCAACAAACTTGCCCTCAAGATAAAGCAGCATGAAAAGAACCTCAATAGATTTCCTTTTATATAAACAATTCAGGAAATTATTTCTAAAAAGGACCGTTTTAATAAAAATTAATTACTTTGAAAAGCAGCAGCTAGGAAAAGTCAAAAATGTCCCGATACGTATAATGCTGAGACTCCCGAAGTTGCAAGCATCTTCATTAATTAAAAACAGATTATTGTTGAAAAATTCTGTTCCTGTTTTGATACTGACAAGATCAGACAACTGAATTTAATTCAGTTTTGCTCTGTCAGAAATCACAAGGCTCCCTTAGAACCATTAAATCATCCGGTAATTTTCAAGGGAAAAACAATGGGAAGAAATGTTCAAAGTAGTTTATTAAAGGCAGTGGTCAATTCAGACCATGACTAAGTAGAAAAATGACCCAGCACTACTTTAAAAAGATAGCAAATTTTCCATTATCCCTAGAATAAATTAAAAATAAAAAAGTTAATTAAAAAGGAGTTTCATTTAAAGGGAGTAGAGGGGAATGCTTGTAAAGGTAGAACTGATATGGTCAGTTTATTGAATTTTGTGTATGAAGCGTTTAGATAAAAGCACTTTGGAATGCCACAGTAGAGGTGAGGTATCCTCTTTTCTCCAGTACAGCTTTATTTCTTGACTAACTCCTCAAGCTTAAAGGCAAAATCAAAATACAGCTCCTGGAAATTTATGAAACTTGATTTATAAACCAGCAAATAAATGAACTGTTCATTCATTGCCTGACAAGACTCAGCCACGCAGCAGTGCTCATGAGATGCTGGGGTCAGTGGTAACTGTCTTCCAGCTGCATGCCGTACCCTAGCTCTTTGGGGTAGATTTATCACCGCATGCTTAAGCTCCAGTGTAACATTTCCTTCTCTTCGAATGTGCATGAATGTAGGGTTGAGAGTTGTTCCACAGATGCTTTTTCAAAACAAAAAGTGATAATTTTTTATAAACCCTCCCTTTGTAAAAAGAACATGTTCAGCGCAGTTCCACAAACAGCCTCACTCCAATGACTGAGAGCAGTAAGCAGCCTCACTGGCATAGGAGCTAGGGTCCCACCTACAGCAAATGTATTTCTTCCATTTTAGCATCTTCCATCAAGATTTAGTACTTCAGTCTAAATCTTGATCAGATATCGGCTAAATGCCATGGCCTCATCTGGACAATCTGCCAATAACAGCATTGGGTTCCTCTCCAAAATGATGGCTTTCCTGACTTGTAGGCACAGGTATGCCAGCTGAGAAGACATGGACATTAGGGGTATGTGATTATATTTGGATCAAGATAGACTTTACAAATTTACTTTTGCTAAGTTATTATTAGAGTTTTGCTTCCCAACATGCAGACTTCATAAGTTTTTTCTTTTTCAAAATAAAACTTAAATTAAACAAAAACTAGTGTGCTTAGGTCCATACAAGTATATGCATTTGTGCTGTGAAAGCTGATTTGAAAGAGCAGTGCTGTCAAGATAAAAAGAACCTATCTTGAGAAGCTTCCTTTAGCTCTGCACAAACTTGCCATGCACTGTCATTTGTGGGTTATTTATATCATTAAGGCTGTATTTACCTGTATTTCGTTTCTGGCCTTTCTGCAGTTTTCTCAAATAATTAATTATGAATGGTGGAGAAACAGAAGAAACCAGAGCAACTGCTTGGCACATGACCAAGACATTTTATAAGAGCTTGCTTGCTGCAGTGCCAAAAGCCATTCAATACCACCTGAGCTGCTCTCCGGGATCACTCCCTGGCGTGGATGACTGCATCAGTATAGTCATGCTAACTCAGTATCATAGTACTTTGGTAGCAAGAGTGCAGCTTGCAGTTGGCATCATTTTTCTCATCTGAGTGCCTGCATCCCTCCCACAACCCTAAATCCACTTGGGCCACACTCAATAAGCATTCCTGTGCCTTAATCCCCTTAATCTCCTACATTTTAATCCCTCCCTCAGCACAACAGCTAGGCACCTGATGGCCGCTTTCCCTCTACAAGCACTGCTGGATATAGGCTGTGCAATGCATTAGCCATTGGTGAAAGTCAAGAGGTAATACAAATGCTGCTCCTCCTTTAGCATCAGCTGAGGCAGCAGAGACAGCAGTGAGAGATTTCTGTTATCAGAGCAAGCGCAGGCACGAGCACAGCTCTGCAGGTCAGACTGCGGGGTACCTGCCTGGGGCTTAAGAGCCCCCGGGAGGTTTAATGTGGGACCATGAAGTATCCAGAGAGCAGGACTCCCCTCCTGTGGGCTCCATTTATACTCATTTGTGCAGACTTTTACACACGTACCTTGATTTCACCGCCTCACAATTCTCAGCAGAGGGAACATTTTCTACTTGCATCATGTAAGGTGGCTTCTCTTGTCGGGTAATGAGTCTTCAGTGACTCGCAGTTTGTGCACAGCATGACCTCATTTACTTCTGTTTCACAGGAAATTGTTTTCTTCCAGAAGACATATTGAGAGAGAAAGGGAAAAATGGGGCAAGCAAGGCCATTTAAAATCTTCCTTATCTGCCATAACACCTGGCGCATGCAACATATGATCCCATGTCATTGCACATCACCACATAGCTCATCAGGCTTTCTTGGCAATATAAGGCACAGGTATAAGCACCACTAGTAACCAAGTTTTCTATGTTTAAAGGGTGAACTAGATATTAAATTCAGGTATGTGCCTGTGGCTGTGAAACCCCATCTCACATACCTGAGTCTGAAGAAATCCCCTTTGATCACAAGAAAGCTGGGATTTCATCTGTACTTCTCTTTGGTGTTTACTTATGGCAAGTTTAAGTGCTTAGCGTGTCACCTGTCATGACTATCTTCCAGTTAGATAAGCAGAAGTTTCCAGGCAAGATAATGCTGCTGTGTGAAGTGAGAGTGGGGTCAATACCTGCATGGATTCTCCTGAGAAATTTATGCTGCCTGGGACAAGTTCCCTCCCAGGCCTGGCTACCAGTCTTTGGTCACCTCTGAACCCAGCTGCAGCTGCGAAGGGTGCACAGTGCAGCATGGTCTCTCCAAGGCCACAGGTCATGAAGAGTACTTCATTTGGCTTTCAAGAAAATGCATCCCTAATTAAATTTCCTGGACTCTATTAGCGATAGGACCAGGTGCCGGATTTGTTTATGTTATAAATGAGTATGGCTTAGAGGAATCTGGCTAAATTACTCTGTAAATGGATTTGACTCACAATCAGCAGAGGCTGTTTAAAAATATGGGATGAGGTTATGTCTGGGTGCCATGGGAAGACAGGAAAATGTCATTATTCTGTTCCAGGGTGTGCCAACACTGCAGAAAGCCATGACTATACATGCCTGAAGAATATTCTACCAGACATTGGCAAAAATACTTGCTGCATTTTGAGATCTGAAGAAGAAAACTTTATAATAATTATTCATTTTCTATTTTGTTATTGAAGCAACAGTTATTTGAGCAGATTGAATTCAGAACCATTTTAATGATGTATAAAAAGACTAATAAGCATGTAAAATAACAACTTAGTTACTCTCTAAATTTCCTGGGTTTGCTCTAAGAATACATTCTATTAATTATGCTGCAGATGCCAAATATTGGGAAGAAAACTCATTCCTAAGATAATTGACATTTCTCATTTTGTCTAACCTAGTTTTTGTAGAGGAGAAATAACAGCTTTCTTGCAGTAATGGGAATGCTCTTGGTTGCTTATGCATGCTTTGCATGCTTCTCTACAGCGTAAATTTTTTATCAGACAAACAAGATAATAAGACTAATTTGAGATAATAACCAATTACTTTATGCATCCTGGAGTCGCATTTGTATTAGGAAAATGTTATGTTTTAAGGTGCACCAAAATGAAATGGTATTACATTTATAATTAGTTTTGAAGTAGTTTAGGAAAACTTATTTTGACAGAGTGTTTCATTAAAGCGAATACATTAATTCTCAAAACATAAATTAAAAATAAATTACCTGCACTGTAAGTTGGAGAATACATATGAAGGGAGTTGTGAAGAAGTAGACCAATGATGAGAAGCAATTTTCAATTGATTGATTGCTAAAATTTAGGGATCAAAATAAATGTTTTATTTTGGGAGACAACCGTACTGCTGCGAAAACAACCTGCAGTTTTGAGAGGAATTGTTTTCTTTTACAGCCTTAATCCTTCAAAACTGATGAAGAGGTAATCTTAGTTATTTAAATTCTTGAAGTAAGGATGTTAAAGATACTACACAAATAATCTAATTACTGCCAAAAAAAAAAAATGAACAACCAAACAAAAGCACTGTAAATTCCATGGTGACTTGTTCTGGTTTGTAGATTTGCTAGCATATAGGCAAAAACATTTCAAAAACACATGATCACAAGCTTTAGCATATTGTTGTTTCTTTTTTTCATCCCTTTCTATAACAAGATGTATTCAGTTTATAATAGTACTCTTTCAGACATGTTTTACATTCTAAAAGTAATGCAATATGGTAGAGTTTAAGACATGGTTCAGACCATTCACTTACAGTTAGTTATGAATCTCCAGTTAGAAAAAAATAGTTTTTTGTATCTTTTCTCACACTTTCAGCATCCTGATAAATGTATCTGAAGGTGTTTGAAAATAATATTAAAAATGAGACATTGTGAGATTAAAATGGATTATGGTAACAATTATTCTTGATAAATTTCCCTGGTATGCTGATGAACCTGGGAGGAGAGATGGGATTTGTCAGTAATCTCACAGCAGCCCAGAAAGTGTTTCCATTTTATGTATTTTAAAAGCCGCAAATAACTCTTTAAACACTTACTTTATTCTAAAACTAATCTTGTGGCCTGCAAAGGATAAAGTCATTGAAAGGCAATCTGTAGAGGAAAGAGGGTTTAGCAGTCTTACACTCCAAGGAATCTGCTGATACTGAACTTGCTGATGTGTATGGTTATTTCTAGGTCATATTTCATTGTACTTAGTAGTAGTATTAGCATCCTAGTATTATGCATGCTGATATTATATAATCCTAATTTGATCGTAGATCCTGCATTCATATACATCAGCAAATACTCAGGAAGTGGAGACCGTAACTCCTCATTGCAGATAAAGATAAGGATAGGTGACATTTTATGCATCTTTGTAAACAGTTTGTATTGTGTTTGCTTCTGAATGTAACTACTACCTGTCACCATAAGAATAATAATTCATTTGGTGGCAATAATGTAAAGTTATGGATGTTTACTTCCTTGTTTTGTATCTTTTTGTAGTTCCAACTAAAAGTCTATTGATAATAGGACATGTGCTGACAGTCTTCAGTGAAGCACTTGATAGAGTGCTGTGTGGGCAATTAGAAATGTAATTGGAAAGAATGGATTTGACACAAAAAATTTTGAAGGAATAAGAAGCTGACTAAATGGGGTGTGACAAAAGGCTCTTTCAAAGAAATGTCAGTCCTGAGGAAGTTTAATAGTAGTGTTCTTTAATGTGTGGTCTTACAACAGATTGTAATTAGTAATTTCACTAATGGCAAAGGATAAATATATTTAATAAAGTGGAGGCATAAGGCACAAGTCATGATTGAAAGAAATTGGTTTAGGTCGCATCATTCTTTTGAAAGTGTCATGATTTAAGCCCAGCTGGTAACTCAGAATCATGCAGATGCTGGCTCACTCCTCCCCTTTCCCCCCCACCGCCCCATGGTATGGGGAGGTTAATAGAATGTAAACCCCATGTGTTGAGATAAGAGCAGGCCAGTAATGAAAGTAAAATATTAAACTACTATTAATAATAATAATGATAAAGAAAGTAACAGGGGGAGAGAATATAAAACTAAAAAGGGAAGCAAAAAAAAAACCAAACTACCCCACAATAAAGAGAAGTGATGCACAATACAATTGCTCACCACCTGCTGACTGATACCCAGCTTGACCCAAGCAGTGGTCTGGGCCTTCTGGGCCTCCCTCAGTTTATATACTGGGCATGACGTGCTGTGGTACGGAATACCCCCTGGGTCAGTTTGGGTAGGTATCCTGTCTCTGCTTCCTACAGGCTTCTTGTGCCTCTCCTCACTGGCAGATCATGAGACTGAAAAGTCCTTGATCAAAGCAAGAATTGCTTAGCAACAATTAAAACACTGGTATGTTATCAGCATTGTTCTCAGACTAAAGCTGAAACATAGCTGTGTCAGCTAATCAGAAGGAGAAAAATAACTGTTATAGCTGAACCCAGGACAGAAAGACATTGTACTGAAAAGTGTCATTTCTCTTTGAGACCTTCAGGATGAACCATTCCATCACCTTTCCAGGGACGGAGATGAGACTGCGTGTGGAAGACAAGAAGGTGATCAGGATTAGTAAGCATGGATTCACCAAAGAGAAATGCTTAACCAACCTGACTGCCTCCTACAATGGGACAACCGGATGGATAGATGAGGAGATATCAGTGGATGTTATCTACCTTGACTTCAGCAAGGTTTTTGATATCCTCATAGTCAAGCTCAGGAAGTGTGGGCTGGATGAGCAGATGGTGAGGTAGACTGAGAACTGGCTGACTGGCCTGTAGTTCCCAGGGTCCTCCTTTTTGCTCTTTTGCAGACTGGGGTAACATTTGTTTTCTTCCAGTCCTCAGGCACCTCTCCTGATTGCCATGAACCTTTCAAGGATGATTGTGAGTGGCCCAGCAATGATGCTTGCCAGCTCCCTCAGCACTTGTATGTGCATCCTGTCAGGTTCCATGGATTTATGGATGTCAAGTTTGTCAACATGATCTCTAACCCAATCCTTCTCAATCAATGGAAGAATTCCTTTCTCCAGACCTTCTGACTGAACACCTGGGTCAGGGATTCCTGAGGGCCGGCTTTAGCATTAAAGGCTGAAGCAAAGAAGGCATTCAATATCTCTATCTTTTCTGCACCCTCTGCTGCCAGGGTCCCTGCTCCATTCAGTAGCAGGGAACACGTGGCAGGAACATTTGGGAAGGTTGGCACAACAGGTTTAGATTTGCATTAGCTGTCATGTGGCTGTGTGCTGGCTCATGGACAGCTTGTCCTGAAGAAGAAAAGACAAAGACAGATTAGCTCAAGGTCAGCATCAGGTTTGATGTGGTTTCATTGCTCTGAGGCCTGAGCTACAACTGTGATTAATGCTGCACTTGACCATACAGACTTGCCTAAATGTTTGGGGCTCCCAGGTGTTTCTGTATTGAGCTGTCTTGCTGTGTGTAGGCATGTTGTTTCACATAGAGCAATGCTGTTAGGATGCAGCTCAGTAACCTCCATCATGCACTTCAACTCACATTCATCCAGAGTTTGACTGGTATGTGATTGGCTGGCACAGGGAGAAACTGATCAGAGGTAATATCTTAACAGGCTTGAGCTCATACAAAAGTTTAGTCACTTCTGATTAAAGTCTGCTAAGGTCTGAACTGGGAGCCAGAAGCTGCAGCTTCTCACATGAGCTGAACTGTAATGCCATTTCTCTTTGAGAAGCAAGTTTTCCCACCCTCCACTGCATTTCCATTGTCACTCTCAGTCTCAATACACTGTGGGAAAACTCTCAAAAATTTAACAAGGATTATTTTGAAACAAAGAAGTTAGTTAGAAAATAATCCGTCTCTTAATGGTGTAACACCAATTCTATCACTAATAAAACTGTACTGATCAAAATATGCAAAACTCAGATAACCACAGGGTGCCTAATTATAGTTATTAGGAATAGGGCTTGTCTACTAGTTTCTTGTTTATTTTGTTCCTGGTAATTTGCCTAGAAATATGTTTTACTGTTCATACATTTGGCTGAACATTATCAAGCCAATTAAAGGAATGACTCAATTTATAACCTGATGATTCAGATAGATCAATGATGAGAGTTCAGAGAGGTTTTCAATAAATAAGTAACAAATCAGAAAAAAAATCTGAAAATGTAAAGTGAAAACTCAAGGTTTAAATGTTCATTTTGGTTTATTACGTATTCAGAATCTATCTGTGCCTTGGTTTGCTCTTTTCTGAAAGGCATAAATGGGATGAATTAACTATTTTTTTGCATTGTACACTTGAGCTTCATTGCAATTATATCCAGCAATTCTGTTCAGAATCTACAGGCATGAAAAATGTTGCTATTGGACAGTCGTACACTAGACTGTTATGCCAGATTTTAACAAACTTAATTCAAAATCATGAAACAATTTATTTTGACTACTGCACAAATGTATTCCATAGCCTAACTGAACTCAAACTGGGGGGACTTGACACCAAGTCTGACTTTTCCCTGGAAAATTCCAGAGATGCACTGTAGTAACCCCATTACTTTAATATTGTGCTTGATATGAGATGTTGTCCTTCAGCACAGTCAGTTTGTAACAATGTGAATTACAAGAAATCACAATAACAATAATTACTCTGGATTAATAGCATGCTTTGGGCAGTTTGCAGAATTTCACTAGGATTTATTTTTTAGATTTTCTTTTTGTTGCAGTAGCTGTGTCTTTATTATTAAAAAGGATTTTTTATTCCCTTTGAAAGGAAAAACTATTTGGTTGTTGCAGCAAAAAACCCCACATTTAATCTCCAAACCATCAGGTTACCAACTACACTCCCTTATATACAACCACATAGCTACATTATTGCCACATTCACCTTTCTTCCCTCCTTTCGCCCAAGGTATTTGTCATTTATCACATATTCAGAGAAGCTGATTTATTATTACCATTCCCTGAAGAATTTTTTTTTCCAGAAATGTATCTGTATTACTCTATGTCTTGGGAGCCCTAGACTTAGGTAAAAGCGACACTGTACTACATTGTCGTGGTTTAAGCCCAGCCGTGCAGCTCACTCTCTCACTCCCCCTCCCTTCCTCCCCCCACGGAATACCTCTTTGGTTAGTTTGAGTCAGGTGTCCTGTCTCTGCTTCCTCCCAGCTTTCCCTCCTCCCTGGCAGAGCATGAGACTCAGAAAGTCCTTGGACAGACTAACAATACTAAGCAGCAACTAAAAACATTGGTGTTATCAGCGCTGTTCCCAGGCTGAAAGTCAAAAACACAGCGCTGCACCAGCTACTAAGAAGGAGAAAAATGACTGCTACTGCTGAGCCCAGGGCATACATACACTGAATAAACACATAATAAAACACAGAGATCTTCCATTGTAAGAGGAGAAACGCAGCAGGTAGATACACAGGAATGGAGTTGTGTCTCCTTATTTAATAACACAGAAGTCAAGGCCAAATCCTTAGTCTCAGCTGAGCTCTTTTCATAGACAAAAAGTGTTATGGACACATCCAGAACTACACAAAGATACATTTCCATGTGTGTTGAACCACACGTAGAAGTCACTATTTCTCTCCATGGACTTCTAAGGGAGTCTAGGCTCACTGGTACTCAGTTTCTAGTGAACAGAATTCAGCATCTTGATGTTGTTACAATCATGACTAGTTTCACTGCTGCCTTTAATTCCAGCACATTCCCTCACTATGACCTTTTATCCTTATACACTTTGTAAAAGAAAAGTCTTTCTCTTGTTTTTTTTTTTTTTTGTTAGTGAAAAACAAGTTTATCTTGTATTGTGAAGAATAATTAAGTTCGTATACTGCTTTGAAAATGAGCGTCATTGCATCAAATGTTAGTTTAAGAGGAAAGATGCTTTTTGATGTTCTTATCTCTTTTGTGCCAGCTTTAATTGGTTCTGTATTCATCTTCCTCCCACTCTTTCAGTTGAAAGTTCAACTATTTTTTTAACCTTAGATCTTTGAGCAGTTTCTCTAAAAAAGCACAGTGGTCGCCCTTAATCTACCCCATTCATTTCTTTGAGATGTCTGAATGTCCAGGGAGAAGGAGACGAAGACTACTTTTCAGGTCACAAGAATAATATGATCGATATGTATGCTAGTTAAGTGGAGTGAGGAGAAAGTTATTGAGGGGCTGTAGGGAAGGGAAAACAGAATTAATACTGGAGAAAGAAGAGAAATCTCATGTGTGCTTGTTCCTGTGCTTTTGTTTCCCACTAGAAGTCCTTCACTGGGCTGGGATTCCTGTCTCAGATAGAGTATGAAGTTCTTTCCATTTTTGCAGGAGGTTTTGTTTCTGAGTTAACTATTTGCTTCAGGGAGATAAGCGAAAATGGAATCTGAACAACTTATCAGATGATGGATTAAAACCTGAAGGAAAAGAAACAAGGTTTTTATATTTCTAATTGAAGAACCTTGAGATTTTGTGCCTGCTCAAACAGCTAAATTTTCATTTACATCATTCACAAAAATGCACGGTAATATGAATATACAAATGCTAACTGCTAACAAACTACAATAAACAAGCAAAAAAAAGCCCTCATAGACAAGCTTCTTGTTGTGGCCTGACAGTGATATGATTACCTGAATTTGATGCACTGGCTAGCTATTTTTTTGAATGCCTGAGCCTGTAAAAGCTGGAAAACATATAAATTACTTCTCAGGTGACTCACAGTAAAACATATTAACGTTTTGGAAACTGATACGAAAAAACAACACAAAATCACCCAACCCAAACAGGCTGAAGAAATTACATGGAAGTGAAGAAAGGAAAGATACAGCCCTGATAAGTCTGGAAAGCATTTCTCTGAAATAGGGTAAGAAATACATCCAGATCTTAAGACCTTTGCTTTAGATTATGCCTGGTTTTGATACTACATTTTCAAAGTTTGGCCACTGTTTTAGAATGGATGGAGACTTTGGTAATGGCAAGTGAATATTTGTCCTGTATGGACTTCATTTAATCACAAAAATGAAATGTCTCTTTTAGTACCAAAAATTCAGTTTCACCGGAAGCAGTTCCTTATGATTACATTTTAGACAGGAGATTGCAAGCAGTGCAATGAGATTTAGCTGGCCATCTGTACAGCTTGTATATTGAATAAAGACTATCACATACAGCAGTTATGGTATGTGCTTGAAAGGTATTGATAAGCCAGAACTTCATTCTTTATAGGTCATTCATGTCTAAATGAATTTTCGGTACCAAATAAATTGGTAAAACTCAAATCCTGTATAAGCACAAATAAAGCAACAGTAGATTAGAGGGTGGATAAGGTTTCATGATATTGATCTTTTATGATCCAGGATGAATTAGCATTTTTTTAAAGCAGTTTGCCGTTTTCAAAAATGGTGGATAGAACTAAAACTTATGTTCTTTACCAGTATTGTTTTCAGGCAGAGCTCATATGATAATGAATCTCAGTAAATTAGATTGTGGAGAAAAGCAGAGGCATGATTAGTTTTACCTTCTATTTATTATCAAACAAACAAAATAAAGGAAAAGGAAATAGTTTGCCAGTGATTTTGCTGTGTTTGCTTTTCCTAACCATTTTTTTCTTGGACTGATTCACTGATAATGGTGTCTAGGTGGAAACGGAGAGGAACAATTTCCACTAATTTACATAAAACTTTTCTATGTGCTGTCTTACATGTGTGAACTTACGTATGTCTTAACTGCTGAATGGAGACCAGGTGTGCACAAATTTATATTGGCCTTCGCCCAGGGCTAACACAGAGTATCTTGCATTTGTGGATCACTCATTCCTTCAGCTGACCTAGTTCCTGTATTTTTTTTGTCATTGCTATCCAAAATTTTCAGACCTTACCTTACTATCATCTTACAACTTACCATTTTATCTTACAACTGCTAGAGAAACAACACAAAATATCATACCAATTCTTTGTCCCTGCTCCCACCCCCTTCAAGTATTTCCCTTGTTCCACTGGTTCAAGTAAATCAACATTTTTTGTTAATTTCCTTTCCAGTTCCGATAGTAACTGAGCTCCAGATCAAAGTGTTGAGTCTGTAGCAAGCCATCCTCAGGTTTTCTGGGATAGCTGTGAGAACTAAGAGCATTGGATGCCACTGAGAGAAGCTGTCAGAGCAGAAGGTGGAAGGGCAAAGAACACATCAGGACTGATTTGCTAGTGAATATACATTGCAGTGCTTACAGTAGAGTAGAGCTGTTTTGTTTGAGGAAGTAGTCCCTAAGTCCACCTGTACTTAAAAGAGGTTATGTTCAGATTAAATATATATGTTACATAGTGAATATAGTTCACAGTGAATATCATAATTATGTTCCATCTTGATACTGAAGAGCGTGTTTTGTCCTAGGGTTACAACCAAAGCAGCATGTGTGAGAGGGATGTCATGGAGCACATGACTTGATGTACCTTGGGATGCAGCAGCACTGCTTGGAGGTTCAGCACATGTTGTCTGTGCATTGCGTTCACTTCCATTTATGGGTGTGGGCACTGAGATGTGGCTGGAAATGGGATGGTAGTACCCACGCTGCCTTGACCGTGCAGCACCCCCTACTCACATGTCAAAGCAAGTAGCATGGTGCACTATGACAGCTGCCTTGAGGGACATGCTCTCCCATCTGTCTGGGGAAGACCAGGGCACAGTTTAGCATGTGATTTTCTCTGTTTTCTGAAAAGCATCAACCTTCACTTAACAGAAACATTATTGTTCAACTGGAGCTTTAAATATTACAGCAGAACCAGTGAGTGGCATTAAATCATTTCCTGAGCTAGAAATGATAGCCAAAAACCTAACGCGGAGGGAGCACAGCCAAATATCTTCAAGCTGTAATTAGCAGAGGACTACATGTTACATTTTAAAACCCACTCTGCATGAGAATTTAAAAATTACTCACCAAATGGAATACATTCAAAGTTCACTTGAACTCTTCTTTATGTTTTCATTATGCTCTGTGACCAGCACTCTTGCCTAGAGCTGTCTAGAAGCATTCAGTCTGTCATCTTCTCTGAAGCCGTTCAGGCATTCTTACTGCAGAGAAATTACTTGGGATTTTTACAATATTAAATTCCTTAAAAAGCATCACCAAACCCAGCAGACTGAGGATGCTTTTCATAAGATATTCATCTGCTATTCAAGTTCTCATATAGATAGTGGATTTATTATTTTAAATTACTATTTTCATAAATAATTCATAATCAGTTTTACTTCAAATTACGGGCCCAGTTCCTCAGTGGCTGTAGATCAGTTTTATCTACCCCAGTAATTTAGGACCACAGAAATGGGTTAATAGATCAAAGAAGATGCCTCTATCTACATTTCAGGTGGCTCAAGGTGTTTACTTCTGACCAGACACAGTCTGATTCCCTGAAGTCTGAAGGTATCTAAAGGAGCAGTCATTGATTCAGATCGCCATGTCCCTTTGGGGGCTGGAGGGCATGTGATGGATAGCTCCTGCTTAGCTGTTTATGAAATGTGCTTGAGCCTGGTCTGGTGGAAAGTGTCCCTGCCCATGGCAGGGGGGTTGTAACCTGATGATCTTAAACATCTCTTCCAACCCAAACCATTCTGTGAGTCATTCTATGAAATGAATGTCATCCACTTGTGCAAAAGCCCTTCTTGCACCAGACCTGTACATGGGGACTGAGGGGTTGTTCAGGACGTTGCTGCAGAATGGCTTGATAGTTCTAGATCAAAACAGTGATAAGAGCACTAAATTCAACATTGGTTCATTGCAAATTTTTTTTCGCCAGTTGTATTTACATCCAAACATTTCAACTAGTCTTACAGAACGAAACTCACAGAAATGTATCACATGAAGGTACAATACCCAAGGCACTAAAACTCTTATAGGAAGAAATATATGAGTCTAAGAACCTCTTTTTTATTATTTTGGTTTGGGGTTTTCTTTTCTGTCTCTCTCTATATATAACCTTTTGGCAGGGTTTACAGGAAATTGCAGCAGCTGGGTAAATGAGACTCTCTACCAAGGTAATGGCAAGAATTGAATGGGATTCTGCTAAAGAATGTGTTTTGGCAAAATAGATCTTTGGACAGGGACTAAGGTCTCCTCTCCACTTTAGATTTGTCAAAGCTGGATTATATTTCGTACGTTGTCCTGTCTCAGCTTCCGTTCCAAGAAGAACTCATCCAGATATTCTGTTCAAGAGATATTGCCAAATTCACTAAAAAGTTAAGCCATAATGTCCAGGTATTTTTCTCCATATGTTAAAATATGTCTCTCAGCGTGTACTGCAAAAAGGGATACCTAAAACTACTTTGTGGGACTGTTTGACATAAACCATTTAACATTTTTCTCTGTCATACAATATACAGACCAATACAGAATAACCCCAATTCCCATCCACACCTATTGTAAATTGTTTTTGAGGACTTTTACTGGGTTGCATTATCTGAAATTCTGACCCACAAAGGGTCACACAGAAGCTCATGACTATTTTTTGTCTATTACAGCCAATGTGAGTTGGTTTTTATCAGTTTAACTTCTAGGACAATAGCAAGTTTGGTTAATACTCTTGAGCTAATTTATCCATTTTTTTGAAGTCACATTTATCTGCAAACAAATAAACAAAAAACTCCTCCCCACAAAGTTGGGTCTAAGTGCAAGTTTTTCCAGAGGGGCCTTTAACCCTAATGGGTTAAAACTTAAAGAGGGGAAGTTTAGATTGGATATAATGAAGAAGTTCTTTCCTGTGAGGGTGGTGAGGCACTGGAATGGATTGCCCAGGGAAGTTGTGAATGCTCCATCCCTGGTGGCGTTCAAGGCCAGGTTGGACAGAGCCTTGGGTGACATGGTTTAGTGTGAGGTGTCCCTGCCCATGGCAGGGGAGTTGGAACTAGATAATCTTAAGGTAATTTCCAACCCTAACTGTTCTATTAGTATTGATAAAGACAGATGTGCAATCAGGTATGTAATTATCACAGTATCACAGTATCACAGTATGCTAGAAATTGGAAGGGACCTCAAAAGATCATCTAGTCCAATCTCCCTGCCGGAGCAGGAACACCTAGATAATGTTACACAGGAATGTGTCCAGGCGGGTTTTGAATGTCTCCAGGGAAGGAGACTCCACAACCTCCCTGGGCAGCCTGTTCCAGTGTTCCATCACCCTCACTGAGAAGAAGTTTCTTCTCAAGTTTAAGTGGAACCTCTTGTGTTCCAGTTTGTACCCATTACCCCTTGTCCTATCATTGTTTGCCACTGAAATTATTACTGTGAATAAGCTGTTTGTTCAAGGAAAAACTTCATTTGATTCTTTTGATGTGCATTGTATTAAACCTGAAATACTAAGAGAAATTTTAGGTGAAGGCACTTGATAAAAGTTTTTAAATTTCTATTGAAGAATTTCACAGTGTAGAACTGTATTACATTCATCATAAATTATACTTGCAGGCATATGGTGAGTTCTGTGAGCTCCCAAATCAGGAATCACAGTCAATATCTGTAGCGTCTGCTGTTCCTTTAATACAGACTTTAGGAAGAGTGGACTTACTTACATAGCAAGGCAAACAAGGCTTTGCTTCTTCCTTGTTGCAAGAAGATAGCATGTGTCCTGAAGAAGCTTCCTTGCTACCTTACAGCAAGACTGGTTGGGCTGAAGGAGAGGAGAAAGGGAACGATTATGCCCAAATCTTGGTAGAAAAAAAATCCCATTTGGGGTTTCTGCTTTCTGTCTTCTGTAAGATTGTTCTGGAAAGTATGGAAATAAAGTGAAAAAACACTTCTGCATGAGTGGGAATGTGAAATGTTTACCTGGGTGTGCAACAGGTGAAAGAGGATACAGGTGGAGTGACATCCAGGTCCACTGACATGTCCCAGATCCAAGGTTATCTTTAAACTAGCACAGACCAATATGGTTACAACATGCTACTCTTCCATGAAAATCTGGAAAATACATTTTTATCAGCAATGTGAAAAAAACAAGAGCCAAAGTAAGAGCAGTTAGTTCAGCACAGATTCTCCAAAAGGAATAGCTGCTGTGCTCACCAGGCTATTCTGGAAAGAGAGTACATCTAATTTCAGCCTCAAATAATGAAAAAAACAAAAGGGGTCTAAGAATAAGGCTGCAATAAAAAGTAAAAAACCTCAAAACACAACAACAACAAAACCAAAACAAAACCCCCAAACAACAAAACCCCAACCAACCAACCAACAAACCAAACAAAAAAACCAACCCAACCCAAACAAACACAGTTTCCCCACTGGCTCACACAGGATAAATCTGTGCTATGTTTAAAGAATATGACTGAGGCTCTTGTTCTGCTTGGTGGCCTCCTTATCACTTTCTTTTTTCTTCCAGGGTGAAAACTGTATCTTTACCTTGGTACCTTCAGGAATTCTTGGGTACAAAAGATAAAACATATTTTGAAATTACAATTCCTTTTATCCATTTTGGGTTTGTTAGCACTTCTGAGAAATTGTTCTGGTTTGTTGGGAATTTGCATCTCCACCAAGAATTAGAAAGTTATGTCTAAACTGCCGCTGTATTCAACAGCAAAAAATGGCAACCATTTTGATTATAAAAAGGGTTATTATATTGATTTTATTCTTAATATTAGAAAGTATTAGAGGCTTGAATTAGCAGGAGATCAACTATTCAGTGAAAAAATTATACAGGGAGAGAGAAGTGCCATACAGAATTGAGACAGAATAAGACATTGATACAATTATAATACATAAAGATTTTACCGTCTGAAAGACAAGAACTCGTACTCTTCACTGAACTCAGCTCCAAGGATTATTCAGACAGACCTGGGTTTTTCATTTTAAAGCAATCTTAATTTAATAAGATTTTTCTTCTAACTTTGACATTTCATTTATTTGGTTGTCATGGTGCAGCCATTCATTCAATCAGCTTTAACATTTTTATAATGGCATAATATTTTTCCCTTGTTTTAAAGTCCCTCAATATTTGAAAGGAGTTTAGATCTAGGATTTGAATTCAAACTCATCACAGCTTATAGGATGTCTGTCATGCCATGTATCACCTGGAGCATTACCCCTGGGTTTCCACCAAGGCAAGAGGGAAGGAAGCAGGAGATCTTGGTTCTGGGTCCTGCAGTCAGAAAGGGTTTGATTCCCACTACTCCTTAGCCAAGAGACAAATCCAACCATGAAACATATGCCTCTCTAATCAGGGACAACTCACCATTCCCACTGCTGATGTTGTGTGTCTGTGCTCTGTAGAAAAAAGTATAAGTTATGAACCTAGACAAAAATGATAAGGAGAGGCAGCCTGAAGACATTAATCTAGTGATTCTGTAGGGCCACACAGAGAAACAGTGCCTGCAACAGGACAATAACCAAGGTTTTTATTTTATTTCGTACTGTTTCTTAATAGCCCTCTCAGGTTTATTGAGAGATGGCTTCTACAAGTCCATTTATTAAAAAAAAAAAAAATCATAAAAGGAAAAAGACATTTTTAATCTCAATCAAACTCCTTAAATAAATCGATGCATGATGCTCAGGTCAAATGCAGAACTCACACATTGCTAAGACAGACATTTCCTTTGGCAGTAAGAGTTTCTGAATCTGGTCTGATTTGTCTCATCACAGAATCATGGAGCCCCATTCATTTCATTTGCGAAAGTTGAATTTCATTTCTTTTGCTGTGTAATGACTTGAGAAACTGTCTGCCAATATTTTTGGTATATAGGTTTGTTAAAAATGAAATCTTAGTGTAATTCCAAACCTGGAATAAATCCTCATTAAGCCCATGCTTTTTATTCATCCTGTAAAAATTAAAATTAAAAAATTAATTATTTAAATTAGATGTAACAAAATGCAAAGATTAAATTGACAATTAAATTAAACATAAATTGAAAATTAATAATCTGATAAAACTAATTACCAATTATGATTCACAATAGAAATATATGCAAAAGACTACACTAAATTCTAGTCCTGCTTTTAACACAAATTCAAAGACAGGAACACTGATATCACTTATGCAAACATGTTTCAGATTATTTTTGAGAAGGACTGAGTTCTGCCTCGACACGTGCCAGAAGCAACATGAGGAGAGTGGGCAGTGTTTTCGTGTTATAAATATTATTCTTTCCATGTCCAGTTTCTTCAGTCTGCAGTTCTGCCAAGGAAAACAAAATTGAGAACTGACTACATAAGATATTTATGCACAGTAGACAGTATGTCAAAGAAAGCTGGCTTGTGTGACCAGCCAGTCGCACTCATACTCATTTACCTTTGTTTTTTAGGGGTAACAGAGGAATAGTCACATTTTTTTATGCCGCTTCAAAGAAAGCAAGAAATTACCCCACAGACTGCTGGAGATACAGCTTTCTACTTCTTTAGCTTTTTCATGGCTCATTGTCATTGCAATGAATATTGTGTTCTTACTGTCAGTTCAAAAATTTTTTCTCCTTTCCTTCAAGGATGGGTTCTGGGTAGGTTCTTTATTTTCTTCAGTTTTCTGCCCACAAAACAACAACAACAACAAAGAAAAGAAAAGAAAAAGAAATAATGACAGCTATTTGGCAATGGAAGGGATAGCTATATGGATCCCAGTAACTTTGCTCAAGAACCTGATTACAAAGTAGTGATACTGGCACACCTATGTTTGCTAATCTATTTACTTTGAACTTTGCATATAAAGCATATGAGAGTCTTTTGGCCATCCCTGTCATCAAAGAAAAAGGAGATAGCTCAACTATGTCGATTGAGTTGTCAAATAATTGAGCAACTATATATACCAACTTTTTAATTTCTCACATTACTCTTAGTTGTGTAAGCCATAAGCAGGAGACATCGTCTCACAGGTAAACAAGAAAGATATTTCTCAGGCAGAGGAAAGGAACGGAGTATGATATCCCACATAGAAGTATATTGTACTACTAGCCAATGGACTTTTATGTTGAATAAATATGCAATTAAAATTAAATTCACAAAACATCTGTGAAAAGTGATAATTGGACATTTTCCTTACAGTATTCAGATTTAAATAGAACAAAATCTGTGACAATTCACTTTAGTTCTCCCAGCTTTCAGCTACAGGAAATAACACTCGGCTTTAAAACACCGATTTCTTAGATGAAACCAAAGATTGCCTTCCATATTTTGGTTTTCTTTCAGATACTTTTTAGTCTACTGAAATAAACCATTTAAAAGTCAGCCTGTAATGTTTTAAAATCTCTCATTGGAGTGTACAAATTAGGGTTGGGTTCAAAGGGAAAATAAATTCTAGGTCAGTTTTTACTTTGTTAGTTAGACTAAACCAGGATACAAAGCAACTCTTAACATAACATTCAGACATTGTAAGCAATTAACATAGGCTTTAAAGTAATTAAATATGGACTGTACCCCCAAAAGTCAATGCAGCATCTATTTGAGGAGGTTTGAACTATCTGGGATTTGACTGTAATTAACTAGAAATTCCATTCATACAGAAATAAACAGGACTTGTGTGAAATGAACTGCACATTTAATACAGTAGGATAGACTCTACTGAAAATCTGATATATTCCGTCAATTTTGGAAATCTGTAACAAAGCAAGGTAATTATGATTCTGAATTTTAGACTAGATGTCAAAAAGAGCACCATTAAGAAGGCTTATACCTAACAGTTAACCTAAATGTTTAAGGTAATTTGCAAGGGCAGGTATTCTGGAGGAACATTTCAGTTAGTTTCATCACGCTTAGCTAGTGTATAAGTACATGAGTGGTTTTTTGTGTGTGCATACATTTATTTTACATTCTATGTCTTTTCTCTCTTTCTGATAGTATATGTCTTCACTTGTATTTGGTTTAGTATCTGAAAATGTCTTATTTCCACAACTAAACTTTTCAACTGAAATCACTACTCTGTGATCCATATAATAATGGTATTTAATCACTTGCTGGTGAGCTAATATTTATTTTGTGATTAGGAGTGTGAATATAAACCACATAATTTCTGAGAACACTCACCCTTGTATGTCAGGGTCTGAAAGGAAGGGATTACTCAAACTTTCAAAAATGGGCAATTACAGAACATAATTTCTGATGTCTCATTAAGGAAGTTACTCAGATTGCATAAATGATAGCTTTTACAAAACCTCAAACAAGCCGCTAAAAAAATTGCGTCCACTAGGGATATATGTATTGCATGTATCTACTTGACATCATAATTCCAGCTTTTGTTGCCTGATGATTAAAAGCAAAAATTGACCATGTAGCTGGTGTAATAGTTGAAAACATATTAAAAATATTTTTTAATTAGAAATACATTTTTTTTCCCCAATTGTACTGAAGGTCTGCAAATTGCACAATAGAAAACCCACGTATCAGCTGCTGTCACTTTCCTTACTTGATGCACAGGAAGACTATTTTTATTGAACACACTGGCTGCATTCAAAATAATTTTTGAGACACTTCCTGATATGTTTGCATTCAGATGTCATCAGCCTTTTAAGGACATAGTTATGTCTTTTTGTTAGGTCAGCAATTGAATTTACTGTCTTTCCTGTAAATCTTGTTATATTATCTTCCCTTAATTCTGATCTCTCAAAAGGCATACTAGCTTTATAAAAGAATTTCCAGGTTTCTTTTTTTGTTATGGTTATTTTTATTAACTTGCCTATGTTTTTTCCAACTCTATTTAATAGAGCCAGGGAGGAGAAGACAACATGGAGAACTACAAGCTAGTTTCATCTCGGTACCTGGCAAGATCACGGAGCAGGTTCTTCTGGAAACTGTGGTAAGAAACATGGAAACTAAGGAGGTGGTTGGCAACAGCCAACATTGATTTGCTAATTTTGTGGCTTTCTATGATTACCTAGACTTCTGCAAAGCATTTAATACTGTCCCACACAACTGGAGACGCATGGATTTGGCAGATGACAACTCAGTAGGTAAGGAATTGGCTGGATGTTCACACTTAAAGAGTTGCAGTCAGCAGCTCAATGTCCATGTGGAGATCAGTAACAAGTCATGTTCCTCAGGGGCCAGTATTGGGACTGATGCTGCTCAACATCTTTGTTGTCCACATGGTCAGTGGGATTGAGTGCACCCTCAGCAGGTCTGATGATGACACCAAGTGGTGTGGTGTGGTTGACACATTGGAGGGAAGGCACTCTATCCAGAGGGACCTTGACTTGCTTGAGGGTTGAACCCGTACAACCCTCATGAAGTTCAACAAGGCCAAGTGCAAGGTTCTGCCTGTGGGCTGGGGCAATCCCAAGTACAAATACAAGCTGGGCAGAGAATGGATTGAGAGCAGCCCTGAGGAGAAGGAGTTGGGGTGTTGGTTGACGAGAAGCTGCACGTGACCTGTCAATGTGCACTTGAAGCCCAGAAAGCCAACTGTATCCTCAGCTGCTTCAAAAAAAGCATGACCATCAGGTCGAGGGAGGTGATTCTCCTCTTTTACTCTGCTCTGGTGAGACCCCAGCTGCAGTACTGTGGTCAGCTCTGAGGCCATCGATACAAGAGGGATGTGGACCTCCTCAAGTGAGTCCAGAGGAGGGCCACGATGATCAGAGAGCTGGAGCACCTCTCCATGAAGACAGGCTGAGAGAGCTAGAGGGGATGCTCAGCCTGGAGAAGAGAATTCTCCAGGGACACATTACAGTAGTCTTCCAGTACCTAAAGGGGGCTTACAAGAAATCTGGAGAGGGACTTTTCATGAGGGCATGCAGTGATAGGACAAGGGGTAATGGTTTTAGATTGAAAGAGGGTGGATTAAGAGTAGACATTAGGAAGAAATCTACTGTGAGGGTAGTGAGGCACTGGAACTGGTTGCCCAGAGACATTGTGAATGCCCCCTACCTGGGAATATTCAAGGCCAGGTTGGATGGGGCTTTGAGCAACCTCGTCTAGTGGAAGGTTCCAATCACCATGGCAGGGGTGACTGGAACTTGCTAATCTTTAAAATTCTTTCCAACTCAAACCAATCTGTGATTCTGTGATTCAATGATTCTATGAAAATCCTCTAGATGATATGACATATAAAATATAGTTGTGGGGTTTTTTTTACTGTACCTTTTTAAAAAGTCCTTGAGAACCTTGGCCAGGATTTCACAGTTCTAAGAAGCCTTGCCATGTGTGACCATTAACAAGTTCCTTCTTGTGTTTTCTCACCTTGAATGGCAGCAGTCACAAATAGCTATCATGACATTATCATTGTGTGAATCCTACTAGATAAAATCTGCTAAATGATAGCATAAAAGCAGTTCAAAGACTCATGGCAAAGCAGCCACAAGTTCCTTACTCATCTCATCTACTGCAGCTATTTCTTTTATTCTCTCTGTAGGGCCTGTAATCTGCTTATCTAATAAAACCATAGCAACTACAGAACTGAGTCATAGAGTAGCCAGAAACACAAACAAAGTCATAAATTCCTGATAACATGGGACTCCAGAGAAACTACTGCAGAATATCATGTTGTCAAACCAGGCAAAACCACAGAAATTCCTTGAGTTTTTATGAAGGGCATGTACACAATGCACTTCATCATTTGTTACATGTCTTATGCTGAGAGCTGTGTCCCCCTGTGTTACACGGCCCTAAGTTTTTTTTTCATTTAACAGTGAAGCATTGATGAACAAGTCTAAATCTGGATGGAAGAAGCCTCTGGAAATTAAGTTCACAAAGAATATATTAACTTGTTATTATTTCATTCCAGTAAAGCCATTTTTAACTAGAAGAGCTATGAGATAAAAGAGAAGCAGTACATAGAGGTGCCTTATTACTCATAAATAACAGAATTCGCCTGATTTCTATGTAACTCTGGAAATGACTACATTTTTATTTGGTTGGTTTTGGTTTGTTTTTTTTTTTAAATAACACCCAGTGAAATGATATATAAATGCTACTTCACATGAAACAATTTCTTAGGAAGGAAGAGGTTTGTTTTTTTTTCCCAGAGATTTAAATTATTCCTTTTTAAAGGAATAACCCTAAAGAAATTCTTTTAAACTTATCTAAATAATATATATAAAGTATAAATAAATTCATAAGTTATAACTTTTAACTTCTTAAATTATAAATTAAATTAATTTTTAAAGTAATAGTTCCTTTAAAGGAACATGATTTTTGGGGAACCACAATAGACACTAATCTCCACAAATAAAGAGAAAGATTTCCTCTCTATAATTAAGCTAAAGGATGTCAAGTTCCTAGTATTTACAGAGTAGCATATAAAAAAAAATAGTCTACCTCTTTAATAAGATTACTTGAATTTATGCAGACATGGTAAGCAACTCACAAGTAGTGGATGAGATTACCTAGGTTTAGAACAAAATGTGACATGTTACTAGGTTCAGGTTATGCATTTTTGAGTTAGTTGTCAACCTACGGAAGTCAATAGAAATACTTGGCTCAGTTAATGCGGGCAAACTCTTTTATAAATTGTCTTTGCTGTAGTAATCCTAGTGACCCAGCACTATACATCATACAGACTGAAGATGTTGACTGCCACCACATTCCTACTGGTTTTCTTCCAAACCATGAAAACATTCAATTTTAAAACATTTTCAGGATGAATATTTTGGTTTCTCTGAGCCTTGTATAGATTAGTTATGAATTCATCTTTACTACTGTGTAACACTCTTCAACTCAGAATTTAAGACTGCGGTGACTGCAGTGAAGGCTATGCAGGTCTGAGACCATTGCCTCCTGTCTGTCCAAACTGTCCCTTATTCAAAGTGACTTCTAGTTCCCTTTTGAGTTCTTATCTGGTCTTCTTTCACAAAGAAACAAGGAAAGGGATATATAATCCTACATCTAGAGGGACATATATAGGGTGAGCCTTATCCCAGACAAGAGAAGCTGGATTACCTCTCACCAAGGTACTTAGAGATACTCACTTCAATGACAGCTGAAATGAGAATTATGCATTCAGTATTTTTTAACTGATAGCAACTTGTGAACCTGAGTCAAGCAGCCGTTATTAAATTCTCCTTCAAATAAGAAATGTTTTCATGGATTGCTGTTTTAAATCTAATGCCAACCTCTACTTTGAAATAAAAAAAGCAGATAATTTTTCTATGAATAGAAGTCAATGAGTAAAACCTAGATCTTAAAGTGATCAGATCTTTATCTTTCTTTACTGAGCTGCATTGTCTTTCTCTGTGCTGGTGTGCTAGAGATCCCAAACGCGAACACATCTATGGGATCAAAACAGGACAGAAGTATGTTCATCCAAAATTTGGACTTGAAGGCTGGCAAAACACTTAAATTTTATGAAATTCCTCAAAGCTAAATTCTACTGCTATGCATGAAAAGGTTTGCAGGCCAGGTAATTTTCTGCCTTTACTGCTTGAAAATAGTGTGGGGTCTCTGAACACTCTCAGCTGCTGCAAGAACACAGCATGGCCACTGTTTGTCTCTCAAACAGAACATTAGTAGTTTGGAGAGGAGACATGTGATCAGGTGTGTGGTGGCTGGTTTGCTTTAGTGTCAGTTTGGCAGTGTTGTATCACTGACTTGAGGTGGCATCCACTTCACGCTGTCTGAGGGAGCACAGATCCATCCATGCCATGCATGCAGCTCAACTGGCAGCCTTGCCCTTAGCAAGTTGAGAGTTGTTCTCTTTTTCTGTGGCATTCACAATTCAGCATTATACCCGACATAGACAGTAAGTGGTTGTAGTAGATGAAACCTAAAAATGTTAACTTTAAGCAAGGGAAATCTCAGTGAGTCATTTTGTGCTAACACTTATAATTTATGGAACAAGAAGAGATAATGTTAGGCTGGTTTTAATGCTGTTCTGATCATCTAATCAATTTGTCTCCCTTCTTCATTAATCTTCATTAAAATTTAAAAAAAGCAACCCCAAACAGAAAAAACCCAACAACAAAAAACCAAAAAATAAGCCAAACCACTTAGTAAATTTTGCATAAATAAAGACAGAAAGTGTATTTTATGCACACCAACTTCAGAGAAGAAGCCTTACTTCAGAGACTACAACTCAGCCACTTGTAAAACTCTCAGTCGCGGCAAGTCATGGTACATCAGTGTCACAATGTGCAAACTGATTATAGCACATCATTTCTTGCTAGTAAGAACATCTGCAAATGCAGAAAGTTCTGTCAGTACAGAATCTCGACAGTACACCTTGGACACCTAATCTACAAGGATGCACTTCTCTTTCCTCATTAGTAAACCTTCCTCTTTTTCTGTAACTTAAATTCTTTCTCCTGGGGAGACATGGGGCTGAGTAGAAATGGAAATGCATATTTTATAATACAGTGTGTAAACAATAATGTAGTAAAGTGAAACAAAACTATTAAGCTGTTATCCTGACACGTTTTGTTTGTTGCTCATGTTTGCACTAGTTTTTATATATGTCTCACAGTTGTTGGTAACTATTTTTGTTTTGTTACTGTTTCACCTAAAATCCAGATCCCTATTCAGTGTGCTAAGTGAAGAATCTACCTTTTGAAAGACTTTATCTACACGATGAAATTATTTATTATTAATTACAAAATTATGCTCTAGTCCTCACAAGTGTGACACTGCAGCACCTGCAGTCTGTATTTTCTTCATTTCCTTTCAAGTTGTAAAAACTGAAGACTTCTGTATCCCACAGAGTGTCTACCTACCAGTCAAAAGGAATGTATCTGTTTGCAATCTTTAAATGTGAGAGCTGGACTGGTGTTTAGAGATTTATCCTTTTATTCAGTATTTGGAATAAACTCTGAAACCTGGAGATTTTCCAAAGTTAAGACGATTGACCAAAGCAAATATTAAATTGATAAAAAACAGTAGGCTTAATATGTTTTTCTCTATGCATTCAAAATCTTATAAAGAAAATGTTTTGGAAAATTGGTAAGCTTAGTTTATGCATGGAGAGGAAATTAATTTATGCACTTTTGGTTCATATTCAGAATTTCATCAGAATTTTTGTTTCAGTGACAGGGCTGAAAGCAATTAAGAAAAAGGAAATGTCATTTGCTGGCATTTGCTCTGCTATTAGTCTGTCAAAACCATAGGTATAAGCCCTTGAATTCGTTTTCTTCTGAAAAAAAGAACACAGAAAAGATTAAATTCATAAGAAAGAAGAAGTCATTAATCACATATTTCGACTTATTCCTATGGCAAACCCCATGTTTTAGCAGAAAAAGACCCTGCAGATACAGTACTGTAGAATAGGTTTTGCGTCATCTATGACTGGGTAAATTCAAAATATAACTTGGAGAGATTTGCTTTAAAAAACAGGTAGATTTTGCTCATTTTCACTTGCAAGTTTCAGCTAAGTATTTATATTCAAATTTTATTCCTTGTGAATGTCCTCACAGGATGGCTTTCATTTGCATTTTCAATATTTTGATTTCTTCCTTACACTGTCACTAAAATTGCACTTGCCATGATGATTTCAAACACCTTTACCTTGTGATCAGCAACGTGTGTGAGCTGCTTTCAGATCTGCACTGCAATTTGTAGCTATTGCTGAGCAGTACTCGTTTGTCCAAATAGACTTACTGACTGCAGTGCAGCTCCTTGGGTTTATAACATCTATTAAGTCACTATTTATAATCAGGACTGTATAAACAGCCCCTCCAGTTACTGGCATCTACTGAAGCATTAGAAGAACAAACTAAGATGGCTAAAGCCTAACTCTGAGCCTGTTCCTATGCAGTTGTATGCAAAAGAACAGCAGGGATTATTCCCTGCTACTGAAGCCAAAGAGGATGGATTAGCTTCCCTCAGTAAAGCTGGCAGCTAGTCACCTCCAAACCCTTTGAAGATGCATTTAGGAGTCTAGAGGTAGATGGAAGGAGTGAAATCAAAGTGCAGCCTCAGAGAAATTGCTCATTCAAACTTCTAAACTTGAGAGCAAGAGAACCATCCTCCAAACCATACCAAAGCAAAGCTAGTCAACTAGTCATAAATTGAGAGGAGCAAGCTGGGAATTAAAGAGTGTGGATGATCATGGACTTGGTGTTTGAGTATTTCCCTGACTGTTTGATTCAGAGAGGTGTACCTTAAAAAAACAGCAAAGCTGTCTGCCTGAGATTACTGTGCTATTGACCCTTTTCTAAAAGAGCAGAAAAATTACAAAGGATGTCATCCAAAACAAAGAAAAAATTAAAAAAAAAATAAGTGTATTGTCATGAGAGTTTTCACCATGATCTGGGAAACTGAGTCATATCATTTAGGAAAAAAAATAAAGGTATTGCTGCACAGTGCTGTTCAAGTGTGGTATGTTCACTGCATCATAAAGCTGGGTGAAACAATTTTGAAATTAAAGAGCCTTCTGAAATTAAAGATGTAAAAGCAAGCAAACAAGCAAACACACAAACCAGTGTATCAACAGTACTGACTGCAAAGCAGCTGAATCTGTGAGGGGTGAAGGCAGTTTTCTTTCCTACACCAGGCTTTCATAACATTTCCAATAGCAGGTTGGTGAAATTTGATTCTTGCCAAAAGATTTATAAAGAACTTTATATTTGTTTCAGTTCATCCTTCGAAATACATTTATCTACAAAAGTATCAACTTATTTAACAAATTTTTTTTTGTTGTTTATTTCAAACTTTTAGTGATGAAAACAGGCTTTTCTGCTGACTTGGCAACATTTTTCTGGTTCAAGAGATTGTTTTATTACTGTGAATCATGTCTTCCTAAACAAAAAGATGTTGCAATGCCTAACATTTATTTTTGATATTTATGAAAGGAAAAAAGTTGAATAAATCAGTTTAAATGCTCTAAATAAGAAATTATTTTAATCAGCCATTAAAGAAAAATACTGCTACAGTAATTGTCTGCATATGGTAGACCTGAATATTGTACCATTTGCTAAGAATACTGAAGTGTCTTAGAAACCCTGTTTTTGACCTTTTCACTGAGGCAAAGAGCACATTGGTTTATAAACTTTCTGATGTGAATGTGGTCTAGCTTAATAGGGTGTAATGGGAAAACCAAGCCTGGAAGCAATACAGATAAGCAGCCACATGACGAACTTCAGGAGGGCAATTTCAGGGCAATGGCATATTTCCAAGCCACAGGACTCAACTGTTCTGCTGGCAGGAAATAATGAGATCAAAAAGATATTCCCCACCTGAAAGGCTCTTCCTAGAAGAAAAACCAGCTAGAAAATGGTCCCTGTGGAAAGGAAGGGAAAAATGTGAGCCTCCCCACCAAATAAAGCTACTCACATGAACTTACTTGGTGATTTAAAAATGCACTTTTTTGCTGAAGTAATCTGTTACTCAGTAAGAAGTGCCTTCTCTAAATAGATACCTCATTTGTGATGCTAGATCATTTTCACAGGAGAAGAGAGAAAGAGCTGTCATTAAGCAATGTTTTGATGAATCTCACCTCCTGCACAGGTGAGAGCTGGGGTTAAGAGGGTTATGATGCCTTGCAGGGGTGATGCCTCTGTAGAAAAAAAACATGTAGATGACTCTGGGTTATGTGCAGGATGTGAAGGGGGTGGCCCAAAGCAGAAAGTGTTGTCAAATTCCACTTTGACTATGTGCACTCTCTCCCTTTTAATAAAAATAGATAAATGGGAATTTATGTACCTAAGCAAATAATAACTTAGACCTGATTCTTAACTGCACCAAAAATAGTATTTCAAATAGAACATCTCAAATGAAACACTAAAAATTTCTCAAGGACCTCAAGAATTGTAAGGATGAAAAGCACAAAATCGATAGATAAAATACATTCTTCATGCCTTACTTGTTCTAAGTAGGGTGAGAACCAGCCTAAATCAAAACAATGTAAGATGTGTTGCAGAAATCCAAGACACTGCCATCTGAAATGGGATGTGTTTGATTTTTTCTCTTAAAATAGTCTTTAAAAAACGATAAAGCTATTTTTCAAAGAAACGGTGCCCTAAAAAACATTTTCTAATGTACTTTTTGTCTTGAGGAATTAGAAAATTGAGCCCCAAACAGGATACAGCAATTTTTCTTATCTTTATCCATCAGCTTTATTTTTATATTTTTTCTGATCACAAACATTCATTAACTCAGGATGAACACCACAAAATAGACATATTGGGAAATTAAGACACATTTCTCAAAAATTCAGTGGACAGTGCCCCTACTCTTACGGCCTTTCACTGGTAGCCCAGTAGATTATCCTCTTTGCTGAGACATGAGACCCATTTTCAGCTTTATTACATATGTTTTATGTAGGAAGTTTTAAAGTATTTTGTGATATCAGCTCTTTGTGAGTGCAATTCTTTGTCTTCATTAAAAATGCCTAAAAAGGTTAAAGCATGGGCTATGTGCATTGGTTTATTTGATCTGAAGTGGTTTATTTATTTGATTTGTTTCCAGACTTGTTTGAGCTGGACTTGAATATATTTTTCATATGTATGCAGAAATTCCTGCAGAGAACAATAGTCATAAATTCTTTTCTTGGTGGAACCTTTCTATTGCCACCAGCAGCTGTTGGTTTGCCAGAAGCTTCCTCTTTTAGTTTAAAGGCTTAAAAATGATATCTCTATAGCCAACTGAAATTATTTATTTGCTTTATTACTCTTAATCTTTCATTCTGAACTTCAGAAGCTGGTAGGAACAATTCCACAGTGGAATATTAGTGATACCTGTTAATATGTTATGTAGAAAATAGATGGTTTGATCATTTTATGCACACATATTAATCATATTGGAATGTGCATATACCATCTGGTAACACACATAAAACCTGAGAGAACAGCGTGTGATATTATTACTGCTAGAACTCCAAGCATGTAGAAATCTTACTTATACATACTTTTTAAATCAATGCATTTCATGACAAATGACAGCTATATGGCTTGGTAATTTTTTTTGTGTGGAGGTGTCCTCAGTGAACATTTTACACTTTGGAGAGATATCACTGGCTGATTGCTTGCTGATTCATTTGTAATATTAATTACATGAACACTATAGCTCTCTCCATGATAGATAGGGAGGATAGGGGGTTGTTAGGAACACACATTCCCCACAGAACTGATTTTTCCTTTGGCAGTGCATTCACTAACCCGGCCACACCTAACAGCTTTTGGTAATTGCACTAAAAAGGTTTCAAACCAAAATAATAATAATTAAAAAAAAAGGCAAAAATCTAACTAGGCATTGTGGGCTCTTTGTTGTTTTTTAGATTTTATGATTTGTCTTGGAATCACGGACATAAATATTCAACAAAAAAAAGAAAGAAACAAAATACTACCAGGCTGACAAAACAAGCAATATTTCTCACCACAATAAGGTTTAACTTAGTGGCAATACAACAAAACAAAGAATTAATCACCATGACCTAACTGCCTTTGAACAGACCTCTGAAAAGTTTTAATAGCAGTCAACCCTGCTTTTTGATGAAGAGCTATTCTAGGCCATACCTCCAAGACCCCATTCCAGCATTATTTCCTGTGATTTCTAGAAACTGAAAGAAAGCAAATATTTGACAAATTTCTTCATGTTCTGGGCCAAACACATTTTATTTTAGTATGTCCTCTAGATGTTTCAGATACCATGTGGTGATGCAAAACAGCAGTGTGACATCTGCACCATCCCACATTTTTCTCTTGAACAAAACAATCTCAGAAATAGAGCCAGAAATCTTATTCTCACCCAGTTGAGGCTTAACTCAGTTTCTCTCTTTCCTGCTCACTTTTTAGTCAGATGTTTCTGGTACTGGTCAGGGAGGGAAAGTACTTCCACTGTCAATATCCATCAGATAAGAGGAGACATAAAGCAAGGCTCACCTTGGCTAAGTATAGACTCTGTGCATCAGATGTTTTAGCAGAGGTGACAGACACTATAACCTAGAACTATTTAATCCTGGAGGTATATGAGTAAAGGGATGCTTTACAAAAAGCTGGACTGCAATTGACATTCTATTCATGAACTTGGCATTATGACTCACTCAAATTAAGAAAGAATTAGTCTTTGGCCCTGTTGTTCCACATAAGCCATGGTGAAAGGATTCAGTTTGTGCAGTAAAAAAACCCAAACAATATGCTGCAGTGTTAAAGGTGGGGTACGATAAATTATAAGATGGAGTGCTCAGAGCACATTGATGAGAGTTTTGTAGGCAGCTTGGAAAAGAGAAGTTATAACAAAATATTAGGAGAACAGCTTTGCTCCTTCCAAGCCCCAGCAGGTGGTAAGCCAATGCTTTTCAAATTTTAAATTAAAAATAATTGTGTTTCACTTAAAAAGTGTGCTTTCAGTGAGCTTTCTGTGACACCAGAAAACCTTTGCCGTGTAAAATGGAGAGTTCAACCCCCAGTGAAACTGAAGGGAGCAAAAGTTCTCTTGTGGTGTCACCAGGCAGTTCTCAGCTTTCATGAGATGGATGCCCACTAGGGCATAATCCTTGTTTTTTCATGGCAGAATTAAAGGGACCTTTACATGATATTTCCAAAGACCAGTGGTTAAAAGTGTGTGGTTTTCACATTTTAACTTAGCATTAAAACAATTCCTGTCATGTATGCCTGCATGCAGTGAATGGAATAAACACCATGATATTTATTAAATTATCCTGTAAAAAAAGGCTAATACTATGAAAAAAAAAAAAAAAAAAGAGCTGGAGAATAGTCCTCCAGTATAGGAAAAAGATAAAATTGTAAGCAGACTAATTTTGCAAAGCAAGCTAAAATAAATGCACAAGTCACTGCCTCTGGTACAAAGAGTAGTTTCAGAATTTTGCAGTTAATGTCTTTTAAATCAATTAAGTCAACAAATACCATATTTTTTCCCCTTCTCTTCATCTTGTACCTTTGGCAGCCTTTGCAACACTGAAGCTGAGTGTGTCACCTGTGTCTTTGTACACGTTCTTGCACACAGTCCCTTATATACACATTAAGCATACATAGTAGATTTGTGTCCAAGGGCTAGAGAAAGCCTGAAATTCCAATCCCATACACTTTTTCACCTCTCCATATTACTTTTATTTCATAAACTAAGAGTTCCTCTTTCCTCTTCTACTGAACAATTTCTCAGAGATTGTTTGCTTCAAATACAGGAACTTTATTTCTCCTGTGTGTACTTAACAGCTATTTGAGAACATTTCTGTCTAGTGGTATTATGACATTACCAGCAAACTGATTCATACAGTCGGTTTATCAACTTTGTGTGCTTTCTTCTTAAAAATGCTCCATTTTTAGATCAATTCACAGCTAAAAAGGGCGGTTCATCATAGTTTTTCAAATGAACATGAGGGAAATGTTGCTTTCGGTCTTCAAAATGAGAAGAAATTATTTGAAAATAAAAAGGAAAAATCTAGGTTCATTGTGTAGTATGACATAATAATACAGAACATCTAGAGACTGAAAAAGGAGCCATCTTACAGAAAATGTTAGAAGGGAAGAATTTTTTTCCTTACTGAATCAATAAGGAAGGATGTTATTTTTTCTTTCAGCTCATCTGAGATTGAAAAATTTCAGCAAGAACTGATTTTGTGGGTGAATGACCTGATACCACAGAGGTGACTGATTAAAGAAACAATTTATAGACAATCTTTTTAATGAAAAACACTGGAATGAAGCTACTTATCCTTTAAGCTATTGTTTTTAGATATCATAAGTCTGAATGAACTTTTGATAACTTTTTTGTCTCGGAATAAATGTTGTAAATGCCTTAGTAAGGGGATGATTGATTACTCAACTTCATTTATTTCAGTAGAAGTTCTTTCATGTTTCCTGAAGTAGTAACTTGTGACTTCTTGGCAAATTGCAGAAGATACATTTTCAGGTCTTTCAGTGAGTTGGAGGGATCAGGAGATCTTTCTTTCTATCCACTAAATAACTGTGGCTGTGCAACACTTAACTAATAGAACAGTTGGCCATATCTGCATACTAGTAACATTTGTTCAGCCTGAATCAAAATATAATTATTATTCATCATTCAAAAAAAGAGAGCATATATTAACCATTCAGTTATACTGCTTGGGATTTTTCAGAATCTCAGCTCTCAAAGTAACATCTGGAGTCTGCAAAATCAAAAGCAGATTTCTCTCATCATGAAATGGATTCTTTGTGTAAACAAAAACGTGAGACATTCTTATCTGTATACCTTTGTGCTATAGCATGGAATTGCTGTAATATGCAAAAGTTCAAAATGAACAGTTGATGACTCTCATGATGTGCCTAGTCATTGCTGTGATTGATCTTCTTATTCAAATCTTGATAGGTGTGCCTCACAGAGATAGGTTGGGTTTTATAACAATCCTTCACAAGAGCAGTAAACTACTGAATTTTAAAAAGCAGCCAGAGGATCACATGTTCTACTGACAATGAGACCTGTGCTCCTAAATCACTTAAAGAATTTAGAGAAATCCATTATTTTCTGTTGTATGCTTAAAATGCTGGATTTCTCTGTGTTTCTTGCTGCTGTACCAAAAGTATCTCACATAATTCATCTTGGATGCTCTAAGTTCTGGCATTCTGTGTCAAGGACTGACCTTCTGCAGTCTTGGTACAATTGATCTCTAGGTGCTAAACTCTTATTATCAGAGAATCTGAAGCATTTTCCAGCTAATCTGCCTTTAGGATACCCTGCTGGAGGAATGTTGCCTTTAGCTGCTCATCAGTTTAATGAAGTGAAAAAGCCAACTACAATCACTTTTGCTGTCACTGAAGCTCTGTCTTACTCAGTTACAGAGGTGTAAATCAGACAAACCCATATTTCACTTAATTCCTTAATTAGAACTTTGTAGTGTGAAGCCTGGATCTTAAAATTGTTCCTATTAGTAGTGTTAGGATTTATGTGGTTCAACATCCTAACTATCCTTCCTGGACCTTGTGTACAAAATGCACTGTAAGGCTGCATAAACAACATAGACTTTTCATTCCCCATGCCTACCATTTACCTTTCCCTTTTCTATGACCAATTTGAATGCCAGTGTTAAACATCATACAAGTCTTAATAAACTCTTATTTCTTGCATTAATGCAAACATTGTCCCTCTCTTTCTTAAAAATATAAATATAAATATTATATCCATCAAGGTGCAGTAAGCATTTATTCCTAAATGTAACTAGATTAATCTTCAGTAAATTCTAGAAATCTTAAAAAATTGCTGTACTGGTGAACATGCACTTAAACGCAAAGTGTGTAAGTATAGATGTTTGGGTTCTGGACGCCTGCAGGCAAACTCTCTGCCAGGAACAGTCCACTGGAGTTACACTGTTGAAGAGCAGTCTTGTCCTTGTGGAATAAGAGGACAAATTTTTCCCAGCTTCTTTTGCCTGTCTCGGTTCTGTTTAAGTCTCTGTGTAGACACACCCTTGAGGCCACACCTGTATGCTACTCTGAATGTAAAATATTGGGGGTTATTCTGATAAAGGAGTGGAGAGATATATTCCACCCCTACTCCCTCCATCCATGTCCTTCTAAAGTTCTAGTACATAATAATTACTTCCCACACCTTGAGTATAAAAAAACCCCCAAAAACTGTAAAAGGAAAAAAATCAATAATTAAAGCTTAACTCTACTGCTTAAAATTTGGAGATTTTAGGTATGTCCCTAAGACTGCTAAATTAGATATGCATTGCCATGCTTTTCTCAAGGCTGTAAGATCTTTTTAAAAGATGCTCTTAAATGCCTAAACTCTACACTAAGAAAAACGGTTGACACTTACTCATCTGGTAGCAATTCTGACTCATACCATAGGCTCCTGCTTGTTTCCTTGCAGCCATTGAAGTTACATGGTTCCTTACAGAGGCGGAGATAAAATGCTGATAAAATATTTAACAATGTTTTACCCTTAAGTGGAATCTTGTTCCTGTTTTATCAAAAATTTTATCAATATTTTTGCTTTTCTGGAAGAATAAAATATCCTCTCTGAAAAAAATAAAAAACATGGTACCTAGGATAAATTTAGTAGGGTAAAAAAGTGATAGCTTTTTCAAATTATTGAGGAACTAAGATGTTCCAAATTTTTTTCTTCTTTTTAGCATTAGATTGGTTGATTACTGTCTTTGTACAGCCTCCTTCATGCTCCTTAGTTCAAGGACGTATTTCAGAAAGCTCAGAGAAGAATGGAACCTAGAGCTTTGATACTTACAAAACTTTGGGAACAGAACTGAAGGTCTTGTCTGCCAATGGAGCCCTAAGAATCAGAGAGAGATTATCTGATTATTCTGCAGCAGCGATTTCTTTTTTTTTAATTATTATTTTGTTTGCTGTGGAAAAACTGACTGTACATGTACTTGTGATGTATAAAAAGTATACCAATCTGGCTATAAAAGTCTTTTCAGTCTATACTGGTCTGAGAATAAGGGAGGAATGGTGTGCATTTAATTAGGGCAAAAATAAGTTAACAGCTTGCTCAGAATCCAAGTGCTGAGAACTTTCCATTCTGAACACAGAATACAGTGTGTCGCTTGTAAAGGCAAGTAATTTTGTGTACTTATTTCACCCTTTATTGTTTGAATATAAACCAGAGCTTTTACACACATTTAAAGCATGTATTCATCTGAGTTACTTTTGATTGAACATTCATCCATATCACCAATGATGTGCACAGTGCACTAAAACCACAGGAAGCACTTCCCAGGTGCTCAGTCTTTTCTTAATTTGCCACTCTATTTCTGGTTGAGAAGAAACAGGGTTTTGAATGAGACTGGTTTACCACTATTTCTATGGATTACGTTTAGTTATTTCTCTTACTGCTCAGCTTTGTTGTGAACGTCTTTATACTGAATTATTTTAATTCATAGATACTGTTCTGAATGCAACTGAAATGCACCCAGGGCTTCAGGAACACAGCATCTTTTCACACACACTATCTTGTACAATACTGGTTTGATTAGAAATATGTATTGTGACATTTTAGACTGTTGTGGTTTAAGCTCAGTCAGTATCTCAGAAACCACGCAGCCGTTAGCTCACTTCCCCCACTTCATACCCCCGTTCCCGGAGGGATAGGGAGGAGAATTGAAAGAATACAAAAACACCCATACTCATGTGGCTTTCCTTTCCTGTGGCTTTCACATTTCCTGTTCTGACAAAAGAGGTGCAGAGGGCAGAGGGAGCTGTACTTGAAGACTTGCAGAAGGAGGTCCCGTGCATTTACATGTAGATAAAGAGGCTCTTCCTCTGAGGACCTCCTAAAGCACTACTCCTTCACTGGCTGCACTGGAGACTCCAGGAGTTGCTTTCACAAATATTGCTTTACTAAGGGCCTAATACTTAGAGGCAGAGTATATCCAGCCCATTAAATTCAGATGCCAGATGATGAAAAATATTATTCAGTATTAGACACCTTTTCTGTTATTTATGTTAGTAGGGACAGTAAGCATTTTAACCTGTGTCTTTTTACCATATCTAACCAGCACTTTAGAGAAATCCTGTCAGAAAACTGTTCAGGCTCTAATTAGAGCCTTTTCAAAAAAAGGCTTTAATTAAAAAAAAGCCCTTTTCCAAAGAAGACACTGAGCAAAGAGCCTATACTCATCAGCACTTAGTGCTGAAATGACGGAAGCCAACAAATATATTTTTCTGCGCAGGGAGGATGGCATAATTCAAGAGTTAAAATTAGGATCTGCTCCTCAGAGAAATTCTGTCATTTCACCTTTGGTAGGCTTTTATTCTTCCATTTTGCTTAAAGGTCTCTGTAAAAGGGCACCTCGCCTTTTAATTATTTACTCTAAAGTCTTCTTGATTCACATTTAATGGAAACACATGGCTCTTAAAAAATGAATGAACTCTTCATCATAGACTATAATGAGGTCATCTCTATGGCAATTTACTTAAGAGAATAGCATTCAGCTGGCATATTATTATGCTTTACTATTGAAGCTGATCTTCGCAACTAACTGAAATGAATTAATTTTTTAATTATGTTTTGTTAAAGCTAAGTAGGCTACTTATTATTATTATTTCTACTACTACTACATGGATGTCTTAATCGGCAAGCCTTCTAGCTACACTGCCTAACCGCAGAAGGCAGAGACTGGGCGAATGAAGAACCACCTGTTGTAGGAGAAGACTGGGTTTGAGAACATCTAAGGAACCTGAAGGTGCACAAATCCATAGGAAGAAATGAAATGCATCTGGAGGTCCTAAGGACGATGTAGTAGCCAAACCATTATCTATCATATTTTAAAAGTCATGGTAGTCCAGTGAGGTTCCGACTGACTGGAAAAAGGAGAAACAAAACACTCATTTTTAAAAAGGGATAAAAGGAAGACCTGGGGAACTACAGGCAGTCAGTCTCACTTCTGTGCCTTGCAAGGTCATGGAGCAGATCCTCCTGGAAGCTATGCTGTCACACTGGAAATAAGGAGGTGACTGGTAACAGCCAGCATGGATTCACTAAAGACAAATCATGACTGACAAATTTGGTGGCCTTCTACAGTGGGATTACCATGTTGGTGGATAAGGGAAAAGTGACTGACAACATTTACATGGATGGGTGCAAAGCATTTGACTCTGTCCTGCATGAGATGCTTGTCTCTAAAGTGAGGAGTTTTGGCAGATTGACCACTCAGTAGGTAAAGAATTGGCTGGATGGTTGCACTGAAAGTCAATGGCTCGGTGTCTAAGTGGAGATCAGTGATGAGTGGTAGGGGTCAGTACTGGTACCAGCACTGTCTATCATCTTTGTTGGTGACATGGACAATGGGATTTGTGTGCACCCTCAGCAAGTTTGCCAATGACACCAAGCTGTGTGATGTGTCAAAATGCTGGAGGGAAGGGATGCCATCCAGAGACACTGAAACAGGTTGCCCAAAGAAGCTGTGGATGACCAAAGAAGTGTTCAATGCCATGTTGTATGCGGCTTTGTGCAACCTGGTCTAGTGGAAGGTGTCCCTGCGATAGCAGGGGGTTTGGAGCTAGATGATGTTTAGACCCAAACTATGCCCTGATTCTATGATTTCATGATCCATATAGTAATTATCTACAAATTTCATTTTTATCTCATTGTGAATATTGTCAGCTATTAGTTCCAGACACTTGTTCTTGTCTGCTATATGGGCTGACAGAATATCAAAAAGTTCAAACACTATTTTTTCCAAAGAACATATATATCTCGAGAGAGAATGGATATGACATTACAGCTAACATTGTTTCTTTCTGGCTAATGGTATTCTTCTGCCTCAGTGTGAAAAATCAGTAAAATGTCTATGTGACACTTCAGGAATAATGGAGTGTGTTTGCCTAAAAACAAAATGCACAGCTAGTTTAGTTTTTTCTAAAATAATCCAGAGTTGTATTATAGACAAAAATCTAATTAATGGAATTTATAGTTGATTTGGGGAAATAATTCTCATCATAATAAATTCATAACCCAGGCCTTGCTTTGTTTGAAGATGTCTTTGTGTATCTTTTGTTTGGAAATTAAGTACCATTCCAGTTGCAATTTTTTTTCTATTTTCTTTAGAACAGGATTGAGTGAAACACATACAATTGGTTCTGAAAGATGATTTAATGAAATATCAGTTGCACAGCTTTCTATTGGCAGCAGCTTGTCCTGCCAGTGCATGCAATCAGGTTTTGGGAAAGAAGTATCTGATGAAACCCCTGAGCAAACCTGTTTGAAACACTGTTCTAATTTTCCCAACTGGTATGTCTAAAGCATCATCTTCTCTAATTTTCATTTTAATTACAAAATAAATGAATTTTATAAATTTGTCTCCATAATTTACATTTGCTAAACACACCTTAGCATTGTCAAATTTTATCCATGCCATTACAAATTTATTCATATAAGCACTTACGCACACTGCCACATGTATAAATAATTTTAAATACTTCTCCACATATATTTATATACCTGTGTATGATATATATGGGCTTATATTTGTGCATATAGAAAGTATAATTATATAATTAGAAGTGTGTGTGTTTGTAAATAGGGACCTGGTTAGACTGAGAGCAAGGCAAGAACTACAAGGCTGGCTTGTTGTTCAGTTAGTAAGAACAAGGAGCAGTGTTCAGAATTGCTGAGAGAGCAAAGAATTTGGAGACAGAAACTAAGCCTATAGCCAGTTTTGTAAATTCAAAGGAATCAACCCAAACTGCCTACAATCAGTGGAGGATAAGATCCTGATGAGCAGATAAAGCAGAAAAGGACCTGGGAGAGCTGACTGACAGCCAGCTGAACATGAGCCAGCAGTGTGCCCAAGCAGTCAAGAAGGCCAAAAGAAGGCCACTCTTCTCCCAAGTAACAAGGTATAGGACAAGAGGCAATGGCCTCAAGCTGCTCCAGAGGAGGTTTAGAATGGATGTTAGGAAAAATTTCTTCATCAAAAAGGTGGTCAGACATTGGAACAGGCTGTCCAGGGAAGTAGTAGAATCACTCCTGATTCTGAAAGTGTTCCTCTCCACATTCCTGAAAGTGTTCAAAAACCTGTAGATGAGGCCTTTAGTAACATGGTTTAGTGGTGGACTTGGCAGTCCTGGGGTAAAGGTTGGACTTGATGATGCTCAAAGGTCATTTCCAACCTAGTTGATTCTATGATTCTATGATTCTATAATAATGGTTACTGCTACATATATTACTGCTATATATTAATGTCTAGGCAGTTTTAGAAAATGCATGTAGCAGTCAACTATATATTATCCTATTTGACTGATTTTCTAATTTGAAAAACATAGACAAACCACTCTCACAACACCATGGTGTGGAGAACACTTAATGTGAAAGTGTTTTTGTCACCAGAAAGAGTATTTGTCACCAGAAAGAGATGTTGGTTTAGAAAAAAATGACATCCATGTAATAATAGTTGTAAATAGGTGTTCTCCTGCAGACCTGTCATCCTTCTCCAGGCTCTGGGCATCTATGGTTCACACTGGCATCAAATAAAATCCAATACAGTTCCAATGTGTGCAATTCTAATAACTTTTTCATTATTTCTAGAGCAATGATGTCTTTTCCATCATATTGTAGTAACAAAGAAACACTTATGTTTAACTATTCCTTATATAATTGCTGCATCTCTGTAATACTGCATCTCTATAATAAAAAACTGCATCTCTATAATAAAATAAAACAAACAATGATCTGCTACATGTTGCAAATTCATATCTCACTATACTATAATGGTACCTTCTTCCTTTCCTATTTTTTTATAGATCTGTTTGCTGAAATCTCTAGGAAGTGAAATGGCGATTGCCTGAAGAGCGTGTAAGAAATTGGACATCTTGCACTGTACTGAAAAATTGCTTATCAGCTGTTCACTGTCAGACAGAAAGAACATTTCCAGTAAGTACCAGAAAGGTCTATTTTGGTGTAGTATTATTGAAAAGTTTTGTAAATGACTTTGCCCTCTCATTAGAATTGATTTGTAAAATTTATGGATAGTTTCCTGCTTCACAAGTACTTGTAAGACAGGATGAGAATTCAAAATGTCTGTGCTAAATTAGAGAGATGGTTTGATATCAACAAGAGTAAAGTAGAGCAGACAAAAGCAAAGCGCTTCACATAAGAGAAATGGAATACATAAATACAAAATGGGGACTCATTGTCTCAGCAGCATTACTTCAGGAAAGAATCTGGGAATAATAATTACCACAAATTGAATAAGAGTCAGAAATATAACACTGCTGTAAAAACCAAAACCAAAAGCCACAGAAAGATATATTACCAGCAAAAACATCGTGAAGGAATAATTTCCATTCAAATATATGCAGTAACAGAAAGGCTTTATGAAGAGTACTGTGCCCACCTTTGGGCACTGTACTTTAGCAGACAGTCTCATGTATGGGAGATGGACAACAACAAAAGGGAAATCAGCTTAGACAGCCATCCAAAGAATGGAAACTAGGGAAAAAAAATAGCTTGCTTATTTTGGAAAAGGGAAAGCTAATGGAGAATATAACCAACTTCAAAATACAGTTTAAAGAGAAGATTCTGAGTTGTTCTAAATGCTTCCTGAACGTGAAACAAGAGAAACTATTGTAATTTACCTCAATGAATATGCAGATCAGTTATGTGGAAAATCTTGACTGGGAGATGAATTAGTAATTTTGGAAAAAAATTGAAAGCAAATTTGACCCCCCTGTGTTGATGCAAAGAAACCCTGACTAAACAAACAATTTGACTTTTGGGTCTCCTGAATGTTTAGGA
The DNA here is from genome assembly GCF_028554395.1 of Pezoporus wallicus. Classification (NCBI taxonomy): domain Eukaryota; kingdom Metazoa; phylum Chordata; class Aves; order Psittaciformes; family Psittacidae; genus Pezoporus; species Pezoporus wallicus. Next base: position 909,850 of record NW_026636323.1, on the reverse strand, counting down.
AAGGAGATTGTAGGCAGATATCTGGTAAGAGGCATCAAGTTGCCTCTTTTTACAACTTTGATGAGCTTTTCCACTAAATGAAATAATTAAGTAGATAACTTCATAAGGTTAATCAATATTAACCAACTAAATTAAAAATGTCAATGAAATTCCAACTAAACGGTTCCTGGATTGGAGGGGGAAAAGTTGTGTTTAAATAGTTTAACCTATTTGTCTCATTAAAAAGGGGACTTTTACAGGCAACCTGACTATAGAGTACACATACCTCTGTGGAAGAATATGTCGAGATCTAGGGTGTGATATTTTCACAGATCAATTTTCAGCCCAGAACCTTACTTTTTCTTTAACCTGTGTAGAAAGATAGTATGCTCATGGGGACAATCAGAGCAGAAGACAAACTTCTGGTGCTCTGAATTGCTCCCAGGAGGGTCCTGTCTCTGCTTGGAGACAGAATCCGGGGAGACTACATCCGTGGAGTACAGTTAGATTCACTGACTACTATCCTGAATGCCTCCCTAATTTAGCAGCCAACAGCTGAAAGCAAAAGACAGACAAATTCAGAGTTCCAAGCATTAACAGTGATTAACTTTTGGAAGAGGCTGTAAGGGAAGTGGCATATCTCTTGCTATTTTAAAATGAAAGCTAGATGTTTCTCTGAAAGTTTTGCATTAGTCAAACACAAGACATGATTCAATCAAACAGAAGTCAGTAGTCTCACTACAAGAATGAGTGGCTAAAATAGAAAGGGTTATGATTTAAGAGGATGAAATAGCTTAAATAAGAGCTAGAATTTTTTTTACATGAGCAGGAAGAAATATGTAATAAAGTATCTACTACTCAAAAAAAAGATAATTTCAGTCTGCTCTTCCATTTACTTTTTTTGTTTCTTTCTAGGCCTAAAGCAGAAAAAATATCTATTTGTTGACAAGATAAATTATTTATAGTTTTAAATAACTATTGCTATCAAAACCACTGATGGGATCTGATGAGAACGGTCCATGACATTCATCTTCTTGCCCTCTCTTTGTCTTCTTTTATTGTATTGATTTATTTGCACTTCCTTTATTTCTATTCTTAAACCTACTAAAGAATTAAAACTTTTTAGGAGTTCAATTTTATAACAGTACATGCAGTGGCAGTCCAAAATTATTTTTTTTTAACTCTTAGGGGGAAAAGAAATGAAAGCACAATAATCTGTAAGTTATGCCCTACCTCCCTTCCACCTTGTTGGCTGTAAACTTTCTGCCTTGCCTTTGCCTTGAGGGTACTAAGGATAACACTAAGGAAAGGCCTTTGTAGCAAGATATTTTTAAAAGCTATCACTTGCCTGTATGATCTTGCTTATTAAGGAAGTCTTCACATAAAGTAATTCAAAAAAGTGTGCACATGCAAATATAACTATGACAGAGACAAAACACAGGATAGACCATGATTATTAAGGTCATGATACTGGTTGCAGTCTTGCACCTGAGCACTTGCTTTCTGCTACAAGATGAAACAGCTGCAATCACACACACACTGCATTTTGTGGTGTGAAAGAGCTTGGTATTATTCTGGGCAACAGAGTTGAAAAGAGCCTTCATTTCCTAAATCAAACTGACAGTACTTGTAAGAGAAATGTGTTGGAGACAGTACTAGCAATATTCATGCTGTGAAAAGATAAGGAAATGGGGAAAATTTGAATAACCAGTTGTCAGCAGAATTTATGTTCTGAAAAAAAAATTCAGTGTCCATAATTTCTTCCTTGGTTGGAATTTTATGTAAGGGCAAAAACATATTAAACAAAATGAAAATATACCTAATAGTTTTAAATTCCATTTTAATTGTAGTGGAGTTTTGTGGAAATATTCAGAGCATGCTTTTAGTTTTGACTTATAAGAGATATTCTCTCTTCATTGGTACTATATTGGTCCAACTGGTAATTAAAGAAAAAGTGGTATATCCAAAGTATATCCAGCTTCTTCCTAGCTGCCTAAAGATATACACAGAAATACAAGCTTTGGCATCAAAAGATTGATGAATGTGCTGAACACCCACAGCTCTTACCTAAACCTGTAAAAACTAGAGGTATTCACCAATTCTCAAAATTAAGGCATGTCTGGAGATGTCTGAGTTGGGTCCACAAGCTTGAAAATGTTGACATGAATTCCTGATTTGTTTTCCTTATATCCCAAGAAGAGGTTGCTAGTGTCTCATATGAGACTATTATGTAAGAACTGCATTCATTTTTTTGCCAAAACTTTCTGAAAATTTCTGTGGTTCTTACCATCACCTAACGAAAATTTTGCTTTAATAATGAAGCAATTAGTCTGTGAACAGTAATTGAGACAGCTGGTTTCTGTATTCTAGAGAATATTCTTAACAAGAAGCCATAAGCCACTTTTTTAGTAAATGCAGGTGTCATTGTACTGTAGTTATACTATTTCATATAAGTAAACCTTAATAGTGAAAAAGTTCCTGTTGCATATTCCAGAGTGACAGCAACCACCGGGTTCCAGTAAACTTACAAAGAAGGAATGTGGCTCAGTGAACAAGATTCATCTCACATCATGTTAGCTACATGGAGACATCATCATTTAGGCACCCTGGGATTCCCTTATAGTCATCATCCAGAAATATGCAAGTTCATGCGACAATTCCGAGATACCTGTTTCAGAGTGTGATGAATCCCTAATAGTCCAAAGAAAGAAAATGAAAAAGTGGCTTCAAAGAAAGTTGAGTCTGAAGGAACAGCAAGCAGTCATCCAGCCAATATCATCAATTTTTCTTTGTGTTTGAGGACAATGAAGCCTTTGTAATTGAGTTTTCCATCAAACGGACTTTCTATTTGTGTTCTTGGTATAATTTCTCTGAGGAGCTGGCAGCTCTTCCCTAGGTCCTTCGCACCTTACAGTTATTTCCTTTGAGGTCTATCTACAAGTTCTCAGTTTTCTGAAGTAATTTGATCTGATATCTGTAGCTCAGCTCTGATTGCAGAATCACTTTTCATCTATCTCCAGGAGTACTTACCATTAATGTCAACATGAATAAACAGTGTTTGATAATTTGTCAAACGGGCCTTACCAACCTGTGAGATATGGACTTCTGGGACATGAAGCATCTCCCATGATGACAGATCTGCTTGGCATATAGGTTTCTCCATGCTTTTCAGAAGGTAGTCAATTTGTTTCCTACTGAGGGCTATGGCTCTGATCTCATAATCTTTCAGGCGCATGGCTTGTCCTGCTCTGTCAGGAGTAGCAGTTACTCCTCGGACCTTTATCTGTCTGTGAGCACTGCTGTAAACCTCTCTTCCCTGGGGTTGCACTGCCCATGTGCCAAGGAAGAAAGGTCCAGCTGTGATATGGCACAATTACAGAACTTTGACCCCAATGCCTTAGAACAAGCAGTGACATTCTCTGGGATGAAGAAAGGTAAAATTACTGACAGATATTGCCAGTGAGATGAAGTAGCTCATGGATTCAAGAGGGAAAACATAAGCTTGGGAAAATGCAAAATCTTAAGGAAGAAAACAGAGAGAGGGAGAATGGTCAGGCTAGAAAATTGTGGGGCCAGCTGTTGATGTCGTCAGCACTAAATGAGCAGTGGAAGGTGAAAACTCAGAGACACTGAGGACCCACTCAGTAGGTGTTCCTGAAACAGCATCAGGAAGTGTCTGTGATCCTGGGTATTTTTTCCTCCATGACTTTCACAGGCAGATAAATTTAATCATAATCATGTTAAATTTAGTTAGAGTCTTATTCTACATATGGATATGGGCTTCATAATTAGTGGCCAAGGCAAATATGTCAAAAAAGATTTCTAGCAGAGTGCTATTTATGTTATTGTCTTTTTAATTCTTCAATTCCACAAATCTCTATGATGAAATTCTCCATTGCTGCCCCTCTTGTTTGCTAGTTAATTTTACAGGTAAGAAACCCCCTAGGCTTTGCTAAGTGGTTTACTTTGTAAGTTATGATAACTAAAGATAAAAAAGCAATCTATTTCAAGGAAATGAATATTTGGCACCACTGTCACCTGTTAATCTACATGAATTTGTTGTTGTTGCAATTATTATTAATGATCCCAATGTTGTTATTGTTAAAGTACCCTACTTCCAACGTATCTCTAAATTGAAAGAAAAACTAGAAGGCAGAAAAAGGTAAGGATGAGCACTTCCAATTCTGTTCCAATGACAGATAATGAAAAGGAAGGAGTTTTTTAGGGGCAGAATAAATTGTGTATTCTGTAGTAATATAATAACATTTAAAGTTTTCAAAGTTTTACCATGATTTGTTCAAGTTAGAAGAGCTTTAAAACCCAGTCTATATTCAACTCATGTCACCATAAAATGGGAACAACCCATCAAACTCAATGAAAATGCGCAGCTATAAAACGCCCTGTGACTGGGGCATTTCAGTCAGAATCCAAAAATCAAGTAATCTCTATTTCAACAGAGATAAGATTAGAGGAGAAAGTTATCATATTATACCATCAGTACTTCCTTCTGTTGCAGCTGTCAGTCTCATGTCTGTGATTAAACAAACTCCAGACAGAGATTTTATACACTGGAATTATTACTTTTCCCTGCTAAACATATTATATTCATAGATTTTGTTTTCTTTGCTGTCAAGTATAGTCATTTTGTAAACTATCATCTCGAGAATTATAAATTCATTGTAGCCTTATTTTTTAATATTAAGCTTAAAATTGACCTTATATTGTATTGAAGAATATTCTATTGAGAATATATATCCACTTGCTGTTTTCTCCATCTGAAGAACCTACAATATGTTTTCCTTTTCTTTCGTAAGCAGTAGAGTATGTGTGCCTAGTGCAGAGGTGGAAGAATAACTCCCAGCATCCTGTCAGTTCATCTGCTCTTCATGCAAGCTGAATGAATTAGAGTCTAGAGGCAAAAGAAATGAGTGTGATCAGTCGTGGACTGGCTCTCAGTGTGGCTAACTTCCACCAACCCCAGAAGAAAATCTACTTTACAGTATCTGTTACTTATTGAGACAGATGTCTATTTATGCTTCTGGCAAAGTTCTGACAAGCCTGAAATGAGTGTAAGTGAGACAGATTTAGGGCCCTTTCACTTAAACAGAATTGCTGTACTTTATGCAGGTGAGATCCATTCTTTTTGAGCATCTATCTGCCTTTAGTATTCACAGGCAACCAGATTAATTGCCTTTTGATATCTAATAAATTGGATGATTTTATCCCACCTAGTGAATTATAGTAGTTTTGCTTCTGATTGTTGAATAAGTAAATGTTCTCCTCTCAGTTAAGATATACTGGCAATACTAAATTAAAGTTAAATTAAAGGCAATAAGATTTATGTGTAAATTGTCCACAAAAATCTACGTTGAAGGCAGAAACATAATTTGAGATTTCCAGAGTATGTACGTGTGTATAACAGATACAGCCTTAACATAATTTCTATGGTTGCTTCTTGAATATAGGAAAAAAGCTCTGACTGTCTGAGGGACTGTGTCCTTCATATGCATGTGATTCTAGTGAACTAACCATGTACGTCCACTATATTTTCACTACGTACTAAAACCGTCTGCTTAAGTATTCAGTTTCCATTTTCTGTCAAGGCTGAAGCCAATTTAAAGGATAATGTTGATAAGACCTCAGACAGGATAATGAGAACAACAGTGAGTCATCACAAACTAGTTTAATGTAAAGATTGTCAAGAAATGTCACCTCTTCAAAATGAACAGAAATAAAGAGACTGTTAACAAGTGCATGCAGGATAGGAGATTTAAATCTTTTTCTTTTAAAAGGATAAATATTTCTGCTGAATGCATAAAGGACTAATGAAAATTTATAAAGTGGTTAAACAAGACAAGGACACAGGACTGAATGAGTAAAATAATAGGCTGGTTAAAAAACAGGAAAAAAAAGACCCATAAGAAATATAGCATGATACAAACAGAAACTAAGATGAGAAAGAGTTTGAATCCCATTCCCTCTACTTTTCCTACTTTTTTTTTTTTATTATTATTAATTTGTCAATTTATCAGGAGAAATTGTTAAATCACTTGTTGAAATAATTTTGAAGTAGTCTGATCTGGAAAAGGAGGATGACTCTAAAATGGAAAAGTCTTATTATTGACATAACAGCAAAACAAAGTAGGCAGGAGACAATTTTTGGTTAAATTATTCTCAGGAAGGCAATAATTGTGTTACAGATTTGTGATTCCAGAAAGATCTATATTTACTTATTTAACTAGTTAAAATGGGAAAATGGTAAGCTGCATTTTAGGATTTGAATTGTCTAATAAAATAGCTGGTTCCTTAGATAAATATTGGCAGAAGATTATATTTTATTTTAGCACAACTGCAACAAAAATGAAAAACATATCCAATGCTACATACCTACATTGAAATATATAAACAGTGCTGCAAATACAGCAATGTTGAAGAACAAAAACAAAAGAAAGAATAAGAATTGTGCATTGCTGTATAAATAGCCTGGAAATCTAAATTAATATGATAGCATTGGTAGATCTTTATCTGAACATAACCCACACTGGGCTTTCTGGGTGACTAAATTCCAGGAAAATGGAAGATTTCAACTGCAAAACTTTTAAGAAAAATATACTGAAAGCTCACAGTCTTGACCTTTAAGACTAGAGTGTCTAAAGTTTAGATCTTTAAGGCTAGACCCAGTAGCTGGAAATAGAACTGTGGCAGGTTCAAACTGGAAATAGCAACTGTGTGCATAACTAAACCACTGGAAATATTTATTGAAAGATGTGTCCCTTATCAAAGGAAATCATTAAATTATCATGGGCTAGGCTTTTAAGAGTATGTTTTATTTCAATCACAAGTTGCTATGTTCACTGGGAGAAAAGTTATTAATTTATACTTTTATGACAGAAAATCAGTTTTAACTATTATAATGGGCCTGCTGACTTTAAAGTCTATGATCCAGATGAAAATGCAGTCACAGAAACTTTATACAAAATCAATGGATTTTAAAATTATACAGATATTTTCATGCATTTTTAGCTATAGAGATTACTTATGTAGTACATTTTAGCTATAGAGATTACTTATGTAGTACATTTATTACATTTCACCTTTTTCTAGTAAAACGTTGGAAACATTATGAAATCACCATCATCTGATCAACTCACTCTGCACTGCTGACTTTTGCATATCATTACAAGATTACAGAATAAACAGAAGGATTTTTCTTGCAATTGACTACACCATGAATTTACTAAACTATAAGAAGCACTATGTGACAAGTGCTCTCCATAAACTAACAATGAATTAAAAAAATATCGTGTTCTTAGTCATTGTTTGCAAATTATTCCATGCTAAAATTCAAAAAAACATTTTTTAACACTTATGATAGCTTCTGTGAGAATTAACTTTCATAAATGAGTGTTCATGCAGGTTTTTCATAATTTTTTTTTCTCTAAGAATTAACAGCCATCCAAATTTTATATAAATTTTTTTCAGGTAGTTATTTTTCAAACTGATATATTTAAAACAGTATAGCCCTAGACATGCAAACATGTGTCATGAGTAGTGTTGTTGTGGCTGACTTTATGGGTGCTGGTCTCAGCTAATCATGGGGCTTCTTTCACTGTTGTCTGCTGCAAACTCCAGTTCAGCATACAGGTCACCACCCGGTAAGATGTGTCATTGTGGTAGATGAGCTTAAAAACTGGCATTTTCAAGGATATGAGATGCAGTGAGTCACTTTCTTTTAATGTAAAATCCACGAGTTTCCTGCTGGAATTAAAGGCCTTTTATTTCCAATTACTAGTGGAAAAGGAGAAAATTGTGTCTGGTATCTACTCATTAGGGTGGGTCTTGTCCTAAAAGGTAAGTTCAAACCCCTTCCAAGAGAGGATCAGTGTGATCCTTGGCCTGCCTTGCACTTCTCTTGCTTCTATCGAGGTACTTACTTCCTTAAGGCTTTGCTGTGGAATGAGCCCCTGATCATCCCAGGAGTGCTGGGACTTGATAGGATGAGAGGCAATGGGTACAAACTGAAACAGAAAGTTCATGAGGAAGAACATCTTTACTGTGAGGGTGCCTGAGCATTGTAGTAGGTTACCCTGAGAGGTTGTAGAGATATTCAAGAGCTGTCTGGACACAGTCCCAAGTAACGTGCTGTAGGTGACTCTGCTTGAACCGGGGCATTGGACTCGATGAACTCTGGGGGTCGCTTCCAGACTCAACCATTCTGTGATTTTGTGATTGCCAGATATTCACGAAGTAGGTGCTAAGCTACTTTTACTTACAGCCTAATGTTTAAGGTACACCCCGAAAAAACCTTGAAAAAGGTGAAACTTTAATGTGTGACTGACGCTGGGGAGAGAAACTGCTTCATGAGCAGTTCATATGAGTAGAGGTTCCTGGGGAGACTGACTTATCTTGAGCAAAATAAAATTTTTTAAACCTTAGCCTTTAGTTAGTTTTCATCTTTTCCTACATAATAAAAAAAAAAAAAAAAAGAAAAGACATCAGGGAGTTTACTGTAAATCCTACAGAAGATACACAAATTCTGCTGTCTTATGAACTGGTGGTTTAATTCAGATCATTGGGCATTTTTTACAGCTTGCTAGGTGCAACTTCTTTGTGGTGTTAATGGTCACAGAGCTATTCCTCTTATTAAAATCTGCTTCATGTGAATGAGACAGCAATAGTTGTTGACAAATTCCTAAATTGCACAGAAGAAAAAGACTGCAGATACTGGAAAATATGAAAACCACAGAGAAAGCATGTGAAAAACAGATGTGCTTGTAAGCTAAGTTTTAAAATACATAATGAGAGTAGCAATAGCTGTCTAATTAGAATACAGTCACATGCATTTATTCAGGTTTCATAACTGCTCATTCTGTTGTTCATCCCTGTAGGTGGTTGGTTGAGTAAGGTTAAAAGAATCAAAATCCAGGAACTACATAGTTTACCTGCTCGCACTGTGTAACTGCAGCATCTGTACTGAATGCCAATCACCACTGCAAACCGGAAGCACAGCTGAGGCTTGTATTTGTCCTGTATTCACTGGTGCAGCTTAATATGGAAATAGTGATAACCTGTGTGGTGAAAACCTATCAGACCATTTGGTGTTACCTCCAGGTGAATCATGTGTTCAACCCTGTCCTTTGCCTTTTTCCCATGTACCCGAGCAAGAATTAGTTACTCCTGTTTGTCAGCTAACAGGAGGATTTGCAAAGGGAATATCACCCTTCCCAGATACTCTGCTTAGTCCTGATGTTGTGAAATCAAATTTAATTCAAGTCCCTCTCTGAAAGTGTATTCTTTAGGATAGTCACTGTGCCAGCTGCTGAAACAGGACCAAATATCAGTTCAGGTCTTTAAGACCTATAAATATTTGTCAAAGTACCACATTCCTCATGGCTCCATTAGGCACTCAGTAATCTCTATGGACAGGAAAAATGAGAACCCAGACATCATAACACAAGACAGCGCCTGTTACCCAGACCTCCAGCAAATGCAGCTGGGCTCCTGTGGCAGATGTCCAACTCAGCCCTGCTGGGCATAGGAACTCTTGTGATTCCATGGTAGCACAAATTTGCCTTCCATTAGTACTGCTTTGACAACTAGTCACTATGACATTGTACACTAGATGCCAGCTGGAGCTGGAGAGACATTGCTGTATGATTTTGTGGGGCAGCTATACCAATGCAAGAATGTCAGGCACAAATTAATAACTTCTGTTCTCAGAGACTGAGTCTCTACAGGAATATGCATTTCAAAACTAATCATATTTTCTATTCAAAAGTTGTTGTGTTAGAGGCAAATTGAGAAATAACATAAGGCTGACTGTTGGATTTCACTCTGCTGAGCCGAGAACAAACACCATTGTTTGGATGGTGGGAATAGCAATGGTATGAAAAATTAAGTCCAAATAGACAGTGTGGGGAAGCTTGAGCACATTTTATTATGGCGTTCGGGTATTTCTGCTTGTCATTATTTGCCCATGTATGGAGATGGAAAAAGACTACGTGGATAGAATTTATCAACAACTGACTTGGAAAAAAGATTGAAAATATTTCACACTTTTGATTCCTGTGAAATATAAAGATGCATTACCTTCATTGGTGCTATATTTCACTACAATTCTTATCTGTATAACTTTTCAGTATCCTAGTGATCTTCTAGTATTTCAGATTAAATATTCCAGAAATAAACTGGTTATGCATTTAAATGGAAAGGTGTGTGTTCCTTTGTATTTGTAAACATAAGTATTCTATAACATGCATTTGTACTTCTACTCTTTGATGGATTCTTGCCATTGATTGAATTATACCATTTGCAGCTTTGGTTATTGAAAAATAAAATAAATGCTTTTCTTGAAGAGGACAAAGAACTATAAAAGTTGTGGACAAAACGTTTCTTAATATAAATATGAAGTGATATTTTTGTTTCCAATGTAGAAAAATATATAGTACTTAATCATATCCTGATACTTAGCATATGGTTTGTACGTTATACAGATTAAACACTACAAATGCTCAGAATTATGTATTTTGTTAATGGGTTTACATGGTGATTTATTTCAATATTCAAATCAATTACAGGCAAAGATTTCCTTAGAGAGTGTGTAATTCTATACCTCTTTGTGTGTCTGTGTTTTGGACTATGCGTTCTTGATTTTAATTGATTTTCATTACAGAAGGTTGAATTTTCATCGTATGTTATTTATTTCCTTGATTTGGTAGACAAGATGACAGATCATGCCTCCCTTTTGTTCCTCTTATTAGGTACTATGAGTTGTATCCATGTCTACAAAAGGTACTGTGGGTAACATCTATATTTACTATCAATAATAATAGTAATAATTTTGTGGCCTGTTCTTCAGAGGACTAAAATATCCTATCCATACTATACATCTATATTTAATGTAAAGTAAGAGGTGCAAGATAAATAAAAGGATGAAATATTCAAACTGGGGGAGAATCCTTTACAAAGAAAATTATCTAGATAGAAAACTCAGTTGGAAATTGAAGTAATGATGCCAATCGCTCTGATGGCAGCATAAATATTGTCTGTTTCAGACCTGAGCATGTTCAAAAGACAGTCCAGAACTTCACTGAGCAAGTAGGTTTGTGGTGAAGGCAGTAAATAGAACATACTAATTATAGGCAAAGGGAAGCAGATATAGTGTCAGCAGCTCATTGTTGCTATTCATTTTTCTTTACTCAGGAAATATGAGGAAAAAGCAGTTTGCAGGTTTAAGTATACAAGTATACATCACAGATCAGAGATTTCTGTTGAAATTGTCAAAATTCAATGAAATCTAAATATTTAGGAACAAATTGAAAGAAGCCAAGTCACTCTTAACTGATTTGAATGTGAATGATCCTACTTTGTTACAGTTTCTTGACTGACATCATCCTCCCAGAGGCATCTCTGGTACTGGATAATTTTTTTTTTTTTTTTTTTTTTTGGAGGTCAGAAATGAAAGTGCTGAGCTGAAAAACTTTAATACATTAATGAGTAATACAGAAGGTGGCTGTGCAGAAAGGCTCAGCACTTGCCATTCCACAGTGAAGATAGAAATAATTCAGTTACATTTTTCTGCCCTGAAGACCGTGGCTGTGATGAATGTAGAAACAATATAAATTCAGCAGTCCTGGGTCTCAGGAAGAAGACTGTTAGTTACTCTAGCAATTAGGCAAGAGACACACCACAGTAAACACTGTTGCTATCTAATTTGGATGAAGATGCAGTTCTCCACTCAGCCTTGTCAATTTTGGCAAAGGACAGGCTCTTCATCAGGGAGAAACTGTGTTTAGCTGAGCTCTGCAGTTGTAAAATGCCTATAAAAGGAAAAACGTTTTACATTTCTCAGAGCATGCGTGTGCAGAGTGGCTGATGAAGGAAACAGCCATGGTATTCTAGAAGTGATCAAAAGGAGGTGGGAAATGGGTTGCTTTCTTCCTGCTGTCATCTGAGGCAAGATATTTCTCTTCGAGACTCCATCTTGATATCAGAGTTATGATGATTCATCTTATTTTGCAGGGCAACCTCCCTCCAGGCTGCTAGGCCTCTTGAAGAGACCACAGCAGCAGAGAAGTGGCTTGTTGAAAGGCACTAGTAAATTTTTATTCATCTGAAGTCTTGTTATGTGTAATTACTATGTTTAAGATACTGTACTAGTATTCTAAACAGAGTAGAGAAATCTTTCCCTCAGTGTGAATTTAAGGGCTGTGTCATGAAATGGGATGGCATTAGGTGTAGGACAAATATTTAGATCAGTTATCCTTACTCTCCGGCTTCCTGATCAGGGATGCTGAGAGAAATGAATAAGATTGCCCATAAAGAGCCATTGAGGTCTAATAACGGAAAGACCTGTCCTGCAGCCTACAGTCTTGTTGGACATACTTCAAATGAGTAAGCACTAAGGAATGTTTCAAGTGAAATAAAACATGGAGGAGAATTGTATTGCATATATGCCCAAAAAAAGGCATACTTCCATAATATTCCTGCTATGTGCTGTCTTGATTTTAGCTTCCGTGGTTCATCTTAGGTGTGTAGCTTGAAGAGAAAAACATACTAGTTTGGACACGTGCAACTGCTTCCAGAGGAAAGGACTGCACAAACACCTTTTTGCCTCACAGGATGCTCAGCTGTCAACAGTGTGGCTTGTCAGAGCGGGACCAGATTGACTTCACTGCCTGTTTGCTCTTTGAGGAGGCTCTTTGCTTCCAGGAAAAGGAGAGTGATTGTTTAACTGCTCATCAGTTATTCTGAGAAAGAATCTATATGGTTGTGCACTGAACATAGTAGTAACCTGCAAAGCCATAATTCCATAAAGAAGGGCTGTCTCTAATATGTAGCTTTTTTTTTTTTCACAAATCATTCCTTTCTGACTATAATGATGTTTATTTGTGAAGATATCTCTACTGTTGTCCAGAAATAGTCCATATATGTGGAACTTCAGGACTTGGCTATAAGAAAACAAAGCTCTTTTGGTAAAGCTTATAAGGAAAATTGAGGGCATATGTTTATTCTCAGACAAAATGTCATTACTGTATGTTCCTGCTTTTGCAGAAATTAGTTGAACAAAATCATACATTCTGACTCTGCTCTGGGATTATGAAGTTACTAATCTGATTGCTGGTAGAACTCTCAAGGGCTGGTGTATACATTTAAAAAAATCAAACCCAACATAATGACAAGCTGAATCTGCTTTCTCTTAGTTGCTATCATAATGCTTTTTATGGATGGATGAAGTGCTGGATAAATAGAGGATAAGTTATTTGCTCAGAGTCATACAAAATGCAAACAAGCCAGGCGACTTGATCATTGTGACCTTTCCAAATCCGCTCCTATTTTCTCCTTCCTTCCTTCCTGCCTGCCTGCCTGCCTGACCCCTCTTTCTCCTTTTTCTCTTTTCCTGTCTTTTTCTCTTTTTTTTGAGGGGGGTAGGAGGATTGACTTATTAACAGTATACTAATACAATCTATTTGGCTCGTCTAATCGTTAAATGAATCACTTGTCAAAAGACTACATTTGACAGCCTGCCAATGAGTTAAGTGGCCAGTAATCAATTAATATCTAGCAAGAAGCAGTATTACTAATAGGCAATGATTTAAAATACACATCCTACCATGACTGTTTATGGACTGCTTTTCCTTGTAATAAGGATTGATCCTAATCTACTGGAAGGATTTTGTTTGGTAGGTTGGTTGGTTGGTTGGGTTTTAACAACAAAATGAAGAGCACCCTAAGCAGGGAGTGTCTGATTTTTGTCATTTCCAAATCAGAAGATCTGGAATTTCTCAAAGATTTCAAAAAATTAAAACCCCAGTAATTTGCATTAGAATTTCCATATGTAGTTTGGGATTGGTAGAGATAAGGGAGTAATTGTTTTTAATCTTGGAAGAATTTAATAAAATACATTTTGTTTTTCTCATTGTTTTTTAGGATTACAGTGACCAGTAACTGGGATTTAGTATGCAACTTTTCCTAAATCTTCTCTCCAACAGAACTTTCCAAGAGATCCTGTCTAGTTTTTCTTGTAGGGAAGGTAGAACAAAGTTTCATTTCCTCTTTAATCTCTAGTAAATGATTTCTTACACATTCTGTGTAAATATAAGAAAAATTATATTGTACATGATGAAAATCCCAGTCTTACAGTGGCAAATGGCAGGACTTCAGTTTATTTTAATGGGTGGCTTTTAATGGGTGCCAGGCTCTTAATTAATTCTTAAAATTTAAAAAATCATCCAAATCCCTTGTCAGCAGAAGGATATGTAGCTGAGTCTGTCCTGCAATATCTGTAATGTTTCCTCCTACCAACAGTGAAAGAAGAGGTGTCCTGGTTTCAGCTGTAACAGTTATTTTGCTTTCTAGAAGCTGTTACAGTGCTGTGCTTTGGCTTCAGTCTGAGAACAATTGTGATAACACACTGATGTTTTAGTTGTTGCTCAGTAGTATTGAGCATTGTTTCCTGTTATGATTATTATTATTATTGGTATTCTTCCTATTATCATTATATTTTACTTTATTTTAGTTATTAAATTGTTCTTGTCTCAATCTGTGGGGTTTACATTCTTTTAATTCGCCTCCCCATTCTGCTGGGAGGGGGCAAAGGGGAAGAGTGAATGACTCAATGGTGCTGAGTCATCAGCTGTGTCTAAACCATGACAAAGGGCTATATATCTTTACCCAAATGCACCATACATATTCCCTCTCAGATTATGGAAGAATTAAGGACAAAAGAAGAAGCAAAAAGCATCAGTTTTTAATAATATTGTGATAATCTTTGTCTCTGCCTCTCACCTTCTTTCCCCAGAGAGAGCAGCAATGGCACACACTGCAGTTGTGATTTATAACCAGGTTTCACCTTGTGTTATCTTGTTAGCTAGCCAAAAAGAAGGGAGATTTATGCCTCTAGGCAGTCAGTGTCAGAGCAACAGTGTGCATCTTCCTCCGAGGAAGATGGCAGAGTTAGGGAGTTGAGAGGACTGAGTACAGGGTCTGTTCCTTGCAGACATGAGCCATTGCAGGGCAGGGTGAAAATGTTGGTATGACACTCCTCCCCCTTGGAAGATGCTTTTAAAATGAGGTGATGCAACATGAGCAGGGATTAGTTGTGAAACAGCTATGCCTGCACCCGTCTCCTGCATCCTTGTTGCTGACCCAGACCTGCTGATTTGTCTCCCCAAGGACTTCCTCAACACCACAGGGTTGATGGGAAATCACCAGATGGCATAAAACTTAGGTCGCTGTGCCTGGGCCTGATCTACATCCAGACTCACTGTTCCCCATCCAGCTCATCCAGCTCGTTGTTGGTGAGGTTGCCCAAAGCTGTCTCAGCTGCACTACGTAGTTGTGGTTTCCAAAAAAAAACCTCATAAAATGACAGTCAGGGTCCTAGGAAAGAGAGTCACTGCATTCTGTACAGGGAGGGACCCTATCTAGGGCCAGAGGGGCAGCCAAAGAGCTGGGTTCTTGCCACTGCTGAGTGGATGATATTTGGATGATGGTGGGCACCACCAAGGTGGCAAAGAAAACCAACCCCAGTCCTTCCTGCCTACCCTTCTTCAGTGTCAGGGTCCAGCTGGGTGGCACAGGGCATATTAAAGAGCCAAGAATAACTCACCTGTACCTTTAAGGTCCAACAGCTTTGACTGTTCTCCAGTGTTATGCAGTGGTGTTTGAAATGCTGGTGTGCTGGAAGTAGGATGAAAGAAACAGTGCTTAGGAGAAAGGCTATCAGGTGTTATTGTGATGAAGCATCTCTCATGTGGCTGTTTTCTTTCTGTCTTCCTTCCTCCTACCCTTGCCCTCTCAGCATGCCTAACATTTTCAAGTTTGAGTTGAGCTTCTGGTTAATGGCTTTCAGAGCCTCCCTCAGAGGCAGAACATAAAGAGCTGGAAAAATGGGAATTACAGAATTGTGTAGGTGGCCATAGCAAGAGGATGTTACAGAGAGACATACCATGGACAGAAATACCTCTGGGATTCAGTAAGAAAACAGTTAAACATTTAGTTTTGCTCTAGATTTAAAAAATATTTTTCTCTTAATTTCAAACAACTCATTATTCTCTGTTTATTTCTATTTTTATTCTAAGGTAGGCTAGGATGACTTCACACAGAATACGATCCTTGCTGAATGTAAGTGTGCAAGGCTGTATTCTTACCAGTTCTATACAGACCTTAAGGAGTTTGAATTACTTAGTCTCTCAAATGGAGAGATCACAGAAGCTGCTGTTTCTGTGTTCCCAAATAAGGAGGATTAGTACACCTGTGTGTTCAGCCATCTTACCTCTTTTCTTACAGGCTCAGATAAACCAGTTTTGAAGTAAGACCTGAAATGCCAAAGTTTTCAACCTGGTACATTAAAGTAAATGGGCACTGGCTTTCCATTTCTTTGATAGTCATTCTGTAAATGAGCTGCTGAACTGTCCTTGCTGATGCTTCAGGGTACAACCCATTACAGCTGCTTTAAGATAAACTAAAGTTTAGAGTTTGGATCTGGGAATCTATCTTCAGAGCTCCATATATGGCCTGAAAACTTCTCATGTCAGAATTACTCCAGTTCGGGGGAACGGCTGGGGAGGGGAGGAATTCTAATGATGTGCACAGTGGGAGCTGTATTTGTAAGATTTTTCTGGTATAACCTGTCCTGTTTACTTAGATTCTAGAGCTACCCTGTTAAAGCAGGGTCTGAGCATTTGTCTGGTCTCTTCAGAGTTAGCAGCCATTGGGTCAAATATGATATTGTGAGACAGTAATAGAAACCTGGAGTACTCCTTTTTCTTGTTTGGTTTGGTTTTGATTTTGTTGTTTTTTTCTTTTTTTAATTTCTGTCATATCTACCCTGTTAACCCTCATTCTAGTATCAAATAGTCAGTTGAAGAAATTACAGTTTTGAAAGATTTGTGTCAGCTGTCCATCTTTCACAGGTAGCTCTGTGATCAAATATGGGCTTTTTTTCACTGTCAGTGAACCATGTTATATTCATGATTCCCACTTTCTGCCTTTAAAAAATGCATTTTCATCCTCTGTTTCCAAACTCTTGCATACAATTTAGCAAAACAATCTGACTGTTTAAACTGTAAAGTTTTCACAACTTATGTTCTAGCATCTGCTGTGGGAAACAATGACCAAAATAAAGTACCCTGCTATCAGAAAAGTTTAGGCCTGTTTAACATTCAGACCAGTTGGTACCTTTTGAAATACAAATATATGAGTTTTTTTCTGACACTTGCTTTGAATTTGAACAGACCACATAAACCAAGACATGCCTGAAAATAATTTCTCATATTTTTGCCTGATCAAAATATCTTGACAGAGAAGTTCATGACAAATGAACTGTTTCTTTTTCTTGGGAAAAGAAAAACACAATAGCACGATTGGTCTGATGGCAGTCACACACCCTAAGATGTGAAGGATCTGTGTATTTGCAAATAATTTTTATATCACAATAATATTTGGGGTATAGCAAAGTTGTTAAGACTGACATAGAGAAAAAGTAGCAACAAAGACAACTGCGTTGTTGGAATCACACCCCAAAAGAGTCAAGGATGACTATATTTAAATCTTATAGAACAACCTTTCAAGAATAAGGTGTGAGGTACATGCATTGTGATGGTCAAACAATCTCATTTTTTAACACCTTTCTTGCAGTTTAAGGGCAACTTATGTTACATGAAAACAGAGATATTTCAAGATCCTTGACATCTGGGTTATCACTTGCAAGGAAGGTAGATGCGGCTTTCCTGGAAGAGATTCTTATAAAATCTCCTCAGGCTAGCATTCACCTGTTTTTCTGCTCAGACTAGGAAGAAAAAGAACAGGTAGTGAAATCCATAGCCTTTCCTACCTTATATATATACACTTATCTATAGAAATATCCATGCCTCTGTGCTACATCTGAATCAATGAGCACTATACTTGGTCCTATGTCTCTCTTCCTGCTCTATGCCTAATTCCTTTCCTTAACAGAGCTTTTGCTGCTATTTCTTGTTTTAGCACCTATGCAATGAAGTCAGTCACAATAACCTAATTAATATCGCAGTTCTGACCTGAAAGACTCCCTCATCTTTTTCACACTTTCTTCCTTTAAACTAATTTCTTCTCAGTATTAGCCTCAGCAACAACTTTTCAGAAGTATTCTTAGCTGGGTGGTCTATTTTTGTGCTAGGTTATACATTCTCTGCATCTGTGATAGGTTTTAGTACTTTGAAAAACATTGGGCTTTATAATACTGCATGAATGTTGGTACTAACACGGAATCCCATCTTGCTATGTAAGAAGTAACTGACTGTCTGATTCATTTTTGCTCTTGTTTGCACAGGCTGCCTACAGCCTGACTGCCATCACAGTAACCTTAATTCTTCCAGTTCCACATCCAGGAATGACAGAAAAAAGGAAGATTCCTGGCAGTGGACTGCCATATACCCTTGTTGTGTTATCTTTTGCATGTACTAAATCTCTTCGTTCTAGTTCCATTACTACTAGTCAAATACACTCACACTGTCTTTGACCTTATGTCCTCATTAACTCATGCTCAACAGTGTAACCAGCTTCAGCCATTGCTCCCTTATCTGTGTCTGCTTTCCTACAACAGAGCTCCACTGATATTCTGCTAAGTGGCAGTTCCTGCCTATCTTCTGAGCACACCTTTAACTTTTGATATTTCCTTGAAGGTTTTCAGAGGGCATGAGGGAACCCTCTGCTGTTGATACTAAAGTGGCTGTTGATACTAACGTGGCTGTTCTCTCATTGTCACCCTACCAAAACTTGAATCTTCTCTTACAGTTCTCTACCCATACATTCCATGGACACAATGAAAGTTTTACCATTCCAAGGAGCTTCTCACTTTTGTCACCACACTGAGCAAATCTTTTGATTTGGTTTGAAGGGAAAAAATCCAATTCAGATGCCTGTGTGTAAGTATCTATAGTAGAGATGACCACATATGGTATAAGTTCCTCAGCTTCTATAGCAGATGGAGGACGTGACAAGCAGTCCACTGAGCTGAAAAGCCTTTTCATCTGGAGTAGAGAGCTACACTTGGTCACCTGTATATTTCCCCAGGTTCTCTCGACTTCATTGATAGAACAGAAGTAGGAATGAGTAGTCTTGCGGTCTGAATAGGCAACTAAATGTGTTTTGGTGGGAGTGGAGAAATCACTGTTTATCATGTGCAGATTTGACAAATCTAGAGACAAGCTGGATACTTATGTTATTTCACCTGATGATGTTCTAGGCTAATTTTGGATTAGCTGACAGCACATGGAACTGCTGTTGTGATATGCTGGACTAGCTTCTGAGCACCAACAATACTGATTTTATTGGTGGGGTCTAAAGTTCTGGCACATGTATTAAACAAGGAAGTGATTTGGCATATACTGAGGACCTGAACAACAACTTGAATTGTGTATATCTGTATGAGAGCTACGGAGCCTCTGTTGATTTTTTGATTTTCCTCAGCTGAAAAACTTGCATTACACCTCTCATAGAGACTGTCTTTCCGAACAGACAGGCCTGACAGAACATTGTTGATGTAGGGTTACAATAATCTGGCTGACTCATAGTTAACAGATTTGCTAAACAGCGTTTTTTTTGTGTGTGTAAAATGCCTATATCCTGTAATGTGGAAATAGATTTCACTGTCATTCAATTTATTAATATCCCCAAAAAAGCCCAAAACACTGGGAGAAATCTATCTCTCGATACTACTTGCTTCAGATTGGCTAAAATTACCTCCTTTAGGACTACTGTAGAACTGAAGACATTGTGCTGGCCCCTGTAAAGGACAGAATTTATTTAGGGATTGACTAGATTAGGAAAATAAAACATACTTCAAAACTTTTTGCTAATATTTGTTACACCCCTTGTTTCTTTAAATATTGCTAATGCCAGTGTTAGCCGAAGATTATACTAATGAAATTTAAGTAGTATTTAATTTCCTTAGTTTGGACAGGGCTTTAGAGAAAAAATAAAAAAAATTAACAAACCTTTAACATACCTTTCAGAATTTCTAAAGCTTTGCTTGCTACGTACTTATATGCTTTGTCGCTGTCTAACACTGTTACCACTGAAAAATAACCTGTTTGGAGGCCTTGGGATACATGTGATCAATGCAGGACAAAGACAGACCTCCAGCTGCACCCTTCTTTCTGCCGAGGTGCATGCAGTGCTTTACGGATGTTGTTGTGGATGCCTCATGGATGCCTCATCCCAGGAAATGTTCAAGGCCAGGTTGGAAGGGGTTTTGAGAAACCTGGTCTAGTGGAAGGTGTCCCTGCCTATAGGAGGGGGGTTGGAGCTAGTGGAGCTTTAAGATCCCTTCCAAACCAAACACCATTTTATGATTCTATGATCCTGTGCAGTCGTCTGTGCTCATGAAACTTGCAGGAACCCACAGTATCAGATTTGGCTGAAGTAGAAAGTGTAGGCACACACACATACTAAAGTGGGATGATTGCCTAAGCCTTATTTCTTCTGTAAAGCAGCCTAAGTAAAATCATTTATCTTGAAAAAGACCTTTAAGATCATTGAGTCCAACCATTAACCTAGCAGTGCCATGTCCACTGCTAAACCATTAACCTAAACACCACATATTATCTGGTATAAGTAAATAACTTCTCCTCTAAGTAGGCACCCCAAATACTGCTTTTGTAATGAATGGTTCAACACACAAAAAAATCTGTTTCAGATTTTGTTCTCATTTCCATCTCCTTTGCTCCCAAGGGACAAAAGTGTTCTCAAATCAAGCAAAGTAAAAAATGGTCAGTATAACTGCTCTTTTCCAAAATGGGTACAAACGTCGCTCAAAAAAATCACTATGCATAAGAAAACAAAGGTCTCACTCACTTGTTATGTCTGGGCCAATAAATCTTTACTTCTGCTACTCACAGGGTACGATGTTCAACAGAAAAGGGAAAGAAACCTCCACATCAGAACAGTCACATTTCCAGTACTTACCATTTCTAGGAGATGGGAAAGAAGTACAATGAAGTCCAAAGAAGTGCAATGAAGCTGACGAAGGGTCTAGAGAACAAGTCCTGTGAGGAGCGGCTGAAGGAATTGGGGCTGTTTATCCTGGAGAAAAGGAGGCTCAGGGAAGACTGTATCACTATCTACAATTACCTATAAGGAGGTTGTAGTAAGGTGGGTGTCTTCTCTCAAGTAGCAAGCATTGGACAAGAGGAAATGGCCTCAAGTCATGCCAGGGGAGGTTAAGATTGGAGATTAGGAAAAATTTCTTCACTGAAAGGGTTGTCAAGCACTTGGACAGGCTGCCCAGCTATGTGGTTGGGTCACCATTCCTGAAGGTTTTTAAAAGATGTGAAGGCACTTAGGGACATGGTTTAGTGGTCGACTTGGCAGTGGTGAGTTTATATTTGAGCCTGATAGATTTACGGGTGTTTTCCAACCTAAATAATTCTAGGAATCTATGAGCTGTAACTGTGGTGCCCTCATAAGCAGAGGAGGTTATTGAACATGAGCTTTCTGCATCTGGAAGGAGTTACCCTAATAACTGGGAAATGGTACAGGAGCTGCACATAACTATTGCTTGAACAATGTTTTTTTCAATTAGATATTTGTAACTCTGCTTACTGGCTTGCACATTTCAGGGGTTAAAAATGAAAGAGGATCTAAACAGGACACCATGATACAATTGCTGAGCTGTCTGGAAGAGTTTTTAGGGAAGAACTTTAGGGAATTTTACTGGATAAAAAAAAGTACCCGTGGTGTTAGAGGATCTAATGCTTTTACAGACACTTTCAAATTCCAGTTCAGCCCCACTTTAGGCAGGATTGTGGATTAAATCTTTTATATTTTTTCTATCTAAAATAGTCCTATATGCAGATACTTGATAAATGTCTACTTAATTCCAACCATGCTACTGGACAACAAGAAAAAGCTGTTTCTAATAACTTAGGTATCCTGTCAGCAGCACAGTAACACTTTAAAGAGGTAACAGCTGGAGGCATTTATTTTATGAAAATAACACTGTGCTTTACAGAATTCAGAACTTTTGTACCCAGCTAAAGTCCCTCAAAATTTGTAAAATAATAAATATTGCACCTTCCCTTCAGGTCTAGGTGAATGCTTTAGGCTGGAGTTCAAAGGAGCTGCGGTGCAGTTTGTCTAAAATTTGCTTTGTCGACTGGATTCAGAACTCAGTATCTGTAATCTTGTATGGTGAGCATATTTTATTTTGAGATCAGAATAACTATTTCATGTTGATGTTTTAGGATTTTACCTCCAGAGCTGAAGGAGTTTCCTTAAGTTTTATGAATTCAATTAGGATCACAACCAAGAGCGAGACAGTTTTGGCAAAGATTCCTCTACTCTTTGCTCCTTATTTAGTAAATAAAACCTGCAGAGTGTGGTGACGTTGATATCTCCTCTGAAATCTCTGCCTTTGGTGTACTGAACTGGAAATGAGATATATAGATCAAAAAAACTATAGCAAAACAAGAGAGAGTGCTTTGGAAAGCAGCAAATAATTTTTTCAAACCAGGAAACTCTGCCTGTTAATAGCAGCATTAAAATTCTGCTGAAGCTTTGAGGAAATCTTTTCAAGCTATTTTGTTAAAAAGTAAAACAACAATCTAAGCTTATAGTATTTGTCTTCCTAGGAAAGGTAAGACTGAACAAACAGAAAGACAGAGCTGTATACAGGCAGGCAGTCTTGCTATTAATTGAGGCGTCTTTTACATTAAATCGGTGGTATGCAGACTTAAGTCCTGTCTGCAGTGGTATGTACAGTGCAGCAGTCGCAGCTCTTAGTTCTGCATGGAGTAATTTCCCCTACCAGATGAAATACTTCTACCTATACAGATGTATGTGACTTAGATATAGTCCTCCCATCTGTCCCTTCATGACTGTAGCCACTGGTCCTTGGTGGCCTGAATATTTTCTTCTATTAGCCTTCATTCTAACATCTGTCTCTAGGTTTTCTTCACTTTACATACCATTAAAAGCAGCTGTGTACATATCGGCCTCATGTGGACTTAGAACTTTGACTGGGTTTTGGCTGCATTAAATTTATAGACCCCCATATTTCCCTCACTAAGGTTATTTCTTAGTGACCTTTTGTGAATCTTTTTGAAAAAGTTTGCAACAGCCAGGGATCCCCTAATGGTGTAAAGCATAGGGAAAATAGGCCTGTTTCTATATGAATATCCTTGAATAAAATGCACCACAACAATTGTGTTTCCTTCTGTTTGATGAAATGTCAGCAAGGCATTTCTAAATTCAACAAGGAGAAAAAAAAAAGAACAATGATGTGGGAAGTCATAATTGTAGTATGATCTTTCAAGGCATACATCTGCATCTTCTGTCCACAGAGCACTTGCCAGTGCCCAGTATACATATATATATATATATATATTTAACTGAGGTTTGTATATTACTATGCATAGCCGTTCTAAAAATACATGTCTGTAGGCAATTCCATTCTGTGAGTGATTTTTTTTCCTGGAACTTGTAAGAAAAGGGGTTTGAAAAGTTCATATAACTTTATATGTAATCATGCTGGGAAGAAGTACATGCTAAAGGAATAGTTTGATGTTACAGAATAAACTCAGAAAACTTGTGGAATATTAGATACAGTATTAGTCCATTAGTAATTTCCTATTTTGTTTTGTTTTTTTTTTTTTTTTAGCACTTATGTATGTCTATACAGATCTATTCTTATAAAAGTAGTTTTAAAATCATACAAAGCAGAAACAACAAGGTGGTGATTAAAAGCTCTTTTGAGGAACCATAGATTAGATCAGTGAGGCAAACTGTTTCTAACAATTTATTAAGGCTTTTATGCACTGCCTTTAAACAACCTTTTTAAATTAAAGAAGACCTAGAACATGCACAGATCAACTTTAAGAAACTGAAGTCTTGATTCCCTTCTTATGAATCAGTTTAGTGCCAAGGAAGACTATTTAGATGGAGGATGACTCATGAGAAATCTCTAAGGGCTGACCTCACTCACTTAGAAATATGTATATAATGGAGAGGCAGAAAGCCCACAGACTGCCTGTATGCTTTAAAAATTGAGTCAGGGATCTCTGATAAGATGACTGTGTGTCATGAAATTTCAGGCTTTGATCTGTAGCCTGTGAATGGATTTCTTTCTCCCCACCCCTTGAGTATTAAATTTAAGATGCAAGCTAAATATCTGTAGGATGTGCCAGCAGAAAGTTGGCTGAAGGGTAGAAAAAAAGAAGAAGGATTCAGATGCCTTAATTTTTTAGGATTTCTAATGCAGTTCTTGGCTTGCCTTACATGACTGCAACTAACATTTCTGAAGAAAATCACATTCTTGGAGGTTTTCTTTTCCTTGTCTCCTGCTCTTTAGTGGGGGAAAACCACATTAAAAAAAAATAAATAATCCTGCCTTTAAATTAAACTTTTTCTAAACATTGTGAAATTCTGGCATCAGGATCTTGGGCTTAAGTACCATTTTGGAAGACTAAATATTTTGCTTTTATACAGCGCTGGATTGCACCAGTCCCAGGGATGTGAGAGCTTTGAGGAGGCTGTCCCTTCCTGAAGTAGAATCAGCAGGATTTGCAGTCTTGTTTCCCTTTCAAATTAGCTAGATTAACCTTCATTATGCATATATTTAAAGTATTTTAAATATTACAAATATATTGAAACATATGAGGTGTAGAGGCCAACAGTGTTTAGAGTCCTAAATCTTTTGACATTTTCCATAAGGTTTTATTTTAGTCATTGAAATTCATGGTAGCAATGCTAAGAGTAAAACACTGTTGAATCTGTGCCTAAATTTATTTTGTGTCAGTTGAAAAGAGGTGTTTAATTTATGTGAAGAAATACACTTAGGGATACTCAAGTCTTTTACTCCTGTGAAACGGAAACTCCAAAATCATGAGTACCCCCACAAAACTGATTGAAAGAGGCCTTGGTTCAGGCTGTATTCAAAGGCAATTTTTTCTAGGAAATGTTTTTCAAAAAATATAAAACAACCCAGTGGTAGAATGTTGACTGGAAATTCTTTTGTTTTTCTGTGCAACTGTACTGATGTAAGCTCCTTTGAAAGTTACATGCTAGGGGACTTGGGTACAAATTTCCATTACTGGTAAGGTAGGATTAGACATGCCTTCCTGTAATGATGCCATAAAATCTAGGAATCTACAAGGAGCCTTAAAGCTCCTTTGAAAATATCATGCTCCACTATTATAGTCACTAGATTTTTACTTGTGGTTTTTATAGAACAATAAACGTAGTGGTTACCCCATCTGCCTAGAGCCTTTATATCTGTCCTAGGTCTTATAATAGTCATTCTTTTCCCCGTTTAACAATTTCATTTACCTTTTGTATTCGATGTAATACATTTATATTTATTGGTTTAGGTAATAGGTGTCAAACTTCATGTGATCCTCTGGGTGGGATGTCTCTTATTTGACTGCACAGCTGAAAATGTAAATGTATCTGGCAACTCTCCTAGACTGCCTTTACTGCCTATAGGAAGCAGAAGTACATTACACTGGCTGTTTTCAGTGTCCATTTTAGGAAGAAGTGTTTCACTCCTTTTAAGGGCATCTTTCTCTCTGTTGTAGATAACTACACTGCCAGCACTTAATTTTAGCATCTATCCTATGTAATATATGCATGGCTGTTCTTCCCTGCCATGGGATACAGTATCCTTTTTCCCTTTGATGATGGATTTTCTTCCTCTTGTCTCTGGCATGAGCCTTTTTTCTGTTTACAGTGCTTGCCAAACATATTTTAATATAATGTATCATGTACAGTAGGGTCTTGTCAATATGAAAGAGTTTTGCCGGGGGCAGACTGTTGTAAAACAAACAAAACTGTGAGGTCCTTTCCAGCTGCCAACAACTTGAAATTTCAGGTTCAAAAGCAAAAGAAATTATTCCAAGATATCAGAGATCACAAGTACTCAAACAACAAAAACCTTCATATCTTGGCAGCAGGTTGCTGATAATTGAAATTCTATCCAGTGATTTCTTTCTTGTATGCAGAGACTTTATTCAGGGATTGTATTAAAGATTTAATATACATTATGACCTGACCTTAGATTCTAGGACTCATTAAAGATTTATTCTACCTGTTAAGGTTTTATAGAAAATCAGTTCCAATATAACATTCTTGATAATGTATTGAATCATTTCAGGATATCTTTTTGCACAGTTCTGCAAGAAAACAGCTCAGCAGCTTGACTTGTTTGAAGCCTGATGCCAAAAACAGTTATTCATAGGGAATAGGCAACTTGATTAGCAAGCAACCAAGCAAGATTTGAAAGTGCCCTTATGCTTTCTGTTGGTAGTCTTGAAGCAAATCGTAAGCTAATAGGCTATGCATTAAAGCAATGGAGAAAGGAATATAGAAGCCCTATGTTTACTCATTACTGTATTGTGAAGAGTGGCTGATAGAAAGCAATGCAAAATGAGAGAAATAATGTGAACTACTTCTTTTTGCTCCCTTAGAACTTTGTTTGCTATGTAATTAATATCACTATTTTTTTCTATAGGAAAGGAACAATTTACTACTGCTACTGAAAGCATATCAAAGTGTGATGGCAGGAAAAGTGCTGTGATCATGAGGGAACTTTGATTTTTCTGAAACTACCAGTTTGCTCATAAACTGACTTGGCTTGTCATTTCAGCATCACTGCAGTTGTAATATTTTTTTTATATCTATGGGGAAATGTATTTGCAGCTAGGAGTTAGTGTACCATGGAGCAGCTCATGTGCAGTACCATGAAAGCAGGCTCTCAAGTGGACGGGTAGCACACTTTTATCCAGGATCCTTCTCATTTCCTGCTCATATCAGTACATGTAAGAGTGCAGAGAAGCAGGGTTCCTATTACCAGTGTTATTTTCTAGTGTTCCAAAAACCCCTTTGGTCTTTACCTGTAACTGCTTCCATTTTGTGTACATTCCCTGTTCCTCTAATACTTCTAGATCTAGAACTGCCATACAGTGCCTTTTGAGAAACACAGATTTGATAATAATAATAGTATATTAAACATCATAAAAATTAATAATTAAAATCATACTGACAGCCCTTCCAGCCCATCATTGGGTCAAAAGCCAAAACCACTCCTGACTGATGGACATACAAGTCATATTAAAATTTTAACTTGAATATATAAAAATAGCGAAAATAATGTAAAATCGTGTTCTTTTTCACATTATATTTCCATGCACACGTACACACACTATATACATAAAATATCACAATAGCAACATATGAGCTTCCTAATAGTCTTAAATTCAAGATTTATACAGTAATTTTTCATGGTCCTATTTGATTTAATATTATATTTATTTGAACTAAATACAGTGTTTAATATGTCTTTTCCTTCTCTAATTGCTATGAATAAGCATTTTGGGCAGCCCAGACTTTTGCAGATCATGATTAGCAACTAACTTATTTAATTAAAAGCTGTGACTAATTAATTTTCAATACTAAAAATTAATATTACAATCTAAAACACAACATTCACGGAATATAACTAAGATGATATATGTCTTTTATTTTAAATATGTTACAGTGGAGGCTAGAGGGTCTTTTTGAAGTCTGCTTCTCACAAAACACGCCCCTGTATGCAAACATAATCTACATAAAAACCTTTAGAATTCCCATGTTCATGTATAGACAGACATGTTGGCTTCTTATATTAATTAAAACATTCCATGACACATGAATTAGTGCCTATAATCTGTATTTTTCCAAATTAGGTTAGAAAAAGACTGTTAAATGATAGTTTGCTTGGAATGGGATTTTTATATTTGCTTTTAGGAAATGTTTGTTGGGTCAGTATTAGCATTCAGTGAAGCAAAATAAAAAGCACCGTGAGTCTTGCAATACTGGTAAACTGATGGTTACCAGAGCAGGGTGTGAAGCCACTAGAGCTCCTTCATGGGGTAATTTACCTTTTTGGAATCAGAATTAGTTTAAATCACGTCACCAAACACAGGCACCACAGAGGATGCAGAAGGGACTTCCCAGAAAGCCACAGTCAAACACCCATGGGACTGAGGTTCAGAACAACAGGCTTTTGAGACAAAGCAATTTAATTTAGGGAAGAAAAAGATTCTGCCCTTACTGTATATGAAAAAGATTGAAGGCTGTTCAAGTGAGAACTTTTCTGAACAATATTTAAAAATAAAATCATCTATTAGTAAAATAAGTTTAAATTTAAAGTACATCTTACTGTGCTTAGTAACTATAACAAGTGATTTCTTAGCACTGATTTGACCTCCAGTCTGATGATTTGGCTAAGTGTATGTTAACAAAAATATTTATTCTTGGGTACCAATGAAGTTTAATGAAGATATTATTAGACTAGCTATTTTTAAATGTCAGTAAGATTGTACACATTTCACCTTTTTCCTCTGTCTGTCAAATGGCAGACAGATTTTTCAAGGAAAGATGATCTGTCATGTGTAACTGCAGGAGCTAAATTAGGTGTTCAGTGACCTTCCTGGGAAATTGAAGGATAATTAAATTAAGCTTAGCTCTGATTCATACTATTTGCAAACAATTTGGGTAAGACAAATATTTGCAAATAACCATGCCATTGCATGCTGGACTGGGATATTGCTTCTCAAACTTTCCCTGCATTGAATTTTGCTTAGTGTATTGCCACTTACGCTAACAGTAATGTTGCACCATGCTCAGAACTAAAGAAATATGAAATTTTGACCTCATAATGAACATTTGCATAGAAATGTTTATAAACAAAGTCTGAAGGGTTCACAGTGACAAACGGTTTCTGGTAACAGCGTGACATAAAGTTGGAAGAAACCTGTTTACAATGCAGTTGAAATTAAACACATTATATTGTACTACATCACATTTTAAATGTTTGGATTGTGAATGCATTTTTTGCTGTTCTGTCTTTAATAATCAAAATGTTCAATTGATAATTGCTATTATGCTAAAATTAAATTTTTAAATTAAACATTATATTATGCAATAACCACAGTCATGGATCTTTTTCTTCACGTTCCATTTATGTTTATAAAATATGCCTTTGTGCACACAAAACCACCATGTTTTTCTGTTAACACCTACATTAAGTTTACTTCAATTTAATGAACAGTTGAATGTGATGTAATGTATAGTGATTGAATAGAAGACTTCCAGGGATATGCCACTGTCAACACATTCTGTCTCTCTGACATGTTATTGTCTGTTGATCATGCATATCCTGAAAATGAATTGTCTTACATTTCTTTCTGACACATAATTACTGATCTGACGTGCAAAGTTAACAGAAAACCTCAACATAAAACAAGTAAAAACTGGTAGGACTTGTGCTAGTTCCTGCCACACCACGCTGTGCACCCCAGTTCTTTTTCTTGACTACCCTGTCATCAGCACTGCCGATTTCTTCTAAATTAAATTATAAGGTATTTGATATGTGAAACACAAGCCTAGTGGCTGTAGTTATCTGAAGTCCTTTATAAATTATAGATCTGGTCTTAAGTAAGAAGACACAGGATAGTTGAGGATAGTAATGCATTTGTGTGGTTTATTAGATTGCCGGGTGTGTATCAACAAGAAAATTGTTAGCTCTTGAAAGTATCTATTGAAGTCAAAGGCAAATATCCTTTTTTTTTCCAAGTGAAATCAGCTTTAGGTCTAATACAGAAATGGTTTCATATTCTAAAAAACAATGTATTACATTGTGTTATCCTGTCACTAGGGAGTAAGCCTACTGATCACTAATCAGCTGGAATGTTTTCAGATTGAAGATTGAAAGGAAAAATTCTCACACAGTTTCAGTAAGCATATTTGAACGTAAATTTTAAAATTTCCATAGTTTCTTTCATTTTCTTTTATTTATTTGTCCATCTTCAGGCAAATAGCATCAGTTCTACAACTATGCCTCAAACTCAGAATGTCCATAAGAATGACACTCCCAATTGCTTAAAATTTATGAAATCCTTACTGTAGAACTCTGGTTTTCAAAACGACACAATTATTTGAGAAAAAAAGTTACATCTCAGTAAATACAGCAGAGTGCAGGCCCTTACAATTAGTATCTCCTTAGGGCAGTCATATCTTTGGCCCAAAATAAAATAAAATTATATAGTTGTTTTTAAATAATTGAAGCCATTTAATTCTGAAAAAAAATGTATTTATGTTCCCAGTCTGTTCAAAATTGTCAATGTTTAATCACTCATCCTTCTAGACAAGAATTTTCAATACTTGAAGGTGAAATTTGCATTCTTAAATTGATTTTTAAGTTCCTAGTGAAATATGAATGCTTTTAAACAGGAACTGAACATTTGCAAATCACATCAGATGCGTAGATTCTCAGCAGTTGAACAATGAATGTATTTCTCTGAAAAATTTATTTGCAAAGAATTTATGGAATGCTTTGTTTTTTCAAAGCTTGTAGCTTGCATGTCTTTTGCACATCCAGAGTATAAAGGGGAAAGAACATGCTGATATCACACAGATTTCAGTGAGACTACTCCGTCACCTACAGTGAAACGCCAAAGAGGTGAACCAGGTGACTTTTATAAAAGTCCTGCACTGCTCACCGTTGACCTCCCAGTGCTTCTGTTCCTTCCTGTCTAGTCAAGCATCTGCTCCGGAATAAGCTCCAAAGCTTTAATGAAACATGTATTTTTTGCATTATATCCAAGATTTTCATCCTCAGGTTTTTTGCTTGATCCTCCCTGTATGCCAGTTTTTATTCCGCTATATTGTCTAGCACATTTTTGCTGCTCTTGTCTGACAAAGACTGTAAGAAGCATGACCAGAATTATGACAAAAATGAGAAAGAAGAAATCCTGGCATGTAAGGATGATGAATTTAGGAAAAGACAAACAGCTACTAAAAAAACAAAACCAAACCAAACAAAAAAACCCCACACACAACAACAAAAAAAAAACACCAAAAAAAAAAACACCAAAAACCAAAACCCCAAAATCAACCAATCAACCACAACAAACAAACAAACAAAAAAAAAAAGCCAAAAAGCAAAACACCCCCCCCAAAACAAACAAACAAAAAACAAAAAAACAAAACAATCCATACAAAATCTTACAGAAATTTGTGTTATTATATACTTGGGCCTAATCCATCACTCTGGTCTTTTAGTGCATATCTATGCACCCAGGAGCAGACACAATGCAGTCAATGAATGATACTGCCTTTTCTTTATGGATTCTGGTATGACATGTATGTCTACCTGGGCATGGCCTGGGGATATAAAATTGAATTATGTACTCAGTTCTTCTATTTCAGTTTTTGGAGCAGAACCAAGCATATTTTTTTCTTTGTAATATTTGGAAACACAGATATTCATAAAATCATTTCAAAAACTGGAAGGAAAAAAAAGGGAAAATCAGAACATCCTGTTCAAACTTCTTACAATTCTTATATTAACTTTTTCTTTTTAAGGGGAGTGGGGGAAATAGCATTTTCATTTGAAGGTTAAACAAACTCTTTATTTTACTTTATGCTTTACTGTATTTTTTAAAAAGGCAGAAGCCTAAGATACTTAGTATTGCATTGAAATATAAATCACAGAAAACATCTATTATAAACCCAAATATCTTCTTTTCTCCATTTTTCCATTTTTTTTTATGAAAAGAGAAGAAAACTTTGTGATTCACACAGCTGTGGGCTCTGTTTACAGAGACATCACAGGAGCAACTGTTTTTCACAGCTGTGCAAGAAATTGGAATCTCAGAACAAAGGTTTTGTCCTGGGTTCAGCAGTAGCAGTCATTTTTTCTCCTTCTTGGTAGCTGGTGCAGTGCAGTGTTTTGACTTTCAGCTCGGGAACAGAGCTGATAACAAGGATGTTTTGGTTTGGCCAAGGACTTTGTGAGCCTCATGCTCTGCCAGGGAGGAGGGGAAGCCAGGAGGAAGCAGAGACAGGACACCTGACCCAAACTGACCAAAGAGGTATTCCATACCACAGCACGTCATGCCCAGGATGTAACGGGGAGTTAGCCGGAAGGGCTAGGAGTCGGCAGGGTTGGAGGAGGTATCGGTCGGTGCTTGGTCGGGCTGAGGAGGGCAAGTTATGTCGGGTGGTGCTGAGGTGTTGTATTCTCTTCACTTGTTATTTCCTTTATCGTTGTTATTATTGGTGGTAGCAATAGTGATCTGTGTTATACCTTAGTTACTAAACTGTTCTTATCTCAACCCGTGGGAGTTGCATTCTTTTCGATTCTCCTCTCCGTCCCTCCGGGAGCAGGGGGAGGGCAAGAAAGGGGGGGAAGTGAGCGAACGAATTACCTGACTGGGTTTAAACCACAGGTTTGTATCTTGAGTTATGTGGAATGTGTCCTGGAACTCCTTTTTCATCTGCTGAGCATCTGATCCATAAAATTTCACAGAACATGACAAGCAAAGTAATTTTACAAATTATAACACTCCTCCTCCCTCATATTTTGACATAGTGAGAGAAGAGAGGATTTATCTTTTTTAATTCTGAATTATTAACAAATCAAGTAGATATTGTGACCAAAGCTTGATTAAGATCATTAAATATGCATTGAATGCATATGGAGTCGGAACCTGCACCTTTGGCAGTATCTGGTTTGAATCACCATTTTAGCTACTGTCATGAGTAAGCTGAGTATGGTCTTTAGATTCTTCAACTTATGTCCCCTATTACTAGCAGTGTGCTTGTGCTTCCTTAATCTGTCTGAAATGGAAATGAGAGCAATATGTTGTAAAAACATATGCTATATAGTGAGATCTGAATCTTGCTTTGACACACCCTTTGATTTAAAACATTTTTGTGAGAAATGTGTTTGTTTAAACAAACACACCCCAGAATGATAAAAAGAATCTGTAAATACTCTGTAAAAATGAAATCAATAGATATAAATAGAAGTCCTATGTAATACTTTACACAAGTATTTCTTTGAAAAATAATTGTACTGAACGTTTGTATTTTATGATTTATTCATTGTTATTAAACTCTGGACATTTGATTACAGTGGACCTTTCATCTCCTCTATCTTATATCTTGAAGGTACAATCCAGTATTTATTCTGGATATACAATATGATTAAACATTTTTGACATATAGCCCAAACATCCCATGAAAGATAATCTTTTAGATTGCGGTAGGTCATTTTACTGTTACATGTTGTGATTCAGATTTATATACGAAGGATGTGAAAAACAGTGTGTGGGATGCACTGGGACTGCAAGAAAGTAATCTTTGTAATAATGTGCTTCATGGAAGGTTCCATGAAGCTTCAGAAATTGTCTGAAAAGTGTTACTGTCAAAATTTTGGTGTGCTGTGGAGACAGTGGAAGAGATGGTAGGAGAGAATTTTCCTACTTTACCTGTTTTTACAAATAACCTTTTTTATTTTTTTCCAGAAATAATAAAAGAGGTTAAAATTTTCACATGTATTTTTCTTTGGTATAACTTTTTTTCCCTCTGTATTCTAAAATAAGCATTTTAGCCCTGATCTTAAGGAGTACTTAACCAGAAGATGTATGTGTGCTCTTGAATATTTGTTCCTAGGCAATTTAAGAAAAAAGGTAGTTGTTATGTATGAAGTAATGTATGTATGTATGTACGAAGTTGTTATGTAAGAAGTAACTTGAAAGGTATAGAGATCCTATGAAACACTGTGGTCCACCTAGGAAAGGTAAAGGCCAGTAAAACTGAGAAAAAATAACCATCTAAATATGGATATGGAGAGACGTAGACCTGCTTGAGTGAGTCCAGAGGAGGATCAGAAAGCGATTGGAGGGCTGTGAAACTCTCCTTGGAAGACATGCTGCAAGAGTTGGGCTTGTTCAGCCCGGAGAAGAGATGGCTCTGGGGAGAATCTAAAGCAGCTTCCAGTGGCTAAAGGGCCGTACAGGAAATCTGGAGAGTGTCTTTTTACAAGGGCATGTAGTGACAGGACAAATTGGAATGGCTTTAAAATGAAAAAGGGTAGGTTTTATTAGATATTAGGAAAAAATTCTTCACTATGAATGTGGTGAGACACTGGCACAGGTTGCCCAGAGAAGCTGCGTTTGCTCCATCCTTGGAAGCGTTCAAGGTCAGGTTGGATGGGGCCTTGAACAACCTGGTCTAGTGGAAGTTGTCCCTGCCTATGTCAGAGGGCTGGAACTGGATGATCTTTCAGGTCCCTTCCAACCCAAATAATTTTATGATTCTATGATATTTTCTTTCTTCAATGTAAAACTGAAGAGATGACGAAAACTACTTCAGTAAAGTTTTTAGATGCATGTATGAGAAGTACAAAGGAAGTGGAGCTGTAGTGCAATTACAAGATCTATATTTCATCTGTGAAAAGAGCCGCTGAAAGTGGGCTGCTGTGCAGTTAGTTACCAGGGAAGGGTGGGTGGAATAAAAGCAAAGAACAGAATTTCTATGAGGTTGAAAAACCTGTTGTGCCATAGGAACAGGGAGAAATTACTCTCTTTTCTGAGAGAAATTACTATGGACTGTAATACAGCCGAAGGACTTTATACTTCTGAGACTCAAATAAACAATACATAAGGCAGAAATTAGGTGGCATATATCTGATGTTTATTCAAGTGCATGGTAATAGTTTCAGTAGTGTCTTCTACACAAATAATTAATCTGGGCTTTATATATGCTCTATTATTTAATCTGTGTATTTGTTTCAAAACAAACAAAAAAAGAAAGTGAAATGAAGATGTATTTTTTCATCTTGATTTGCAATCCATATTATTAAAACTGAGGTTAAAAATTAGTTTACTTAAAGGATGCATTCCACCGTGGTTTGAAGAGGTGCAGAGATTTGCATTATGGATGTGACTCCACCTGTCTCATGGCAAATCTAATATACATAATATTTATCTGGATTTTGTAGAAGGAAGAACAACGTATTTAAAGCTGAAAATTGGAAACCTTTATACTGTTAAGTGGAAACCCTTGCAATGTTAACTATGCATTCCGAAAATTATCTACTCACTTTCAGTTATGGAAGTTCTCTCTTCTATGAGCTGTTACAATATTGCACCTTTCTTGGTACAAATACTTCAAGGATATTTGAACATAATAAATACAGGTAACAAAGTCACAGTAACCTATTGTTCCACATTACAGACCTGAATGTATATGAGTTGTTTTGAGCTCAGTATTCTTCAAATTTATGTAAAACTAATTTCTTTAACATTCAAAAATTAATTCCTAGGAAGAACTTCCTAGAAACAGGAAATAGATTAATTCTCTCTAA
This sequence comes from Pezoporus wallicus, assembly GCF_028554395.1. Lineage (NCBI taxonomy): Eukaryota > Metazoa > Chordata > Aves > Psittaciformes > Psittacidae > Pezoporus > Pezoporus wallicus. Next base: position 874,701 of record NW_026636323.1, on the reverse strand, counting down.
TAAGATCTTTGAAGTGTATGAAAGGACAACAGTTCCAGAGTTTTGCTTGCACATCACACAAATTCTGCTTTGCCTGAAACTTGTATAAACTCAAAGCAAACTTCTGCTACTCTCTACTCTAGTCAAAGTAAGAAAATATGAAGCATATGCCCATCTAAGCGACCTGATGTTTATGCAGTGTGTCATATGTTATAATGGGCAGCTATAAATAAATTGGTTTTGAAAGAAATGTGGATGAAGCTAAGGGCCAGATCCAAAAAAGGACTTATGTGTCTTAAGAAAGACTTGGCAGAATTTAGGCCTCAAGTGATCCTGAGAACTGCTAAGCAGCATTAGCTTAACCCTAGAGATGCTTAAAAACTACCTTATTGTCCATTTTGGAACAGTTTCACCAGATACTCTAGCCTGCTTTTGTATATTCCCAGAGTTGCCCCAATTTAACTTAATGACTGTTCCATTAGGCGCTTAACTCATGCTTAGAACATGGTGTCAGCATTACAAAATGCCTCTGAGCCCTTCAAGGAAGGAAAAATAACCTGTGGGTCTCTTTCAGGGGAAACACCTCACTTAGAGGATAATGCTCCCTCATTCTCTCTTTTCTGTCCCACTCATGTTTTTAGTAGTGTTTCAGTTTTAGAGGAAAGTGAGGAAAATGCCCCTGGGCGGTGTAGAACTGGTGAGGAGTTCAGTCACTGAGGAGGAAAGAAAGTGGACTTAAAGTATCATAGTGAACAGAGGAAATCAGTGCTGCTCTGTCCATCTTGTTGCAGTGCATAGCACCTGACCTACTGTGGAAAAGACATCTGTGACATTTCAGATTGGATTTTAAAAGAGAAACATTTGATTCATTTGAAAAGGAAGGGAGTCCAAGGATGAATACTGAGGCAAATAAAAAATTTCTCATACTGCTACAGTTTGGGTAGGAAAACTTGTGGCCCACCTGCTAGTTCTGACACAGCCAGATACAATTAACTATAGACAGAACCCAAAAACCCATGTGGGTACAAGATCCTACTTTCCTGGTTTGGAAACTTCACTTTTTTGGCATTGTAAAGATCAGCAATTTTGTTTTCCACTCCCTTTCCATCTAGGATCTAATGGCAAGTATTGGTTCAGGCACTGTCTTGATTCACCTAAGGTCTACTTCTTAACAGAACCCATAAAAGCAAGATGGTGTTTCACATTAACCCTTCTTCTCAGTGTCACTTCTTCTTCCTTAGTCATGCTGACAATTCAAAGAACATTCTGTTTCTGTTTGATTTTAATCATAATGAAGAAATTTTACACATTGTCTTCTTAGTATTTTTATTCAGGCTCAAATCCCAGTTTAAGCAAGCCACAACCATGAACATTGGAGTATTTAGTGCATAGAGAAGTATAAAATATCTAAAAGACCAAAGCTTTTTCTTGTCAGAAATTCATCTTTGTGTAAATCCAGTTTAAAAGCCTTTTTCAAACCATGTGGAAGCAAAAATTAGATGACGAAAATAAGAGCTTTCACTTCTGAAGCGCACACAGTCATTTAATTTCCTTTCTTCCTCTTTTCTGTTACTTTACGTGAATTTTACAATAAATCAATACCAAAAGTATTTTTTAAGCAATAGGTGAAGATTGTTAACGCAATAGATGAAGACAAGTAAGTATAAAAAATGTAATTTTAAAGGTTGAATTTCCTCTGAAGTGTATATGCTGATGCTGGACTGCTATGCAGTGAAGTCAATGAGATGAATGAATTTCTGGCTGCTGATAAAGCCTTACTGCAAATCTAAGCAATATTAAATAAAATCCTTAGAAAATGTCTCATAATAGGCAATACAAATATATATATATATGAACATGCTAGGCAAATTTATGCAAAAAAAAAGGACAAAACAATAAAGTATTTTCTTAAAAGCAGTCATTACTTATCCATTCAAAAGAAATAGATTAATTCATAGTGCTAGTTCAGAAACACAGAATGATGATCCCTTGAAAGATAAAATGAGCATACACCCAAGTTAAAAAAAGAGTTAATTGGAAAGTTACACATTAAGTCCCAGTTTGCCACACAACATCATATTCAACTATTATGGTCTCCCAGGCTCAAATTTTCAAAGATAATATAGCCTTGATGGCTTGGCTTCACAAGCAAAGATTTGGAAAGGGCTTTAATCACGCTTACTACAAGCACGATGACCAAGGGTATGTGGGATATGCAGTTATGTGATCAAACGTGCCCAGCTCTTTACAGTTCATTTTGTTAGAATATTAAAAGATTTTGACTGTAGTTTATGGAGTTAAACTGTTGTAGGTGGATGTGTGTATTTATACACATATATGTAGATATATACATACCAGCTAGGCAATGAGAGCTCTTTGTGATAGGAATGATTAGATAGATCAAAGTAGTTTTGAACTCTGAAAGGAACTTTTGCAAGACTGAAATTTCTTAACATCATTCTCTATGCCAATAGCTTTTACTTATTTTCAGTCATTATCACTATTTAACCAAAGCAGTCAGCCCTTACAAATAAAATTCTACAACACCTTGGGGCTAATCCCATATTGTTAAAAATGATCGCAACTGCACTTGATGGTCCAGGTTAGTTTCTGAGGCCAAGATGATCAAGTTCACAAACATGTCAATAAGAGAAGCCAGAACTGAAGTCAGTATGCTTGTCTTTGTGTTCAAACAAACTAATATTAAACTCTACACAGTGTTGTATATTTATGGGTACAATAGGCTTCTGTTGTAAATGAATGATTATTGTAAAGGGAATTTTCTTATCTGTATTGAGTCTTGTGCTCTGCTATGCTCAGTTTCATGCTTTTTTTACCCCCCAGGCTACACAACAGATGAGAGTTAAAATGACTGAAGTGGTTGCCAATACCAAAGATGTTGTTCCTTTGAAGTGTGTGACACATAGGCTTGGTTTTTGGAACATCCTGACTGCAGTGATGCAGTGAATTTTCTGTGAGAGAAAGAAGTATTTTCTTTCCATCCCACATTTTCTGAGAATCCTAATGTTGGAAGGATATGATTGCTTGTGAAAAAGAAGAGATAGAACTGTGATTTTCACAAATAAGAATACTGTATATCCAAGTACCCATCAATATAGTTTTAAAGATTTTTCACCTGTAAAGTCAGTTGGGACATAATCTAAGGGCTTTGTATATTCTAAAAAGTTTGGAGTATTCATTCATCTTGTCAGATCTGATGTGTATGTAGGCAAATAAACTCAGTGACACAAATAGAAAAGTAGGAATGAGATAAAGCAGCAAACCATTTCTAAGCTGGTGGATCAAGTCATTTGCATAAAGAAAAGGGACCACTAGGTTGTGATAAATTAATGGTGATGTACAGAGGCTGGTGAATTATCTCCCAAGCTTGTTCCTGACTGTCTGTTCTGTTGCTATTGTTTGTTCTTTGTATTGCCTTTATGTCACAAATAGATTTGTTTGAGAATATGGTCAGGTGGGTAGAATAGGCCTTTAAGTGAACTAGTAGAATTCTATAATGATGGACTATATACAGATGGTGGGTGTATCTTAATGTCAGTCATTAATCACCAAACTTTCCCATTTCAACATCTCTAGAGCCTCCCTTTTCATATAAATGAGTATCTTGGTTCACTTCTGGGAAATATCACTCAGTAACTCTTTCTCGATAGGCTCTTAAGGCTAAACCTATCCTAACAGGGTTTAATTAAAGAATGTATTCTCCATCTTTAGCTAAAAGCAAACACAATGGCAATTCTAATCTTCACTTGCACACTAAGCGGTACAAGTCATAAAGTCTGAGCAGGGATTTTTGATCAAATATGACATTTTAGTTTGATGTATAAGTTATTCACATGGTGTAGAAAATACATGTTATATAATAACCAGAACTCAGCAGGGTAACCCAAAAGTAAAGCTAAATAAAAGCAAAATAATAAAAAAAAAAGAGATATATTGCTCAAAAGTCTTTCTTCTCTCAAAAGTGGGTGGACTGAAAAATATATTTAATTATTTAAAAAAATAAATAAGAAGTGTTACTTCTTTGTGAATATAAATAAATCACTTCTTCCTTAAAATCACTTTCAGTCACCCAAATGGAAGATTTAATAAGAAACCCTTGTCAAAAAAGAAAGCAAAAAAGATTATTTTTGAAAGGTTTTACATACAACATTCTAACATACTTAAAAATAGTTTGAAATACATAATACTGAGCAAAATACAGTGCACTCCAAGTAATAAATGTTTAGATATAAATTCTACATCATTATACTAAAAGGACAAAATACTCAATAATGAATTTGGCAGTAAATCACAACCCTAAATTTCATCTAAGGGAAAAGAATAAAAAGAATTGTGAGAACAAATTCTGTCAAATATAAACTGAAGAATAAGATCTGTTATAAATCTTTTTATAAGAAGTTCAAACTGTAAAGAATAAAGTGAAATCTATTCTAAAATGTATATATATATATAACTTGCTATTCATAGATACTAAGTTGGGTAGGGTTTTTTTGCTTTTCTTTTAATTTTAATCAGATCCCCATTCTGTCTTGATCAATCTCACATCAGGCTTTAAGAGGTTCTTAATTAGCACATTTAAGCATTTGATGAATGTATTTTTCTAAACATATATATGTTTGAAATTCTTCAAATATTACGTGAAAAATTCAGGCAAGAAACCATGTCATTTGTTTGAAAATCCAGTCAACAAGTCTTCCCAAATTAGTACAGTTGGCAAACTTAGTGTGCATTCAACTCCTATGTCTCGGAGCGAAGAGAACTGGCCAAAAACCTGAACCCTGAGGGACACCATTAGTGACTGGCTACCAACCAAATGTTACCCAATTTAGTAAGTGGGGTGAAATGAGTTGTAATACAACTGTGAGCCTGACCCTTCAGTCAACTGTTCACATTTATTGTATACATGTCTTCTTTCTTGCCCCCTTGAAGACTGGAGTAATATTTCCTAACTTCCAGTCAGCTGGGCCCTCTCAAGGTTCCCAAGACTGTTGACTAACTGAGAAAGGTCTCACAGTAACACTGGCCAGCTATTTCAGTATCCTGGGATGAATCCCATAGACTTATGTGCATTGCAGCAGCAAATTCCTCATTATATTAAGCAAACAGCTGAGAAAAGATGCAAGTAAAAAGCTGGTAATATTAGATGCAGGTAATTTGAACTAGCATAGTCTGTTCAGTGAAGGGCTTGCTCACTCACTTTCAGTGAAATAATGACAATTCATGTAAATGCTAGCTGTGCTAAGTGCTTAAGTCTGTGATTGTGTGAATCCTGAAATTACTTTTAAATAGTTTGAGCTGATAAACTCAGCATTTTTTTCTAAATGAAATGCTGTTTAAAACACAAACAAACAAATGAAAAGTTGTTTAGCTCATCAGCTGACAGCACTGTGCTTGTAATCTTATAAACATTTTCTTTCAGAAGCATGGAGGAGCTCCCAGGGTAGTCTGTTTGTGTTTCAGTTCTGCTGATCACAACATGATGCAAATGAACATATATCGGGTGTCTTCATGTGTGAATGGGCTCTTCCAGTGAGTTTCAGAAACTTGGTTGTACTGGCCAATGTTTATGCATGCAGCAGACATAGCATAAGAGGAAAGGTTGTACTTGCACTGCACTGCTCATATGCTTTAATTCCAACCTAGAAGACCCACACCTTTACTGTACTACCTCCAGCAAAAGCAAAATTTTACCTGGAGAATACAAGGGAGGTGCTATGCACACTCTTCCTAACCTTGACCTAAAATTAAAATTGTTATTACATGTTTATTTGTTAATGGATGGGCAAATCATTATGACAGATACTGTTTTCTACTAGCCAGATCATTAATAAATGTCCTAAAAGTTATATGTTAGAAAACCCCCTTAGTAATTTGGTAATCTTTTATTTATTCTTCTTACTTCTACCACAACAGATATAAGAATATAGTATTTATACAAGAAATTATGTATGAGTTCAATGAATGGCTTGCCTTTATCTAATGTTTCTCACTCTTATTGAACATTTTTCAACTATTCCAGTAACCAATGCTTATTGCGTAGTACGTTTTGCACTGCAAAGAAGAACAATCTTTCAAAATGATAACACAGCCATATCACCATAATATCCATGCTGGTTTACGTCAACACTTATGACTTTATATTTTTTTTATGTGTTTTAAGGCAATATGGACACAAGATACTTAAAGTTCATTTTCAAGTGAAATATATTAGTTATTTTCTGACTCTAGGCCAACACTAAACAATCTTCTAAGCTCCAGATACTTCAAAAGAGTATTTTATAATTTCCAACTTAACATATAAGTGATTGTGCACTTCCAGTGAGTAAACTGTGTTACTCAGAAAGGTGCTGACCTAAGCTGGTATGTTTTATTTCCAGATGTATAACTAAATTTACCCTTTCATGATTTAAAATAATTATAAAAAAAAAAAAAAGGAAATTCTTGAATTTTTTTTTCTTTCCCTAAAGTAAAGATTTTAAAATTAAAAGAAGTCATTTTGTTGCTCTTCATTTTCAAGCATCTTGTCTTGTCCATGATAACAATCATGCTGGGATACTTGCTTCTTTTTCTTTCTCTTTTTTTTTTTTTTTTTTTAACTTAATCCTTTCATAGTACTTTTCAAATACTGCACCTCAGGGAACCCATGTGTGAGAAAATTGCATTTTTAAAAGCATGTTTCCAAAATACCTCAGAATTGTCCTCATTATTCTATACAGCCCTTGATATCAGCAAAGCTATAGAGCTAGAAATTTCCAAAGGGTGATCAATGAGGAGCAGTTGGGATAGGTAAAAATCTCACTGCTTGATCCAGAAGACAGCATCTGTTCATCCTATTTTGAGCCTTCCAGCCAATGAATCTCATGGAGAAACTACAACTCTGTGTTTGCTGGATTTAGCTTCTAATTAACCTCCCAGAACTGGTGGTTTAGCACAGTCATCACATGTAGGATGTTCTGAATCAAGTAGCACAGCCTGGACTTAATTTATGTCAGGATTTGGCCTTACTCCTAGTCTTTGAAGAAATGAAGGAATAGAATAAATGGGTACATTGTCAACTGCAAATTGACTCAGCACTCAGCAATCAGCTACCCTCATTTATTTAAAATCCTTTGACTAGAAATTCATTTAGTTGTGGCATAGAAACCCTTGGACTGCTTATGCTTTCCTTACTTTGTAACTGTCCCACTGGAACATATGGAGAAGCATGTAGCATGAAATCTCCCATAACAATTTGTCTTTCACCACTGTTCCAGGCACTGGAAGGCATGAATGACAGAATATGGTTCCCACTAATGCAATGTGTTCTTAAAAAGTCTATTCTTTGCATTCAGATAAATGCACTTTGTTTCACAGAGAACTCTTCCAATGCTATAAAAGATATAATTCAATCTCACAGGTTGTAGTTGCTTCTTGTCTAAAACTGGGACTTCTAAAGACCTCACATCTTCTGTTTCATTGCGGCATTTCATATGTTTTGGGAATAAAATAAATACTTAAAGAAAACTCAGTACAGAGGTTCATATGAATCTCATAGACTGAATAGAAAAATGTACCACAGAGCATGTCTCACCATGTGTGGCTTATGCATGAACTTAGCTGACTGGAAGTGCAAGATCGGTTGGGGGGATCTTGGTAAATCAAGAAAGAAGATGCACAACCTCTGTGTGTAATCCCAGTTTGTAAACTAACTGTTGAGCCTGCAGAGAGGTTTGAGTGAACAGAGAAATAAACTAACAACCTGAATACTTGTATTTTGAAACAGCTAGGTACCCCCATCTGTAGTAAGTACACCTGTGGAAGGCAGGGGTGTGATGCTGTTTGTGCAGGGTGATTGTGTAATAAAACGGAGTGAAACCCCAAGGGAAGACCATGTTCCAGTGCTTATTACAATCTAATTTGTAAGGTTCCAACATTTACTGATCACTGTGTTGCTTAAATAGGGTAACTTAATTGATAAATTTAATAGGCGTCCTAAGGGCGTATGTTTCTAAATGATGGGAAATATGACCCTTAGGGAGAAGATAACAGTAAAGTCCTGAGTTTTGTGAGCAAAGATGTTTTTTCTTCTTTTACTCTCCTTCAGTGTCCTGGGTTCAGCAGTAGCAGTCATTTTTCTCCTTCTTGGTAGCTGGTGCAGTGCTGTGTTTTGACTTTCAGCTTGGGAACAGAGCTGATAACAATGATGTTTTGGTTTGGCCAAGGACTTTGTGAGCCTCATGCTCTGCCAGGGAGGAGGGGAAGCCAGGAGGAAGCAGAGACAGGACACCTGACCCAAACTGACCAAAGAGGTATTCCATACCACAGCACGTCATGCCCAGGATGTAACTGGGAGTTAGCCGGAAGGGCTGGGAGACTGCGGGGTTGGACAAGGTATCAGTCAGTGCTTGGTTGGGCTGGGGGGGAGAGTTATCGGTCGGCTGGTGGTGAGATGTCGTATTCTCTTCCCTTGTTATTTCCTTTATCATTGTTATTACTGGTGGTAGCAATAGTGATTTGTGTTACACCTTAGTTACTAAACTGTTCTTATCTCAACCTGTGAGAGTTGCATTCTTTTCAATTCTCCTCTCCATCCCTCTGGGAGTAGGGGGAGGGCAAGAAGGGGGGGATTGAGTGAACAAGTTGCCTGACTGGGTTTAAACCATGACATCCAGCCTTGTCTAATGCTTACAGCTTTAACTGTTCCGAGTTGACCTATTTAACTCTGATCATACAAGTATAACAAGTATATTGGTAAAAAGTAATGGTACCAAAAAAATTGGTAACAAGTATATTGGTAAATATAACCCCATGCAAAGCTACAGGCTTCGGAAGAGTGGCTGGAAAGCTGCCCAGCAGAAAAGGACCTTGGGGTGTTGGTCAACAGCTGGCTGAATATGAGCCAGCTTGTGCCTAGGCAGAAAAGGCAGCCAACAGCATCCTGGCTTTTATCAGATATAGTGGGGCCAGCAGGACTAGCGAAGTGATCATCCCCCTGTACTCAGTAGTAAAACTGTGTTCAGTTTTGGGCCCCTCACTACAGGAAAGACATTGAGGTGCTGGAGTGTGCCCAAAGAAGGGCAATGGAGCTTGTGAAGGATCTGAAGCACAAGTCTTACGAGGAGTGGCTGATGGAACTGGGGCTGTTTACCCTGGAGAAAAGGAGGCTCAAGGGGGAACCTTATCACTCTCAACTACCTGAAAGGAGGTTGTAGTGAGGTGAGTGTTGGTCTTTTCTCCCAAGTAACAAGTGATAAAACAAGAGGAAATGGCCTCATGTTGTTCCAGGAGAGGTTCAGATTGGATATTTGGAAAAAATTCTTCACTGAAGGAGTTATCAAACATTGGAACAGGCTGCCCAGGGAAGTAGCTGAATCCTCATGCCTGGAGGTATTTAAAAGACATGTAGATGTTGCACTGAGGGATATGGTTTAGTGGTGGACTTGGCAGTGCTAGGTTGATGGTTAGACTCTATATTCTTGTCCTGGGTTCAGCAGTAGCAGTCATTTTTCTCTTTCTTGGTAGCTGGTGCAGTGCAGTGTTTTGACTTTCAGCTTGGGAACAGAGCTGATAACAAGGATGTTTTGGTTTGGCCAAGGACTTTGTGAGCCTCATGCTCTGCCGGGGGGAGGGGAAGCCGGGAGGAAGCAGAGACAGGACACCTGACCCAAACTGACCAAAGAGGTATTCCATACCACAGCACGTCATGCCCAGGATGTAACTGGGAGTGAGCCGGAAGGGCTGGGAGACTGCAGGGTTGGAGGAGGTATGGGTCGGTGCTTGGTCGGGCTGAGGGGAGCAAGTTATCAGTCGGCTGGTGCTGAGGTGTTGTATTCTCTTCCCTTGTTATTTCCTTTATCATTATTATCATTGGTGGTAACAGTAGTGATTTGTGTTATACCTTAGTTACTAAACTGTTCTTATCTCAACCCGTGCATTCTTTTCGATTCTCCTCTCCGTCCCTCCGGTAGCAGGGGGAGGGCAAGAAAGGGGGGGAAGTGAGCAAACGAGTTACCTGACTGGGTTTAAACCACGACAATTCTTAATGAGACTTTTCCAACCTAAACAATTACATGATTCTGTGATTCTAAATGTATGGGACACCTTGCCTAAATTTCTTTTGAGCACTATGGAACATTTTAAGCATGTACCTACTTATTCTTATAGAAATGGGGAGATCTAGGAGTCTGTGCAACACAGGATTTTGTACTCTAGGGCGAACAGCTAAATTTAATTTCTCCTTTCCTTTAATCCTACATACTTAGGCAGTAAATGCCCTGAAGTGAGTAGAATAATCCTGGTGTAAATAGGGAGAGAAGCAGGCTTCCTTATTTCTAAATACTGCCTTTTGAAAATACTTTTAAAATGTAGAGCTGATTGAACTTTGAATGCTAAAATGTTTTCATTATGGAACAAATAGAGTCTTTAAAAAAAAGCTTTTTAACTTTTTCTTTGTAATGTTCAAAATTACTCTGTGGGAACTAGCTCTTTAAAAACCCCCAAAACAAAACAAAAGAACCTGAAATCTCCTTCTCCTCCAGAACCTTAGGGGTTCAAATTAAGTCAATCAAAATCAAGACCTTTTGTGGGCTGAGAGTAAATGCTGTTTTCCTCTGCAATCTGTGACTTCAAATAGGCCCTTTTCTTTCTAATCTCATGCGTTACATGCTGTGAAAAATGAAATACATTTAGTTCTTTGACTCAGACTCTCTTTATGACTATGTGAAAGAGCTGGTAAAAACTGCAGGTGAAGTTTAGTAGGAAAGAATAAAGCAAAAAGTGGTCTCATGCATGTTCCTCTATTCCTATGGCTCTTGCAAGTGTACACACAGCATGGGAGATTACCTCCAGTGATAAAACTCAAGGATTAGGAAGAAATTAATTTCTGGAATGATAAAAGGGAAGATAACCACTTTTTTTTTTATTTTTCTCATAAGGTGGAAGAGGCTCTTTGCATGACTCTGGGACTATGTCTTAAGTGCAGAGTAGAATAGAATTGAACAGAACAGAGCAGAGCAGAACAAAACAGAGCATAGCTGAGCAGAACAGAACAACAGAAGTGAAGTGAAATGAAGTAGAACAGTTGGTAGCAACCTATAGTCATCATCTATTCCAGCTGCCTTTAGCAGTATCACTTTTACACCAGAGCAGCGCATCATTTGGGTCCAGAAGAGGGCAACAAAGCTCGTAGAAGGTCTGGAGAATAAGTCTTATGAGGAACAACTGAGGGAACTGGTGATGTTTAGTCTGGGGAACAGAAGGCTCAGGGGGTACCATACCACTGTCTACAGCTACCTGAAAGGAGGTTGTAGTGATGTGTGGGTCTGTCTCTTCTCCCAAGTAACAAACTATAGGACAAGAGGTAACAGCCTCAAGCTACATCGGGGGAGGTTTAGACTGGATATTAGGAAAAATTTCTTCACCAAAAGGGTGATCAAGTGTTGGAACAGGCTGCCCAGGGGAGTGGTGGAATCACTGTCCCTGGAAGTGGTCAAAAACTGTGTAGATGATGCCCTCAGTGATATCATTTAGTGGTGGTCTTGGCAGTCCTGGGGTAATGGTTGGACTTGAGGATCTTAAAGGATTTTTCCAACCTACCTGATTCTATGATTCTACAATCTATGATTCTATGATCTGACTTGTGGAAAAATGCAACTCTTTATTACACTATTTGACAAAACAGGTTGCTGTGTGCATGAAGTGACTATTTGGTTGCTTTTGAGGGAATTTCTTTGGGGGACCAGTTCTTACAATTCTACCTGTGGCTGATAAAAACATTGCAGAGTTTAAACGAATTAAGGCGGCTTTTAGCCACTGCTGATCTTCAGTCCAAGATAGATTGGTTATAGCTACTGGTAAAAGAAATGTGCTCAGAACCACAATCTGGAACAAAGTGTTTCATACACACATGATAAAATATTTTTATCTCCAAAACAGGGTGTGTGTGTGAAGGCAGCCTACTCAGAACAGTGCTTTCTGCGTGCCAAGCTTCTGAACTTGGAAATGCACGAAAGCCATTTCAAGGATCACTCAAACAATTTTAAAGTATTTGCTACTGTTGCTAGGACCCAGGAAAGTTTTGAGACATTGTTTAAGTTACTAGTAGAGATGTAACCATAGAAGACCTGGGGACTGCCTGGCTGTGACAGCTACTCATTTGCAACCTGCATTTTCTTCTTTTATCCTCAAAATTTCTATGTAAACATCAATCTACTTCTTTCTGTTCTTCTATTAATGTTCAATGCTTTGTCTCCTCTACCCTCTAATACTAAACTATATTTTCTTTGCAGTGCTCTTAGGATAATTCTTTCTCCTCAACTTTCTCATCAGTTCATTCCTTTCAGTAATACGCAACTTTTACTGTACTCCTACATATGTATGATTCTTTTCCTCACCTCTTTCTATTTTTTTTTCCCAGCCTAGAAAGAAGAGGCTGTTCTTCCATTTTCATCCTCTCAATTCTTACTTTCAACATTGCTGGCCATTTCTTTACCTTAGTGCTCAGTGACTAGGAAGAAAAACGGAAGAAGATGAATAATTATGTTAGCTGACTATATCATGGAAGACAATGACTTCACAAAAAAAAAAAAAAAGGAGAAAAATCTAATGGAAAACACAGTTTTGAGACAGTAGAACAACTCTGATATGTAAAATTCTCATCTTTCCTCAGTAAGCTAATGCCAAAGGATTTTCTTACTGTGTTAATGTATGTGTAGAGTTTTGCCCACCACGTAACATTGTCTTGGCTCTTTTCACAATGACAAGCTTATCCCCCAAGTCTAATTTTCCTCCATTTTTCCTTTAAGATAGTCATAGAATCATAGAAGGGTTTGAATCGGAAGGGAACTTAAAGATCATCTGATTTCAACCAGCCTGCCATTGCATGGACACTTTCCACCAGGTTGCTCAAAGCCCCATCCAACCTGGCCTTGAATGGGATGGGACATCCACAATTTCTCTGTGTTGCTTGTTCCAGTGTCTAAGAATTCTCATAGTAAAAAAAACTTCTTCCTTATATCTTACCTAAGTCTGCCCTCTTTCTGCTCTTTGTCTTGTCACTATAGGTCCTGATAAAAAGTCTCTCTCCCTCTTTCTTCTAAATCTCCCTTATACATGGAGAGTCTGCTATAACATCTCCTCAGAGCCTTCTCTACCAGGATGACCAACCCCAAATATCTCAGCCTTTCCTCACAGGAGATGTGTTTCAGCCCTCTCCATTTCTGTGGCTTTCCTCTGGACTTGGTCCAACAGGTTCATGCCTTTCTTGTACTGGGAAACTCAAGAGTTGGATGCAGTATTCCAGGTGGAATCTCACAAGAGCACAGTAGGTGGGGACAATCACCTCTGTTGACCTGCTGGCAACACTTCTTTCAAGGCAGCCCAGGCTTCAACCTGTTTTCTGAGCTGTGGGCTCACAAATCTTTGTCTTCAGGTGGAAGTTTACAGTCCAGAACTGAACTTTGTATATGGAAGCATGCAATAAGCAGGAGGAGGAAGACACAGAAAGTCAAAATGAGGAGATTTTCTGTTATGCTGTCAGAAGGGGAGTAGTAGAGATTTCCAGCATACTGATACTCGTGCTAATTTTTCGTCTGCTTGATGTTCTGCCAACACCAATCAAGATTTTATTTGAGAGGCAGTATGTCGTGGCATGTGGCATCCTCATTTCAGGAATAATAAAGGCATATCACAAACTGGCTTTTTAAACTAAAAAGTCACCTTTCTCTAAAAACAGTTGTGCGACATGCTTTTCACTCCACTCTACATGTCACAAAATGCTGCAGTTGCCAGTGATTTATTGATTTATTTTTCAGTACAGTCAGTCCTTCTTTTGTCAAGAAAATCATATAATGTAAACAATGCCACACATATTACTAACATGCATCAAAATAGAATTTAAATACATTTTGAAGGAAGGCTTATTGTGACTATTATTGAAGGAATGCATTGGGGGATAAAAAATTCAGTGGATATAATTTTTTTTGGTACCTTTATATCTTTCATAATTCTTGCATTCCTCCCCCTCCCCCCCTTTTAATTTTTTTTGTGTTTGTTTTTTTTTTTTACCTGGGATGGACCTGGAAGTCAAAGAATCACAGAATGGTTGAGGATGAAAGGGACCACCAGATGTAATCTGGTCCAACCTCTCTGATCAAACAGAGCCACCTACAGCACATTACTCAGGACTGTGTCAACAGCTCTTGAATATTTCCACAACCCCTCTGAGCTGCCTACCCCAATGCTCAGGCAGCCTCGCAGTAAAGAAGCTCTTCCCCATGTTCAGGTGGAACTTCCTGTGCTTCAGTTTGTGCCTGTTGCCCCTTGTCCTATTGCCTGGCATCACTGAGAAGAGTGATCTCCTCTCCTCTCTTCTCCTCTCCTCTTCTCCAGGCTGAACAGGCCCAGCTCCCTCAGCCTTTTCTTACATGAGGACTTTTACTCATTCTAGTAGCCCTTTGCTGGACTTGCTCTAGGAGCTCCATGTCTCTCTTGTACTGGGGAGGCCAGAACTGCACTCATAGAATCATAGAATCATAAAATCATAGAATCATATAATCATAGAATAGTTAGGGTTGGAATGGACCTTAAGATCATCAAGTTCCAAACCCCCTGCCATGGGCAGGGACACCTCTCACTAAACCGTATCACCCAAGGCCTCGTCCAACCTGGTCTTGAACACTGCCAGGGATGGAGCATTCACAACCTCCCTGGGCAACCTATTCCAGTGCCTCACCACCCTAGAATTTCTTCCTTATATCCAATCTAAACTTCCCCTGTTTCAGTTTTAACCCGTTACCCCTTGTCTTATCACCACATCATTGCTCCAGGTGAGGCTTCACAAGGACTGAATAGAGAGGGAGGATCACCTCCCTCTACCTGCTGGCAATGTGCTTTTGAATGCAGCCCAGGACACCATCTTGGCCACAAGGGCACATCCCTGGCATATGGTTAACTTGTCCACCAGACTGCAGCACTACTTTCTAGCAGGTCAGCCCCCAGCCTGTACTGGTGAATAGGGTACTTCCTCCCCAGGTGTAGGACCCTGCTCTTGCCTTTGTTGAATTTCAAAAGGTTCACCTCTGCCTGTCTAGATCCTCCTGACAGGCAGCACAGCGCTCTGGGGGATCATCCGCTCCTCTAAGTTTTGTATTGTCAGCATTAAATGTCCCTTCATTAAAATCATTGATGGAGAAGTTGAACAAGACCCAGTATTGACCTTTGGGGGACACCACCACTTACAGGTCTCCTACTAGGCTCTGTGCCACTGATCGCAGCCCTCTGAGACCTGCCATCCAGCCATGTCTCAGTTCACCTCACCATCCACCTGTCCAGCTGGACTTTCTAAGCTTCCCATACTATGCGCACTGGTATACAGGCACTTCAGAAAGGTATTGGAGTGTGTCAGTTTCCCAGGAGGAGTAAAAAAGTAGGGTATACATGACTATGCCCCATAATCATGTACCTTTCAGGAATATTTTTTTAGTACAAGCAACTTATAATGCCTAAATAACAAGCAAAGCAGCTATGAAGCAAAAGTATTTCTTTTCATGAGACACTTGGCCATCAAGCCCTAAAGTGCAAGCCAGTTTCAAACTCTGGATAGTATTACATGTTCATATTGGCAAGACAGAACAACAGTTTTCAGTCAAAACTAATTTCTGTTAGTTTTAGGCATTGACAGCATAGAGCAAATGAGAAAATCCTGGGCATATCCAGTAACGAGTTCTCAGCTCTAACATGGACAGCTTAAGATGCTTGCTAAGGCAGCCTATCCCACCTCACTAGCCATCAGGAAATCCTAAATAACCTTTGCCTACATGTTTAACCAAGCTGCCCAAAGATGAATCCCACACAAAGCTTATTGGGCAAATAAAAGCAATTATACTACACATGAAGATTCAAAGTGATTCTTACTTATATGTAAGTAATTTCAAGTATATGTTGTTGATCAGCAGCAGTAGAGGTTTTCAAAGCAGAGTCCTGATAATATCCTCAACTTTGATTTTATTCATTGTATTCATATTTCTTTATTCATACATTAATTTATTTATTTTCACTTATAAAACCTAGAGAAATTATTATGTTGATTCTGTTCTTGTTTCTTAGTGATAACTTCATGTTATGGATGCAGTGGGGTGGACACTTACTTTACACTAGAAAGAGACTGCAAATCCCAAGTGGCAAAATCTCTTCATATGAACCATTAACTAATAATCAGAATAAAACCATGTTTGACCTCTACCAACTCTCAGCAAGCCACAGGTCAATGACAACAAAGGAAAGTTTCCTGAATTTTTCCCAAAAATCACACTCACTTCTACTAACAGCTTGCATGCTTTATTTTGGGAAGAAATAGCATTATAGATACTCTGAAGAACAGAGAAACTTTTGGGGTCACCTAAGGTGGCAAATGTAGTAACTTAGCCAGAAGCTCATACCAGGCTGATTCCAGACCCATATTGACAGCAGATGTCAGTATTTCTTAAGGGTTATATATATATTAGAAAGGAAAATGTGCCTTGAGGCTTTGAACAGGATTCTGGGTACTTGTGAATGCTCCAAGGGATCTAAATTTGTGAGCAACAGATTTTGTTGTTTTCATCACCTTATTTTTAAAATGTGTTGAAGAAGGTGTTTGTCACTGAACCAAAAGAGTAACAATTTAAATTTCTGTATGGTCTCAGTTCTAAGCAGTGCTGAGTAGCCTGAACTCAAACATGGCTTTAGCTGGGGTTGCAGGAAGAAGTTGCTATGATTCCTAAGCATCTCCCATCGCAGAACAGTTGGTGGGTATATGATCTTGAAATATGGAGGAAATAATTAGGTCACAATTCAAAGCTTCAACCTGTTAATCTCAGAGTGGGATGAAAAATACTTTTTAAACTTTCATAATTGAAGTTATTAAATATAGAATAAAGGTTGAATATAAACATTTCCGAGAATGTGATGCTATTACCAAATAACTTTCAAGTACACCGGTAAGAAGACAGATTTTCATCCAGATTATTCAATACTTATGCCATTTGCTCAAACACATACACGTGCTGAAGTCTTTGAGACTACTCATGACAATATTTCTGTATAAATTGCTAAAATTCTGATAAGGATTATAGAATCTTTCCTCATATCGTATAGCCTGGAAAAACACGTTACACTTATAAAAACTGAGGAGCTGGCCCAGTACTTTAGTTTATCCAAGGAAGAGGAATTTATATTAATTTCAATGATCAACTGTGAAGGTACCTAGCAGCTACTAATGCTTTCTAACAGTAGGGAGTCAAGAATCACAAAACCTCACACGGTGCCCACAAGGAATAGTTGCAGAATGAATGGGGTTCCAGCAACTATTCAACATTGAAGTAAGGTCATAAATACTGTTAATCGCAATGAAGATATACTTACAACCTTCCCCAAAGTTAAGAGAGAAACTTATGCATAACAAATGTAATGGAGAAAGTTTTTAAATATATTTGAATTGTACAACTCTAATTGTTTATCTGGATTACTAATGTGCAACATGCCTGGATTCGTGATATATAAAATCAGAAAACACTTCGCAGTACAAAAGATCCCCAGCAAAGCAAAGAATATAGAATTACAGGCTTCCTTTTATCAGATTCACCTTCTTGCAGGTGCAGAATTGGTTTTAACAGCATATTTCACAGAATCATAGAATCATAGAATCAATAGTTAGGGTTGGAAAGGACCTTAAGATCATCTAGTTCCAACTCACCTGCCATGGGCAGGGACACCTCACACTAAAACATGGCACCCAAGGCCTCGTCCAACCTGGCCTTGAACACTGACAGGGATGGAGCATTCACAACCTCCCTGGGCAACCTATTCCAGTGCCTCACCACCCTAACAGCAAAGAATTTCCTCCTTATATCCAAGCTAAACTTCCCCTGTTTAGGTTTTAATCATTTACCCCTTGTCCTGTCACTACAGTCTCTAACGAAGAGTCCATCCTCAGCATCCCTACAGACCCCCTTCAGATACTGGAAGGCTGCTATGAGGTCTCCACGCAGCCTTCTCTTCTCCAGGATGAACAGCCCCAACTTCCTCAGCCTGTCTTCATACGGGAGGTGCTCCAGTCCCCTGATCATCCTCGTGGCCCTTCTCTGGACTTGTTCCAACAGTTCCATGTCCTTTTTTTGTTGAGGACACCAGAACTGCACACAATACTCCAGGTGAGGTCTCACAAGAGCAGAGTAGAGGGGCAGGATCACCTTCCTCAATCTGATGGTCATGCTCCTTTTGATGCAGCCCAGGATACGGTTGGCTTTCTGGGCTGTGAGCGCACACTGAAGCCGGCTCATGTTCATTTTCTCATCAACCAACACCCGCAAGTCTTTCTCCTCAGGGCTGCTCTGAATCTCTTCTCTGCCCAACCTGTAGCTGTGCCTGGGATTGCTCCAACCCAGGTGTAGGACCTTGCACTTGGCATGGTTAAACTTCATGAGGTTGGCATCAGCCCACCTCACAGGCATGTCAAGGTCCCTCTGGATGGCATTCCTTCTCTCCAGGGTATCAATCAAACCACACAGCTTGGTGTCATCAGCAAACTTGCTGAGGGTGCACTCAATCCCACTGTCCATATCTGTGACAAAGATATTGAACAAGACCAGTCCCAACACCAATCCCCGAGGGACGCCACTCGTTACTGGTCTCCAGCTGGACACTGAGCCATTGACCACAACTCTTTGCGTGCGGCCATCCAGCCAGTTCTTTATCCACCGAGTGGTCCATCCATCAAACTGATGTCGCTCCAATTTAGAGACAAGGATGTCATGTGGGACAGTGTCAAATGCTTTACAAGTCCAGGTAGATGACATCAGCAGCTCTATCCCTGTCCATCAGTTCTGTAGCCCCATCGTAGAAGGCCACCAAATTGGTCAGGCAGGATTTCCCCTTAGTGAAGCCATGCTGGCTGTCACCAAGCACCTTGTTGATCTTCATGTGCCGTAGCATGCCTTCCAGGAGAATCTGCTCCAAGATTTTGCCAGGCACAGAGGTGAGACTGACTGGTCTGTAATACCCCGGATCATCCATTTTCCCCCTCTTGAAAATGGGGGTTATATTTCCCTTTTTCCAGTCCTCGGGAACTTCACCTGACTGCCAGGATTTCTCAAATATGATGGCCAGCGGCTTCGCAACTTCATTCACCAGCTCCTTCAGGACCCGTGGATGGATCTCATCAGGACCCATGGACTTGTGCACGTTCAGATTTTTAAGATGGTCTTGAACCAGTTCCTCTCCTACAGTGCGCCCAAGGTCTTCATTCTCACAGTCCCTGCATCTGCCTTCCAAGACTTGGGTGGTGTGGTCAGAGCCTTTGCAGTGAAGACTGAAGCAAAGAAGTCATTCAGAACCTCAGCCTTCTCCAAATCCAGGGTAGCCAGGATTTGCGTTTTGTATAGATGAAATAGGAAATCCCCCAAATGACATTACTAGCATTTCTGGAGCCATTAACCACAATCACAATTATTACCACTGAAGGTAAAAATGGGATTTATATCACCTAACTTCAGTTTGAACCAGTCAGCCAAGCTCCAGTGGAGAGAAATAAGCTGCTTTAGAGTGTTGTTCCCATCACCAAAGGCAGATGTTTTTAGGGACAGAAGATTCCACCATAGAAATACTTCTTCCCAGTAGCTATAATGAGAAGGACCATGAAAACCTAGCACAGATATGGATACTTTCTGTGTAATCTATATTGTGATGTATATTTGCCAAGATTAATTTCATATGAGAGATTTTGTAACAGAATGGACAGTAGCTGTCGGCAGAGCAGAGACTACTCTATTTCAGGTTGAGTGGAGTGGAAATTCACAAAGTATTTGCCACCTAGATAAAAAAAAGCATCTCAAAACCTTCCATCTAAAGAATTACTTCAAAAGTAATACAAGATACTGATGTAAAATGCAACAGAAGGGGGCAAATGAGCCTCATTTTACTGTGTTTGAAAGCTGTCTAAACATAAAATGATTGAAATTTGATCCTGAGCATTTGTGTGCAAGCATGTGCAAAAGAATGCACCCCCCCCCCCCAATCAAACAAAAAATGAGCAGAAATAGAAACAGTAATATGAATACAATGTTCAGTAAGCTCTAAAATGAATGTCAAGGGCACTCAATGTACAACTTAGCCTGATGACTATGTTCTACTCTTAACATATAGACAGGGTAAATAATAATAATAATAAAAATGTATTTACTTAGGCAAAAATTCTTCTCTATGTTTAGTTCTGATGGCATCCTGCTGACTGGCTCTCTTTATCAGCTGTAAAACTGGCTATATGAGTTCAAGTTATAGCAATATTAAGGATTTCTACATTTAGATAAATTTTGACAACACAGACAAATATTTTCCAGTGTTTGCAGATGTCTCACTTCCATGAGCTACATTCAGTTCTGTTTACAAACTTTGGCTAGGATCCTGCATCTTTTGTCTGGGAATAGGATTGAGTCTCCTGGTTTTTAAGGGCAGCCCTCTAGGCAGTTTTAAAGCAAGTGGTAGATAGAGAAAAGTCTTTTATAAACAATCCTGTTAGGTGTTAATAGGATCAAAATGATTACTTCTCATAACATACTAAAAATGCACTCTTAGAGAGATTTCTTCTCACTATTTATACTTAGGTAAGTCCTCTGCAGAATTTTCAAACCAACCACAACTTTAAAGTAGTACGTCTGCACAGGGCAGAGATATTACAATAAATACAATCTGCAGTAGAACACTGAGCTGTTACACAATCTCTCTGAAATTTTGTACAGGTTTTGCAGCATCCCACAAAACCCAGTTCCTGTTTATAAGGAGTGAAAAGAAACGATGTTCAGACAGCCAAGAGCTCTGGCTCATTTTGGGTCACAGAGAGATGTCGATCAAACAGCCCAGGCTGGTCTAACACGTCAGAGCCAAGCAGGACATCATAAAGTGATAACCAACCAGCTTCTGCTTTCCTTCTTCCAGCAAAGCAAGAATATTCTCCTTGCATCACGCAAAGCAAGAATATTCTCCTTGTATCATGCCATAGAGTAAAGTTTAGCCAAAACCAAACTGCTCTTTCAGGAAAGACAGCACAGCCTCAGGTTTCACAGGCAATTGTAAAAAGATAAAGAAGATATTAAAGTCGTGCTAGCTCATCTGAAGTAGCAGGTAGCCTACCAGCTTCCTATTAGAAGCACTTTCCACAGAATTCTCACAACTCAGCAGGACAACCTGCTGACAAAACTGCAAATACAGTTCTCACAGATGTATGTGGGAATATGTATGTATTCAATTGCACACACGAATACTTCATATGCACACACATACCCATACACACATATGTTAGCTGTCAGGAAATTTGTATTTCTTGACCACTCTGTACAGACACTCCATATATGAGGGTCTAACCCTTCAAGCATTATTCTGGAAGTCATCAATATACACTCCTCTCTTTACAAGCATATAACACAGTATTTATTCAAAAAATACAGGAGAAAACAAGATTTGTGATGTTATAGTGATGACCTCTGAACGCATCTAGAGAAACGTCCTTTTGCATTTTGAATGTAAGACAAGGAAGTTAACTGATTAATTTCATGCTTGGGAACAAGAATAGAATTCTCCAGATGCTCAGTCTTTGTGCTGTATTTTGTGTTCATTCTAATGAAATTAATATTTCCCAAGTCTGCTTTGCCCATAATGGTAATTCATAAATGAACTCCCTCTCCTTATCCCTATCCATGAGCTATTTCATCTTCTTTTCTCCCCTTGTCTTGCTTGAGGAGAGGGGAGTGAGAGAGCTTCTAAGATCAGCAGCTGGCAGCTGGCAATCTCAAGACAGCACAATTTCCATTTCTTTACTCCATACTCCATCTTATTTTAGAATCAGACTTTTCTATCCTAAAGCATCTCTTTTTTGCTGTGTCTCTTAGTCACTTATTGTCATCATAGTTTCCAAACTAAATGAATGTTTTCATACATCTAATAAAACACACAGGCATGACTTTGAAATTCAGTAAGAGCCTTTCAGGCAGATTGCTCCACTTCAAATTGTCCTCTTCTTCATTCTGTTTTAGTTTATAGCTCCTCTACTTCTTAGAATTTAGTATTTTCTATCTTTATCCTGAATAAAGTCTTGCTATGATACAGACCAAAAATAACATATCCTGTGACACTGCAGATGTCAAATGTGAACAGATATTGTGTAGTACGGACTATTGCCTTACTGAATTTCATTAAAAAAAAAACAAAACAACACAAAACAAGAAAGAAAAATATCATGGAAAATCCATGGGACTTGTCCTAACTCTGTAAGACCTTGGGTTCCATGACACCAGTATAAGGAATAAGCGTAACAGTCAGATACTAAATCACTTTAATGAAGGTCTTCAGGACAACTCTCAATGGCTTGAATAATACATCGCAGGGAATGAGAAACCTGCTCAAACTCAAAACTGGGGAGAATGAAGAACTGATTGGCCATATGATCAGCATGACAGGCAGCTATGAAAACCCTCTCATTTAGTTAAGTAGTAGTGTAGTTAAAACTTTAAGTTCTCCCATAGTAAATGAGAATTTCAGGAATCGATCTGAAAGACTGTTTCAAAGTTAACACTTCTGATTTGTAGAATAATTGCAGAATTGAACACTTTACCTCTGAGTAAAGCCAGCAGTATCATTAGACCACATATTGCATTCAGATGCATCTAAGATGCCCACAAGTAACCAAACCAAAGTACCATAACCAAAATGGTAATTCATTATATATTTCTATGTTCTTGGAAACAGACTTTTTTATTACAAAGCATCACTTTTTTGCTTCATATCATCTTCTCTTAGTCCTTAATTGGCTTCATAACTTCTTCCTCAGATGACTGAGATAAATTTTCAGATATTAACATAGGAAGCGAGGACAAAAAGTTGCAAAAAAGCTTAAGGTGTGGCTGCAAAATCTATGCAGAGGCAATAGAGGCTCACAACAGGGGATGACTAGACAGAATAGTTAACCTCTTGAAATTGAATGAGAGCTGGGTGATTGCTTCACCTGAGGGACAGAAAGAGACCTGATACCATACAGGTCACTGAACGGAAAAAGTAATTTATCTTCACAGCACAGCCGATGAAGCATAACAGTCAGACAATATTCTGAAGAACCTTTTCAAACAGAAAATACTGGAGATGCCAGGAGAAAACCCTGAGTACTTTCATGAATATATCAAAGTGTTATCAAGTATTTCAAGGTTTTACTTCTGGTCTAACCTAACTGATACATAGACCTTCACATAGCAAAATTCTGGATAGAGTTCAAGACCTTTTGATTTCTCATATCCACTCTTTATTGTCCAAACAGCAAGCAGACTCCTAAATATTATATCTCTGTACAGTGTCTAACAATAAGAGAAATGAATCTACATCTCTCACCCTTTAGTCCTGACCCATGACCCTTCCTTGTTCAACCCCCATATGATTTTTCCTACACAATCCTGTATTCTGATAAAATATTTACTTATGCCTTCCATTCCGTTTTGACTGTTTGAATGCTAAGATGTTTGGTGCAAACTGGACTTTACTAAATATAGAGGGCCTGAAGAAGTATAATATACACATATAATTCATGATCAAACTCAATTAAGTAAAATATTAAATACTCTAGATTCCACACGATACGTGTGCCTCTGCAGATACATACAGGTACCAAAGGAGACTGTAGAATCTCCATCCTGGGGCAAAGCCTGAGCAGTGTGAAAAAAGTTGCCCCTACTTTGAGCAGGTGGTTGGACCAGATGACCTCTAAAGGTTCCTTATGACTTAAATTATGTTATTATTCTGTGATTCTGTAGTGAAAAATCCCCCCAGATATTATCAACATTTTGGGCTTGAGTTTCAGGGAATACTGGACAGCAGACCTCCGGTATTGAAACCATACGAGCTTACAACTGCAAGCCAACAAGACATAATATATGACATCTTCAGACTGAGAGTTTCTTAGTTATCACTCAAAGAAGGAGACATGCAGCCAAAAGTAGATCGAATATTTTTTTCTCATTGTTATTGAGTTGATAATGAATATGATTACGATAATGGTATATCTGGAGACAAAAGGATGATTGGGACACTCTGACAAGGTCGTGAGAGGAAAGGGCACAGAGACAATACAAGGTTTTTGTAATGACATTACAAGTACCCACATTTACTGCATTTTATTACACTTATGTACAAACAAATATTGGTTTTTCTTTTTTAACCTGGTTTTGATAAACCTAACTTGGTTTTCAGTTTAATAGAAACTTGAAATCATGGAAGAACTGGGGTAGAAATTAAAATATTATAAGAAATAATTCTTAGAGTATTGGCTTTTGAAACATTGTAGTGGTGCACCTATAAATAGGTTTCTTTAGTTAACTCCAGATACAAAAATCTTTTCATTATTGCAGTTTCACAGAATTATGACATAATTCTTGAACCTTCAGAGAGGAGAAATTTAATTTCGCATAATTTGCTAAGCTGAACAATTCTCTTTGTTTGTACACCTGACAAAGATAAATATACACCTTCCAGATGGATGTTCCAGGTTTGGATCTCCAGGAATTTATTCATCTGGGAGATACTGTCTGGAAGAGAAACTGAAATTTCTCTTACAAATATTTAAATGTTGCGCCAATCCATCTAAGAAAGACAGCAAGCAAAAAAAAAAAAACAACAAAAACAACAACAGTACACAGAAGTGAAACTAGTATATCAATATTTGTCTTCACAATATTTTCATCTATGCCTTTGTAAAAACAGATGAAAAGCAAACACACAGTACTAGCTATATTAAATATCCATGAAAACCCATAAAAGTAGTTAGCATTCAGGCTAGAACAGATGACTGTTTACTGACTTTTTAACTTTTCTGTTCTGCCAGCAGTATTAACTTTTGGGGAGTGATTATTACTTTTTGCTGCAGCACTGGAAAATTATATCACAGATAGGGCTGAGACCCAGACTGTCTAAGGCATTAAGTACCTGACTCATGCTGAGCTCTGCCAGTTAACTTTAACTTCTACCAAGGATTCAGACCTGAGAAACTTTTCAGCATCTCTGAAAAATTTCCTTGTAGGGTATATAGTTTCTTAATGCAACTACTGAAGCATTAAAAAGAAAAGCTAGATGGAAATTATCAAGGTGAATAAAACAATTTCAGCATAAAGAAGCAGAACTAAAGGAAGCAAAAATGGGAATGTATGCTAATGAAGGAGCTCAATATCTGTAAATTACATTATACCAAGCCTGCTGATTAAACAGATTAGATGAACCATTTTCTATGGATTTTATTATCATTCATACTGAATCTATGCTTCAGCAGAGGCTGATCAATCCTTTGTTAGGGGGCTTGTGATGGGCTGCCTAGCACCCATCCATCTGCTTTGTTTCTCCACCTCTTCAGCAGAACAGGAGGAGAAAATAAGATTAAAATTTCATGAACTAAGATAAAGGCAGTTTAATGGGAAAATAAATAAATAAATAAAAAAGCAAAGACTGCAGGTGGAAGCAAAGCACACAAAAGAAGATTTATTAGCTACTTGCCATGCACAGAATATGTCCATCCACTTCCTAAGAATTAGGGCCTCAGTACACATAGCGATTGTTTCAAAAGATGACTGACTTAATAAGAAATACCCTGCACCTCCTTACCCTAATCTTTTGTTGCTGAGCATGATATCGTATGGTATGGAATATCCCTTTGGTCAGTTTGGGTCAGCTGTGCCAGCAGTGTGCTCTCCCAGCATTTTGCCCTTTCCCAGCCTACTGGCTGCAAGGGTGGGGGTGGCTGGAGAGACAGCTTTGATGCTATCTGAGCTCTGCTCAGCAATAGCAAAAATATTGGTGTGCTAACAACACTGTTCTAGGCGCAAAGTATAGAACAATATGGGCTGCAGTGAGGAAAGCTAACTTCATCCCAGCCAGACCCAACGCAGGGCCATGTTTTGTCGTTTTTTTTAAAGGCCATTTCTGTCTGTTGGGATACCTAGTGAGTCTGTTGTATTCCGTATCACTTGGCAAAAAAAAAAAAAAAAAAAAAAGGTGTAGCTCAGCTTTCCCTGGAAGTGATATAGAAGCTATTTCAAATAGTTACTGCAAGTATACCTTGAAGTTAAGACTGGGTTTATTGGGTACTCTGCTTATATTAAATAGTAGCTGCAGGAATGCTGTAGAGAAATTGGCATGAATTATATAGCTGTCCAGGAGGGAGAATAATGGCCTCCTCGTTATCATTTGAAGATTAGTGCTTGCCAATATTTATCATCACTTGCAAACAACATGCAAAGAGAAATATAACTGTATTTCTGAAATGATTACACCTATTTTGTCAGTAAAACACAGAAATCTGACTTACCTTTCAAAAGGACAGGGAAGCCTATCACCCAAAGGGTGCTACACTGTCCCTGCTGAATGTGCCCTACTGCTTACAGAAGGAGAATGTTGCTGAAGCAGAAATTTGCCTTGTTGAACCTTGTCTTTGCTTAAGCCCAGCTATTAACTCAGAACCATGCAGCCATTCAGTCACTCCACCCCTTCTTCCTCCCCTTGCTTCCAGAGGGATGGGGAGGAGAATTGAAAGAATGTAACTCCCATGGGTTGAGATACGCACAGTCCAGTAACTAAGGTATAACAGAAAACCACTACTGCTACCACCAATAATAATAAAGATAAGAGAAATAATAAGGGAAGAGAATACAACCGCTCACCACCCTCTGACCGATACCCAGCCTGACCCAAGAAGTGAATTAGCCCTTCTGGGTAACTGCCCCCAGTTTATATACTGAAGTGCTAGTGATATGGCATGAAGTGCTAGTGGCATGGAATACCTCTTTGGCTAGTTTGGGTCAGGTGTCCTGTCTCTGCTTCCTCCTGGCTTCCCCTCCTCCCTTCAGTGTGAGACTGAAAAGTTTTTGATCAGGGTAAGCATTACTTAGCAACAACTAAAAACACCGGTATTATCAGCAATGTTCTCAGGCTAAAGTAAAAAACACAGCACTGCACCAGCTACTAAGAAGGAGAAAAATGACTGCTACAGCTGAATCCAGGACAAACCTCAAAATTCAGAAAACGGTATTAGTGATATGTTGACTACTATCTTAAGAGGAACTTTGTGCTAGGGAGTTAAGTCACATTTATATGGACAGTTTCCTCTCGTTAGAACTTTCTCTGCAGGGTTTATGCACCCGTTTTCTTTTTGGAGTTAATCTTATACTAGCAAGAATAAGTTCCCAGACACTTAAAGTGGAATGCAAAAATGCCCTTATACACATACAGCCTTAAGTTTGATAATATTGCAGGAGAAATTATATAGAAATATATTCATTTACAGTCAACATCAGCTGATTATCCCCACAAAGATCTAATATATCAGAATGAATGAATCTTTTCAGAATACCTATCTTCCCTGATGTAATTTTTTTTTTTTTTTTTTTTTTTAAACCAAGTGAATCAGTTCCCAGACCTTTGTTCTCCCACACTCTGTATTTCTCTGGTTATACCACACAAGAAGTATGAAAAGACTCAAGACTATAAATCTGAGCACATCTTTATGAAGAAAACTGATTAAAAGCACTACAGAGAGAAACAGACCAGCTGTAACCAGCATTTGCACTGGCTGTTTTCCCAATTCTTCCTTCAAAGGTCTCCCTCATGAGCTTCAGTACCTCCTTCCACATGCTTGCAGGTTATCTTTTTCCAAGAGAACAATGCAGTGAAAGGTGCACTCTGAGAGAGAATCTTACTTAACTAAACATAAACCTTTTTCTTAAGTTCTATTTAAGAAATCTTTTCTTAACTAAACAGAAACATTTTAGAGTTCTTGAAAATCCTCATACCTCTGAGTTCTATACTACCATGTACAAATATGCTGTTATTGCATGACGATTTTTACTAAAAACAATTGATAGAGAATATGGAGAGATGAAACACCCTCGGTAATGAAAATGAACCCATCAAAAAAAACAGCAAAATTATTCAGAGGTTTATTTTGTAAATGTTTATTATAAGTGAGCATTTTCTTGGTGTCCCTCTGGCACTCAATAAACCCCAGAGAACCCATTTCTGTAAGATAAATTACAAGAAAATGCTCAAAAATATGGGAAAAAGAAACCAAACTCTTCTCTGTAATGCCTACTTCATCACATAGCATTTGCGAATTTAGCGAATTAGTGCAGTTAATAGGGAGTGCTCAGCAATCTGAGGCAGCTCCACCAGTCTTTTGCCTTAAAATGAATCTTTGCTTTCAAAATAACACAGGCAGTATAAGTCATTTGTTTTCTCTTTTTTTTTCCACTCCAGCATACCTTGAAGACAGTGATCATGTTTTAAAGCTGCCCTTTAATAAACTGCTCCTTTTTTGTCCTCTGCAGTGGCACTTGCTCTCTACAGTCTTTATGTTAACCCATCATTTCACAGACTTAACGAAAAATCCTCCTTCTCTGCCCTCCTGCTTCTACACAGCTTCCTACCAGGAGCTGTGAATGCCTCCCACATTCCCTATTTCATGCTATAATTAGAACAAATATTTGAAATACAAATATTCTTTACTTCTCTGGCTGCAGTCTCTTGTTTCTCTCGTCACTCTCTTGTCACTCTCCTGCACTGCCTGTAAAGACTTTGAGCCCTTACTGAAAATTTAATATTCTGATTTTTTTCTTTTTTTTACCCAAGGCTTTGGTTTAGGCATCTCAGCACAAGAAATTTTAGTCTTAAACTTCTTTGTTACATGTAGTTGTATTGTCCTCAGAGCTGCCAGCAGATCCTTTAGTTCAGCCTGTGCTTCACTTGCTCCCTCCTTATTTAAATCTTTGTGAGCCTGAGCCCTGGCAAGCAGATATCCTTACACTAATTATTCCCTTTAAAGACAATAGATACTGCAATGCATTCAAGTCTGACTAAAACGTCCCTTGTTTATTGCTCTGTCCCCTAGAAAGTCCTCCATGCTGGAGCTGGACTATGGAAGGACACCACATTTTTGTTGCTTTTTGATCAGTCAACATTGCTCTGGATATAGAAGAGGCTACTGCAGAGGGCTCTTCCCTATATAGCCCTTTTCTGCTGCCAGACCTTTGACAACATTATTAGTCAATGGTCAGACCCACAGCCTCTCACAGGCATGTTCTCTGTTCTGCCTGCCTTGCACAGTTGAACCCAATACCTCAGTACAGGGCCTTCAGAGCAGCAGCCTGTCTGGAGACAACCTGAAGTAGTCTAAAACAGAACAGCAACAGAGCTACCAGAAATGAGCAGAGGGATAAGTTCATATTTTTCCTGTCAGTGATCTGTTTGCTTGAAAACAAGTAGCAAACCAACAGTAACATATCATGCATCTACTAAGATGATTGCCATGTCTTCCCACCCCCATCATGATGACTCTTCTACAGACCTGCTGAAGTCCCAGAAATATGCCAGACTGTGAGTTAGCAAGAAGATATTCTAGGATATTTTGAACTTCTATTGTTAGGTGTGGTATAAGCAAGAGAGGCTGCTTTCCATTCCCATCACGCCTATTACTCTTCCAATATTTTGTTTAATGTTTTGGAGACTTTGACACTCTTGAATTGTTAAAGGGAATTAGCCTATGAAGGATAAAAAAAAATCTGAGGCAGAACTGCATTGGTTTTACTGAAAAGACACCTTATATATCAAAATTTGAAACCACACTCATGTACCTATTTTACAGTATTAAGAAGGAAAGAATGGGTGTCATCCTTCTTCTGTCTTTCCTTCAGTGACTGACACCTCTTCTGTCTGTGTTTCCAGTTATAAGAACAAGATTGTCCTGGAAAAGGAAGTTAACATGGGAGTGTTCCTGAGTCCTTTATAAAAACAGTAGCTCTTCTGAGGCACGGCTGTTAAAAAATCCACTAAGATCACATTCAGACTAGGAAATTTCTAATTTTTTTATTTTTTTTTATTTTTTTTTTTTCAGTTGATGATCAGTATATAGGTGCTACTTGAACCCACAGATAGCATAAAGAGTGGAGGTTTGGAAGGTATGGGGCTATACATCTTTGTTTTCCTGATCCCACACAGACACTTAAATCTACCTTAGGAACTAGAACAGGTGGTGAGAGTACAGCCCTCTGCCTAAATACCTCAATTTGTTCCTTCCTCCTTTGCTTGCATTCTTGAAATCTGAATTCTTCCACTGCTTTATCTGCATACAACTGAGAACAATGGGGCCCTCATTTGCCATAACAGTGAGAAGAATTCAACTGTACATGCATACTCATAATTGGGATAGCAGAACACTGAAAACTGAACTCAAAAGAGTAAAGAATTGTTTGTGGGGTCTAGAATCAGTTCTATCTTGTGTTTTCATGCTGAAATAAAGTTGTGACCCAAATCAGATGAAAATGTTTTTTTTTTCATCCTAAGTTTTCTACCAAGCAGCAATGAGAAGCTGACATTCTTGTCTATTTGCTTTGGAGATATTTGGGTAAAGCTTAATGAGCCAGATATGTTTTGAAAGAAACATTTGAGGATCAGCAAACAGGGATGCTCTTACAAAATTTCTTGTATGCCTAGTACTAACTTTGATACAATACTTTCTTTTAGAATATTGCACAGTCTTTTGTAAATTGCTCCTGGCTAATTCAAGATTCATTTCCACAAGATAGTAATGTGTTTTTCCATCACTACATACAGGAGTTAACTGATGAATTTCCTCTCTGCGGTTTGTTGTACCATGGTCTGGCCTCAATATCAATCTGAAATATTCTTGTGTGTACACGGATCTGGAACTTGGAAGCACTCCTGCATATGCAAGATTAGACTTAGCACTATAATGTTAGTAACATTTTTTAATTTATTTCCACTAATAAGTGCTTTAAAATTAATTATTAATTTCACTATGAATTATCTTATGATGTTCATCCATATGAGTGCACAATTTCAGAGAAGACAAAACAGATTTGCTTGTTTAGCCTAGTGAAATTGAGTCTGAAAGTGGCATTGCTGCTTTCTGCAAATACACCGGGAAAGTAAACACCAGAGGAGAGAGAAGAGCTGTTAGGCTAATGACAATGTTGGCACAGACAGGGAAAAAACACCTGATTGTGAAAACTAGGTTTACAGCTGTGAGAACCTGAATGGTTTTCCACTTAGTGGGTGAGAGGATGAGAAAAAAAAAAAAGAAAAGAAAAAAATTAGGCTTCTGTGACATGTTTGCCTGAGATAGCAGGATTGAAGTCAAGTATTTAAGAGGTTCCTCCTTGTACAGTGTTCATATATTTAATGTGTTTATCTTCAAGACATCCTAGCTTGGAAATATCAATCCAAATGGTTTATTCTTACTCTCAGTAGAAAATTGCCAGTAGTAAATGTCTGACAGCCTTTTCAATGAGCGCTATGAAAATCTCCCCCACACTATCAGTAAGTGTGGCCTACACAGGTTTGCTTTAAAATAAGAGACTCAAGATTTAGGATGGTGTAAATGAAAAAATACTGAATGGCATACTTAAATCCAACCACAGTTCCTTTCAAATCAAACTCTAAACTCCTAACTCTTATAGAATCATAGAATCATGGAATAGTTAAGGCTGGAAAGGACCTTATGATCATCTGGTTCCAACCCACCTGCCATGGGCAGGGACACCTCACACTAAACCATGGCACCCAAGGCTCTGTCCAACCTGGCCTTGAACACTGCCAGGGATGGAGCATTCACAATTTCCTTGGGCAGCCCATTCCAGTGCCTCACCACCCTAACAGTAAAGACTTCCTTTTTTACATCCAATCTAAACTTCCCCTGTTTCAGTTTTAACCCGTTACCCCTTGTCCTATCACTACAGTCTCTAATGAAGAGTCCATCCTCAGCATCCCTATAGGCCCCTTTCAGACACTGGAAGGCTGCTATGAGGTCTCCATGCAGCCTTCTCTTCTCTAGGCTGAACAGCCCCAACTTTCTCAGCCTGTCTTCATACGGGAGGTGCTCCAGTCTCCTGATCATCCTCGTGGCCCTCCTCTGGACTTGTTCCAACAGTTCCATGTCCTTTTTATGTTGAGGACACCGGAATTGCACACAATACTCCAGGTGAGGTCTCACAAAAGCAGAGTAGAGGGGCAGGATCACCTCCTTTGACCTGCTGGTCACGCTCCTTTTGATGCAGCCCAGGATACGGTTGGCTTTCTGGGCTGCGACCGCACACTGCCTGCTCATGTTCATTTTCTCATCAACCAACACCCGCAAGTCTTTCTCCACAGGGCTGCTCTCAATCTCTTCTCTGCCCAACCTGTAGCTGTGCCTGGGATTGCTCCGACCCAGGTGTAGGACCTTGCACTTGGCATGGTTAAACTTCATGAGGTTGGCATCAGCCCACCTCACAAGTGTGTCAAGGTCCCTCTGGATGGCATTCCTTCCCCCCAGTGTGTCAGCCGAACCACACAGCTTGGTGTCATCGGCAAACTTGCTGAGGGCGCACTCAATCCCACTGTCCATGTCAGTGACAAAGATGTTGAACAAGACCGGTCCCAACACCGATCCCTGAGGGACGCCACTCGTTACTGGTCTCCAGCCGGACATTGAGCCATTGACCACAACTGTTTGTGTGCAGCCATCCAGCCAGTTCTTTATCCACTGAGTGGTCCACCTACCAAACTGATGTCGCTCCAATTTAGAGACAAGGATGTCATGTGGGACAGTGTCAAACACTTTGCACAAATCCAGGTAGATGACATCAACTGCTCTACTCCTGTCCTGGTGTTGCAGTGGTGTCAGTGTGGTGTAGACATGCCAAAACTACTTTGAAAAGATCTAGTTCATTTGCTAAAATGTAGATGGTGCTACTATTATCACTTCAGTTATGACTGAAAAGGGTAGATCACCAACTAAGCATGACTTTTATGTTTAGAGTTGTAATGGGTGAAAATAGAGAGGTTAAGAAACTATCCATGAAAGGTACTAGCATTATACCTTCATTAGCTGTCAATATTGTTTATATTTTGAAGATGGCTAGTGCATTCTTGTCCTGTATAGCAAACTGTAGCCATCCCAATTTGTTCCGCACATTCAGTAAGCATGACAAATGGGTTCATGACATTTTCCCTAAGCTTTCTACACACACCCTGGCTAGTTCATGTAAAGCTAGCTCTGCTGTCTTACTGATGCTGCTGCCTTCAGTCAGCAGCATCATCTGTTAAGGAAAGAAGCATGCACTCATCATAGTCCATAAAAACAAAATAAAGAAGAAGATTCTGTGTCTATGGAGAATTCAGAAACACTCACTATTGTAAGAGGGAAGACCAAGCAATTCAGCTGATAGCAAAGGGAAACAGCAGTTCTGAGAGTGGCTGGCTGTTGCCTGTGAGGCTCATCCTAATCTGCACAGAAGGGTAGAGGCCAGTGGCTGTTCTCTGCCTGATTAAGGATTTCCTAACACAAGTTGAATTTGTAAATCCCTGTTTGTTTTACTGTTACTGCTTGGAATAAAAACATATTGTAAAGCTGCTAGCCAGCATGTAGCACTATAATATTAGAGTACAAAATTCCACCGAAGTCATCATGAAAAGCTGTGATGTTCACTGGAAAAATCCTAGCACACTAGGAAAGGAAGCTTGTTCTACAGTCAGCTGCTAGATAAGAAAACATCACCATCATTAATTTATTGTCCTGGAAAGCTGACAAGGTTGGTGATGAAGCTTAGCTCTGTAACACTCAGCTTCTGAAGGAGTGCAACTGGTCAGGCATCCAAGTTGTTTCTCGTCATGGTACTCGTTTCCCCTCAAACCCTGTGAATTAAAACAAAGAGCAAAGCATGGCACTTCAATACACTTTCAAATTTGAGTAAAACTTGGCTGTTGACTGTGTACTTCTGAATATCTATTTTAATAGTATGCTATGTGTAAAGGATTTTCTTCTTTATTCATCCTTCTCTCCAGAACGTTATTTTCGTACTTAGGAACAGTAACATGTATTTACAAATTACACTCTGTGGGCTTAGGCGTTATCATGTCCCTCTTCCTCTAGTCCAAGGCTGTGCAGATAGTTTTTGCAGCAGTTTAAAACAGTCTGCAAGAGGCAAATAGTTGACTTTTCATGGTAGTCAAAGACATTCTTGACTGAACAGATATTTTCAACTCTACTGCAGAAGTCTTGCCCTTTAATTCCTTTTTTATCATTCTTATGTGTCACAGAAATTCTGTCACTCAATTCCAATTTTGTAATTCAGTCTGAATGATGGTACATTCAAAGTTCCACTCATTAGTTCTCTTGTTGACCGAAATAATCCTTATACATCAGGTGTGTATAAAACATGCTCCTGTGATCACAGAACGCTGAAGTCAAATATCTATATATGCCTCCAGTGCCGCCTTCTTATTAAGAAAAACATTAGAACAAATACTGCTAGAAAAAACTAAACGGGAGACAATATAATAAGAAAATGGATCGCTTTTTTCCTTAGCACATTTTCATGAGATTCTCTGAAAGGGTTTTAAAAGCTTTGCTGTAAATAGTCTCCCCAATATACCTGTCTGAAGGCTCCAGGACTTTGACAGGACCCTGAAATGCATACAGAGGCACACAGAAATTATTATTAGTACTGTGCAACCATTTAGGCCAACAAAAGTCTGAGACAAAAAGGTGTATTTTGGCAGACAGTACATGCCCTTACAATAAATTGTTTTGAAAAGCAAATTTATAAGTGGATCTAAGGAAGGATGTGTCTTTTTTGGAACTGTGACACTCAACTTGTTCAGGCAAGTGTACTGATTTACTGAACTAGGACCTCAGTTGTAGCAGCTAGACACTGTCATTTCTGATTAGCAATGCTGCTTCTGCAGCTGCTTTCCTCAGGTGCTTTTTCAGATGCTGGAAATATACCTGGAGGTATGAGCAAACTTGAGTGATTAGAAGGAGGGCAGCAATAGTCTAGGACAGAAATTCACTATTAAGAGGCAAATGGAAAATCTAAACTATCACATAAATCTTCAGTGTAAATCTGAGAAAATCAATGTCATCCATAGCCAATGAATTCAGTGGGAAGAGATTCACGCTCACAAAGTACAGCATTATGACCTCCTACCAAACTTTAGTGACTTCTAAAAAGATGAGTTTGAAATCAGTTTCACGATTTTTGAAATATATGAGTTTATTTACACAATTTTCTATTCCCACTTTGTTTTCAAGTCAATATTCTGTTTCTAATATAAATAATCAATCATTTGGGAATTGTGTGTTTGCATATATATAAGTGTACATTATGTATCATCCATTTTCTTTCATTTGTCAGTGTCTGCCCCTAAAGGCACTGAACTTACAGAAGTAAGAAACTGCTGTCAGAAAACGCCTTTTTGTCCTTAGTAATCAAGCTTTCTTCCAATGTTCTTTCTTCCAGGGTGT
This sequence comes from Pezoporus wallicus, assembly GCF_028554395.1. Classification (NCBI taxonomy): domain Eukaryota; kingdom Metazoa; phylum Chordata; class Aves; order Psittaciformes; family Psittacidae; genus Pezoporus; species Pezoporus wallicus. The sequence goes on along the minus strand of NW_026636323.1, from coordinate 839,369 downwards.
CTCATCAGTTGCCAGTATTGTTGCCCTAAGTCATAATATAAAGAATACTTTTTCTATTTTGTGTTTTACTTGAGAAATAAAATGTAAAATCTCATTATCTGATAGCTAAGATGATGCAATGTATTTTAGATTTTAATTAAATTGAAAGTTTAACGTGCCTGAAATCACAAAATGAAAAGTACCTCTAAAGCAGTTTACAGTTCACATGCAGTCTTGTGTAGAAATATCCAAATGTTTTACGCTAGCTGGCTTGGTACATCTATTTCTGATTATCTGTACTATACAGCAATCCAGGGGTTAATCCACCTTGACAAGGATCAGGATTTACCTGGTTATTTACATGATCAATGGATGGATGGATTTATCCTAGCCTGCAGCTTGTACTGCGGGTAAGCTTATAGCCAGTGAACAGCAACAGCCAGTGCGTGTACTTTTTCTTTCTTCATCTCATGAACAGTGATGAGAACAGGCTGGTTTGTGATGGTTCACATTGGTGGTAGTGAAGGTCGTGCCCTGCTAGTGAAACTTTGCCAAGTTAAGCAGTGCCCTTCACAAATTGCTGGGCTGTCCTCCTGACCTCACTGGCAGCACCCAGCTCTGGGTGACAACCCCTCAGTTTGCCTGCAAACTGCCTCTTCAGGGCCATCATGTCCACCTGGCCTGCAGGAGAAGATTCTGCTACTACAGGTATGCAGATCTCTTGGGACCAGGCTCTGGTGTGCAGACAGCTGTGACAGTGTGATGTTCTTCTGGGCCAGGCACACACCCACTTCTGTGTTGGAATTGTTCTGGCTCCTTTTTTGCTTTCCTAAACATTTTGTTGCTGCCAAGGAAACCTGTGCAGGAAGAGTAGTTCATATAGCCTGCACATGGCTCCTGTTGCTAAGGAAATGGCTGGAGATGCCTGCAGACCTCTCTGCATTGCTCTTAAATGCAGTTGTACACTTGAAGGGCTGAGATCACAGGGGTAAAAATACTATGGAGAAAACAGAATTTTTCATTTTGTTTGATATCATGATATCTTTTGCATTTAGTGTCTGAGATTGATTTTCAAAATCATAGTAATGACAGTATCTCCTATATTCCCTTAGCACTGCTGCCAGCCTGTGCTTGCAATCATTTGTGCACAAAGCAAATAATCAAGCAACTACTGTAGCTGCCATATCTACTCTCATGCTGAGTTGTTCCAAAGAGATTGATAGGAAGGAGATATAGACAGATGTGATCTGTTAATGACTGCCAATGATTATTCTTCAAAAGTTTTTTGTACATCTAACTAGTATACGAAAACAGCATCAACTTTCTAAAAAAGGCAGGAATTATATATATTGATAAACCACATGCTGGAAGGATATTAGATTAATTCTCAAGAGTTCCAGTGATAATTCAAATGTGTCTATTTTGAGTTGATCTTATATATGCAAAATCACACAACAAACCTGATGACATTTCTAGTATCCCACAGGGAGTAACACTTGTCTACTCATTAGCTGACCTTCATGGGCTTCTCATCAGATATGCATGGGCATGTTCAGCTTTTTTACCATAATGGTACTTCTTGTACTCATTCCAGCTCACACTCCATACAAATTATTCACCTTGTAGCTTGGCCAATGTTCTTACACTAATAGAATAAAGATTCAAATCTAATTGCTTGAATGAATTATTGATCAGGGATAAATTGGACACAGAAGGCAAGTAACAATTTGATATGTGAAATAAACAAAGTTTTATATGTCAAGCCAGTGTGTTCACATGCTGTTTCTCTTCTAATAGGTACACAGACTCTTAAGACATTCCTGTACATTATTTGCAGTATGTGAATTCTGGATAATAAGATTGTTATAGCCCTCTCTGCCTCAGTCTTTGGGTCCCTCAGTAAAAGTGCTAACAGCTACACAAGATATTTTGCTCTGCATCTTATAGGACTGGACAAATAAAAATCATCTGCATAAATTAATGACTCATATGGAGAGTTTCATGAGCTTTGGGATTGTACTGGCAGCAGAATAGGAAACAGCAGCTGGAAATTAACTGAAAGCCCAGCTTTTATCTTTTGTGCTAAAAATGTAGTTGAGGTTGCAGTAGAATGATGTTATTCTTTGGCATGCCTCCAGACACCGAAATACGGATCACAACATGATGAAAAGAATCAAGCTTATACACATCTCTCTGCCTGCCAGCCACAAAACTAGTAGTTAATCACACTTTATGTTCACTGTGAGCAGTCTGTTTGTGAATCTTAGTTTTGAACATCTTTGAAACATTATTTTGCTCTTTTCTATAACTGTCCTTCCAAAGCTTCCTAGTGTATTCCCCACACTGTGGCACATGGGGGATCTAAAGAGTCAGAACAAGTTTTGATGCTTTAGAGAGTTTTGAGAGTATACCTTTGCAAGTTTAATGTTTATATCAAAATAAGGTCTGTGCTGGGAACAGTTGTCCTCTTTCTTCAGTCAGACTTTCTGAAGCAGAAGGACAGTGCAGAAGTAAGAAAAAAAAAATGTTTCTTTTCTTGCAAAGACTTCAAATTAAGAAACTTAAAATCACTTTTTTTTTTTCTGGGAAAAGAAAACCCAGTAACTTTCAGAAAATCATGAAAACTGAGAGAAGTAGCAGTTTATCATTTCACTATACTTCTTGAGCAGAGTGCTAGCTTAAAGAGTACTACAATGTGAGATCAAACCCTTGTCCCAAATCAGTTTGAATACATACTTTAAAAAGCATTGGTCTTCCACAGCCTTTATAGATGGACTAATCAAAGGGTAGGATCAGATTCACTCTTCTGTTATATCACCCTAGACTATAAAGTTCTAATGAAAAGACACTAAATAGAACTAGTAGATTCCGAAAAAAACTGTCACAGAAATAAGTCCAAGTGTTCCAAAATGAAAAAAAAAAAAAAAAAACAAAACCCCAATGGTTTGTCAAAAGCAAAGCCCCGTTCTGGAATCTAGCTTTGTAAAAAAGGGAGCCCTGACTCACTTTGCCTTGCATTGAGATGTTAGCTTTAGGAAACAAAAGGCTCAACCAAGTTAAAATAAGAGGTGAGATACTTGTATTTTTCCCCTGTATTTAGAATCATAGAATCATAGAATCGTTAGGGTTGGAAAGGACCTTAAGATCATCTAGTTCCAACCCCCTGCTGTGGGCAGGGACACCTTATGCTAAATCATATCACCCAAGGCTTCATCCAGCCTGGCCTTGAACACTGACAGGGATGGAGCATTCACAACCTCCCTGGGCAACCCATTCCAGTGCCTCACCACCCTAACAGGACAGAATTTCCTCCTTATATCCAAGCTAAACTTCCCCTGTTTAAGTTTTAACCTGTTACCCCTTGTCCTATCACTACAGTCCCTAATGAAGAGTCCCTCCCCAGCATCCCTATAGGCCCCCTTCAGATACTGGAAGGCTGCTATGAGGTCTCCACACAGCCTTCTCTTCTCCAGACTGAACAGCCCCAACTTCTTCAGCCTATCTTCATACGGGAGGTGCTCCAGTTCCCTGATCATCCTCGTGGCCCTTCTCTGGACTTGTTCTAACAGTTCCATTTCGACTTCCCTTTAAATCAAGTGAAAATTTGTAGAGTTTGAATTGCAATACTAAATATTGAATCATGCAACTAAAGCAATATAAAGATAGGGAATACTGAGATTTTGAATGGCACCTGAAAGGTTATTATGCTCCTGGTAGTGTTCTCTGTCTGACAGCATGATAGATATACAGGATAATAAGGACTCATCAGAATGGCCACAGGTTGAATACCATAATAATGCAAAGTGCCATGAAAAAGATACAAAGCTGTGCTTAAAGATTTTTGTTGGGTTTACCCTATTTCAAAAAAAACTGACTTGTGTTAAATCCCAGACTGTCTGTACAAAGAAACTTTTTGTCCTGCTGAATGATGCCTTCCAGGAAAAGATAAAAAACCACGTATGACCACTGTGTTCAGAGCAATCCTGTGGCAAAGTGACAGCATAGCAAGAAATGGTCAGCCACATTAAGGCTGTATAATACCAACCAGAAAAGCCAGAAAGACCTCAGGGAAGGCTGTTGTTATCCTTTATCTCTGCCTCCTTCAAAAATCACTCGTCCAACTGAACTGACTTAGTCTGAGAGGGAAGCTTTTTGTTTAGACAGTCATTGGTTTTTAATTAGTCAGCATTGTGAATTCATTGTAATGCCACTCTTTCTAACCCCTGGTTATATGAGAGTTTCTAAAAATGCAGTTTCCAAAAGTTCTAAATTCATAGGATTGGAAGCCGTCTTGCATTTATACCCAATGAAAATTAAATGCTCTTTTCCCAAGACTACAATGATTTCTAACACATGGATAAATTTCCCTGCTTTTCTTGAATGGTTTACACCCAAATTTCTTAATCTCATGAGTTTACAGAAATGGTTATTTTATTGATTTATAAAAGCTGACTTTAAATTTTCATGCAGACATCCAAAATAAAACTCCATTTCCACAAAATTGTAAAATTGGGATGAGTGACTTCCACAGCTGTAGACAAAACCAAAATTATTACTTATGAATATTAAAGCAGGTGGTTCAGAACTCCCCTGGTTAGAGGTAAGCAACAGACATGGCTACAATTATTTATGATTACTTATGCATACTTTATGTTAGAACCTGATCAGCAGGCAATAGAAACAGATCCTGTAATGGCAATAGGGGAGTGTTTTTCTATAATGAAGCAGAACTACAATTCTGACTGGGAAAGAAAGCTGTTACTGTGGCTGAGATGGGAAAAAAAAAAAAAAAATGAGCAAAATAACTGACTAGCCCAGAACGATTTTCTTCACAGGATTCTTAACTTATTGAAGATTTTAACTTTCAGCGACCTAAAGTTTATTCACATTGAAGCAACGGTAAATGTGAAGCTCCTATTATACAAAAATCAGTTTATATTATACAAAAATCAGTTTACCTATCTTCAAAAATGTCTTGAAAGTGTAGATGAAACATACATTAGCAAAAAGGTACAGACAGAAGTGCATGGCTCAGAGCTCCATGGTTTCTTCCTTCTCTCAACAAAGAATAGTCTTACCACACCTTACTTACCAGTTACAGCTTTTCTCTAATCAAATACCACTGATAGAGAAATACTGCCTATCCAACAGATCAAGATCTCTCAAGCTCTGAGCAGTTCACAGAATCACAGAATGGCCAAGGTTAGAAGAAATCTCTGGAGGTCATCTGGTCCAACCCACCTGTAAGGTTTCCTATATCTCTTCAGGGACAATAATGATAAGAGCTATAGAGCAAAATATACATTGTTGTCTTTATTTTTGTCTACATTTCCATTTATTTCTTTACTTTTGTTTCCTTTGAGATTACATTCACCATGAGTGAGAGTTAGTCCTACAGTTCAACTTGTAAAATTTCCCTTATGCCAACACTTCTGTCTCAGAACACATTTCAAAACTGCACCCAGCTGGTTTATCTTGGAGGACTTTGCTTCCCTTCTAGTGTCATATAACCCCAATTCAGATATAATGATCCTGCAGCTACCTCATTTTCTGTACCCTTATAAACTCTCCTTAAACAGTAATCCAAGCATCCTTGACAAAGGTCACAGTTTAGACACCTGTTTTCAAGGGAGTGCAATGATGGGAAGCTTTCTCTTCTTTGGAAACTCCCATCATTTGCTAAATATGCTACATGCTCTGTTTCTTTCAATATGCAGGTCTGAGAAGTGGGCTAATGACAAGCAAATAATAGCAATATTTCCTGAGGTGAAGAAAATGATCATTCCACTGACTCATAGGTTTGACCTTGACTTGCTGCCAGATGCCCACCTAACCAATTTATCACTCTCCCTTGTCAACAGAAGGAGAGAAGCAAATAAGATGCAAAAAACCTCATGGTTTCAGATACAGAGAGTACTAACTAATTACCATCATGGTCAAAACAGACTCAACTTTGGGAAGATTAATATATTTTTAATTAAAAATAGTGTAGGATGGTGAGAAGCAAAAACAAAACTAAAAAAACTTCCTCCTAACCCCTGCTTTTGCCCAGGCTTAGCTTCACTCATTTGTTCCCAGCTCTCTACCTACCACCCAGAGAGACACAGCAGGGTGGGGAATGAGGCTTGTGGTCCCAGCAGCTCCTCTTTGCTGCTCTTTTTTCCCACACTTTTCCCCTGATCCAGCAGAGTTCTTTACAAATTGATCCAGTGTGGGTCCCCCATGTGCCATACTTCGTGCCAGAAAACCTGCTCCTGTGTAGGCTCCTTGCCATGGGATGCAGCTCTTGCCAGGAGCCTGCTCCTACAGGATGTACCCTATTTCAGGGCAAACCCACCTACTGCAGCAAATCCACCTATGTAGTATGTCCAACAACAACATCCAAGGGCTACAGGGGAATCTCTGCTCTGTCTCCTGAAGCACCTCCTCCCCTTTCTTTTTCACTGACCTTGGTGTCTGAAAGGTTATATTTTTTTTCACTCTGCTTTCACAACATTTTTACCCTTTCTTAAATATGTGATCACAGAAGTGCCACCAGCAATGCTGATGAGGAAATAAGGGAGATTCTCCAGATGGCTCCATTACAGAAGAGTTGTAGTCAAGAGGTCACACAGGCAGAGAACTCATCTCCACATAATGAGTTTATGGGAAACTGGGCTTCTTTGTATCTGAGTCTCACAGCAACACTTGCAAATGAGATGCAAATGAAGCCTGTGAAATGCATAGTATCCTCTTGAAGAAATACTACTGATATTTCCGCTTGGTAACACAGGAAGAGATCCACTCCAGTCCAGGTGGGCAGCATAGAAGAGAAGGCTCCAGGGAGACCTTAGATGAACCGTCTAGTACCTTAAGGAGGCCTACAAGAAAGCTGGAGAGGGACTTTTTACAAGGCATGGAGTGATAGGCCAAGGGGGAAGGGCTTTAAGATGACAGAGGGGAGATTTAGATTAGATATAAGGAAGATATTCTTTGCTATGAGGCTGGTGAGGCACTGGCATAGGCTGCCCAGAAGAGCTGTGGCTGCCTCATCCCTGGAAGTGTTCAAGGCCAGGTTGGATGGGGCCCTGGTCTAGCAGAAGGTGTCCCTGCCTATGGCAGGGGGTTTGGAAAGAGATGATCTTTCAGGTCTCTTCCAACCCAAACTATTCTATGATCCTGTGAAAATAGGAGGAGGCTCCGCATGAAAAATAAACTAGTCACAGAAATGACAGTCACCTGCTTACCCAATCTGTCAACATTTATATTAAAATATGAGTACATAGCAGCAGTTAATCTCACCTGTAAATATTATAGCTACAGAACTACTGTTCCTTTGTATTTGAACCAGATGATGACAATACATTTTTATGGGTTTTCCTTTCAAATTTTAATGCAGAATACCCGCTAAGACTCTTTATGCTGAAAAATTCAGTGTCCTCATTTTTCAGCTGAAAATTCCACTGATAGTCAGGCTAGTATTGCCACTGATGTAGAAGCTGAAATATAACATCTCTATTTATCTTTGTCTAGATATTCATCATCACATGTCATTTCTCTAGATATATTGAGAAGGAAAACCTTTTGCTTTTCTGCCTGCACAGTGAGTACAATGCTACTTCAAATACAACACAGTAGGTCATAGCAGTGCTTTTCCTTTGGGTCTCTATTCTCACATTCCTGTTCAACTCACTTATCATTATAACATTGCCTCATAAAAATTTTTCCAGTTTTCCAGTTTTTCTAATGCACCTTTCTGTCATCTAAAATGGGTGAAACAATCCGTATTTTGCTTTCTGGTGCTGTTACCACATGATGTTACAAGGGAATCAAGGCAGAGGATGGCTTTAGGCGGTCCTTCTCCCAGGAGAACTAGAAAAGGGATCAAGAGACAGTAATGGTAGGAGCTGATCAAATGGTAGCTGCTGACGGTAGAAGGCACACAGAGTGGAAAGGAGGGATGATAGACAAGACATGACATTGAGCATAGATGATCATGTAAACTTGACCTCAGGTACTGATAGGTGAAAAGTTTTCTTCACATTACTGCATTCATGCCTTTGTGAGAAAAAGGCAAAATAAGGTTTTCTTCACTATTGCTGCTCTCTGTGCAATAGGAATATATCACCTCTGTTTTGCTTATCTCAGTATTAAAACAGCTTGCTGAGGTAGAAGCACTGAACTATTTTTGTACTGTGTATCTGGAGTTCTGTGCTATGAATGTCTCTGTTAAATAAGGCATCTGTAGTTATCAGTGGTAACACACTGCAGAGAGCAAGCAGCCAAGACAAGACCAGTAGCACCCAATTAGCGCAACTCCCACCCATGCCCTTGTTCAGTGCTAATGCCAGCATGAGACTTGTGTTATGCTTATCACTGCATAAACCCTTGGATTATGTCCTTCTGATGGTAAGGCAGCACTTAGCTTTTAGGTACTTTAGCAGTGGAGACCATGCCATGAGGCATTAAGGATATATCTATACAGTAAATTAAATGTAGTCAAAATAGCTTCTGGTAGTAAGGGCAATTGCATGCAACAGCTGTCTCTTTATTCTCAAACTTTCCTACCCTCCAAAAGTAAACAACTGCCTTTAGAAATAGTCCCTGGTCTGCATAAACTCACAGACTATTTCCACATACTGTCTGAGAGAGCTGGCTAGTTGACAGAGGTCAAATTTATGGCTTGGACTCCTCTAACAACCTAGAGTAAATTGATTTCTAGAGTCAAATAAAGTTACCTGATGCCATTTAATTTTCAAATACACTAAGACTCTTCTATTTTACAGTTGACTTCATATGAACAGGCCTTTGCTTCTATGCAGGACTCCAGTAATTTAGCTGAAATTCTGCATGACAATAAAGCACTAACACTGCAGGTGCAATGGGATTGTTAGGACCAAGCTGAGGGGAAAAATAAAATGTCAGTGAGAGATGAGATGTTGCTCAAGATAAAAATTAAAAAAAAAAAAAAAAGAAAAAGAAAAATAAAAATTGGTCAGGTGCCCCATGAAAGACACATGTAAAAAAATGGTTTCAGCGGGATTCCAATCAGTATCTGTAACTTTGGTAAATTTTTTATTTTTAAGGATGGAAAAAAATATTACTTTTGGTCTTTTAATTCGACCATGGGAAAATACTTTGTTGGATTTTAAGTCTGCTATTGTTTTGCAGTATGCATGCACTGTTGCAGAGGTCTTGGTTTGAACTTTAATGTCCTAGGAACACCGAAGTATTACTTGTTGAATTTTCATAAGGTACTCTATTTTCAGTCATCTCTGCAGTAAACAACTAACACATGGGAAGAAAAAAGATCTGCTAGAGAAATAGTAGATCTGTTTTCAAGTGAGGTTTGTAGCATAAACTTTCACTTTTAGTGAAGAAAAAAATAGTTAAAATACTAAACAAACTCTGGTGCTGATAAATCTACAGTCATTCAACAGATGGGCAGAATTGGCTACTGGTTTTCAAAAAAAGAGGTGGTCCCAACATCGCTGATTGGATCAGATTTGGCCAGCAGGGGAACTGGTTCTGTCTGACATGGGGGCAGACTTTGGTGTCTTCCCACAGAAGCCACCTCTATAGCCCCCCACTATGAGAACCTTATCACATAAATAAAATACAGCATGTAAGTGCTTGCTGCAAATTGAGTGGCAAAGTACACAAAGGCAAGGAATAGGTTTAAAACATATAATAGGTGTTGGGGGACCAGGAATAAGTTTAAATAGGAAATTAGAAAAAGGAATCCTTTGGTAGTGCAAAAGTGAGCCTCTATACCCACTTTTCCACAAGTGTAATGCAAAGCATTCGGTGCAGCTTAAACAGAACTTAATACACTTACAGGTGAGTTTGTTTAGTTTGTCTGTGACACAGGGTCGAACTGGAAAAAGAAATCGTGGTGAAAATTCTGTCCTTTTATATCTGCTGATAGCAATAAGCTAATGATAAAACATGAGCTCAAAGCCTTATCAGCAGTATGCTTTCACTGGAAAACAAAAAGAGGGGATTTAATTCTTAATTGATTTTTCCCTGAAAAGAAGAAATCTCTACTCTGCAAAGTGAAAATAAAGATTTTAAAATAAATTAAAAATCTATCAGGTTGAAGACAAGATATTCTGTACCACAGAATCATAGAATCATAAGATGGTTTGGGTTCAAAGGGACCTTAAAAAGGAAAGCAGCTGTAAGGTCTCCCCTGAGCCTTCTCTTCTCCAGGCTGAACAGCCCCAACTTTCTCAGCCTGTCTTCATACAGGAGGTGCTCCAGTCATCCGATCGTCTGTTTTTCCCTCCTCTGGACTCACTCCAGTATGTTCATAGCACTCTTTTGTTGGAGAAACAATAGAATAGATATATATTTCCTCAGGTAAAGTAATGTAACCTTGATTTCAAAGCATCTAAGAATGTGACAAACTCCTCATAAAGAAATAAGTCCATCTCAAACTATCTGTTCCATTGGTCAGAACAAATCTGTAAAAAAAATTGCTCAAAGCAACAAATTTGCACCTTGTGCTATCCTTTCTTTGAGGTACACTTTATGTAAGCTCCTTTGAAAAATTACAATTAAAGCTTTTATCTTTCTTGCAGAATTTTTATGTAACCTTTGGAGACTCAATTTTTCTGCAGTGCACAAGGCTCATAAATTACACACTTTGAAACTGAGGATATTGAGCTAAGAAATATTCAAGTTTAGACAATATATATAAGAGAGCCTGTAGTGACAGGCAGACAAAAGATTGCAAAATAGAGACAAGGCAGTTCTTAGGCACACATGCAATCTGGGAAATGTATTTATTTTCAGACACTCACATTCTTGCTCCTCCTCACTAGCATATGGTACAAAGCCCCAGGGTCAGCACCAGTTTGGAGACAAACAGTGGAACCTGCTTCAAGAACTACTGGTACTTCAGGCTTGTACGTTATAGTTCCAACTGAGAAACGATATGAAGTAAGAGCGTGATATAATGCTGATGTCTACTATGGAGAAGCCTATCTCTCAAGTAATGCAGTCATGTCGCCAATGGAGAGAAAGAAGTGTTAGCAGGGCATAACTAATATCTTCCTAAAGCAGACATTTAAAATCAGTTAGATGAATCACTTCCAAGAAGTGCCCATTTCTTTCAAGTATGGGACACTGATAAAAGGATTAGCCCAGCTCCAGATCTCTGCAACTAAAATAGGATAAATAAATCCCAGTTTCCACACACAATCGTATACCATAATCTCAGTTATAGGCGTTTCTCCGAAGCCTAATGATCCAAGTTGGAATGTTTCATGCAATTTAGACAAAATATTGTCTGAAGACTTCTCCACTGTCATTGGCAAAGCAGATTTATGAAAGACTCTGCCTCCTTAGTTTAACTAATCGAAAAGCAAATTTAAGGGATTCACTAGTTTTCCAGAAAAAAAAACAAACCAAACAGGAGAGTAAAAGAAGTTATCTGATCAGAAAAGTAGGTCAACATATTCTCTAATTTAGAAGGAGAAAATAAACCATAACAAGAACAGCCGACTAAGACCTGATTTTTCTCTCTTTTAGTCTGCAAATTAAGAAAATTAAGATACAAACATGAAGTCTGAATAATTTAAAACACTGTGACAACTAACCTCATTTCTTTAGTTAATAAAAGGAAAGGAAGTCTTCAGAAAATGCTCTTCATTGCTATTATAAGTTCAATTCTGCCTTTCTGGTAGCAGCAGCAGGTCAATTTAATGGCTTTGAAAGACCCACCAGTAATGACCCAGAAACAAAACAAGCATCATGCCATTAGCAGTCACTCAGCAGACAGTAAGCAGGTGGAAGATGATTTTGTGGTTCAAATGCAGTCCTATATAATGATCCTGAATTTCCTCTGAACTATCTGAAAACTGCCTGTAGAAGTGTTTTGAAAGGAATTAAGGTGGATAGATATTTGCCAGATACCCACCTTATTCATTCAAGACTTTTATGAAGACATTCTAAGAGCTGGATGAGCTGGCAGACATGTAGTTTAGCCTTAGAGTCAAAATAGAGGTTCAACAGCATGATTTACAGCTCTAGACTAGAATCATAGAATCATACAATTATAGAATCAACTAGGTTGGAAAAGACCTTAAGATCATCAAGTCCAACCATGATGCCAGGACTGCCAAGTTGTCGTGGTTTAAACCCAGTCAGGTAACTTGTTCACTCACTCCCAGTGAGTGGTGCCAAGCTGACAACAATCAAGGTCCGTGTTCGTCTCCCCCCCCTCCCTGCACCGGGGCTCTCCCCTTCCCCGCTCCCGGAGGAACGGGGAGGAGGATCGAGAGAGTGCAACTCCTACGGGTTGAGACAAGAACAGTCCAGCAACAAATCACCACCGCTACTATCAGCTAAAACAATGATAAGGGAAAAATAACAAGGGAAGAGAATACGATACCACCGGCCAAGAAAACGAGTTCCACCCGGAAGCCCCTGTCCTTCCGGGCAACTCCCAGTTACCCCCCACCCCGGGCATGACGTGCTGTGGTATGGAATACCTCCCCGGCCAGCCCGGGTCAGGCGCCCCGTCTCTGCTTCCTCACAGCTTCCCCTCCTCCCTGGCAGAGCATGAGCCTCACAAAGTCCTTGGTCAGGGTAAACATCACTTAGCAACAACCGAAAACATCGGCTTCACCAACGCTGTTCTCAAAACTAGAAGTCAAAACACAGCACTGCACCAGTTAACACAAAGGAAAAAACATGACTGCTACTGCTGAACCCAGGACACAAGTCCACCACTAAACCATGTCACTGAGGGTCTCATTTACACAGTTTTTGAACACCTACAGGGACGGTGATTCCACCACTGCCCTGCGCACCCTGATCCAATGCCTGACCACCCTCTCTGTGAAGAAAATTTTCCTAATATCTAACCTTTCCTGTCACAGCTCGAGGCTTTTTCCTCTTGTCCTATTGCTTGCTACTTAGAAGAGAGTAACCCCCATCTCATTACCACCTCCTTTCAGGTATTTGTAGAGAGCGATAAGGTACCCCGTGAGCCTTCTCTTCTCCATATTAAACAACCCCAGTTCCCTCAGGCATTCCTCACAGGACTTATTCTCCAGACCCTTCACCAGCTTTGATGCCCTTTTCTGGACATGCTACAGCACCTCAGTGTCTTTCTTGTAGTGAGGGGCCCAGAACTGAACACAGGATTCGAGGTGCAGCCCCACCAGTGCCAATTACAGGGGATGATCACTGCCCTGGCCCTGCTGGCCACACTATTCCTGATACAGGAGAGGATGCACTGGCCTTCTTGGCTGCCTGGGCACAAGCTGGCTCATGTTCAGCCATCAATCAGCACTCCCAGGCCCTTTTCCACTGAGCAGCTTTCCAGACACTCTTCCCCAAGCCTGGAGCATTGCATGGGGTTGTTGTGGCCCAAGCGCAGGACTCAGCACTTTGCCTTGCTGGCCACAGCCCTTTCATCCAGCCTGTCCAGATCCCTCTGCAGAGCTTTCCTGTCCTTCAGAAGAATAACACTCCAAGACAACTTGGTGCCATCTGCCAATTTACTCAAATGCGCTCAATTCCCTCATCCAGATCATCAATGAAGATATTAAAACACTGGCCCTAACACAAAGCCCTGAGGGACACCACTAGTGACTGGTCATCAAGTAGATGTAATGCCATTTACCAGCACTCTTTGGGATCTGCTATTCAGCCACTTTCCAGCCCAGTGAAGAATCCTCCTATCCAGATCATAAGCAGCCAGTTTCTCCAAGAGAACACTGTGGGAGACAGTGCCAAATGCTTTACTTAAATCCAAACTGACAATGTCCACAGCCATTCCCTCATCAACTAGGCAGGTGACCTTATCATAGGAGGTCAGGTTGATCAAACAGGACCTGCACTACGTGAACCCATGCTGTCTGGGCCTGATCTCTCCATTTTCCTGTATGTGTTTAATGATCTCACTTAGGATCATCTGCTTCATGACTTTCCCTAGCACTGAGGTCAGGCTGGCAGGCCTGCAGTTTCTGGGAATTTCCTTCCTGTCTTTTTTTGTAGAGAGGCCTCACACTGGTCAACCGCCAATCCTCTGGGACCTGCACACTAGACCAGGACCGCTGATAGATGATGGAGAGTGGCTTAGCAAGTTCCTCTGCCAGCTGCTTCTGCAGTCTTCTATGTGTGAAACCCATCTGGCCCCATAGAATTGTATATGTCTAAGTGGAGCAGGAGGTCGCTAACCATTTCTTCCTGAATTAGGGGGACCTCAATCACCTCCCCATTTCTGCCATCCAACTCAGGGAACTGAGTACCCTGAGGATGACTGGTGTGACTATTAAAGACTGAGGCAAAGGCAATATTAAATAGCCTTTTCCTCAGCCTCAGTCACTAGGTTTCCCTTAGTATCCAATAGACGATGGAGCTTCTCCTTGTCCCTCCTTCAATTGCTAACACATTTGGAAAAGTGCTTTTTATTATCTTTCATGGCAGTGGCAAGATTTAGTTTCATTTGTGCCTGATTCTATGATTCTATAAATCCTTTTTTATGACAAAATATAGCAAAAATCACTACTGTTTCAATGGAGGAATATTGTCTCAGATAATTCTCTCTTTATTGTTGAATAAATGGTGTTATAGGAAATACCACAGCTGTAGTACTATAGCATAGCTCTGAGCACTTCTTGATTTATTTTCTCTGTTTTCGCAGTAAGGCATATATGTATTTTTAACAGAAGAAGCTTTTTTCTTTTTTCTTTTTTTTTTTTTTTATTAGAGGATGTGAGGTGTAGTTTTCTACAGTGGTATTTAATTAAGAACTTGTCAGGTTTACTGTATGTGCCATGTCTCATCACATAACTTCATTGAGTGAGCAAGCTGTAGCAGAAAGAGGGTGACCTATAAATAAAAGTAACAAACTGCAGTACACTTTGACCAGATGAAATTATTGACAGAGAAACACATCTCAATAATTAAATAAAATTGTTGGGAAGAGAGAAAATACTGTATTTTCGGATTTTTGGTCATCATGACATATGTCACAAGGTAAATACATAAAGCAGTAGGTAACAGTCTACATTCCTCACTGCAGTATGTGGAGTGGGATTCATCCACACAAACATGTGTCTCTGCTGTCATTTTAGGTACTGTGGGGGTAGCCTGGCAACTTCCAACTGAAGCTCCAGAAAGTTGTAAGTTGCCTGTAAAGATATGCCATCTTCAAGTAGCATCATAGATATAACCAGCACTAAATGCTTATGGGACAGCTCAGGCCAGTCCTTATCTTCCTTGCCAAAGTATATACATGTTGGTGTGTTCACTATGTACACATGTACAGAAATATGTACACATGCATTTGTGTCACCCACCGTCAACAAGGTAAGAATCTATATTTATCTATATTTATGTATGTGTATCTGTATGCATATACAATTTCCTTACACAAACACAATAATCTTCTGCTTAGCAAAGTGCCAGCTGAATCCAGAACAAACTTTTCTCCAGACTGCTGCACCACTAACACCTCTCGTAGGCTGCCGTGACTGCCATGTTCACTATGTCACTTTAACTGTCTCTGCAATCTTCCCTCAGCAGCTAATGCACAATGATACTTGCTCTCCAGCTAACATTTTTCTGGTGTAGTGAGCATTTTAGTACAAGCATATTCTCTTCCTGTCCTCTAATCTACATGACCTGAACTTCTAATGAGGCTGATGGGTTCTTCCAGAGAAGTGCCAAGCACCATCTGTTTTCACAGATGAGTTCTCAGTCACCATTTCCCTGTTGTTGAAATATTGTCAATCATTTGCTAAGGGTCTAAGAGTTCTAATAACACTGAGGTATTTAAAGATTCACAGTTTCCTCTCTGCCAGGAAGGACTTTTTTATTTGTCACCAGATAACATTTGGATAAGGAGAAATTCACTTCTTGTTACTGAACATTACTCATTAGTCATCACAGACAACATTCTAAGTGTGTGAATCAAGTGAATCTCCACATCAAGTGAGAGGCATAAAAGGTGATCCCACCTCTCCACAGGTGATCTATATTGTTAATAAGCATCATGGAGATAGTAATGGTTAATGAAGCATGTCACGTCCCTTCTTCTCTTTACTAAGTGTGAATTTGGCATAGTCTTGCTCTTTTCTCCCTCTCAGCACTAGACAGTGTGCTTCCCTCTTTGATGGAAGAAAGCAACTCAGCCTGGGAAGCAGGACTGCAATCTCTGTTTTGCCATAGAATAAGAAAGGAACAGAGTCAAGACTGCTTTTCAAAGATGGGAGCTTTTTTTGTGAGGGATAACCTCTCTCTGAGCACATTCAGATTTAAATCTAAACTGGAATTTTTGTACTCTGTATAAGCAAAGTATCAGAGACAAGTTACATCTACCTAATACATTCAGTTGATAATTTCAGAGGAGTACTGCTTTGCTTTTAATAAAAAGGCTGACATACAGTCACAGAAACAGTCATACAATGATTATAAATGTATCCATATTTTATTTAGAAGAGATGATTTGTTCCAATTAGAGAGAAGCACTGTACGATAATTGACACTTCTCTAAGGGTTGATTTCTATGAAAAAGCAATAAAAACCCCCTAAATCTGAAACGCAAATTGCATTTAAACCAACACTTTTATTCTATTTTGGTAAACTCTGATCTCAGTTGGAAAGAATTGTGTAATGATTGTATTTTTGTACAAGATGTGAGGAGTGGGGTGGGATTTTTTTCCACTGCAGATCTCCTTGAATAAGTCATGTTGGATGGAATTCCTCTCACCTGTTTTAAGCTAGATAAGTGTTAGTCATCTACTTTAATCTTATTTCCCTGGATTGCCTGGAGACAAATGGGCACCTACAAAAGACACCTGAGCCATCCTCAGCATCTATGGTATGAATTTCACTCCAAATCATCTTACGTCTTCCCAGTAATTATAAAGAAGGCATAAATGGCTAGTTTAGAAGAGATGACTAAATTTTATATAGCTGAAATTATGAACCCTAGTCTTTGACTCAGTGTGACTCAGTTCTTCATAGTACCACAATTTCATCATTAGATTCATGCCTGTATTGGGTTTATGTGGCAAGGTTTTGGTACAGGAGGGTTATTACGGGGTGGCTTCTGTGAGAAGCAGCAGAAGCTTCCCCCATGTCTGATAGAGTCAATGCCAGCTAGCTCCAAGATGGACCCACTGCTGGCCAAGGCTGAGCCCAGCAGTGATGGTGGCAGTGCCTCTAAAATAACATAGTTAAGAAAGATTAAAAATTGTGTGGAGCAACAGCCCAAAGAAGGGAGTGAGAATATGTGAGAGCAACAATTCTGCAGAGACCAAGGTCAGTGAAAAAGGAGGGGAGGAGCTGCTCCAGGCACCAAAACAGAGATTCCTCTGCAGCCCAGGGTGGTCCATGGTGGAGAAAATATCCACTTGCAGTCCATGGAGAACCCCGCACTGGAGTAGGGGAAGAGTGTGAGGAGTCCTCCCCTGAAGAGGAAGGCGTAACAGAAACAACTTGTGATGAACTGACCGCAACCCCCATTCCCTGTTCCTCTGCAGCATTGAGGGGGAGAAGGTGGAGAATTTGTAAAGTTAAGCCCAAGAAGAAGAAAAGGGTGGGGGGAAGGTGTGTTTAAGATTTAGTTTTTATTTCTCATTATCTTCATTGATTTTATTGGTAATAATTTAAACTAATCTCTATAAGTAAAGTCTGTTTTGCTTGTGACTAATTGCTGAATGATCTCTCCCTGTCCTTATCTCAACCCATGAGCCTTTTACGTTCTCTCTCCCCTGCCCAGCTGAAGAGGGAGTGATTGAGCACTTTGATGGGTAGCTGGCATCCAGCCAGGGTCAACCCACCACAATGCTGTAGTTTTAAATTTAATTCGCAACAAGTTCTAAATATAGTTTGACTACATACGTTTTTAGTTACTGGGCAGTTCCATGGGTACTAGTTATATTGTTCATATAATAAAACAGCATCATTCATTGTCCTCTATTGTGTAGAGGAAAATTTATTTCCACTTCCTTTGTGCTTTATTTATTCTCTCAGCCTTTCCTTAAACTGACAAAGGAAGACTAACTTTTCCAGTAATTTTCTTTAAAATATAAAAATGTTACATTTACAGGTTTTTTTTTTCCAGAAATGCCAACTGTAACTCAATACAATGTAAGACAGCAACTAGCAAAAACATTTTAAACTTCCACCTATGAATTTTAAAAGAGGTTCTCTAGTTACTGAATACTGATTTTCAATAACTTTTTCAGTATCAGGAAGGTTCTGAAAAAGCCTAGTGTTGCTCAAACAAAATAAACTAAAATAGACAAATCTACTTGTCTACCAGCATCAGTACATATGGGAATGATTGACATTTTGTTAATGAGCAATTAAGAGAATGATTAAAGATTTGTGGAAAACCATTAGATTTTTTCCAAGTAATTTGCTCTTTTTAATGACTCCAGTTTGGTTAATAAAGGTAATGGATGCTGGTGTAACATACCTCCACTACTGTAATGATTATGACTCAATATTGCTTGACATTTTGATTAAGAACTTATATGATCTGAAATTAACATGGTGCACCAAATGCATTCATTAAAAATAGCCATGACAAGTCTCAAAGATAATTAAAGAATCAGCCAGTGCATTTCTGAAAGAGCAGAAGGATCTGCAGGAGTTGATTCTTAGCTTCATGAAACGTTCAGTTCTTCTCAATAACTTAAGAATAAAGCAATACCATTGATAAAGTTTCCTGATGGCACATACTTTTGGAAAATAATAAGTATGCAGGGAGAGGATAAGCTTCCTGAGGTTGAAAAATGGATTGCTTTGTCTGCTGAATGGAAGCAAACATGCTTTTCTATTCTGTCAGTGGATGTTACACTTCTGGAAAACAGGAGCCATTGAGAGAGCAGGAGAACTTCTGCTGGTTGGCAATGCTCCTGGAGAGGACTCCAGAGTGATGGAGGAGTGACAGCTGAACATCTTACACCTGTAAGGCTGTAAGGCCAATATGCAGTCATGAGTAGACTTGCACAGCTTACATTTCCTTTGTACCAACAGAGCTGTGACTGTCACTGCATGATGGTCATGCTGGTCACAGTTTATGGTGGTTATCAATAGCCTGGAAACAGAGAAATCAAATGCCTTGTCTTGTAACAGCATCCTGGGAGCTGAAGTATTTATTTTATAAAATAATCTAGAGCAATAAGGACATCCTGTAAGTACCTATACTGAGAGTTAAACATGGATAACGGGTACTTCAGTCCAGCTGCCTAAGTTATAACTAGATCCCATCATATTGGATGTTGGATTAGACAAATTAAGGCTAAAATAAAGATGTATTTTTGCAGCTTTCAGAGTAATTAATCACTGAGAAAATTTACAATAGCTCATAGTGGATATTCCTGACACTGAGAATTTAAAACTAGGATGAGATTCTCATTTTTTAAAGTGTAATTCAACTAGAAAACTGGTGAAATGTCATGGCTGATGTTATAAAAAGCCAGATGGTTTTCTTCTAAGAACTCTTAGTTGAGTTTTTAAAAAAAAAGAAAATCAATTAAGTTGACCTATAAGATGCAATTATTTTTGAAAATGTTTAAAAGAAGCTCTTAGCATCCAAAGTTCAATCACCTGCTCAAGGCCTTACATAACGTGCAGCACAATCAGACATTAACTCATGATCTCCAGTGCTTTCGATATACTCTTCTTTCTCAATATACTCCGATCCTTTGGGGATCATTCAAATCCAGCAGTGTGCCCATGATGAAAATCATGAGTGCTGAAAAGAAGAAACAAAAATACAAATACAGTTGCAAAAGCTTTTGTTCTGGGCTCTCGAGTTCAAGACAGACAACGAATTTCTGGAGAGAGTCCAGTGGAAAGCTACAAAATTAATTAGAAGACCGTAGCAATCCTTACAAGGAAAGACTGAGAGAGCTTGGCCTGCTCAACCTGTAGAAGAGACAATCTTATCAATGCATAACAAATATCTTAAGGGTGGGAGTCAAGAGGATGGGGCCAGATTCTTTTCAGTGGTTACCAGTGGCAGGATAAGGGACAATGGGCACAAACTAAGACAGTAGAAGTTCCATCTGAATATAAAGGAAAACTTCTTTACTTTGTGGGTAGCAGAGTGCTGCACCAGGCTGCCCAGGGAGGCTGTGGAGTCTCCTTCTGGGGAGACATTCAAAACCTGCCTGGATGTAATCCTGTGCAAACTGCTTTGGGGTTTGGACATCTCCAGAGGCCCCTTCCAGCTCCATTCTGTGACTCTGTGATTCTCTGATTCTGTGTTTCTCTGATTGTTTCTCTAATTCTTTAATTCTGTGTATCTGATCTATTTTAAAACCACTTTTAAGCTGACAAAGTAGAATTCAGTCCACATTGGATGTTATGTATGATGTAGTTAACTCACTTGGGGATGAGGACATTATTATTTCAAATGATTTTTTTACAGCTAACTTAAAAATCTTTAGTTTACATGCTTTATAGCTTGGATTTTTTTTCTACAGATTTGCCAAGATACATGCAAGCTATCTTGTTTTGTGCAGTACAGACTCTACTTAGTACTTGCCATACAAAAAAATTCTTTGCTATACCAACAGCCAGCATCTCAATCTCCAAAGCACCTAATGAAAGCACTCTCTATATATGCACTTTTTTATGCATACTTTCTTTTTTAGCTGAATGCTTGGCACCATGATACTATCTCTTTAATTTGAATATAAGGGATTGTCATTCATTGAAGGATAGCATGCCTTGATGTTTTGTATTTTATTTCAACTCGCACCCAGGCATAAGACAAATATAAAAGAGAATTAAATACAGAATTCAGAGTTTGAAACTCAGGCTAAACACAGTTGTACCCAAGATCCTTGTGGTATACCATGACTTGTCCTGTCAAGCACATGGGTTTGCACAGATGGCTGGCACCACAGGAAACTGAGGCAAGTGTGCAAAGACAGCAAAATAAATGTAAAATTGAGCTTTAATTCTTTGTTTCCTCAAGTCCACCTACACTTCAGATGTTCAAAAAATAAGGTCTCACACAACCTAATTATCTATCTGCTTAGATATATCATGCATTTTACAGGATCTTTGTGGCACACTTTTTTACCTCAGCTTTATATTTGTGAGCCATTTTCCTAAACTTAACATGCACAAAACCTAGAAAAATAATTTAAGTCGCCTATTCCAGGTGTCTGAGCAGTTTTTAATAACTTCCTAACATGAGGTTGTTAAGAAAGAAAAGACAGTGGAAGAAGCTGAAAGCAGGATAGCAACATATTTTACAGGAACATAAAAAATTCTTGTCCTGTGCATCAGTAAAGGTGTAGGTGGCTGAAAGCTGTAGTAACCTAGCAAGAAAGGGTTACTCAATTTCTTTCTACATGTGGTGCCAACATAATTACTCAGTACATTAAAACATTACCCAAAACATTCCAAATATTTGTCAGTGTGGGTACTTCCTCCTCCATAAAAGTGGGCTCAAACAGAACCATTCACCCACAGGTTCCCTGACGAGGAAGCTGGAGGCACAAAAATTCATGTGTCAGCCAACCTCCAAACAAAATCTGTCTCATCAAACTGGTTTATATGCAAAAGAAAGGTCCTTGTTTTCCTCTATCCTGTATACAATCCCCTGAGCAATTTGTTTAGTACAGTGCTATCAAAACTTACTGGCTTCTTTTATTTTATCTTCAATCTTAGCTGTTCTATTACAAAAGCATTAAAGAAAATATCAAAAGTTTTAGGATCTAGGATCACTATTTACAGTGCAGGAGGCAGATTGTGAACATCCCATAGCAGAGTTCATGTCAGTCCATATTGCTTGCTAGGAGTGTTTCTTCTTAAGCATATTAGTCAAAGGAATGCTTTCAAAGGATCCAAAACCGCTCAGTTCAACCAGGGGCTGGCACTTTGAATCCAGAATCATCACCATTAACAAGTTGTGTTACCTGAGGAGTGTGCCAGACCTTCATCCAAGCAACAGGATCTCTATCACCATACCTTAAGAAGCATGACATACTGTGTGAAATAGTAGCTATTTTTAGCTTTCTCCGACATTTTTATCCTGAGAAGTGGCACTGGGTAAGGAGATCAAAGACTGCTGTCATGGAAAGTGTTTTCTTATTTTACTAGGTAAGCAAAAGAATAACAGAAGTCCCTTATAGTTTGTGCCTTTGCACCTATTTCTAACAAAGAGCTTATTGCATAGCCCATGTCTACTGAATGCCTTTAACAACTGAGAGCAACAGCATTGAAATCAAAAGAAAGGGGGGAAGAAAAAAAAAAGCATCTTCATTTTCCCTGGGAAACTAAGTTTGGAGCAGTTATAGGATCCCTAGTACTTGAAGGCTCTGACCTTGGGTGAGGCTGGAATCAGCCCCCCACTCAGACATGTTTTTCAGGTGAGCAACTTCATGCTTTAGTATTCCATTTCAGTCTTGGAGTAATCTGTAGCTATCCCACTGTCACAAACCCTGTCATTCTGTCAGGCACACTATTGTAGATTTAGGAGCACACTCCTTCCAAGGTCTTAAAGCAACTAATTTTAATTTCCCAGGAAAACATGCCAAATTGCTTAACACATATCTAGGAACACTGGAAACACAAACTTTTTTTTGTAGGGTAGTTCATCAAGCATCCAGACAAAAATACTTGGAACATGACATGTTAGAAAATAAACATTTCAGGCTCAATGAACTAGAATTTTCTGCCAAAATAGATTAGCTGAACTTTATCCTACTATCTTTAACTTTGCAAGTCATAAACATTGAATAAATTCACTACACTGTTATGGTCAGCTAGGGGCATTTCTGCAGGGTGATCAGTTTCTTGGGATGTCTGTTCTAGTGGACAACACATATATTGTAAGTAGATACTTGCAATAAGATTTTAATAGCTGAGGCAACAGATCACTAGGTTGTATTTTCTCTATACAGTGTTTATCTTTTACATTCTCAGCTTTTGTTAACTATATCTGTTCCCCTTTAAATTATTTGGGTTTTGTTTGCTTGTTTGTGGGGTTTTTTTTGTTTATTTGCTTGTTGTTTTTTTTTATTGTTTTTTTTTATTTCCCTCCCATGTCTGAAAACCCTTTGACATGCAGCTGACAGCATTTGTCACTTAAATACCTTCCTTATGGCAAGACATTATTCAAATTGCAACACTGCTCATCTCTATTATAGGGAAAAGACCAAAATAAGTAATCAGCATCTGCAAGAGAGAATTTAGGTAAGATGTGGTACAAAACCACACTTCAAAGCAGCTTCAATGTGTGCCAAATATCCTCATGAACACAGTTTTTCATGCTACTGTATACTGAACATGAATCAAAGCCCTGCACACACTTTCTGAAGATTAGAAGTAAGCCATATAACGCTACATATAAAAATAGCAGTTCGAAACATCAAGTCCCTAACTGATAAGATACCTGACAATAGCTCTGACAAAGTAGCAAGGATGACTTACTCTTGCTTTGTTACTTGACCTTCCACCACCCTAGTGAAGAACGTCGAATTGTTTCTGAAACTGTTCCTCTGCTGTGGAATTTTACAGTCCATTTTTAAAGCTAAGCAGCATAAATTTTGAAACACACACACCCCCTTCCCAAACTCTGGCATTTGAGGAGCATTTCACAGCCATCAACCTGCATAGCTGAGGCAGCAAGGGGACCCAAGGAGCGATGTTGTACAGCTGTCCCACTGTCAGCAATCCCCACTCTTCAAAAGCCACACATGAAGTGATCTCAGCAAGATTACTGCACTTCTCTACTGGCATATTCGGACTATGAACATGTCATACTGGATTTCTGCCATATCTTTATATTTTTAAAGAGCAGCTTTTTATTCTCAGATTATTTTAACGGCTACAGTACTCTGAAAGTGCCATTTGCCCTAGTACAATCACCCATTCCAAAGTAATGCAATCAGGACTCAGCTTTTCTTTTTATTTTAACATGATGTAGCCTATGCCTGTCAATGATTTCCTTTTTTCCTTTCCTTTCCTTTCCTTTCCTTTCCTTTCCTTTCCTTTCCTTTCCTTTCCTTTCCTTCCCCTCCCTTCCCTTTCTTTTCCTTTCCTTCTTTCCCACATCTTCCTGTGTCTCAGTGACCACTTTTATGATGTATTTGAGATTTTTATTTTGTTTGGAAAAGGTATATCCAGCACATATTCAGCAGTTATAATTGTGAACTGGCACACCTGACATTCTGCCTAAACGTTTAACTCAATTCCTAAAAAAATCCAACAGTTTAAGGAATGAACTTGAAAAAGTGGAATGTGTAGACTGCTAGGTGCCAAAAGTTTATATATTCATGTCTCAGAGCTGATTAAAGTAATCTTATGCTGCTCTATTATTACAAATAGTTCTCATTTACAAAATTAGTCATGGCTTGAGAAAAAGATTTTAGGGAATGCTTTTGTACCTGAAAGTATAGAAGAAGTTGCCTATAAATAAAAAGGTAAAAAAGGTGTTAGGAATTTAAACACTCGGACAAGAAAAGTCTAGCAGGTAATGTTGCTGATGGTGACCTCTTCCCTAAAACCTAGGCTCAACATCTGCAAGTTTTTCTTTTCCTTGTTATTTTTTGCATGCATTAGCATACTGATCTTTATTGCTGACTTTCATAACAATGGGTCATATTGACGAGAATACGAGGAGAACTCAAAATTAGTCATATAAAAAAAGTATGCTATTCTGATGTTTGCATCTGTGGATTGTTACTTCCTCCAGATTTTTTTTTTTAATTGTTGTCACACACAAAGTGTAATTTTCCAGAGCTTGATTTTTTTTTGTCTTTTAAGAAATATTGTTTTATAATTAAAAGATCATTTAATGAGCAGTTTATAAGTTCTGACTGTTTAAAGTTGAGTTTAGGAGGATTCTAAAGTTTGAACTCTGTTACTCCTGCTGCCCTGGATGACAGCAACTCTGCTAACAAATCCAGAAGTAAATGCAAGTGGAAACAAATATTTTAAAGAAAGCTTATGTTTCTTATATGCCATGCCAAGGACTGTCGCAAAGATATTTATCATTGCAAAGGAGCATAAACTTTTATGATGTGCTGGTTTTCCTCCAGAAAGTGCTGATTTGACAAATGCAAAATGTTTCTGTGAATATGCAGCTTTTGATAAATCTTCCTTGGTTTTCTGCTAAGTATTGTTCTTAGTTTCTTAGCTAACAACACCAAGCCTGCCCATAGACCACCCTGGTTCATGTCTCTTGGGTTTCCTGACAATCATCCCAGATGGCTGCCTGTGTTGGTGGTTGCAGCAGGCAGTCGACCCACCATCTGGACAGATCCTGCGCTCCAGGTACAGGGTTGATGCTTGGTCTTCACAGCAGTTTTTCTCTGTGGCCTGGATGTCCCCCTTCCATTTGATAGCTATTCTGTGATGGTGGGTGATGCAGGTGCTGTGCTAGTATAATTTGGCAGCTCATCATCCCAGACAGCATACCTTATTTTTCCAACATTTGGCATGCCCATAAAGAGTAACCCTCTGGATAGGGTAACATACACATGGTGATAATCAAATTTAGAGGCAAGCTTTCAAGACTTTTACTCATCGAGAGACTGCTGTAGAGACGTCCAAGCTCCTGTGAACTGCCCAAGGAGGCAATCTTCACCTCCTCTTTCTGCCAGCAGACTGTAATGCACAGACACACAGAACTGCAAACAAGTGATGTTTTGACTTGTTGGTCACAAGTGTGACCACAAATACACAGACTGTTTTTTCCAGTAAGAAACAAAACTTACATGTCCATGTCTGTTTTAGGATATTTTCCATTTCATATCAGCAAGCTTCTAAAATAGTGTGCCATTTTGAAATGAGATACGAAAATCTTTGACTATAAAAATAAATATTTTTGTGAAAATAATTAGAAAAACTAACACATTTATCATTTAAATTCCATTCAAATTTGTAATTTATTGATAGAAAAATTTGAAGCTCTCTTGACAAATTTTATGCTGTTTCAGTAGTCAACATTCATATAGATTACGATGAAAAATATACTGTGCTTAGAACTTCCTTACTGCACTGTAAAAGATTAACAGACAACCTAAATAGAGAGAGGAAGAAAGAGGAATCTGAATTTTTGAAAATAATACACATGATGTGCAAAGCTCTCCTGTAGTCTCTAGAAACAGCCTGGGTTATTACTTTTAAGATAACAGTTTTAAATTAAGCTTGAAGAACAGAACCTTTAAAAGCAACAGATTTGAGAATATGTGGGAATCATAGAAATATTTCTAATGAAATTCCAAATAGAAATATTTTTTAAAATTACATTCCTGTGGTCTCAAAATTTTGGGCTGCAATACAGATCTCTTTCTAATTGTTTTTAATTGGTTTCTTTTAGAAATTTAATTAACTTAAAAACCTTCATAAATTCAAGACAATACAAATACTGAAACAAGAAGGAGTGAGAGTGTCAGAGCAAAATAGCTACCATATTTATTGGTGTGTTGAAAGATAAACAAAATAAATATAAATGCTACGTCTCCCAAGCTAATGATTTGATGGGGTTTAGACCAATATAAATTGAACCTAAGGGAGAAATGGGAGAGAACTGGGTTTCTGGCTTAGTGAGAAATTATTCAGTTGGATTTACATTTTTTCCCTTCTACACTGGAAAAAGACCAAAGAAGTCAGCATGTTTCATGAAACAAAATTCTGATGGAAAAAATAAAAGTCCCCACTTTAGCTGATAAGCATTTTTTTTTCTCACTTAAGCTTTCTCACTTCAAATTAATTTTTTTTTTTTAAAACCCTATCCCAGTCTGAATCTTTCATAATGCTCAGCTCCCACTATCCAAGGTTTCAAGGTGAATATTGCTTTCTTGAAAGTGCTGACAGAAAAGAAAGACTCTTTGTAAACGAGGATAGAAAAAAGTCAGAGAAAATAAGAGCAAAAAGGAAGAACTAACAATAAACAGAAATTTCCAACAACTTTTTCCAGAAGATTCAGCTACACCCACTCTCTATTTTTCCTGCTATACCTGGTGGTGCAAATGAAAGGTTTTCACCCTTCTCAAAGCTGCTTTGCTTTCTACAGAATGAGCTGAAATCAAGAAAAGATGTGTTTTCAAGTTCTCGGTTAAAATTTATCTCCTAAAACTCCTCAACATGAAACTGGTGCTTTTCCTAGCAATGCCACTGTTACTTAACCATCTTTAACATATCCTAACAAAAAGTTTCTTTGCGGAGGTACGCTGCGTATTTGTGTGCTTGCTGTGCTCTGATTTTTATTCTTAGAAATACAAGTGCTTCATGACAAGAATCAGGTTTATGACCTTGTCAGTAGTTTACAATGTATTGTGTCCTCTGCACACATAAACTGACACTGTGAATTTTTCCAGAAAAAAGGTTTTCAGCTTTTTAGTATCTCAGCACTACACAGTATCTTCTTTCATCTCTCCTGCCCTCTCCAAGGAATAGAAGCATGCAAAACCAAGAGTCTTTAGGATCTTTGACTGGTTTTTACTCTCCATAGAGTATTTTTGCTGAATTGCAGGGTGTAGAAACTGTAAAACCCCAATCCAAGGCATTCTGCCTTTTCTGTGCCCAGCTTTTTTTGCAGTTATCTCTCTCCCATTCAATCTACCCCAGTACTTGGCTCCACACTCTGACAATGTGGGCACTTGTCCTGGGTTCAGCAGTAGCAGTCATTTTTCTCCTTCTTGGTAGCTGGTGCAGTGCAGTGTTTTGACTTTTGGCCTGGGAACAGAGCTGATAACAATGATGTTTGGTTTGGCCAAGGACTTTGTGAGCCTCATGCTCTGCCAGGGAGGAGGGGAAGCCAGGAGGAAGCAGAGACAGGACACCTGACCCAAACTGACCAAAGAGGTATTCCATACCACAGCACGTCATGCCCGGGATGTAACTGGGAGTTAGCCGGAAGGGCTGTGAGACTGTGGGATTGGACGAGGTATCGGTAGGTGCTTGGTCGGGCTGGGGGGGGGGAGGGGAGTTATCAGTCAGCTGGTGGTGAGATGTCGTATTCTCTTCCCTTGTTATTTCCTTTATCATTGTTATTATTGGTGGTAGCAGTAGTGATCTGTGTTATACCTTAGTTACTAAACTGTTCTTATCTCAACCCGTGGGAGTTGCATTCTTTTGATTCTCCTCTCCGTCCCTCCGGGATTAGGGGAAGGGAAAGAAGGAGGGGGTGAGTGAACGAGTTTCCTGACTGGGTTTAAACCACGACAGTTTTTTTTTTGGCGCCCAACGTGGGGCACGAGGGGTTGAGATAATGACAGACCTGACCGGATTAATAGTCACTCATCACAATGCTGATTTATTGGCTCTCAGAGTTGTTCCTCTTGATCTCACACCTTCAGAATGCAGTACATTACTTACAGCCGGTATTTGCTGTGTTAGTGTTTATCAAGTGTGGGGCCTGGGCTAAGGTTCTTGTCTCACGGTGCTTTATGGCAATGACTTGTAATACGGGCGGGTTCCAGCAGCAGGGCGGGACGGACGCGGCCGTGGACTTGTACCTGGCCGTCCGGCTGCTCTTCACCGTCCTGGCCCTCACCCTACTCTCCATCTTCGTGAGGCTGCGCGGAGCCGAGGGGGAGCGGCCCCGGGAGCCGGCGGCTGCTGAAGCGGCCCGGGAGAGCGGCCCCGGGGACCAAGCGGCGGCGGGAGCGGGGCCGGAGGCCGCCAGGGGACGGCTGCCGGTGGAGGAGGTCGGGGCGGTCGAGGAGAGGAAGGAGGCGGCTGCCGAGCAGCGGGAGAAGGCGGCGGAAGAGCCGAGCCCCGCGGCTGAGCCGAGCCCCGCGGAGGAGCCCATCCCCACGACGGCCGAGAGCATTCCCCGGCAGCCACCCGCCGAGCCCCAGGAGGATGCAGGAGACCAGGCAGCATTTCCCAGCAAGGCAGAGGAGGAAGAGCTGGACTCAGGAAAAGAGAAGCTGGTGGTGGGAGAGCCGGCAAGCACAGCAGCTACACCAGCCACAGTGACAAGTACAGCAGCATCAACTGAGAGTTCTGAAGGCGCTGAATGGCCTTTGGGTATCCTTGGGACCTGCCTGCTGACTGTGATGGGGATCAGCATGTTGGCACACATGTAGACTGTGTTTAACCCACCACCATTTTGTCTGATCTCAAAAGTTAAGCAGAGTCAGGTTTGGGTCTTGTCTGCGGTTAGATGACGATATAGGGGTACCAAGAGGTTTTCTTCAAGGCTGGACAGTCATGAGTGGCAGGGCGTGTGGGACAGTATGGGCAAGTATCTAGTCCACTGGGCCCCTCCAGTGCTTTGGAAGCATCGGAGGTGCAAGGCAGCTGTGTGGAGTCCCCAGCGACAAGCTGCAGAAACTGCTGAAGAGAACAGTGAATTATTTTGAGCCTGGTGGGCCCATGGCACTTCAGGCCATCAGAGCAGAGATGCAGCATACAGATGGACTCATGATCGAGGGGTGGATTTAGCAATGGACACTATTGCCCAGGTTATTCACGAGTGTGAACACTGCACACAGTCTCTCCTGCTCTGAAAGATTGTTACAAGAGATGGAGCCTGGCATCATGGACCAGATGGACACAGCAGCTTTACAGGGACTGGTCCATACACTTAGATAAGAGTGATGATATATTGAAAATGTGGGATCTGAGCATGACATGAATGGTATGGAATAAGGGGTGGATAATGTCCTGGGTTCAGCAGTAGCAGTCATTTTTCTCCTTCTTGGTAGCTGGTGCAGTGCTGTGGTTTTGACTTTCAGCCTGGGAACAGAGCAGATAGCGATGTTTGGTTTGGCCAAGGACTTTGAGAGTCTCATGCTCTGCTAGGGAGGAGGGGAAGCCGGGAGGAAGCAGAGACAGGACACCTGACCCAAACTGACCAAAGAGGTATTCCATACCACAGCACGTCATGCCCAGGATGTAACTGGGAGTTAGCCAGAAGGGCTGGGAGACTGCGGGGCTGGAGGAGGTATCGGTCAGAGCTTGGTTGGGCTGGGGGGGGGGTGAGTTATCGGTCGGCTGGTGGTGAGGTGTTGTATTCTCTTCCCTTGTTATTTCCTTTATCATTATTATCACTGGTGGTAGCAGTAGTGATTTGTGTAGTTGTCGTGGTTTAAACCAAACCAGACAACTCGTTCACTCACTCCCCCCCCTTCTTTCCCTCCCCCTACTCCCAGAGGGACAGAGATGAGAGTAAAAAAGAATGCAACTCCCATGGGTTGAGATAAGAACAGTTTAGTAACTAAGGTATAACACAAATCACTACTGCTACCACCAATAATAACAATGATAAAGGAAATAACAAGGGAAGAGAATACGACATCTCACCTCCAGCCGACCGATAACTCGGCCCCCCAGCCCGACCAAGCTCTGACCGGTACCTCCTCCAACCCCGCAGTCTCCCAGCCCTTCCGGCTAACTCCCAGTTACATCCTGGGCATGACGTGCTGTGGTATGGAATACCTCTTTGGTCAGTTTGGGTCAGGTGTCCTGTCTCTGCTTCCTCCTGGCTTCCCCTCCTCCCTGGCAGAGCATGAGGCTCACAAAGTCCTTGGCCAAACCAAAACATCGTTGTTATCAGCTCTGTTCCCAAGCTGAAAGTCAAAAACACAGCACTGCACCAGCTACCACGCAGGAGAAACATGACTGCTACTGCTGAACCCAGGACAGTAGTACATTCTGACAAAGAGGAGGTGGAGGTTGCTGCCCGTAATTCTGATTTCTGGTGACAGAGTCCCTCCCTTCCACCGCCCTTTAACAGAGGAAATGCCTGGAGACATGGAAGTCATGGGGACCTGCTGGTTCTGCTTCTTGTCACCACAGGCTAGAACCTCCTCAGGGTTATTCCGAGGTGAATAGTAGACTGTGAGGCTGGAACTCAACAGTGTATCAGTAGTGACCCACAGTTGGGGTTTTCCCAGTTCTTCTGCCTACCAGGGCTGATACTCTGCAATGCAGAGAATCACAGGCCTAATACAACAGCAGAGGCCCTGAGAAGTGAAGACACAGAATGCGAGAGTTCAGGAATGGGATGGTAGGAAACAGGGCAAAGGCTGGTACTGGAGACCTTACAGCTATAAACAACTCGCCAGTGGTCAGTAAGAGGAACATAGGACTAGATTTTGAGAAAACAGGCTTTAGGAGTAACAAAACAAAAAAGTAGCATCTTAACAATTGAGATAGGCAACAAACAAAATAAATCCAGGTAAGACAGAAAGCTGCAGACCAGGCCAGAAAGACCATGGTGTAAAAGCGTGTTAGCAAACATAAAAAAATGACCCTGCAACGGATCCTAGAGGAAGAAGAAACCATCAACATGAGCATCTTAATTCTTCCAGCAAAAGACTCCAGATGCAGATGGCTTCCTGTAACACACCTCCCCCCAACACAAGGATGAAACCAGAAAGTTTATAACCTTGAAGAGCACAGGAAGAGTAAGCAGAAAATCAGGAAAAGGGGTAGAAAATAATAAGTGCATGTATAACAAGTTTAACTGAAATGTTATGATTACTGGAACTAGATTTGTTCTTTCTGCAACAATTACTCCTGCATTAGCAATGATTCTTGAATTAAACTGTTAATATTTTAATTATATTGACGATAAACTCCTGAGCATGGTGAGGCACTGGCACACGTTGCCCAGAGAAGTTGTGGCTGCCCCGTCTCTGGCAGTGTTCAAGAACAGGTTGGATGGGGCTTGGAGCAGCCTGGTCTAGCGGGAAGTGCCCTTGCCCATGGTAAGGGGATTGGAACTAAATGATCTTTAACATCCCTTGCAATCCAAACTATTCTACGATTCTATGACTTTCTATATAATGCATGTTTCCTCTTACCCCAAAACAAAGATTTTTGAGTATAACACTGGCTTCATATCCCAGTAAAGAAGTAAGAAATTACTTACTGGTGGTACCAGTAAACTACATCATTACAACAAGAAGACATGGGTGTTGTCAGAATAGCATTCACTGGTTGTAATATTGATACAGAGGCAGGCCACTATATGAATCCCCAAAAAAAGTCCTTTGGCCTTGCCCCTAAATGTTACCTGCTGCAAAATGATACATCCAGAAAAAATAAGCAAAACATATGGTTATGTGGAGCTGTGTATGAAGCTGTCTGCTGCTTTGCCTTCTGCTGAAACAGTCTCATTACATTAAATCTAAGAATCTCTCATAGCTAGCAGAGAGCTGCAAGACTCAAGCATTGGATTCAGCTTGTCCCTGGATTTCTATTCCTACTTGGATGAAGTATTATTTATTTTCCTATAATTGAGAAGAGTATGAGACCCCATGTTTTGAGTTCTGTTACTCTTAAAATGTCCAGGGTTTAAAGCTCACAGCAATCAATCGTTTAAAATGCTTGTGTTTCTCAAGTACATGTAAACTCAGATAAAATGGCTAAATATATCAAAAGAGTAGGTTTTACAAGCTATAATCCATTATTGCTAAGAGTCATCATCTATCAAAGCCAATAGCAATTTATTAGTGTCAGAAAAAAACTGGCATTCTCTCATCAGGATGAAAACTGCACAGACTGTTACTCAATGAAAAAGCCATCATACACCCCTTAATCAGAAGACAATAGTAAGTGAAGACAAAACCCAATGATTTTTTTTTCTTTAGTCACAATTTAAGGAGGAGAAACAAAAAGGCTATGGACTGTTAATATGGAACTGCAGGGGACACAGTACACTGGTGGATGCCAAATGTAGAGTGCAGCATTCATAATATAGGTCTATGAGATAAAATACACCACCAAAAGTCAAGGACAGCTGGTCCAATTGCAGATGGTAAACTAGTTATATTTTCTGATCGTGGAAATTAGTAAGACAGTCAAAAGCAATCGGACACGTAAACAAAACATGAAAAGTAGATCCACTAGGCATACGACATACTCTCAGCTTGATCTGTTTCCTAATGATTCAGTTTGTATTTTAGTAGACTGACTATTACTTCAGTGGTGTAAAACTAGATGATGCTGGTAAAGGGATTATTCAAGATTTTTATACATAGACCTGAGGAAGTTCCAGGTTTGACACCAAAATATTTCACTGTGGCATACTTGCAGTAAATACATCAACTCCTTTTTTTTTTTTTTTATTTGGATAAAATAAGTAGCCATAACTTACACAGTACAGTCAGCTCAATGCATATTCATTATGGTGCTTTCTAGGAATTCCTGTTGAGCTTTCTGAGCCTCTATGTTTTTAGGAAGTCAGGCTTGCTGCATGACCATTTTTTTAGTTGCCATTTTGACACTAATGATTCATACTGAGGAAGAGATCTTCACTATGTTCCCTGTTTCAAGATATGATTTATAAGCCTTATTTTGTTACCCCTTTGCTTTTTGCCTCTTTGGCCTCTGGTTAAAACTAAATCCTACATATACAAAGGGCTGACAGATTTTGAATGGGAAAAAACAAATACAGCCCCAGAAGATATGATTTTAATGTTGGACTCAAATCAGTATTCATAAATTTTATGAGCTCCTATGAGTAAATGCAACTTTTCTATTCTTACAGAAAGCTATAAACTAAATAAAGTCTTTGATTTTGAAGTAGACCTTACCCCCTTCAATAAATAAGGGGGAAGTTTAGGCATTTTGTTGACCTGTTTTTCAGAAGACAAGTTATGTGAAGACATGTAAGCAAAGGTAATTATTTGTTCTGTTTCCTGTATTCTATCCTCTGAGTTGGGGAAGGACAGGTCTCCAGATAAAGCAAATGTGAGGGGCTCTTCCCTGGATGATTGCTGCTGAAACCATCACTTTTACTAGCATTGAGGAGAATGTTACAACTGATATTTCTCAAAGCAAACCTCAATTTTAAGCTTTTTAAAATAAATATTTTTATGTTCATTGTATTTTGCTTAAATACCTAGCATACTTAGCACATCTACCACTGTTCCCACAATGCTTTGCTCACAGTCTGATTGTTTGGCTAAGCTGATGAATGGCCATTAACATACACAGTTATTTCAAGGCTCATTATGGCTCTAACTCAGCATATTGCTCTATGGGAGATGGTGATCTTTCTCCCGTACTTATACCTGATACCCAAGATGAACACCTTTGTTCTTCTCTAGACCGTTCTGTGTGCAGACTAAATTCAACATAATGTAAAAAAGTCTTTTTTTTTTTCTTTTTTGTCTGAAAAGGATTTTATTTCTAAATTTAGTGAATTACCTTTTATCCAAATCTATTCTCTCAATTGGTTGAATGGGCACAAAGGAGATTAAAATCAGAGATTAAATGCATTTGAGCTGCTGTGGAGCCATCAGGAAAGATTTTTATTTTTTCTAGCAAAAGTTAATAATCTCTGATTTTCCCTTTTGTTTTTTCAGGAATAATATTATATGGTTTACAGTAAAGGGATCTTGAGAGGTGAATCAGAGCTGTATCGTATTGAATGCAGAAGTGCTTTTGCTTTTGAAAACCTATAGTAAGAAGTCATATAATATTAGGTACACTACTCTGTGAATAAAGACCACAGAAAAACATGCCTGTCTTCAAAGACTACTTCTGAAAGTACATTGTAGAAAGTTGTAATAAACATGAAGCCCTTCTGATTGCAGTGTATGTGTTCTAAACAAGGGACAATATTTAATAGATTTAAGGATTTATTTTTTTCCCATTTCAAACCCAAAGAACGGGGTTGTGGCAAAAAATCTTGTTTGCTTTTCACTTGGTCTAATTAAAAAATGTTTCTCTGAAAGTCTTGTTTTGGTGGATACAAATACTAAAGGCTGTTGATAAATGCATCAAAACTACATTTATGCAAGTCAAAAATCAATACACTGACTGAGCTAAGCTTGTATAGTACTATTCAACAAACTTTTACCTATAATTTTAAATATTCAGTGCTACAGTGCATTCAGAATGTTAATTACTAACTAGATCTGATATAAATTATAATTTTCCAAGAAATAATTGTTGCCATATTCCTCTTTTTCAGACATGAAGACAATCTGCTAAATGTCTAAATTACCATCTTTTATTTTATGCTTTTAAGAATAAACAGTATTCTGAGTCACTCTTTTAATCCTTCATGTATAACTGAAGTTCAAACAATCTGATATTAAATCTTCTGATGTTAAACATATTCACAATGATAATTTTTTTTGCATCTTTGTTCTGCCATGATGTGAAAAAGTAAATCTGATATAACTGTGAATAATTTGAATTATTTGTGTGCTTGGAAATCTTTTGAATTTGGGGAAATTGATTTATTTGCACAATTCAAAGGAAGCCACATTTTTATTCCCATTAGAAGTATGGATCATCTTTATTTTAGTATCTAAGAGTTTACCATTAAAAACAGCTCTAAAAAGTTATCAACAAAACTCATTTTAGACTAAAAGCATTTCTAAAGTTACTGTATCATAAAATATAAGCAGTCATTATGTTTTAATTAGACTTCAATTTAACTGTGGTACAAAAGTCAACCTCTAAAATCAAATTGTATGAAGTTACAGGTGTATGAAAATCAGTTTGGGGGTTTAACAATTACATTTGGAAACAAAACAGTTACATGCTATAATTATAGTGCTAAACTACTGACTTCCTTTAAATGTTCATAAAGAAGAAAGCACATTTGTTCAAAAGGTTTTTCAAACATTATTAAATCTAGTGTTTAATTTGATCATAGGCTCCATTCTGCTAGTCTTACTCATGTTAATCCATTTATTACAAGGGACTCTGCCAGGCGTAAACCTTTCAGCCTGTGAAGGCTGAAACATTAGTCTTCGTTCCATAGAGGAGTGTTATCTAATTGTGTATGTGTCTGTATTGCTGCTTAACATGAAAGCAATACATTTTTCTATCCATATATTTCAGTTTGACATTTTAGACTGTATATTGTATTTTAGTCATCATTTTGATGCCATGTATGAACATAAGAACATTATAGCTATATAAAAAGTAAATTAAGTGCAGATAAATCCAGTTAGAAGCTATGTTCGTGCTATGCAGGAGGTTGCAAACACTGTGCTTTAAAATCTTGACTGTATTACAGAAGTGAGAGCCTTTTCTAGTTTCCATGTTGATGTGCATACTCTGATAACATCTCACCACCCAAAGAGGAGCCATTCATATTTTTCTACTGTAGTTAGGGACCATGATTCCAGGATATGTTACGATATGCATTAGTCAGTAAGTCTGAATGCAATCTGTATGACTAGCACGAGCTATTATAAGTGGGAGAGCTTAATGTTCTAACATAAAACCAGCTTTCAAGACAAATTCAGCATTGAATCTAGATCACATAGCTTCCCACAGTTCATAGGAAAGCATATGAGTGTGAAATTTGAAATTAAGACTACTGAATACACTTAATTCAGAGCTATCATGCTATATACTATAATTTATAGTATAAAACAGTATCATAGGATTATACTGCAGTATAGTACAATAATACACTGTGTGGTTTTCAGAGTGGATCTAAACAAGGGTATAAACTTTAAATCACTGAAAAAGAATTCCAAACCAAGAAAAATCTAAAAGTATTTAGCCCACATTACAGCTTATCTTTTACAAGCACCTTTTCAGCCTATATCCCAGCTATTGAGCTTTTGCCCTTCTGAGATCTAACTGAAATGTTTCTCCTGTTTTGTGGAAGAACGACTGTCCTTTTTTACAAAATGATAGTAAAAATAAGAAGTGGGGGTATGCAGAGGAAGAAAGGCCCAGATTCAACTCATTCCTGGGAACTATTAGTTGTGCTCATACCTGGTATTATGCCCATTTCATTCTCCAAGTGCCTCTTCAGCAGATTTCTTTTATTAACTTAACTTTCTTTGAAGATTTTCCAAGTAGAGGCTGAAATGACACATCATTTTACTACCATACTCAGAGCTCCCACCCCCCTCATCTGAGAGGAAGTTCTCTCAGTGGCTTCTCCTTGAAATAGGTGGATAGCAATATATGTGTGCTGGGTAAGAACAACTCTAAATCTTCCTTCCCCAAAGCAGATGCTGGAAAAAAGGCATCGTACCATCTAGGTTTTCTGGTGATAAAGCAATAACTGATCAAAACCTCACCATGTTTATGGGGAAAGGTGCTTCCACTGGAAAAGTTTAAAACTGCAGGGGAGGAGTAGACAGAAGAGAAGGGAAAACAAGTCCTTTAGACCAACTGGAACAAGTCCAGAGGAGCGCCACAAGGGCCTTGAGCACCTCCCATATGAAGACAGGCTGAGAAAGTTGGGGCTGTTCAGCCTGGAGAAGGCTGCGTGGAGACCTCACAGCAGCCTTCCAGTATCTGAAGGGAGCCTATAAGGATGCTGGAGAGGGACTCTTTATAAGAGACTGTAGTGATAAGACAAGGGGTGATGTGTTTAAACTTAAACAGGGGAAGTTCAGGTTAGATACAAGGAAGAAGTTCTTTACTGTGAGGGTGGTGAGGCGCTGGAACAGGTTACCCAGGGAAGCAATAAATGCTCCGTGCCTGGCAGTGTTCAAGGCCAGGTTGGATGGAGTCCTGGGTGACATGGTTTAGTGTGTGCTGTCCCTGCCTATGTCCTTTTTTTTTTTTTTTTCTTCAACTGGATGAGAAATGGGAATGTTTTTGAAATCTTAGGAGTTTTAATGGGATAAGAAGTATGACTGTGTGTGCTCAGTAATTTGCCCATCACTGTGCCATTGACATATGAATACTGTCTTAGAAGATATCATCCTGAAACGTTTCAAAACCATTCATTTTATTTTAAAATCATAAAATCCCTTGGTTTTATCTCCCATCTCAGATGTAAACAGTGTGTTTAGAGCCAGAACCAGGCCAATTTGAAACATTTTGTTCTCATAGTCAGGAGGTACTAAATTTAAAAGTGCTAGTGAGCCAACACCTGCTACAAATAAAAGATAGGCCCAACTTCATGCTCCAAATTTATTTCTCAGTGCATACGGGAGATGTGGTAAATCTCCAATAGGCTGCTGAACAGTTTCTAGGGCAAAACACACATAGCCAAAAGTACTAGTAGAAAAAAGTATCAAGATGGGGAAAGAGTAATTTTTCAATGGGTTATTGCTAAGGGACAGTCTAAATTTGTAAACATTTTGAGATGAAATTTCTTTATATGCAGACTCGTTAAAATGTAGAAGCAAACTGCATAAATCTGTTTCAGTAGAAACTGAATATAGAGAAGGAAAAATTCAGAGACTGTAACAACGTTTGATTCAGAGACATAGCTGATGAGATCAGAGTTATATTTGTACTTCTCAGAAAATATGAGGGCCAATGAATCATGACATTTCTCTTCTGGAAATGAAATGTACATTTAGTTCTATTGTATGCCAAGAATAACATTTTAAAGCATTGTGTATGTTTTCTTGTGGTTCTCAGTGCAAGAGCAAATGTCACACTGAGAGGACTTATGTCATTAATTATAGAATCATAGAATAGTTAGGGTTGGAAAGGATCTTAAGATCAACTAGTTCCAACCCCTCTGCCACGGGTAGGGACACCTCACACTAAACCATGTCACCCAAGGCTCTGTCCAACCTGGCCTTGAACACCATCAGGGATGGAGTATTCACGGCTTCCTTGGGCAACCCATTCCAGTGCCCTCACCAGCCTCACAGTAAAGAACTTCCTCCTTATATCCAATGTAAACTTCCCCTGTTTAACCCGTTACCCCTTGTCCTAACACTACAGTCACTAATGAATAGTCACTCCCCAGCACCCCTAAAGCCCCCTTTCAGATACTGGAAGCCTGCTATGAGGTCTAATAGGTAGAAAAATGCATTTTGATTTAGATATAATCTGAAAATTTGCTGTTAAAAATACAAGGATTTCCATACTCAATTATTCAATTTTTTTTCATGTTTTTTGCTTGGTTGGGTTGGGTTTTTGTCTGTTTGTTGGTTTTGGGGGGCTTTGTTTGTTTGTTTGTGTTTCTTTTGGGGGGTTTTGTTTGTTTATTTTGGTTTTTTTTAAATATATTTTTGTATACAGGGCTTCTACAGAGTCACAGTTCAAAAAAAGACTTTGTCTGAATAACAAATCCAGCTGCACACAATCACACTGCTTTACTACCCTTTCTAGGTCCCTCTCTGAAATACTCTTCCACTAAGATATCTACCAAAATGAGAAAATCGAGTTAACAGGTTTTCTATGGCCATTTTCATCATGCTGATGAGCTCATATTTATTCATGTATTCTCAATTTGTATGTGATTTATCCACCTGTGCATAGAAATGCATATTACAGGTTACTTTATACAAGCAATGGCACAGGCTTCAGTGAGACATCTGGAAGCATAGCAAGGATCCTGGATACATGTACAGGATACTAGTGTATGCTGAAATCAATAAAGAATACCATTGTTACTGGTTTTGCATGCTAGTTGTATTTTGGTAGACATTGTTATGACAAAATGAAATATAATTATATGTTTTACTGTGGGAATAAAATCTCTGAGCCTTCAAGGCAAAGATCATCTCTTCCTTAAGTGTTAGTAGAGAATCTAGTTTTGACCTCTAGGAGTCACCATACCAGTAATGCTACTGCTACAACTAAGAAGCATATAAATTTAAAATCCCAAATACACAATCTAACCAGGAAACAAAAAGGAACAAAATGTAAATCCACTCTGACAGTGCCAGGGTAGTACTATCAGACTAGATGGAAATTATCTGTACAGCTTTGCATCTTATTGTATGCTTCACAGATTCCTGACAGCAATTTCAGAAACCACTAGAGT
This sequence comes from Pezoporus wallicus, assembly GCF_028554395.1. Lineage (NCBI taxonomy): Eukaryota > Metazoa > Chordata > Aves > Psittaciformes > Psittacidae > Pezoporus > Pezoporus wallicus. The sequence continues at coordinate 799,792 of NW_026636323.1, read as the reverse complement.
TGTCTCTGATAACGAAGTTTCTGGATGGCGTCTGTTTGACCAATGTTGGAAATAAATTATGTTATTCGTTTTCCTGTTATTCTAACAATAGCCTTGATAACATGCAAATAACACAGTTTGCAGACATATAGAAAAGCAAAGCACATACAGTCATATCTGCTTTTTTTCTGCTTGCTTGCTGCTTAAAATTTGCAGACATGCAGCTACTGACCGTGTTCTATCAATTTTAAATATACACCTCTTCTTCTTCTGTGAGCCGCTCCTCATCATTATTATCCTCTTTTGTACAGGTCAACAAATAAAACAGATAACTGGTTTACAACTGACGTGTTGAAGTGATACTTAACATTGCAGAAACTCAGAGTATTCCCCATCAGAGAAAGCTGGACCATGATACTCCTATTTCACATTCTAAGTCCAAGAAAGCCTTTGTATCTTGGCTGCTTTGTATCCTTTCCCACCAATAATTTTGCCATGACCTGTTTATTACCAGGTTTGTAAAATCAGGCTTAAAAACAGCTCCTCAGACAGACCCCCACTTACTGTAATGGAATTTTACCATGCATTCATCCTATTTTATGCAGACTCAAAATTTGGCTCATATTTCACAATGTTGTTATAAATAGGCAAACATGCTGGCTTCATAGGGTCATTTATAAGCTCTGCATATTGGCTCTTTTCCTGTAATTTTGGTTTATGAGAACTGTTGTACTTCTGCTGTACACTTCTCCTGACTTCTGCATTTCTTTGCTGTCAATATGAAGAGCTAATGAAAATAGAAAAACCAGCTCTCAGCTTCCTACAGGAATGTGTGCTTCCACATTCTACTTTGTAATGCCTAGATTTCAACTTGGATGACAATGACATACTACCTAAAAAATATTCTTATGCTTTTTCAAAAATATCATTAGAGCTGGCTTAGAATTGCTGCTTCATTCATTCCTGTATGGATGAAACATTCAAATGTAGAGATTTTCTTTCAGTAGACATGCGTGACAGCTTTTTATTTCCCCTCATAACAACTGTTTATATTTTATTGGAAAATCAAGTGATGAAAATATTTGAAAATTTGAAAACAGTCATTTTTATGGAGAAAAACTGTGACAGCTTTTGCCCCAGCCTCATAGCAAAAGTAGTTTGCATGCTTTCTGTTATTACCATTCACCATGTGGCAGATTCTCTGGTTAGAAAACATTTTCATGTAATGCACTATCGCCTCCTGCTCCTGGGACTTCTATCTTTAGTGAATCATTGAAGGCTGAGTATGACTGGGGAATGTGACCAGAAAGAGAAAGCAGTGATAGAAGGAAATCACCCTATATGATGCATTATCACCCTATATGATGTAGAAGCATTTCTAAGTGGGAATATATGTTTTCAGTGAATTACATGAGATTCATACATGGAGTTCTTCAATTTTTTAATTAAAACTTTTCATATGTTCAGGGTTGTTTTGAAGAAAAATACGTTTTATCAAAACTGGATTTCCATTAGGAAAAAGTAGATCTTGGTTGTTTTGTTTTGCTTATCACTTAGAAGTATAGATGTAGCACTGAAGGAGAAAACATGTCAGAATTGCTTTGAAAACTGTTGAACTCTACAGAGTACATTTACAGAGGTAGAACAAGCATAAACTATTCCTTTTTACATTTATCTGAATCCCCCTCCAATGGCAACTTATTTCCAGCACATTCTACATCCTTAACTGCGTGCCTGCAAATCCTAAAGGACATAAAATACCTTCTTTAGCTTCTCCACTATTCTGAGATGGAGAAGACCTTGCAGTTCCGCATGGTCATAGTTTTCATGTAATAGGAATTAACAAAAAAATAATCCCCAAACTTATGTCAAAAGGCCTGAAAGAACTGTCAACATCAATCCTTTCTATTTTCACAAAAAAAAAAAAAAAAAAAAAAACAAAAGAAAAAACAACAACCAAAAAATAAAACACCCCCCAAAACCCCCAAACAAACATTCCATTGTATCATGGAATCATAGAACGGTTTGGGTTGAAAGGGACCTTAAAGCTCATCTATTTTGCAAATCCCCTGTGATGGGCAGGAGCACCTTCCGCTAGACCAGGTTGCTGAAGGCCCCATCCAACCTGGCCTTGAACATTTCCAGAGAGATGTGATAGACACAGCTCCTCTGGGCAACCTTTGCCAGTGCCTCATCACCCTCATAATGAATAAATTTTTCCTAATATCTAAACTAAATCTACACACTTTAAGCTTAAAAAGAAGCAATTTTTAGAATCATACTGAACAATCATTATTGTCTTGATTTATGACAACCATTAAGGTCACATTTTCACAGATTTTTTACTTAATTTTTATATAATTTAAAAATATCAATATAAGTTGATATGTAATTCACATTTATTGATGAGTGCAAAAATCATAGAATCATAGAATAGTTAGGGCTGGAAAGGACCTTAAGATCATCAAGTTCCAACTCACCTGCCATGGGCAGGGACACCTCACACTAAACCATGGCACTCAAGGCTTCATCCAGCCTGGCCTTGAACACTGCCAGGGATGGAGCATTCACAACCTCCCTGGGCAACCCATTCCAGTGCCTCACCACACTAACAGTAAAGACTTCCATTTTTTTTTCCAATCTAAACTTCCCTTGTTTAAGTTTTAACCTGTTACCCCTTGTCCTATCACTACAGTCCCCAGTGAAGAGTCCATCCTCAGCATCCCTACAGCTCCCCTTCAGATACTGAAAGGCTGCTATGAGGCTCCACGCAGCCTTCTCTTCTCCAGGCTGGACAGCCCCAACTTCCTCAGCCTGTCTTTATACGGGAGGTGCTCCAGTCCCCTGATCATCCTCGTGGCCCTTCTCTGGACTTGTTCCAACAGTTCCATGTCCTTTTTATGCTGAGGACACCAGAACTGCACACAATACTCCAGGTGAGGTCTCACAAGAGCAGAGTAAAGGGGCAGGATCACCTCCTTTGACCTGCTGGTCACGCTCCTCTTGATGCAGCCCAGGATACAGTTGGCTTTCTTGCCTTCAGGCTCACACTGAAGCTGGCTCATGTTCATTTTCTCATCGACCAACACCCCCACGTCCTTCTCCTCAGGGCTGCTCTCAATCTCTTCTCTGCCCAACCTGTAGCTGTGCCTGGGATTGCTCCGACCCAGGTGTAGGACCTTGCACTTGGCATAGTTAAACTTCATAAGGTTGGCATCAGCCCACCTTAAAAGCATGTCAAGGTCCCTCTGGATGGCATTCCCTCCCTCCAGTGTATCATCACCCAAAAGACACAGCTTGGTGTCACCGGCAAACCTGTGAAGCTTTGCGTATTTTTGCACTGTCAAAAAAGTTAGCTCTTCACTGCACTCCTGCACCCTTGTCAACAGATTGTCCATACAACATTCAGGTTAGTTTATGTTGGAGTTTCTTTTTTTGAGTGTTCCTCCCTCAACAAAACCCTGTATGGCAGGTCAGGTATGGAGGCACCTGCTTTGGCTCCCTTCCCTCCTTGACAACACTACCCCAGCAAGGTCTGCACCGCCAAACACCCATTTGTGACTTCATGTTATACCTCTGAACATTCAGCTCACACCTCTATTTCTTGACATAAAAAGAGAGTAGCGCAGCACTCAGATTATTTTGAATGCTTTTGGTGAGGTGAGATGGGGAGAGGGAGAGAAGAAAAAGTTCCCCAAACCTTCAGAACTAAAAGAAACCCAAACATGTAAAATCCAAAATTAGCTTTGCGAGATCACTCAGATTGTGTGATTGTGCCCTCTGTTAAAAAATACAGGTGCTCTCTGGGTAGCATTAATGACATAAGATGAAACCTTACCAAACTCCAGTAAAACTACAGGGCTATTTGTTGAACAAGACAGTTATAAAACATGTCACCCATGTTTTCAAGCAGGTTGGGTGCCAATCTGGGAAACGCACTTGTTATCGCCTGGGTCCTTCTAGGTCATGGGATGAACATTGCTTAATGAAGATTAATGATGAAAAAAAGAAAGTAGAAAAACAAGCATTTCATAGAATTATAGAATAGTTAGGGTTGGAAAGGACCTTAAGATTACCTAGTTCCAACCCCCTGCCATGGGCAAGGATACCTCTGTCACCCAAGGCTCTGTCCAACCTGGCCTTGAACACTGCCAGGAATGGAACATTCATAACCTCCCTGGGCACCCCATTCCAGTGCCTCACCACCCTTACAGTAAAGAACTTCTTCCTTATATCCAATCTAAACTTCCCCTGTTTAACATTCTGGCATTGAGCCATTGGCAAAATCTCTTTGTGTTTATGTCTTTAATATATTTTATATTTATATAATTTGTATCTTTAACTAGAATATTCCAGGTGGGACACTAAGACATCAGAAAAAATGCTACAATTGAAACACTGCCTCTTTATTACATAAAGAGACATTAATCACAAGAAGGAAGACAATATATTTTTCCTTCAGCTTCTTTGTAATTTTCTAAGATGGATTTATTTTTTATTAGATAAATGCTTTTATGGTGCTAGACAGAAAATTGCCAGTGTTCAGAGTCTGGATCATGTCTTGCTATCACATAAGATTTAGTTCACAGATGAAACTGGCAAGGTGCAGCAGATGATGACTGTGACCATTTGTTGACAAGAAATATTTTATAAATTCATGCATAATATAGGGTTAAATTGCCATGCAGTGCAACTCTGGATTAAGCTGACTTCCTCCAAACCTTCCTGTGAGCTTCAGTAGCTTTGAAAAACATTTCTGAGAATACATCTGAAAATAATACTTCAAAGCAACATGTCAAACAAAGTAGCAAATTTAAAGAGTGGTTTTGGAGCATACCTAGGAAAGTCAGCTCAGTCTGACTTTCAGAATTACTGGTTGTCATGGTTTAAGCCCAGTTGGCAACTAAGTGCCTATTCCTGGTGAAAAATTTCTTTGTCTAAACAGCTTTTGGTCTTTTAGCACGAGCCAGTTAAATTGTGAGAAAGGATACCGCTGCAAAACCAAATATAACTGATTCCTTAAGAGAAAACAGTTCTCCATATACTGTTCAACTCCAGAATTAAAAAGCCAGGGAAGTTCAGGAAGGTGTGTGAGATTTAGTGCTCCTAACATGGCTATTAATAAAACATTTTGGGCTTCTAAAATAGTTTTCTTTATCCTCTTGTGATAAAGAAATAACTACAGTACAGCATCCACTGCTCACAGTGATTTTTTTTTAGGATTAAAGGAGAGAAAAAGAGGCAAATTTGGATGGAATCTTATAAAAAGAAAGGATTTCTGTGCTATAGTTGGCAGGAGAGTGTTAGCTTGGATGGTGGTCTGTGTGGGGGCCCCATGCTGAGCAGGCAGCCGAGAGCTGGCTGCAGGTGCTGGGAAGGGAGGGAGGTAGTAACCCAAGCTGCAGGTCTCTGGGCCTGTGAATACCCTCAGGGCTCTTGAAAAGACTGGTGGCTGTAGCCATCTCACTGGTGACTGTGGACGGAGAAGCCCCCCCTGCTGAGCCGCCATGGAATCTGTTGGTATGTGTTGCCTTACAGAAATCCAAAGGGATTTGAAAAATATTTGTGGCCCATCCAGCTATCTGACTGTCACTGCCTGGTGCTTGAATGATGACTGGTGACGTTTCTGCAAGGTTACCAAATCAGTAGAGCTACTACAGTCTGTATCATTTCCCTGACGCAGAGTCATTCTGAACAAGAGACAAAAAAGAGATAAAGAAGTCTCTTGAATATCTCAGGTTGCCAGAATATCAATTCAAGAAAAAACAAAGCCAAAGCCAACCAACCAAACATAACCACACACAACCCTCCATCCCCAACATCAGCAAACTAGAAGTCAATACTTTAATTGGCTTATCAGACACTGACGAGAATATTAATATTATAGAAGTGAGGAATGTACGGCTTGGTCAGGTAGGGACAAGGCGTATTTATTTGTATAGAAGTAGTCAGTAATATAAATAAATGACACAAAGTATTTGTTCTGGGCATTTTAGAAAAAATGAAACTGAGAAGAAATACGGAAGCAGTCTAATTATGCACATGAAGGCTGCAAAGAATAATTGAATAAGCTCTTTGCAAAGACCTGGATGAAGTGGCTTATTTATTGAACACATATAATTTTTATGTTCAATTTCGGAGGTGATTAAGTTGGCCCATCCACCTAAGTAAGGCCAGTAAATTCTCGCTGTCAAGAAAGATGACGCATCATGACATCAAGTTCCCTTTAAGCCCCTACCTGCTATCACTCCTAACCTCTCCTCCAGCTTTTGTCACCCACATGATCTCTCCTTCCTTCCTTCGTCCTTAGGGTCATAACTTCCACAACAATCAGTTTATTAACTGATTAATGTCCAATTAAGTTGATAGAATAGTTTGAGAGATTACAAGAGGAGAAATGAGTCTAGATTCAAGGAGAAGCTTTCTACCAGCAGTGGGGATTGAGCATTAGAATGGTTTAGGTGGTAGGCCTATGGTGTTTCCAACTTAAAAGTAGTATAGAGCTGCAGAAGCATCTGTCAAGCATGATTCAGTGGTGGTCATTTCTGCATTAGGATGCTTTAGGCTGCTAGCAGCTCCAGAAAGCTCCTCTTCAGTGAGTCATTGCAGTCACCAACCTTGACACATACTTCAGGACTTACAGAAGTCTAAATGCAGAGTTCAAAACTGAGTATCCTGCCCTTTTTATAGTCTTTACCTCTGTTACTGCAATTGTCAATAGCTGTGCTTTTATTTTGAAGACCTTGCCTGATGAAGTTGAACACAGCATCTCTCAGCTCCTCCAGCATCACTGTGCCTCTCGAGGCTGCTGCACACCCCCTGGCTCCAGCAGCCTTGCCCGTGGCTGAAACACAGTGATGAAGTGACATGTCTCCTATGTCAGGAAAGTAATTACTTTTTCACCATGATTGTAGTCCTGTTCTTCCCTGTCTAATAGTACACCTCAAAGCCAGTGGTATCTAGCACCAGGGCTATCTTCTCATGGGGTAGAGGCAGTGGAACAATAAAGAACTGGGAAACATAATAAGGATGTTCAGCATGTAGAGGATTTCTATGCCTTTGCCCTCCTGTAGGATTTCTTCAAAGGCCAAGATTAATCTAACCATGCATTCCTTATAACATCTTGTTTATTGAAAGATAAAAAGTAAAAAGTCTTCCTTTTTACTCTGCAGGAGTTACTTCTTTTCACTAACAGTAATCCATTAAGACCAATCATGGAGAAAGTTACTTTGAAAAGATTTATTTTCTCAAAATTAAATATATTAATTTCATGAGCCATCAGACCTCAGCAGTTTCCCAAGGTAGAAACAAGACATGAAAGTGTCATTAATACTTAAAGAAAACAACAAAACAAAAACCAACCAACCAACCAAAAAAAAAAAACACCCCCCCCCCCCCCCCAAAAAAAAAAAAAAAAACACCAACAAAGCAACCGAAAAAAAACACCAAAAACCCCCACAAAACACCACACATTCGAATTTAGCATTTTAGATGGTTTATATTGACTGGTTTGGAAACAGTTGTTCAGGAGACAAAGCATGAAAAATGTTCTTTATTCATATGTGAGGTATGAAAGCAACTAGTTAATAGAAATTTTTTTCTAGGGTGACAGATGAAACAGTTCTTAGATTATGAAGTGATTTAATGTTAAAACTGAATCATGACAAATACAAATATTTTAGCAGAGGAGAAAGTCTCTACAGACATAAAATTGTTACAGAAATCAAGAAGGAAAACAGTCACAGGATCTCAGCAATTAGAAACTGATTTTTCCATAGTTCAAGCAATCTCTTTAGTTTTGGGAAACAATAAATTTTAACATGCGTAATGAACCTAAAAATTACTGAAAATCTTGACAGTCACTTTCACATATGATAGAGAGTAATTTCCACCCACAAAATTATCTAAGAGAGGAAAAAAAATATTTCTAGCAAGTCATGAAATACTACAGTATGTATTTAGGCAAAATCTTCAGGTAGCAGTGGTGAAAAGTGTACCGTCTCAGTGAGAATGCCATCATTGCGTTATATTTCATAATTCATATGATGTCAACCAAACTCTAGAAGGTACTTACTGAAAAAGCTTTTGGATTTTCATATTCAGGTCCTTTTGCCATGTCTCTGTGTCCTTTTCCATGAAGTCCTACTGGATAAAGTCAGCGTTAGCTTGTACAAGTCATTATTATCAACAGTGGTGTGCTAGTTCACACAAACAGACTATTCTATTGCACTAAATATCCTTTGTTTAGTGAATACACTTATATATTGCCATTCTTTTGCAACAACATGTAGAACTTCAGTAGCATATGAAAGTCTTTAAGCTCTACTTCAAATTATCAGACCAGCTGTTTCAAATATTTCTCTCCACTACAGAAGTGTCATTAGTAAAGTTGGATGACTGTTAGAGATGCATTCTCATTATCTCTCATTCTGATATTAAAAATAGATTTACATTAACTGCATCTTCTCCTTTTGTATGCTTACTTATTGTATTCACCGTCAGGAATTTTCAGAAATTTAGTGAACTTAAGATCATTCAACAGAGTATTTGCAAAATCTAGATACTCAGAAATTGAATGAACTGAACTATTGCAGAGGAACATTAAGGAACTGATTTTGTACAATTCATTTCAAACAAATAAAATAGTTATTTCAATATTTTTCTCAGTTCTGCATCTAATGACTAATAGTGATTTAGGGTCTACATAGATGCTCAGAAAAGCAATTCAGTAGTTCCATTACTCCATAGAGAGTGTGTAGAAAGAGGCAGTACGGGTCCAAACAATATTTACATCATATTCTGTTGTCTCATAGAAATCTTCTGTTGAAAAATCATGCCATGAAATGGAATTGCTCCTTTATTGTATCTCTCTTAATTGCTTAGCCCATCTCAAGGTCTGACAGGTCTAAATTTACCTACTGGAAGGTGGTACCCCTTCATCATCAGACCATGTCTAGGCTCTGGGCCCAGGAGGAACAAACCAGAGCTGCCTGTCCAAGTCCTCACTAATCCTCACTTCCAGTTATGGCACAGTTTTATGGGTTTTGTAGAAGGGACCAATCCCCCACATATAGACCACGTGATGCCTAGAAAATGAAAGGACACATAGCTTAACAAGCAAACCAGATCATCATCTCAGATGCAGCTGAGATGATGTAACTCCGTTTACCCCATACACTTACAGACATGATATTTGTAAACTCCTCATTTTAAAGTTTCAATATTGCCTACGTGTACTTTCCCAGGAGGCCGTTTTCAGAGGTGGTTTTCTGGGCTACAAGATGAGATTCATTGCAGATGTTTATATTAAGGCCAAGTGCCATGTTATGTCTTTGCAGTCATTGAGGAGAAAACAGCATTCCTATGACAAGATGCATCTCACCTATGAAAATATTTTGCTCAAGCATTTTGTCTACATTGCTTGCAGTATACATCATATGCAAGAAAATGCCTCATACAGACATGTGTACTGTAGCTGTTTAACATCTGGTGAGGTGGATTTCACCAGAGACCTTAGGACCTACCTAGAAACTAGGCACCCATAGAAGAAGGATCTGAGCACAATATTAGGTGCTGAGCTATCCTAAGATGGACGCTTCAAGGTTTCAAGGAGCTGACAGCATGACTGTGATAGGTCTCTACCTTCTTGATCCCCAGTAATAGTCACATCATAGCAGTGATGGAAAATAAACTTTTCTTGTGCGAATCAATCACCCTTCCCACAGCAAGGGCACTAGTGAACAGAGCAGGGTACAGACACAGCAAAGCTGTTGCCCCTTGCTCCCACACAGTCACTCATCAAGTGGTAAAAGGTTAAAGCTCTGCACAGTAAGACATACCTGCCCAAAATATACAGAGAGATGACAGGCTTTAGACTTTCGCCAAAAAATAGAAGAACTGTGTAACTATTTTAGGGTGAGCATAGTGCCAAAAAAGATACTGAACCGACATAAAATACTGACCAGTTTCTCTTCTTCAATACAAAATAACTACACACACACGCACAAATGCATGATACGCATTTTTCAGTAAGATCATACATGGTCTTTATTCTTTGAATTAGAATTGAGCATGAAATTCTAGAAAATATGTGAGATAAGAAATAAAAAAAATGAAAGGGTAAAATTAATTTTCTTTGCGAGCCTTTTTCATGCCTCATGCACATGTGCACCAGTACAATCACGTGCACCTTACACATCCGTGCAATGACTGCAAATTGTCTCCACAGCACCATCTATCGGTCTTTCCTTGACTGTAACACATAACTACAGAAAATACACACGTAGAAACTATACATCTCGGGGCTGAAGCAGTATAGCCGTATTCTCGGTATGCGTGTTCTTCCCTCTGCCCAGCCCAGCTTCTGTCACTCCTCTTCAGCTAAGAATTATGGGCACAATACACTGGAGTAATTGGGGAATATAATGGTATCCATTTATTTTAGGATAAATAGAAGCTCATTTTCTCAGAATTACTCATTAAGCAGTGTTCTAAGAATCTATACAACAAACTATCTTGCTTTTATGTTCCACATAGACAATTGTGAAATAAATTTCCATCAGAGTTTAACATCACTTGGAGAATATAATACCAAAAATGTAGCAGAAGACTCCATAAAGCGCTTTGAAATCCAGGAAGACAATTTCATGCTGTTGTCATACACAAAAAATTCAATAATAATTAAAAAAAAAAACAAATTAAAAAAAAAAAAAGGGAAAGCTACCAAAGCACTCTAAAAAAAAAACAAACAAAAAAAACCCGTGAGTCTCTTTTAGTTTATTTCTGCCTAGCTATGCAGAAGAGTAAAAATTCTGGAAAAAAAAAAAATCTATTAAAGGAAAGCAACTTCATTTTGAAACATCCTCTGATATCTTCTTGATATACGTCTCTTAATGTCATCAATATGACCTGCCATAAAAAAATATATATGAACATTATGCTTAACTGTTAGTGAGTCTTAGTATGCATAGCAAGACTTAAGCAGTCCTTTATACATAGAAATAATCCTCTTCCAGCACTTTACATACATAAAAACATCTTAAAACAAAACTCCCATACCCCTCTCCATTTTTATCTAAAATGCAGAATCAGTGCACCATCCACTCTAGGCAAGTCTCTTACTGTTGTTACTGCTTACAGGACATTTAATGGTTTTACAGGTGTTTATTATTTCTTCCTAAATACTGTATGCACAGTCATAATGGTGTGATAAAGGAGATTACCACATTGTAAGGAAGAAAACCAAGTCCCAGAAACAGCACAAAAGAAGTATTTACAAGGTAAGAAAAGAACTGATGCCTCAAGCTTGAAAATCATTTATTCCCTTCTTGTTCCATTGTCCATCTGCAAAATGAGTGAATTTTATGTGGTGTCTCAGGTTCTACACACTTTCAACACAACCCACCACCAAGCTGAACTTCTGTTATCCTTCAGATTGTAGAAAACAGATCATTAATATACTGCAAAAGCCATACATTTTTTAAAAACATCACCCTTTCTCACACATCAAAAGCATTAATGATGTAATTGTCTGGGGAAGAGAGAAGAATAATTATGGAGCTTTAAAGGCTTCATAGAATCATAGAATAGTCAGGGTTGGAAAGGACCTTAAGATCATCTAGTTCCAATCCCCTTGCCATGGGCAGGGACACCTCACGCTAAAACATGGCACCCAAGGCTCAGGCCTTGAACACCACCAGGGATGGAGCATTCACAGCTTCCCTGGGCAACCCATTCCAGTGCCTCACCAGCCTCACAGGAAAGAACTTCTTCCTTATATCCAATCTAAACTTCCCCTGTTTAAGTTTTAACCCGTTACCCCTTGTCCTATCACTATAGTCCCTAATGAAGAGTCCCTCCCCAGCATCCCTATAGCTCCCCTTCAGATACTGGAAGGCTGCTATGAGGTCTCCATGCAGCCTTCTCTTCTCCAGGCTGAGCAGCCCCAACTTCCTCAGCCTGTCTTCATATGGGAGGTGCTCCAGTCCCCTGATCATCCTCATGGCCCTCCTCTGGACTTGTTCCAACAGTTCCATGTCCTTTTTATGCTGAGGACACCAGAACTGCACACAATACTCCAGGTGAGGTCTCACAAGAGCAGAGTAGAGGGGCAGGATCACCTCCTTCGACCTGTTGGTCACACTCCTTTTGATGCAGCCCAGGAAAATAGCTTTATTCTCACCCTTATTCCAAGCAGTAAGTGTAGAAAACAGGGATGCATGCTTCAGTAACGTGCTATCCCAGGTATCTGATAGCCTTAAATTACTCCTGCTGTAAAAGAAATCCTTTTGGATATTTTGATTCTTAATCTTTCCCAAAGTGAATATTCTTTCCATTCACAAGCCTTATCTTTAACCTGAACTTCACCCGTTTAAGTTTAAACCCATTACCCCTTGTCTTATCACTACAGTCCCTTATAAAGAGTCCCTCTCCAGCATCCTTATAGGCTCCCTTCAGATACTGGAAGGCTGCTATGAGGTCTCCATGCAGCCTTCTTTACCCCAGGCTGAACAGCCCCAACTTTATGAGCCTGTCTTCCTGCAGGAGATGTTCCAGCCTCCTTATCATCCTCATGCTCCATGTCTGTCTTATGTTGAGGACACCAAAACTGCACATAGTACTCCAAGTGGGGTCTCACAAGAGCAGAGCTTAGGTAGTTAGTCTGTGATTTGTATTTAAAACAGACTTCCAAATAGAGGTCAAGCTAAAAATATGTATGCTTTATCAAAATGTTACTTAAAAAAATAGAGAAGTGATAAAACTGCCAAAAAACACCTTTAGGACAGGATTCAGTTGGCTGGTGCCAACTTTAGGCACTATGGAGCACCTGGCTGGTGAGACTTCCCATCTGTTTCTGTGGGTAGGTGTGGATCTGCTGTCAGGCTGGGGTTATATCAGGTAGCCCACACTACCTTGCAATACCCTAAGGACTCTAAACCAGTGCTAATGTTAGGCAACCAAATTCCTCAGTCGAAGCCGTATTATCTTAAACCACAATAAGCACAAGTCAAATTCCTGTGCTGGCAGGCACTACTGACCTGATGGTTTTTATGGGTGTCTATCCAAAAGGAAGAATTCCCCATTTTCAGATGTAAAGGCCATGACAGAAACTGTATTTGCTCTCTTTAGCTACATATGCTTCCAAAGTTGAATCATGCTGTTGAAATGAGAGTGCAAACAGATTGGCTGCATGTCTTTCTTAAAAGCATGAAAACTTAGTTTCCAAAAATATCACCTATAAAAAGGGGTACAGTAAGTTTTGGACAAAAAAATGTCTCCTTATAGATGCTCAGAGAATCTTAAAATAGGAAAAAAGCTTCTCTTAGAAAAAGGTTCACGTGTTTCAAAGATAAGGATTCCACAAATTTCTCATGTGATGTCTTACAGTGTTTAACTCTTTTTATAGTTAGAAACATCCTACGTATATATACTTAAGGTTTTCCTTGATAAGACAAAAAAATGATACTTCTGGTGAACGTGTTAGCTATCTGTTTACAACTGTCTTTTACACAACTATAAACTATGTAATATAACTTAAAGGTATCTTTTCTTATGCAGAACAAGCCCAGTTGGAATATTTCTGAGGGATCACATTACCTTATTATTCACGATGCTCACCTCTAGGCTTCCTGCAGCTTATTTTTTACACCACTGTCAAGCATCAGGTCCAAAGTTGATGCAAAGTGAGAGCAAAACAATGATTTCTCATATGTTATGCTCCTGCTAATACACTCTGAATGACTACTGCTTTCTTGCCAATATCACTTTTTTTGCAACAGTTTCTCATGGCTGACTCTCTCTCTCTGAATGTATGTTCCATTAAAACCTCCAAACTTTTTCTACCAGCCATCTATGTCACCACCTTCTTTTTTTAAAGTGTTGTTCTGTGCTATTCTCATTCCTATTATTTCAAACTCCCTTTTATCAGATCTGAGGGGTATCCATCTTTGAATTCTCATCTGTTCTGACCCATTAAGGCAGAATAAAATCTAGTTACGTACTCTAAAATCACACTTTTACAATTTCAAGAAAGGTCTCCTGGATTTGTTCCTTTTTTAATTATTATTTTTATTTTATTTATGATTTATCATGTGTATAAGATGTCCAACCACCTCTTTTCCCAAACTGATTTGAGGTAAACCTCTCTTTTGAAACCCTGTTTTTTCTTCCCTTAAACATTTGTAATGTATCTGCCTTCTCCTTTAGAAGATCATGAGCACTTCTTCATAATGTAATGTCTTCTCCTTTTCCCAGCCTTTCTTTCTTGAACAGCCTGTACTCTTTTCAATCAACACTCCAACCCTTTGATTTATCCTATGAAGTCTCTGTCTTGCCAATTAAGTTATAGCTTTGTTTGTGGAGCAGGACATCTTGTACTTTCTGTTTATTTCACATACTCTTAGAGATAGCCAAAATGTCTGGCTAGTAGCCCTGGAATCCTGCCTGTTGTTTCCTTTTATCTCTCAATTGAAAGATCCCATTTGTATTCCAGATTTCAGGTCCTATGCCAGGTTACCAACCTTATAAATACAGACAGGTAAAGGTTCAACTCTTTCAGAAAACAAAGAAGGGATCATTGCTTATGTTTTCCTTCTACTCTTCAACAAACTTTGCTATGCCGCTGCTGTCTTAATGCATTTGCTGTGTAATTGTAAGGATCAGGATTCCATTATCTGATTTTGTGTGTCTGTAATGCTGGTATAGAGCATTCTAGTGTGGATTCAGGTGCCTGTGCATGGGTGTCCAGTGCCCTGTGAGATGTCACACAGTCTAGTCTAACCTCCAGAAACGTACAGGTCAGCTGTAAGATGAGTTCCTCAGCAAGGCAAGGCAAGACAAAAACTATCTGTTCACTTTCTGCAGCTGCCTTGGATAGCCTTGGGAGCATCAAATAGCATGAGGAACTTAGAGACTATTTAGCTCATCCAGAAAACAAAACACCCATTTAAAGCTGAAATTTTCCCTAGGCTTCTATGACTGTATTGAATATATTTCCATTGACTTGATGGGTGGTTAAGACATTCAGCGATTCAAATGCATACACCTAAATTTAGCTGCTTCTAGTCTCGAGCTGAATCCCACTATAGCACTGGGTTTGATCTGCTAGACCTGTGTCTTCCTAAAACCCCTACAGCAAAAGAAAAATCTCAAAAAATGTAACAGCTGGGTTTTCTGAAAGAATGTAAGTACTTACTGGGAAGCACAGACATCTCAAACTAATCATGGAGGACAAAACTAAATGGCTTTGTAAAACACCAGAATTTAATGGATGTCATTCTACTATTTGTTTAAAAATTGCAAAAGAAAGCAGTGAACCTTAGTAGACCAACTGCCACCCTGATGTCAGAAGAATAAGCTTAAATCATTCCAAAACTCTGGGCAGGAGAAGAAAGGAGAAAGAGTTTGCATCATGTCAGTAAAAATAACAGATGTGAATTCTGGAGAACTGACACAAGTAGGTAGGTAAAGAAAGTTTAATTGCTTGGTGTCTACTAAAATGATGAATTGTTGGGATTTAAATGGTAATGAAATGGGAAGTCTGCCTGGAATTCGGCCGACTTCTAATGTAACTTGCAAAAATAAAATTAAATATCAATTTAGCTGCCTATAAAGCTAAGGAACCTGCTTCTATCTATAAAACTACAACCCCAAATATCCCCTCACCTCAATAATTTGTAAATATGGAAAAAAGTCAGACAAGGACCTGCTTGTCGTAACTTGAAATTAAGGTTGAGCAAATACCAACATTTGGTATTGGATTTTTTTTTCCCAGTAGTTCACTTCTGTAGGAATCTATATATTTTTTATTGTTTTTTAACCTTTAAATGAAAAAAAGCTAAAAAAAGAAAAATATAATTCAATATTCTAGTTGACCTGGCATAGAAAAAGAGCCTGAGTCTAAAAGGTCCCCCAGCTGAGGTCAGTACTTGCCTCCTCTGGATTAATGTCTTTTCTTCTACTTCTCCTTTCCCTTGCATGTTCCTGCCTCTCTCTTCACTCGTGACCCTTTTCCCCTACTAAGCCTTCACAAGAACAAGAACAATTTCTGCACTAATAAATATTTCACACAAAAATGAAGGATTTCTGCTTTTCCCCTCCCCCCTGCTTTCACAAGTTGTGCTCTTCAGTCATTCAATAAAAGGAATCTCTTTTTGTCAAGTGTTGGAAACTTGAGTTTCGACTAATGGTATTTAAGTACATAAATGGCCATATACTGAGTTATGTGGAAGGCACGACTTAATAGTATGGAATGCCTGGTGTGGGCTGGCAAGTATAATTTACAACTTGCAAAAAGTTCTGGCTGGAAGAAGTGCATGGCCTGTAACAATAGAACTAACAGAATTATCTTGTTACAGATTTCATAAATTAGATTAATACAGAGAAAAAAAATAACAATCCTTATGCTTTGTGACAATGTAGTCTCCAAAACAAACAGTAAACTTTTTAAACTGTAATGTAAGATACTATTGTACTGTGTGATCTAACATTTTATATCATTGCTAATGATGAACAGATCAGTAGAACCATAATTTAAATCACACGAAAATTCTAGAAACCTGAGGAAATCTTCCTCCATAATCCTAAAGGAATAAAAGTCAATATGATTTTTTTTAATTAATTGGCTAAGATTATTTTAAATAATTAATTTTCCTTCTTATGTGTAAATCTCCATCTTAGTGAAAAATTGATAATCTTTTAAACTTTCATGCTACTAGTAAGAAAAGCTGTCATTAATACAAAAAGAAAAGATGCTGAGAATAGGAATATTATTGGACGTTTTACCTGGTACTGACTGAGCAAATCTGGTTAAAATTTCTGCATAGCTTTTACTTTCCTCTTTCAAAATAATGAGCCATCTCTCCATATAAGGCAATTCAGCTTTAGTGGTTTGGGTAAAGTTATGAGGATTCATACCTGTTGCAGGTGTTCTTACCTGTACCTATCAATATTAGAAGGGTAAATCAATTAGCGTTTTCTAAATGCTCCAACTTTCCCTTATTTTTCAAGCTGCCTTTAGTATTTTATTTTTTGTTAGTAGTAGTACAGGAAATGAAACAACAGATACACCCTAGTGATATTTGCACAAACTGCAAGAAAAAGGAGAAGACCTCAGTCTGCTTGATATTTTGGATATATAAGATTTAGCTGAATTGCAAATGGTCAGCTGCAGGGCATGCATCAGTAAGCGTGCTGAGGAGGATTGTATAACGTGTGGGAAGAATAGAGAAGATCCCAAGGCAGACTCTAATTTGGTGGGATGCAGTGAGTAAATTACAGGAAAGTCCAGCCATTCTGTTGCCATATAACCTCTAAAACAATGTGATGTGTTTCACAGAATATTTTCCCCCCTATACCTCACTCTCCCTGCCACAGTGCTTACTGCTGCAAAATAACTGGCAGCTACCTATGTGCTAGGAATAAAATATACTACCATACACTCAGAGCATTGCAAAGATCCAGACCCCACTGTCCTGAATCAGAGAAAAAAGAATCTATTTACTTAATTTTCATCTGAGTAATGCTGCAGAAATTTTTATCTGAACATTAGTTTAATCGGGAATTATAAGCATTGGCAAGACCCACAGGAGACTGCTAATGGGTTGTTACATGTAAAATGCCAGAAAGCATAAAGTACATAGATAGTGCCATGTTGCATTCACCCCTGAAAAGAAGAAATGTCACAAAGATGCACATAAAAAGGCAAAGAAAATACTGTTAATTATAGAGGTGTCTGCTCGTAAAAAAAAAAAAATAATAAAAATTAAACATTGCACTCAAAACGGAACTTGGCTTCTCAAGATCTAGTAAGGAAATATATAGGGAAAAAACCACTCTGCTCTGGGACATGAACAACATATCCTTCTGAAAGGAAGTCTTGCCTGTAGTTCCAATATGTAGTAACGCAGTGCAATCTTGGTAATGCTGATAGCATGCACAAGGGGTACAAATTACAGAATCATAAAATGGTTTGGGTTGGAAGGTACCTTAAGGATCATTTAGTTTCAACCATAGGCAGGGACACCTTCCATTAGACCAGGTTGCTTAAAGCATATTCCAGTAATAGGTAAATCAGCTCACACTAACAATTACAATGCAATCTAGTGTGGTGTGGCCTTTCCCATGTTTCACTGTGGTCTCTCAGGCTGACTTTGTACTAGGGTGCCTCTCCTTACTCAATTATCTCTCCTTGCCTTTGTCTAGAGGTGCATGTGTGAGTCAACGTGTGTGTGTGTTGCATACATATGCATGCACATGTGTGTGTGCTAGAATGACTGGCTCAGCTTTCCAAAACAGCTGCTTCTGGCATTTGATCTGTATTTGAATGAACATGAGTGGATCTCACGAGTTCAACTAACATCTCTCAGGAAGAGTGACCTGTCACAGCATACCTGTATTGCCCATAGCTCAGCAGCACTCAGTAGTTTGCCGAGTAGCTCCCCAAAGGCACTACATTTCTGCTGAAATCTTAACAGTAACTAGGTGGGGGCATGTGTAAAATATGTGTGCCAGTGGTTCACACAGCAGACTGATGCAGAGGTTCGATGCTGCAACTATTCACATCCCGGAGATGGCATTTTCACCGCTCAGCGCCTGCTGCACTTAATGCTGTGTAGCTGCATCCTTTCCTTTTCCTCTGCTCCCCGCGGAGGTCTGGTGCCTGTGCCATCAGCTGCCGTCCGGACTGGTGTAGCTGGCAGATCCTTAACATTTGCTGTAACGGCATTTGCAGGCTCGCCTGCTTCCTCAAGCGCTCCACGGCTCAGTGAGCTGAAGTCTCTGCCACAAACACGGGTGAAGCTCAGCACGACGGATACTTTTGCTCTGTTCATTTTTTGCACACACAGACACACAGCTTGTTTCACCCCCTCCTCCTCCGCGGGAAGCAGCTCCTACAAGGAGACGGGAGAAATCAGAAGCGGGTGGCGTGCTGCCTCGTGCTCTCTCGGCAGGCGGGGCCTGGGGCCGGTAAGGGGTGCTCTCCCAGGCGGCGGCGGGACACCGGGGACTCTGCAGGCGGTGGCAGGTGACCCGCTAAGCTCCACGCCTGCACCGTGTCCAGAGCCAGCATGGGGCAGAACCTAAACGCGTCTCAAAAAACGGTCTCCGCCCTTTGCGTACCATTTCTGATCTCGTGCATTTAAATTCTGCCCTATTTTTTTTAGGGAAAGGACAAGTAAAGTGAAAAAATGGTGTCTAGCCTCATCCCGTCCGCTCCTTTATAATGAACCCGGGCTGGGGCTCGGTCCCGCGCAGCCTCCCGTTACCGCCCAGGCCGACCTGACCCCGCTGCACCGGGCGCGGCTGGGGCAGCGCAGGGGCAGCGCAGGGGCAGGGAAGCACCGCGGCCTGAGCCTCGGCTGGGCGGCACTAGCAGAGCCCTCGCCGAGCCCCAGGCAGGAGCATCCCGAAAGCTACCGAGACCAAAGCTCTGCTGCGGGCTGGAACTCCCGCTGGAGAACCGCCAGCGGCAGGCAAGGGAGGGCTCACAGAGCCCCTGATGCGATCGCGTGGAGCGGTCTCGGTCTTTCCCCGCTGCAAAGAGGTATGCTAGCAGACTTTCCGTGGAGCCGGCCGCAGCTCGGTGCTGAGTCTCAGCGATCCTGTGCGGCTCATGTCCTCGGCTCAGCTATGAGCCCAACTCCGGGTCTAGGTGCACGTTCTCCCGGGGAGGCATCTGGGTGAACACTGAGCCGCTCAGCACCCACGAAGGGGCAGAGCGGCCGCGGCTACGGCCGCGGCAGTGCGCGGAGCCCAGCGAGGTGCGCGGTGCGCTCGCAAGAAGGCGCTGTCGGGCAGCTCCCCTGCGTCCGCGGGGGGCGGTAGGGGGCAGCGCGGCGGTGGCGGCGGGCGGCGGGAGGGCGGGGGGGCGTGAGACAGCGGTTGCCGCCGGCTGAGGAGGGAGCGTACCGGCGAGGAGGAGAAGCCCTACCGTTTGCCCCTCTGCGCTCCGTTCACCTCGAGTTCGTGTTTCCCCTCCCCTCGCCTCCCCCCTCCCCATGCTGCTCAGCCTGCGCTCCGGAGGGAACGGTCGCATTGGAGGGAGTCGTTACTTTTTACAGCCAGCATGAGGCTCCCCGAGGGAGTAAGGAGATGCCGCGCTGAGCAGCCGGGAAAGAATCTTCTTCTCAGCTGTTGCACCGGAGCCAGGCGGCAGGCGCGGTCCCCGCGGCTAGAGGCAAGGGACAGCCGCTGACTGGTGGGCCTGGGAGTGCCTGCACGTGCGGCGAGCATGAAGGAAATAAAGTAAAACCGGGGAGAAGTGGCTCAAGTGGACAAGAGCCAGTGAAATAAAACAAACACCTCTGAAAGGGATTTATTTCACAGTAAGGGATTGAAGAGGGTGCTACTTCCAAGGGAAAATGTGACCTGTTTAAAACTGTTGAAGGAAGATGCCGGCTGTCAACGCATGCACCTAAACCAAGTAAGTGCTAGTCAAGTTTGATATGTTCTCTTTATGCATCTGTGATTACTTTCTTGTCCCTCTGCAAAGACATTAAAAAAAGTCCGCAGGAGGGTCCGAGGTAACTTTTGCGCCGACGCAAGCACAAAGCGAGGTCGTGCACCTCCTTGTTCTCAGTCCTGCAGAGCATTTACATTTAAGATCCTTTTCTTGTACGTAATAAGCAGGGTTTTTCCTTCTCAGCCACCGCGGCGGGAAGCAGCACCCCTCGGTAGCCGGTGAGGTGTGACACCTGCAGGGACTCCGCTGCAGGACAGCGGAGCGCCGGTGCAGGCGGCAGGAGGGCGCCGGGGGACCGGGAGGACCAGGCGGCGCAAGGGTCGGCTCCGAGTTTGCCATCAGCTCTGGGCCACGGGGAGGGCGGTGCAAGTGAGGGCATCGCAGGCGCCGGGGGACCCGAGTGCATCCGGCCCCCGGCAGTGCCACAGAGTGAGTCGCCGTCTGGTGCAGAGTGGGGGGTGAGAGAAGGGAACAGCGCTGCCGTGCCCCTCACCCCGCCGCGGGGAGCCAGCAGCCGCAGCTGGGGTGCCCCCCCGCTGTCCCCACCGCCGAAGAAGACCCTTGGGAAGGTTTAGGTGCTGCCAAGAAGCCTCCGGGGGGACCTGGAGGGTGGCGAAATGCGGGTAGATAGGAGGAGAGCACTCTCAAACGAGCCATGGGACGGCTCACGGAGTACATAAAGTGCTGGTGGGATTCGTCTCCGCGTGGGGCTTACACTTGCAAGATCCGGACTTGAGGCGATTGGACAGAAGCCGTAGTCCTGCTGGAAAGAAGCAGCTGATGCTCTGGAGATTTAGATGCTGACAGAACACCACACTCTGCAAAGGGCAGAACTGTGAAATTAGCTGCAATTGGCAAAACCTGCAGCCTTGTTAATCTAATGTTTCCCTGTTTTTTTTACAGGAAATGTCATTTGTGCGTTTCTGTTTTACTGGAATCAAATGAAAGATTTCCTGTTAGCATGGCAACCGAAATTTATATTTCTCTAATTGTGCCTCATAAGTGAAATGGCTCTTCCAATACTAAGACACCTTTTTAGGTGGAAGTAAATAAAACACTTTACAGTTTGTGTTTCTCTTCCAAAGAATGGGTATTCCTCAAAATAATTAATGAAAAAACATAAACCAGATATTGGACCTTGGTTTCATCTGAGAAGGAAATACTTCTTTTTATAAGAATACAGATTTTCTCATATAGGCAGAACAGGGAATAGTTTATCGTAAGCCCTACACACTAAACAAATGCTGACACTACAGCACCTTCAAATCCAATCTACTTGAAATTTCAGATTTAATTGTTCTGCAGTGTCATAGCATGTTTCAGTGTTTACACTACTTTCTTCAAAGCCCAGACCCGGGCAGTTTAGCAAGGTTATCTATGTAAACATACAGATTGTGATGATTAACATACAGAATGTGATAATTCATTCACATAGGCAAGAGTTCTGTGTACACTCAGAGAACCCAGGGACTGCAGAGGGAGACTGCTTTAGAACTGTTGGAATAGGAGAAATTCTGGACTTACAGAAGACCTGAGTTTATACCCTTTTTTTAGGCAAGACTCAGAAATAGGCTTTTTCACTGAAATCAGCTGAAACTCTCATGGTACGGTTTGTTTTTCCCTTGGTGTTGCCTTCTGTACTGAAAAACCTTGCGTTTGCTTGAAGAAGGATGTGGGTTCTTTACTGTAGTCTTTCTTCTTTTTCTTCAGACTTAGGAACAGATGAGACTGTATTTGGAAACAACAAACCAAAAATATGCCTGTCTTTTAAATTCAACTTCAGCCACTTACTCTGACGCTATATATAGTAGTCATTGCGCTTAAAATAGCTCCAGAAATAAATTCCATTTCTTATCTAATTTTATTTAGAATCAAATACTGCTAGCTGAAATTTAAGTTAATTGAGGTCAGTACAGATTTAGTATGATTTTGCTTATCTTTTTGAGTATGCCTGCTGAAAATACTGGGTCCCAGGCAGTATGGTTCCACTGTCAGTGAAAGTGGATTTGCATTAGTCCAGTGTGGAGAGCCCACCAAGTATGTATTGGAGGACACACACAGAGAAACCTCTTAAGGGATTATCTTTCACCTCTGTGTATGTGTATATTGCCTTACTTAAATGACAAGTAAAAATGAGCATGACTGCTGCTCTCCACACTTGACACCTGTCTCCATGCCAGTACACTGTTGAATCTGTTAGCTTTTTCTGGGACTTCATTTATTGAGGTGAGGTAGCAAAATCAGCAGAGAATATCCTGTGCAGCATCTCTTTGTGCCTCTGGTGATTCCAGTAATCAGTGCAAAAAGTGACTGAATTCCTTTTGAAAAGGATGGCTAAGTCACCATGGATTGTTTTATGGAAAGATAACATAGGATCAGTAAGAAAAGACTGTTATAACCTGTTTCGAAAAAAGCAGGCAAGAATAGAGGAAACATTGTTCTATTCAGACACGTAATGGCTTTATGAGTGTCAGATTTACTGTTACCTTTTTCTGTTCAGATCTAACTTGTGCTGGTTTATATTGTGGTTATTTTATCAAATAATTTAAACTACTGAAAGCTGGTTGAAGATAAAACTTTGTGTGTAAATCTTCCATCACCATGTTTTCTGGCAACAGACAAAATTCCAGGAAACATCTCTTTTAGAAGCCCTGAATCCATTGAGGAAGATAAGATACACTTGCCCTTACTTTACTCCACTGATCCTGTCTTAGGTAGTATAGCATAGCATTAATATAACACCAGGAGCAATGCTGTCAGGATCCTCATGTCCACTGTGATTTGTTGCTGCAAAACAAATTCACCTGACTAAATACATATTCATTATTACAGTTTTATATAATGAACACAGAGGGAGGCTGAGCAGATTAAATCTTTTTTGTAACAGATATTCATGCAAAAATCCTTCATATGTGCATTAGCTTTAAGTCAAAAAGAATTTGAAACCATTAAAAGATGAACACCTGACAGACTTGCTTTACATAGTGAAGTTTTCAAATAAATTAAAGGGTTTTAATGTGCCATACATAGAAAAGCAACCAATAAATTAATATTATGTATTATATCAGCTTTATCTGAGAGTTTTGAGTTGGGTTTTTTCTCCCTTCAAACTTCTGTTTTGGTTTGAAATCTCAAAGTACTCCTTCCACTCTTCTACAACCACTTATTTCTAATTTAGATAGTGACTGGTGTGAGACAAATACTGAAAACATCCTTGGATAAAAATAAGCTATTTTTCAGCAAATGTGGGCTGAAGCGGAACAAGAAAAGTTCCTTCAATTTAAGTGAATTTTACATATGTCTAAGTGTATGAACCATTCAAACTTAGCCTCCAAAGTGTGTCAGATTCTGCAGGGGCTTGGTCACTGAGCCTGTACTCAGTATACTCATCTGAAAAGCTTCTTCCATATCTTTGCATTTCACATGGACCGTTTGAATGTTATGATAATAGTATCTGGTATCTTATGCAATGGGTGAAGAAGGGAACAGTAGATGGAAAAAGATTTTTCACTGGGCTTTCCCGAGACAGAGATTACAGGATTATTCTGGAGATACTTTCCACATATAACTGAAAACTTGTGAGGAACAAGCAGCCTTTCCCTGGGAGGCAAAGGCCCCTATCCTGCCACTGGTGCATGGACAGTCAGTGCACAGCAAGCCCTGTGATGGTGCTCCTAAGCTCTTCCAGTCGTAGCTCAGCACATGCTGGTTTTCCATGACACACAGTTTTTTTCTCTTTAGTGATTCCTTCTGATACTAGTTTTAAGGACAAAACCCACATCTTTCCTTGGCTCGGAGAACTGTAATGCTTATGCTACCTGCATTCACACCTAAGAATGGACTGGAAAAACAGATAGCGGGGTCCCCATGTTCTCTGCATGCCATCTAGTCACGCAAAACACAGTTCAGTTGACTTACAGCTGTCACTCTACGAGGACAGCAGTCTCCCATAGGTCTTGTAGCATACAGGCTAGCCTTTTGTGGCTACATCTGATACCCTGAGCTGACATAAAACACCTATTCATCAGCTCTTGAGGTGAACCTATAGTGGCTCTCTTCTGGAAAGAGGCAGAAGCAGAGAGTGAACCATGCTCTGTATTTTTTATTTTCTTTTTCATTTCGTTTAGAGCAGAACAAGCATCCTACAGAAGTGCCTGTGTCTCTTTTCCTAACTATGCAGCAAGACCCAAGACAAGGAACCTTCTTAAGCTAGGTTAGCTGAATCCCAGCTGTACAGAGCAGGATGTAGTGGCACAGCATAAAGGTTAAGTAAGCACAGAGGTCAGTAAATCCAGGACAAATGGTTGCTATAATCAGAATAAAATGCACTTTAAAACCCCCCAAACAAACCAAAACACATATACACATGCATGTGCTCCAAACTGCTGTGCTAACTTTGAAACAATCTGTAAATAGCATGACTTCATAACTGCCTTTTGGGTGTATACTGCTGAGAGTTTGCCAGCTGCCACCTCTGCAATTCAGTTTCCTTACACAAGATTCTTCAAAACATATAAACTTATGTAAACTGCCAATAATTACCTAAACCACTTGTCACTTTTCAGCTCAGGTGTCTGGTTCTTATGTCCATCAGAGAGAGCAACAGCTGCCAAAGAGCCAACAATTTTCTCAGTGAAGGCCAAATGATGGGGACGATTACTAACCCAGGTCATAAAGCATGAGAGGAGTGTTAATACATATCATCTGTATCCAGCCCAAAATGTATGGTGAGAAGTTGACTTGTCTGGAGAGCTTTGCTGCTCCTTATGACAGTGATGTGGGCATTCTGCTGGTAAGGAACTTTGTGCAGTATGCTCCATGTGGGATCAACTAAGAATCCAAATTTCTCACTTTAACCATGATTTAAGCAAAGTACGACTCACATCAGAGGAGGTTAGCAGTCCTAGGAAAATCAGTGCAGTTCTGTGTTTATTAAATTAATGGACACGCTTTTTCCTGTGTTCTTTCTGTGCTGCCCAAAATGAGGGGGAAAACACTAAAGGATTCTATTTTGAAGATGAGATCTGTAATATTCTCTATCATTCAGATGTCTTTAGCAGATCGGATCTGAGAGTACTAGACCAAGAAGAGAGAGCACCAAATTTACTCCCAATGAAAATTCCATTGTCTTCTGTATTTTTTCTAAATTTTATATAATTTTAGTTTGTATTTGCCACTACATATTTTATTTCATACATTGATTTGCTCCTATAGTTTCCATTATAAACAGTAGAACAGGCCAGTTTACTTCTGAGTAGAGGAACAAACAATAGGATTGTAGCAGAAGATACAGGGTCATGGTTTGTCTGATTTAAGATTACCTGCAGTACATGTGTATATAGTAATTTATGTCAAAAACATTTTTGCTGACAGATCTCGAAAAGCTCTAAGGAATTTTTGCACCAAAGATCAGGGTTTTTTTTTCACGTAGCCACCACAAATTTGATTGCTGGCTGTAAACCAACCATCTGTGATCCTTATATAGTCACTGGAGAGAGACAAAAACCTCCAGTGGACAAACTAATCCACCTAATTCATAAACCTGACATAGCGTGGGAGGAATCAGGTATTTATTGTTGCTGATTGTTGTTGGTTTTCACACAGCTAAAGTAAGGCAAGATGAATCACTCCTTAGTGGTATCAGAAAATAAAAACACTTATTCAGAGGGGACAGAAAATAGACGTCTGTTTTCTTCTAAGGTATCTCAATGTCATATTGACCAGAATGGTATTGATGCAGATACTGTAACAGCAGCTAGATGACTACAACATAATTCAAATATCCCCTTGTCTGTTCTCAGAGATTTTAAGAGTTTGTGGTTGGATTGGGTAGCTGAAATACAGCTTGTAGCTGTGCCAAGGGAAATAGGAGTGTCAACCAGACCCTTGTAAAAGAAGAACACACAGTTCTGGGTGCTCATATCATGCCTCCTGTGTGTGCAGGGTGTCTCTCTCTGTGAGAGAACATGCTGCATCTGAGGAGCAAGGGAATGTAAGCACAGATTCTCTTTAAATGCTCTCAACATTGCCATTTCCACAGTGTACCGTAGTCTACTGAGTACATAATTACAACAGAAATTAGCTTTTAGAGATGACATAGTTGTTTTAATCTCTGTCCATGTGAAAATGTTATTATCAAAGCACTTCACAATAAATCCTGCTACGCTTCAGCACTGACTGCTACATACATCCTGCCTATTTCCACTGGACTGGAAAATAACTAAAATATCCCATTTGGGCTTTGCTTATACTGACAATATTTTGTTTTAGATTGGGAGAGATGTTTGCCTTTCATGTTTGATGATAATCACCTAAAGCGATTAGAGCTGCAGTCAGTTCCTTGGACTTGTTTATGCTGGCATGATGAGTTTGGTTTGTTCTATAATATGTTTGTACCTCCAAAACCTTCAGTTTCAGAAACATTTGCTTTTCCTATGACGACTTCAACTATCTAGCAGATACCCTATAGAAGGAATTTTGGTCATGAGTAAAGCCAAAAACAAGTTGCCTGTGGAACAGTTGTCTGATTTGCCTTAAACTTCTTAACTAGAAAACCATTATTCAAAAGACAGTAACTGCTTGTCTTTGTATTCATCTAGACACTGTAACATCAGACCTCTGAGTCAAAGCTAGTCTTTATGGCTTTTAGAAAGAACCTAGTAACTATGTAGGGTGATTCATGTGACCTATCTTGAAGAAAATTAATTACCCACTGCAGGGGGTGCCATTTCTTTCCGTTTGTAATAAAGGAATACTGAGGTGACAAAACAGCCTTGGATGTCAGTGTTTTGGATTATTAGATTAGCAAATATGAATCTCACCTTAATTTTTGAAATGTTTTCAATCGAAGTACTTAATTGTGCCACATAATTACTAATAAAGATTCCTAATTCTATTATGAGGAATATGTTATACTAATTTTTTAAAACTAACTAGGAACCTGTCATCTACATCACAGAGATCACATTGATGTTGAAAATTGGTAGCATAGGTAGGTATTTGTACTAAGTCCCGGGCTATAACTACTCATGTATTTTCTTGTAAAAAGCAATTGCAAAATAATATTTTGAACTGGCAACTTAGATAAAAATATTTTATTCATTATTGTTTATCTTAGTGATATTAACTTCAAGCATATTTGTTTATGCACTGAGGCCAGTTGTACCAAATACTGACGTGATTTGGGATGATTACATTTATTGCTGCAGAGTCTTTACACAGAACTAGACTTTCTAAACTTTCACATAACTTTTAATTAATTAATTAATTTATTTATTTATTATTTTTTTTTAGGATTTGCTCTTTCCGCAATGCTTTAAAAAAGCACAGTGAGCAAGGGCTTGAATCTTGAATCTCCTTTCTTTTGAATATGTCTTTGACCACAGGGGAGGGAAGAAAGGGATGCTCAGTGAGCTGGATTTCATTTCAGTACTTGGGCACTACTCCAGCCTCAGAGCTGCACTGACTGAACTGAACTAAATGACAGAACACACTGGATTTTGTAGGGATGGGTTAGGATAAAAGAAGGATTTCTCTCTCATCCCCTGAGTGCTTCGTTATAATTCATTTCCTAGAAACTACCCTCATTTTGCTACTGCTTCGTCTGTCTTTAGGCCAGGTAGAAGGTTTCTTCCATCTGAAGAATTCCATTGGGTTAACCATGGACAGGATCTAGCTTTTTAGATCTTTATAATTAAAAAAATGTATAAAATAGGATCTGGATGTATGCCTTCAGTCCATTGTGCATTCACCTTTGTCCCTTATTAAGACTGTATTTCAGCCTTGAGCACTGCCAGGGATGGAGCATTCACAACTTCCCTGGGCAACCCATTCCAGTGCCTCACCACCCTAACAGGACAGAATTTCCTCCTTATATTTAATCTAAACTTCCCCTGTTCCGAGTTTTAACCCATTACCCCTTGTCCTGCTGCTACAGTCCCTAATGAAGAGTCCCTCCCCAGCATCCTTATAGGCCCCCTTCAGATACTGGAAGGCTGCTATGAGGTCTCCACTCAGCCTTCTCTTCCCCAGGCTGAACAGCCCCAACTTCCTCAGCCTCTCTTCATACGAGAGGTGCTCCAGTCCCCTGATCATCCTCGTGGCCCTCCTCTGGACTTGTTCCAACAGTTCCATGTACTTTTTTATATTGAGAACACCAGAACTGTACACAATTCTCAAAGGTCTCAAAAAGTGAAGTGTCTTGCGTTACCCAAAGTCCACATGTCAGGGTCCTTTTTTTCAGAATGAATTATTGCTGATTAATAATTCTTCTCAGTGATAATACACAAGCAGGCTTCTCTTAAAAACAAGGTTTGGCTGATTTTGGGCAAGATAGAAAGGGTGTAAGTGGGATTTTGAGGAGGAGAGATGTTGGCATTTCAAAGCAAAAATGGACAAAAGAGTAGGTGTTTTCATGTCAAAGCTGTCAATGAGGGACAATGATCATGACTGTTGAGAGACACTAGCACAATCAAATAGGTCAGCCCATGATCATATTCTCCATGATGTTCCCATTCACAGTTAGATAACAGACATCTTTCAAGGCTTCATTTCCTTCTGGAAATATAGGGGGCTGGTAGACCAATTATACCAGGACAATATGACTCTTCAGTCATCTTATTTTGTTAGCATTTTCTTGTCTAATTGCCCATTTACTGTTATTTTAACATGATCAGAGGGCTGGAGGACTGTTCCTATGAAGACAGGCTGAGAGAGTTGGGATTATTCAACCCAACTGAACTGGGGTTATAGAAGTGTTCCAAGGCCAGGCTGGATGGGGCGTTGAGCAACTTGATCTAGTGGAAGGTGTCCCTGCCCATGGCAGGTAGGGTGGAACTAGGTGATCTTTGAATTCCCTTCCAGCCCAAGCCATTCTGTGATTCCATGATTCTCTTTAACCCTTTGCTGAAAAACAAAGCCTATCATAAAAATTACCTGGGCTTAGAGAAATATGAAGATCACAGGTGAATTTAAAATTACGGTAATGGGCACTATAATGTGAAACTTTACAAAATACAGAGTGAAACAATTGTGCCTTCTCATCCATCATACATGCATTGGTTCAGATGGAAGATGTAATTTTGAAAATTTGCCGCTTTGGTTCCGAGAGAATTATAATGCTCTGGCAGCTTCTTGTTTCTTCTTAATAATTTAGCAGTTTATGAAAAATATATTGTGTCTCCTTCTGCACTGCGATACAGCCGATGCAGTTACAAGCTGTGGAGAATCTAGTTCAAAACTGTGCTGCTCTTGAGTATTTTAGAAAAATATGTAGGCCTAAAACATTAATCTGTTTGCTGTCATTGCCATGGCTACAACCTGCATCTGCCCTCTGTAATGTTGGGATGGCTCTCAATCATTTTCTTCATTCTCTATCTAAATATTTTTTTCTGTTGCAGTTCACAAGACTCATACATTGATTCATTCATTGATTCATACATTGATTCATACATTGAATCTTTTAATGGTGGGAAGCAGTGAATCTTTGCTTTAAGTATACTGTTACAGTTGACAAGGACCAAAATTTCACGGCATCTGATTTTAAGAATTCCTACATCTTTCTGTTGCTGGGAAATTAGCTTTAAGAATGAAAATTAAGTAGGCAATGACACATGTAATCTTTAAACTAAACCTCCTTTTTCATAGTGTTTAAAATACTCAGGAAACATTCTAAACAGGGTTTGATAGAGTTGCTAGAAAACTGATTGCCATTTCAAGATTATAGCACATCAAAGCAAAAAAAAATAGTCTTGGAAATCTCTATTATAAGCAGAACTGTAGAGTACTGTTGCATATTCAATATGTACAAGCTGTTAATTCACACTTCCAGTAGATCACATTTATATCATTGAACATAAGGTAAATGGTTTTGTTTTAGCGTTGTATCTGCTTCTGTCAACTGTGAAACCAGGTGTTGTGTTACGGAGGAATCATCAAAATTTTTGTTCAGTTTCCTCAGCATTGCTTAAGGCTGTCTCGTGACATCAACAGCTCCTCTGAGTAATAGCTCAGAATGCTGCAGTAGAACTTACTTGCAATGTGGGCATTCCAGGTTTTATAGGAAAGGTAAATAATTCTGTTTATATTTTGATAATTTTGAATGAACTAGTAGTGTCTGCATCTGTAATCTGAAAGATTTACAGATTTCTGGATGCCCAAACTCTATTCTGTGCCAAAATATTCTTACAGATATTTACATTTTTGTGTTAATATACTTATAACACGCATCTTTATATACGCATGTAGCAGAAGAACACATGTATACTTGTATATACAGAGATATTTATGTGCAGTATATGACTGAGATGCATTAAAGGTTAATTTTTGCTCTGGGGAGTGAAAGAGCAGCTATCCAGAGGTCAGCAATACGGGCCATTAAAGTGTCTGTCTTGTGTGTGTGTAGACAGAATTATCTGTATCTCAGTGGCTGGGAGTATTCCCTCTCTGCGCTTGCTTATATGATTTAAACACTAAGTGTTTGAGTCCAGTTCTTAGCCAAGTATGGCTTCTTTGCCACCCTGATCAAATAAAAGCTGCAAATTCAATTGCAATGGCAACCTACTAGGAAAATCTGTAGCTGTCCAGAGGCAGTTCCTTTCCTTATGAATTTAGAGACTCCCAGGTGGAGGAGGCTTCTGAAGAGCCAGCAACTTCCAGGCACAGAGCTGACAGCCCTGATACTGTGTGAACTTAAACATAGCTCCGACTAAGGAATAAGTCTAAACCTAGTAGCAAATACAGCTTAACTAGGACAGAGACAGTATCTTTCACTTTGTTTATTACGCAGAAAGGATTTTGTTGGTATGCTTTTATGTAGAAATAATAACTCATAGATTTTAAAGCACAGTAGTTTATTAATCAGATTCTTGTAAGTCTAACAATAACATTTTTAACTGATCCTGAGAGGAACTGCACATGGCAGCTGTCAGGGAAAGCATCTGAAAAGTGTCAGAATACTCCTGTGCTACGCTGCTTCAAAGCTTCCTCAGAAACCTGCTTCTAAGAGTAGAGGCCACACTGTGAATGGACAAAAAGGCTGATCCTTCAGGATCCTGCTGGCTGCTTCACAGAGTCATTGAAGTGGCAGAAGCCTGAGAGCTGCTTGTGTTTTGGATCTCCTGCACTCGAGTGTAAGAACTGTTATGAGAATAGAGGAGGAGGGTACAGGCACAATTTAAAAGGGGTATTAGAGCAAGTGGTGTGTATCATATAAGCCAGTCTAGAAGAAGTCAGCTGTGCCAACAGTTTCAGTCGCCCTGTGACATGCACCTGAATATGGTGCTTGTGGATGCCAACAGAAGTTACTTGAAATCTCTCACAAATAATTTCTTCCTTACATCTCACCTTTGTTGACATAAACAGGAAACGTAACCAGTATTCAGTCTTCTTGCCTTAAACCCCTTGACCATCTCTATATTCACCTGTCTACAAAACACTGAAAAAGCAGCCCTTTTCTTGTGCCTGGACCTGTCAAGTCGCTGCTTAGGGTGATCGAAAGTAAAAGAACCAGAGAGGACAAAGCTAGCTAATCCCTTTGATGTCTCTAGGTAACCATGTCTGAGTAATCACAAACTGGCCCTTAGAAATTACTTTTCAGATCTTGATTTCATATGCTTTAAAATATATTTGAAGTTTTCAGAATTGTGGTACAGAAAGGTTAAATGATTTCTGACTTACTAATATCTATAATTTGCAAATAGTTTATCCAGAGTAGCAGTACCGTTGTACTTATACCTGTGTATGTCTTTATTGCTTTCTGACCTATAGTATCGAGCATATTTAAATAGAAATACTAGATTAATGAATTAATTTATCATTTCCTTAACCCAAGCCCTGCAAAGATTTATTCCATGCACTGTGAGTGGTCACCTACACAGCTAAGTCGAAGTTTGCTTTGCCACTGACTTCAGCTATGATATTACTTCAGCTACTGTCTTAATGCCTTTGATATTTTAGCAGCAGTGAGGATTGAAAGGTACTATGAGTGGTGGGACAAACTGGCTTACTAGAGTGTTGACAGTGGAGGGTGGAACATTCTACCATATATTATCATGGAGATTTCAGATGAAAGAAATCAAAGGGTACATGAGAATGTGCTTAAAATTGCCTGGGAAAGCACAAAGAAAACAAGTTAGGATAATACAGTGGAACCTTAAATAACATTATCTGAGTGACACCAAAAGTCAGCTATGTAGTATCATAGATATAATTGCTGAACTGTAGCAGTCCTGGCAGCTTTTGAGAATCAAATGAATCACATATTTGGGTGGTAAAAAAAATCTTAATCACATTTAATATTCTCTAGCTGTTGAATAAGAAGCAACACAGACCAAGATCTACACTGAGGCTTGGCTGTCAAGAGGAGAGACTCCAAAGAAAGAGTTGTAACAGATCTGTAATACTGGAACAGATAGATGAAGCTGGGCAATGGAAACAATCCTTTCTCAAACAAAATCAATTCAAAGAGTCCCATTTGAAATGTCGACTGATCTTGATAATTTGTGTTTTTCAAAGGGCTGTAAAAATGTTACTTTCTCTGGAAGTGTTCATTTTCTAAGCCTAGGGTATGTAAATCTCATTGAGGTATCACAGTGATCTTGTAATGCACAGTGGATTAAAACCTCGAAGATAATAACTGAAATGAAGAAAATAACCCATGTTGAAGTTAATGATTTTTTTTTTTTTTTTTTACTGATTTTAATACAGTCACAGCCTTATTGCCTCTGTCTAAATTCTTTTAAGCCTGGTAGCTTGTGTTTGACAGTGTCAAAAAGTGTATTTCTAGGTAGGAGTAAAGTAACAAAGGAAGGATATGCCATAATTTGTTGTAGTACTCTCCCAGATTCCAGGCATTTTCAGTGCATGGTCTTTCTTTGCTAGAGATGGCTTCTCTGTGTTTTGTAATCCTCTGCAGGTTTGGTGTTTTTTGTTTGGGGTTTGTTTTTTTTCATGAACTCATCCAAGTCTTATGTGTAACCCATATATACTTTTAGAACTTTCAGAATCCTTCAGCAATGAATTCAAGTAACTGCCTGAAAACTCATCAGCTATTATATTTCTTGAACCTGACTCCTACCACGTTTGTTTGATTGCTCCTGGATATTGTACCTGAAGAGCCAGTGAACAATTAATCCATGTCTGTCCTCTTCTTGACACCTATAATAACAGACACCTATATTACACCTTCCATCTGTCATTCTTTTACAGAGCGAGGATTTGTGACTTACTTAGTCATTCCACTTCTGGAGGTCTTCCCTAAGTTTAATCATTTTGCTGCCCTTTTCTGAATGTATTCTGGTGCTACTGGCTCCTTTTTTGAGATAAGTAGCCTAGAAATGCATATTCAATCCTTTGTGCCACTCTGAAACTAAAGACATATATACATTTCCATTAGTATGAGTGAAGCAAATTGTGTTTGTCAGGAAATGGGCATATTAATTAGAGAAAATTAATCTTATCTTTTGGGAACCGTGACTCCAAATTCTTTGCCTGGCCCCTATTTATAAAAGAAGAGTTACAGAATACTTTCTTTTTCCTGAAGCCAGCTTGGCAGAGGTGGCTGAGACGTGGGGATATAACTGGTCATGACTCATTCAGGCTTAGATGAGAAAGGAAGATTTATAAGATATCTTCTATTTTGTTTATGGAAGTCTGTTTCAATGCTGGGAGCATAACTTTTATTCTTCTATTTGAAATAAAGATCAAACAGCTCTGTGAAACCTAAATCACTATCTTGTGGAAATGCTTGCTAATAGTAGTAATAAGTCGTTTTAATTCCTGTACATGTGTTAAAATTCTGCTTATTACTCACTGTAGCATATGGATCTAATGCAAATTGTACAAGAACTTCCATTATTCACTTGAACTTTCACTGGTTTTGCACTCTAATGATTCTCTGCCCAGCTGAACTTGTTTTGAGTTTGTTGGAAACATCTCAGTCAAGATGTGGAGCTGTGGAATTTAAGAGAATAGGAATTTGCTGTCACTTAAGACTAAAAATAAGAGCAAGGAGACTACTTGCTGAGCCATTCAGAATCCACCACTCTTTTCTGTCATTTGCACTGTAATTACATTTACTGCAAAGTTACAATCCCCCTTTTTCTTCAGACTTGAAATGCAGAATTTCAGTATGTGTGTTTCTCTTCAAGACATCCAAGGAAAATATATCTGAGAACCTTTAACAAAAAGTTAACAGTTCATTTGTTTTTCCAATTTGCCCATTGAAGGGACAAGAGTCTTCATTCAACTCATTTTTCTCACACCTACATGGTAAATATAGAACTTACAGTACTGTTGAGGCATATTCATAGTCAAGTTCCCACTCAGTTGACATTGACAGAAACATAACCCAGCCATGGGCTAGAGTGATTCTGAGTTTCACTAGCGTTGTGTTTGGAAACTTCACACATGACATGGTGTCAATTCCCTAACACTGCTAGGTGTTATTGTATATGAATAGCTGAAGCAGAGGGAAG
The DNA here is from genome assembly GCF_028554395.1 of Pezoporus wallicus. Classification (NCBI taxonomy): domain Eukaryota; kingdom Metazoa; phylum Chordata; class Aves; order Psittaciformes; family Psittacidae; genus Pezoporus; species Pezoporus wallicus. The sequence continues at coordinate 764,878 of NW_026636323.1, read as the reverse complement.
GCTGAGTAGTCAAAAGCCACTCAGAATGCCCATGGCTGAACCATTTCCAAACTCTGAGGAACACTTGGAAGTGTTCCACTGTCTACCTTCCCCATCCTGTCTTGTAATCAATTCTTAATTGCAAACAATACAAAAGTGATGTTATTCTATCACGCATATCTGTGCAGAACATTAAGTATTATAATCCTGTTTTCAGAAATGCCACAAAGCCTAACACAAGTCACTGCTGTGTAATCTGACTAAAACACTAGTTTGTGCTTTTCATTTTATTGTGTTGCTGAGTTCTTCCCTCAGCAACTGTATTACAAAGCTTATTCTGCTTTTGATGTGTTTTGATCTGGGATTTAAATATTCACTTGCTTCCAGCAGTGCCCAGCATCTTGATCTTATTGACACAGATCACGCCATTTGACAACATTTCTCCATGTAAACCCCTGGGACATCACACACTTGCATTACGCTTTCAGAAGGAAGAAGGCTCGGCCTGCAATGGCTCCATTTGATTGTTGCTGAAAATCATGGCAGGGTTACAGAACATCACAGATAAGCTTCAGTCATATTTGACTAAAGAAAAAAGAGGTGAAAATTGAAATGAAATGGTGACATGTACAACATCCTTGAGATCCCTGTTTTCTCTCCTGAGTATCAGTGATGAATAATAGTTCCTGTAGCCAACTCTGGTTATGGGATACAGGGGGATTCCTCCTGTCCCGGTACAGTGAATGCAAGGTTGCAGTTGTATTTCCCTAGGTCCAGCCTGTTGCCATGCTGAGCATGTGTTCCCCAAAGACACGTGTGCACGTGATCACACACTGTTACAGAACATGGCTGGACACATGGATCAGCACAAGCAGAGAACAGTGCCTTTATCATCATTTGCACCCAGCATTCGCATAAGCATGAATACTACAGAAGGTCTGATTCTGTTCCTTCTCTATATGGAAGTCCCTCTGGTTGCTGGCCTTACGCACTCAGTCTAACCAGGAGCTACCCAGGTCCCTTTATCTCCCCCCATTGTTGGCACTTGAGTACATAAGCTTCTTAAGCTCACTGTCCCACTCCAAGTGCTGGTAATTGGATCTCTTACCTACTTGCCTGCTAGCCAGACTTAAGTTTGCTAGCAATCATTGCCGCCCACTCACAGTACAGAACACACTTAGACAAAAGGTGGTTTGAAATAGGAATTAATGAGAAGAGTCAGACTATGGGGATCAAGTGCAGGGTTCAGTCAAACAAGCATACTGACCAGCAACCTGCCTAACCTTGACCAGCCCATTTTATCCCACTGACTCTTTAGTTTCTCATATTTGTTTCTTCTCAATCCACCATGATCCCTTCTTTCCCCTACTTTTGATCAATAAGTGTTGCAAATTTCCCAGCCCACTTTAAACCATCCCATAATAAGCTTTTCACAATCCCAAACATCTCTTCCCCTCACATCTCACAAGTCCTTAACCCTATGGACAATAACCCCTTCTAGTTTTCACGTCTCTCTGGGGAAAGTGTTCTGCCTTGGCTCTTCTGATTGGGTTTCACAATGCACAGTAATCAAACCATTCCCCTTTAAGGACCTCAGAGAGCAGCAAGGCCCATGTGCCCCATTTGCAGCCTCCTTCAGGCATCCTTCTGCTCTGGTGTGGGGTCCTCCATGGGCTGCAGGTGGAGATCTGCTGCACCATGGACCTCCATGTGCTGCAGGGGCACAGCCTGCCTCTCCATGGGCTGCACCATGGGCTGCAGGGGAAACTCTGCTCTGGTGTCTGTAACACCACCTCCCCTCTTTCCTTGCTGACCTTGGTGTCTTCAGGGATGGTGCTCTCACATATTCTTTCTCCTCTCTCCAGTTGCAATGCTCATGTTCAGTAACTTTTGCTCCTTCATAAGTATGTTATGCCGGAGGCGCTTCCACTGCCACTGATGGGCTCAGCCTCGGCCAGTGGAGAGTCTGTCTTGGAGCCAGCTGCCATCGGCTCTACTGGACATGGGGAAGCAGAATTCTAGCAGCTCCTCATAGAAGCCACCTTTGTAGCCCCCACTCCCTGCTACCAAAACCTTGCCACACAAACCCAGTACAGCCCCAGACTAATCTAACGCTTGACCCACTAACCTCATGATACTAGTTCAAAATACCACTCCTTACATTACCTCTTAATGTCTCTACAATTAAGAGATCTCACTTTTGATTAACCAGTTTTTCCCTTTTTTGCATGATGTCATTATACGTATCTGCAGTGGTCCAAAGCAGATGTTGTTTACTCTGAAGATTAACATTTCTTCATGTGACTATTAGAAACATCACGATATAACACAAGGATTGCCTAGGAGTTGGTTACATTTAATCTAGTTTTACAAAGATGAATAAAGAAATAGAAACACCAAATTTTAATTATTCGTGTATGTAATATAAAAACTAAGGCTGTTTGGTATAAAGAGTATTTACATCTACATTTCAGAGGTAATTATCAACAGAAATTATTTTGTGTATGAGAATTAAAATAAATGTCATCGTGAGAAGCAAGAGTGAGCCACAGAGAAAGATGGGAAGACAGGAGTTCTATCAGCCAGCCCAGATGTACTGCTCTGCTCCATCAACACTGCTAATGAAGGAACAAACCACAGAGGCGGAAATTGGAAATATATTCCAAAGCAAGGCATCTGGATCTTACAGTTGCCAAGTATGGTCTGTTTGTACTCATCATAAATGTTAATGCTATGACTAGAAGAGAAGAAGGAGGAAGAAGGCAGGACAAAATAGCAGGAGTCATAGCAGAATATGGTAGTAAGTCATCCTTCTTGAAATGTGAACTGCTTTTTGGCATATTTGAGGTGGCATTTCATTCTAATCCTCAGGGTATGCATGCAAAGTATAGATACTAACTACTGTCTTGGAAAAAATGATTGTAGTTTATAAAGGGTCATAAAAACTTGCAGATGAGTATGGTTGGACTGTACATTTCACTGAGCTGACTGTAAGAAGAAAAAATACCTGAAAGGAAGAGTCATTATTTGGATTTTTCATAGTACTTTTAGTGTCTAGTAGAAGTTAAGAACTAAAACATAATATATATTAAAAATACTTTCAAGCCAGAGACTGTACAAGACTTTTATCAGTGAATTGTAAAAATATGGGTGGTGCTCCTTTTACCATTCATGTACAGTAGATACTGTTTCACTTTTGCTTGAAAAAGAATACTTAAAATTGCAAAATAAATGTCACAGTATAAGCAAACAGTGAACTTTTAAAAATTCTACTATATTGCTTGTTGTTTATAGCTAGAGAAAATAGCATTAAAGGATTACTTTTTAGGTACAAAATTTCTAGACCTTTTATCCCAAGAGATATTTAAATCGCAGAAAAAAACCTGCATGCAATGAGAAACAGCTTAAAAAGATATACAGCTTTATTTGAAAATAATCGCATCTGTATTTTTCACGCAGGTGGTGATAAGAGCCTGAATACACCTGCAAATGCCAGTTAAATTTTTCCTAAATAACTGCCTAAGGAAAGTCCTGGTCCCCGAGTCTGATAGCATCCAAACAATTTGGGAGAAGAGATTAATTTTGTGTAGAGCTTCATTTTATAACAGTTGTTACAGAAAACCAGCTTTTTTCCTGGCGAGAGAAAGTCACCTTTCAATAACTCTGTTTACCTCTGAGCATTTTAACTTCATCTTTAGAAATTGTTCCAAATGTTTCATAAGACAGGAACAGCTGTTCTGTAATTTTGAAAATCTCTATGTGCTGGGCAAAGCAAAAGTAAAGTAATAGAAGTTTTTAAAACATTTTTTGTTTAATTACCCCGAAGTAGTGAGGCATGTGCAAATACCGCACAGTGCACATACATGTACACATAGTCTCAGTTTGTCTAAGTTGTAGTGGGTGGACTCATATAAGCATGAACATTCATAACTGAACTGAAGCTTCAAACTTTGATAACTTCATTTAAGGCTGGTCTTTGCTGTGAGAACAATAAAGAATTTCATCTGCTGCATGTTACAGATGAGGGGAAAACACTGCAGGGAACAGAGCAGAGAGACATTTAAATACCTGCAATTGTATGGGCATCTGCCTATGTATACAATTGTCTGACTGTGGCATAGTGAGTGCCAGGTAGTCTCCAGAGTTTTTCCTGTGGTATTGATCCAAGGATTTCTTCTGTCTCAAACAAAGCAATGGTTTATTGCAAGTAGGAGTCCGTGTCCCACAGGAAAGTTCAATGATTGGTCGATAGTGAAGGGTGAACATTCATAGAATCATAGAATAGTTAGGGCTGGAAAGGACCTTAAGATCATCTAGTTCTAACCCCCCTTCCATAGGTAGGGACACCTCACACTAAACCATGTCATAGAATCCTAGAATCATAGAATAGTTAGGGTTGGAAAGGACCTAAAGATCATCTAGTTCTAACCCCCTTGCCATGGGCAGGGACACCTCACACTAAACCATGTCACCCAAGGCTCTGTCCAACCTGGCCTTGAACACTGCCAGGGATGGAGTATTCATAACTTCCTCAGGCAGCCCACTCCAGTGCCTCACCACCCTAACAGGAAAGAATTTCCTGGATGTATGAGCTATGTGTATTTAATCAAGGAACAGAGACAATGCTAATTCACCACAAGAAGTATATTTACAATTTGAAAGTTTTCTGTTGATGTCACAGCTAGGTTGAAATGAATAAATCAAAACAGAATAAAAGTGAAGAAAATGCGTGTAAGTAGGTGTTAATACAATACATTTAAAGTAGTTGCTATCCCGTACATAAGTCATCTGTAAGCAAGCTAAAAACAGAAAATGGAGACTCCTAGAAACTTTCTGCTGTGCTGTAATGAGGATATGGTGTCTGTCATTGTGGAGGATTTCTCTGTTTGAGTCTGCAAGGAATTTAAAAATACATTTTTAGGAATATAAAAATATATGTGAGGTGTCCCTGCCCATGGCAGGGGGGTTAGAACTTGATGATCTTAAGGTCCTTTCCAACCCTAACTATTCTATGATTCTCTGTTCATTTTAGTAGATGTGATTTCTAGAGCTTTTAATATTTTTTTTTAAATGGATAAAACCAGTGATCTTGCCCCAGTCCAGTGTGCGTGTGTGCATTTTGAATGCATATACAAGTAGGTCCAATAGCTTTATCCCAAGTTCATTCTAGCTTAACTTGTGAATGTTGACTTCATGTTAAATTTTGAATCAGGTTGGTCTGCAATTTCTTCATAAATTCAGTGAGGGCAGTACTGGACATTCTTACCCTGACAGGAATGAGAATTACAGCTGTTCTGTATGCAGCACTTGTCCCAGGTAAAATCAGTTTTACAGTCCTAAATCTGTGAGTCACTGGGTAATGTGACTCACCCAGTCTCACCCAACAGTATCTTGAATTCCAGCCTGATGCTTTGCTCACCAGGTAACTGAACAGAAGTACAGCTATTCTGAAATCTTTTGTTCCCCTTCTCAAGAGTCTCCTAAGCACATTATATAAGCATGATCAGACTTCTCACTGATACAAGAAGAACTGTGACTTTATATGAGTGTATATATAGTTTTACAATGTAGAGCTGTGTCCATGAGTTCTCTTATTCAGTCTTCAAGTATCTATTGCTTTTTGTCCCTTTGAGTGGAGGTGAAGGGGATGTGCAGCATTCTTCTGGATATAAACCATATTTTCATTTCTGAAGAGGTGCTTAGGATTTAACTTATGTACACAGTAAACTCAGAGGCTTCTTGGATTCTAATTGTGTAGGATGAATGTCTTAGGGAGGAGGAAAAAATAAGGAAAAAAAAAGTGATCTGTAAGTGGAACAATTCCATGAAATTTTTGTTAAAGATGCCAAAGTTAGATCCACTGACTACACATTTAATTCCTTTTAATTGGCCACACTGCTTGCATTTCAAATGAAATTTCATTTATATTAAAAGTTGCTTTTATAAGTGGGTCTATAAAAAGAAATCTCTGCACGTGCAGGAAGAAATTCTCCTCTGAGTACTTTCTATTACTTGGCATTTAAGGATATGAAAATTTGGCACATTTCTTGAAATCCTGTTCATCATTTTGTAGCTAAATTCTGGCATGTATTACTCAGTCTAACCCTGATCTTTGTGTAGTTTCCTTTCTGTCTTGGATTTTTGCTTTTCAGGATATGGTGGACCAGGAGTGATGCAAAGTAGAACAGTAAACCAGAAAACGAGTAAATAAAGTAAGAGACAAGATAACCTGAAATAATGGTCTCCTTAGAGGTTTACTTCATATAAAGTTTTACAGCTCAAGAAAAGCTGAGAGGGTTTTCATAAGCTGAATACATTCAATCTTTTCTATTCCCTGTGCATTTACAACATCACTTATAATGGCTGTGTAAGACAAAGCCTTCAGGGTGCCTTTAAACCCTATTAAAGCCCACCGAGATTTAAGTAAGTGCCAGAGTGTTTTTTGAATCAAGGATAGTCTTCTGCTAGCTCTGTTCATTGGACTTTTTTTATGAACATATGTTTACTATTTATATTCATGTCCATCCCAGGTACCATTTTAGAAGAAAGACATTGGGCCTACCCATAGCAGCCATATGTGAGCGAATGACAAAAGATTGAAGAGAAGAACTAGGAGTGTTCATTTTGTACAGAGCGTCCCCTGTGATGCTTCAGCTCCACTCTCCTTTTGCCCTTCTCTCCAGGGTCTCAATGCTAAATCATTATTCTGCAAGATTGCCCTGAGATAACTCAGTCAGACCACAGATCTTCTGCTTGTGTGTAAGTATCTGAAAGGCAACTGAGAGCTGTGTACCATACCTCATGGATACAAACAGTTGCAGGCTCAGGCTGTTCCTGCCATGCTCCCATTCAAAACCTACCAATCAATGGCCTGGCTTTTACAGACCTAGTTTAGATCAAGTAGAAAACATGGAAACACTCAGAGGCAAACATTAAGTTTACTGATGTGAAAAAAGACCTTTTCCTATTTGGGGGGAGGTGGAGGAAGGAACTTCTCTCTGATGGGATGGGATTTCCATTTGTTGCTTTCTCCAGTGTTCTTAGCATTTGTGCAAGTCTTGATTGGTAGGACAATATCCCAGGGTGCCATTTGGCTTTTATGGGTAAATTATATTTAGGATAGGATCAAAGGCTGTTGACATAGCAGCACAATTATTTTAGAGGAGTTTTAAGGAAGTCCATGGTTGGAGAGCTTTTTAGTCTTTCATTCATTCTCAGCTATCTGAAACCCAGCTCCTTCACTAGACATCTGAAGAGTTTGTCTCTGGGTGGTGCTGTGAGTGTTCTCTAAATTGCCATGGGCATTGTAGTCATGGGAACTTGAGAAAATGGCAGCTTTACTGAGTACAATGAGTAAGAGCTTTTACTATCTGAGTTGGTAATCATCAATGTTCCTTTATCAGGAAAAAAATGTGTATATTACTCCATGCCTAGTGTCCCACATTGACATTGTCTCCCAATCATATATGCTCCTCTCTGCAACACACACAGTCATGAGAATGGTTTTCTCCTCTCTCCCTTGCCCTGTCACTACATACCCTTACAAAAAGTCTCTCTCTAGCTTTCTTGTAGGCCCCCTTCAGTACTAGAACACTGCTATAAGGTCTCCCTGCAGACTTCTCTTTTACATTTGGACTAAGGTGTTAGAGACCGGAATTCATATCCCCCCTGGGCCATCAGCTGCTTTTGTGCCACTGTGAAAGTCAAAAACTCTGTCTCAGAGTTTGCCTGTCAAAGAGGGATAATCTTTCATTCAGGGAATTATCTCAACTGAGGTTTACTGGCTTACAAACACCAGAATAAAACAATTAGGAGGCAGTAAGACTCAGCATCTTGCCCTTCTAGGGGAGGGATGTCCTGTCAGTGCTACCATAGCAGAGGCATCATATCAAGCACTTGAAGACAGCTGAAAATAAGCACATTTTTGTCATTTGAATGTCCAGCTGCTTTTGAAGTAAAACTTATCACAGGGGCTGTGAAGCCCAGCATCATGCCTTCTAGACAACAAAGGACTATAATTCCTTCATGGTTTATCATGTTTTCTTTAGTAAGAACAACACAAACTGTAGAATCTCTATGGACATACATCTTGCAATGGCTGTACTTAGAAGTTACCACTATCATGTTACTTCAGTGTGCTATATTTGAACGTCAGTGCCATCTATCACAAACAGGAAAGTCATTTCCTTTAAAAAATAATAGAAAGAATAGAAATAAAATTAAAATGAAAGCTACAGGCTTTCCCTTTCAAGCATATAGCTTGTGCCTCTTCTAACATGATTAATTAAAGGAAAGTGTTCCAATAAGTGTATCAGGAGTTTCAAAATATTAAAAAAAATTACCTTTATTTGAGCTGCAATATTAAATTAAGGAAAATGTAGAAATTTTTATTCAGTATTTCTTGATTTGCCTTTCTCTGTGATTATTCCTTAATATGTAATATAAAAACATGTAATTTCTAATTAACTTTTAAATAATGTTTAACTGATAGATTCTTCACAATAACTGGGAGAGAAAACCTTTGTCTTTTGCTGACATTTTCCCTGTCAATTGAATTTACTTAGACTGTTTATTATTCCTGCTTTCATTTAGCTGATTTGCAGTTCGCATTATCGTGCAGCCTCGTGTATCCTTCAGGCAATGAAAACCAAAGTACAATTGAGGTAAATTTTTATCAAGCAACCCAAAACCACACAACCAAACATAAAGTAATCTATCTTCACACCCAGGCTGTCAGCAAGCACAGTGTGAGGATGCTGTCCTCAACCCCAAACTGCTTGGCACTTTGTGGATAGGAAAACTCATTTGTAAATTAATACTGGGCATGTGGAACCTGGGTGCTCCCTCACCTGATGAGAAGTCTCTTGTGGAGCAGCAGGGCTTGTGTAGCTTTTGGAAGGGAGTGTTTAAGAGGCATGTGGACAATGTCCTTAATAATTTTCTTTAACTTTCAGTCAGTTCTGGAGTGTTCAGACAGTTAGTTGATTGCTGTATGTCCCTTCCAACTGAAATACTCTCCTCTCTCCTCTCCTCTCCTCTCCTCTCCTCTCCTCTCCTCTCCTCTCCTCTCCTCTCCTCTCCTCTCCTCTCCTCTCCTCTCCTCTCTCCTCTCTCCTCTCTCCTCTCTCCTCTCATTTACCTATCCCAGGCAGGCTGGCTGCATCTCTTTTCCCAAAGGGAAGGATAGAGAAAATACAATAATATATACATTTTATGGCTCTCCATTACCTCAGTAAGGCTGATTACAGCTGAAGCATATTCTTTTGCTCATCTCTGTAGGCAAGACAGGAAGATCAGAGCATCATTTGTATTGTAGAGGTCAGGAAGGTTGCAAATGGGTTAACTCAAGCCTCTCAGCATGGGTGAGTGGGACAGTCCAGCAGCAGCCAAATCACCACAAAGCACAAGGGCATCCTTTCCTCAGGCCCCAGAGTGTCAGAGGCTCCCACTTCCCATAATAGGGTGGTGCATAACCTGTCAAAGTGTTTTGCAGTGAGCAACACAGGGCTATTGGTAGATCTCCACAGACAGCAGGGATGGTGGCAGATGAGCATAGTTAAGGCAGAGTAAGGATCAGTGAATTCATAAATAAGGCTTGAACCAACATTTCTTGTTCTGTGGAGATTCTTTAATCATACTGCTGTGGTGCCTTTTGCAGTTTATCCTAGGTTCATGCTAATTTTGTCCTTTTTATGAGGGTCTTTACATGAGCAAAACACCTACTGAGGAAATTAATCAGAGTTGCATGGTTTGGCTCTTGGTTTATTTCAGGCAGTGAAACATGGGCACATGGGACTTTTTTCCAAATTTCTAGTTCCATTAAGGTGTAATGAACCTTGCCTGAGGGCTCTCTATGCAGATCACCTGAATATTTTATAGCTGCTATTTGCATATTTTATACAAAGAACCCTGAATCTCAGTGTGGCATTCCGCTAACTTCATCAAACAAATATGGAGATAATAAGAGGGAGGTATTAACTTTCTTGCAAGAACTAGTGCATTTCCGTGCATGCAAACACACAAACACACAGAAATTGAAGGGTTTTTACTGGAATATTTTTATGGGACTAAGTACCCAAGTTGTATTCTTGCTATATGAAAGACAGAAATTTCTTTTAATATAATTTGGTATTTCTGTGATTTGAAGACTGTGTGAATGTTCTTAATGAAATCACATAAAATGTTGTGTATAACATATTTGTAATCTTACATTTTGATCCAAATATCTGTTTAGTGTTGCAGACATTTGGATCTGTTTCAGTCTTTTATAATGCAATCGCAGTTGATTTTTGTCTTTAAATACATAATCCATAACAGAGATATCATCACTCTTAGTAGCATGTATAAAAACATGTATATATATATATATATATATATATATATATATATATATATATATAAGTTCAAATAGAAATATAGAAAATATAAATAAACTCATAGGAACACAGACCTGTTAAATGGTATGAGCATCTGCAGTAATAATATTTTTTTGGGTAGTTCATATTACAGTTTGTTCTGTGATCACTGATTTGGTAATGAATGCTTAAAAAATGAAGATAAATTTACATCACTGCATCTGAAATATGAAGTAGAAAGTAATGAATATAACCCATTCTGCTAATGAGTTGCCATTCAGCATAAATCAAAGTCAGTAAAACTCAGAAATAGTAAAACTAAGAAGGTAGATTAAAACTGCATCCAGCATCTAGCAGAATAGTTGATAACAGAATTATATTTTGGATGAAAACTGCAGGGGGAGACTAATATTTTCAGAATGCTGCAACAATCAGGTTTGACACATTGGAACAATGACTGAAAAAGTTTTAGCTACTTGATTTTTTAATTTTATTTTAAAATTATTTAAATGTACTATTAACATCAAAGCTATTTTATTTTTACTTTTGATTTATCACCATATTGTCTTCATACTTCAGTCTCTCAGCATTTCATCTTCTTGAGGAATATTGGAACAAAGCCCAATTTTGAGACTTTGAAATTCACTGTAAAATGGCATTTTGCTCTTCTGCAGAGCCTTTATCTGTTATTGGGCAGTGACCCCAAACGAAAAGACTTTGCCAATATTTAGCATGCAGATTTCATTCTATTTTTTGGCAGCATATTGTGTAATAATCTGTGAATTGTAAGAGTTGCTTAGCACATTCATTAGCTGTTCAGACTTGATATGAAGACAAAGTTTTAATGTTATTTGAGTTATGAATAATTGACATAAAATGTGAATATCTACAGAGAAGGCCCAAATAATACACTCAGAGTAACTAGCTATTGCAATTATCGTGTATTTCAGGCTGGCTTTCTGTGCAGCTGGAGCTCTGGCGTGGTCTTTCCATGACCATGACCACCTCTGGCATGGTCTTTCCATGTTATTAAATTTTGCTGAAAAATTTGTCATAAGCAATAGTAAAAACACAGTAGTGAGGGACAAACTGAACACACATTGTTCTAAGTTTGCATGAGTTTCCAAAGGAATGCAGTGCTCAGGGCTCTGTGCCTTTGAGTTGAAGGTTTTATGTACTGAGAGCAAAGGAGAGGAGAAAGTAAGTACACAAGCAGTCTGTTCAGATTAGCTTTTTTTTTCCCTGAATATTCCCTTGGGTTGTTTCTGTGCTGGGGAGGAGACTGGAGATTACCTTGTACAATTTAACTGTTATACACTCTCTCTGCTCTGACTGGAGTTAAATTAAATGGTTCCTGGAGTCATGTCTGCAGCAATATTCCCAAGGTGGTACAAGTAACTACACTGGGAAATGCAACAACAAAATATCTAATGAAAATTTAACTTTTAAATAATATGGAGAAAAAGAAGGAGAAAAAGAAATACCAAGAAAAAAGTATTTATTAGCAGATTTGTCAACGTGGTATCTCACTCAGCTATGGTTTTCATAAGCTGTAATTGCATTGATAACCACACTATTTTAGCCATTTCTGTTCAAGCTCAGGAGATTCCTGCACCATACCGTAAGGAGCTACATATTCCCATCACAAGCTGGAGCTCCATGTTTAGTTCACTAACTGGAAGTAAATCCAGCAGCAAACATAGCTGTAATCATGGTCCAGAGGAGGAAGAAAGTTGTGTGTCTACACACTGTTCATATGACATATATGTATATTACATAAGCACTAATATGCTGGGAAAAGGCTCTACAGCCTGCGTGCCAGCATTCACACCACTCACAGTATCACAGTATACTAGAGATTGGAAGGGACCTCAAAAGATCATCTAGTCCAATCCCCCTGCCAGAGCAGGAACACCTAGATAATGTTACACAGGAATGTGTCCAGGCGGGTTTTGAATGTCTCCAGGGAAGGAGACTCCACAACCTCCCTGGGCAGCTTGTTCCAGTGTTCGTCACCCTCACTGAGAAGAAGTTTCTTCTCAAGTTTAAGTGGAACCTCTTGTGTTCCAGTTTGTACCCATTACCCCTTGTCCTATCATTGTTTGCCACTGAGTAGAGCCTGGCTCCATCCTCGTGACACTCCCCCTTTAGATATTTATATACACTAGTAAGGTCACCCCTCAGTCTCCTCTTCTCCAAACTATAGAGACCCATCTCCCTCAGTCTTTCCTCATAAGGGAGATGCTCCACTCCCTTAATCATCTTCGTTGCCCTGCGCTGGACTCTCTCCAGCAGGTCCCTGTCCTTCTTGAACTGAGGGGCCCAGAACTGGACACAATATTCCAGATGTGGTCTCACCAGGGCAGAGTAGAGGGAAGGAGGACCTCTCTCGACCTACTAACCACCGCCCTTCTAATACACCCCAGGATGCCATTGGCCTTCTTAGCCTCAAGGGCACAGTGTTGGCTCATGGTCATCCTGTCGTCCACTAGGACCCCCAGGTCCCTCTCCCCTACACTGCTCTCTAACAGGTCGTTCCCCAACCTATACTGGAACCTGGGGTTGTTCCTGCCCAGATGCAGGACTCTACACTTCCCCTTGTTATATTTCATCAAGTTATTCCCTGCCCAACTCTCCAGCCTGTCCAGGTCTCGCTGGATGGCAGCACAGCCTTCTGGCGTGTCAGCCACGCCTCCCAGCTTAGTGTCATCAGCAAACTTGCTGATAGTACACTCAATTCCCTCATCTAAATCATTGATGAATATATTAAATAATACTGGTCCCAGTAGTGACCCTTGAGGCACTCCACTAGTTACAGGCCTCCAACTAGACTCCGCCCCATAGACTACAACTCTCTGGCTTCTCTCCTTCAGCCAGTTCACAGTCCACCTCACTACCTGATCATCCAGACCACACTTCCTCAATTTAGCTGTGAGGATGCTGTGGGAGACTGTGTCAAATGCTTTGCTGAAGTCAAGGTAGACCACATCCACCGCTCTGCCATCATCCATCCACCGTGTTATTTCCTCATAAAAGGCTAAGAGATTGGTCAAGCATGATTTCCCCTTGGTGAAGCCATGTTGACTGCCCCTCATAACCCTCTTATCCTTGATATGCCTTAAGATGGCACCAAGGATAAGGTGTTTCATCACTTTCCCAGGGATGGAGGTGAGGCTGACCGGTCTATAGTTACCCGGGTCCTCCTTCTTGCCCTTTTGGAAGACTGGAGTGACATTTGCTTTCCTCCAGTCCTCAGGCCCCTCTCCCGTTTCCCAAGACTTGGTAAAGATGATGGAGAGTGGTCTAGCAATGACTTCCGCCAGTTCCCTCAGCACCCGCGGGTGCATCCCATCTGGACCCATGGATTTATGGATGTCCAGATTGCTCAACTGGTCTCTAACCCATTCCCCATCGACTAAGGCAAACCGCTCCGTTGACTGACTTCATCTAAGGTCTCAGGGGTACAGGGCTCTTCAGGACTGCCTGCAGCAGAGTAGACAGAGACAAAGAAGGCATTCAGTAACTCTGCCATCTCTGTATCTTCTGTCACCAGGGCACCCATCCCGTTCGTCAGTGGGCCTGCATTGCCTCTGGTGTTAGTTTTATCTGCCATGTATTTGAAAAAGCTCTTTCTGCTGTCCTTGACCCCTCTTGCCAGATTTAATTCTAAGGAGGCCTTAGTCCTCCTAGCTGCCTTCCTACATCCTCTAGCAGCAGCCTTATATTCCTCCCAAGTGGCCAGCCCCTCCTTCCATGACCTGTAAACTCTCCTCTTCCACTTGAGCATACCCAGCAATTCCCTATTTAGCCACGCAGATCTCCTGGCCCTCTTCCTTGACTTCCTATCTGTCGGGATGCTCTGATCTTGAGCTCGGAAAAAGCAATCCTTGAATGCCAGCCAACTATCTTGGGCCCCTTTACCTTCAAGCAGCCTTGCCCATGGGATTTCCCCTAGCAATTGCTTGAAAAGGCCAAAGTTTGCCCTGCCAAAGTCCAGGGTTGCAATTCTACTTGCTATTCTACTGGTCCTACCACACAAGATCCTGAATTCCACCATCTCGTGGTCGCTGCAACCAAGGCAGCCCTCAACCTTTACTGCTTCGACCAGACCCTCCTTGTTAGTGAGGATGAGATCCAGCAGTGCTCCTCTCCTGGTTGGCTCATCCACCATTTGCAGGAGGAAGTTATCATCCATACACTGGAGGAACCTCCTGGACTGTGGCTGGGTTGCTGAGTGGTCCTTCCAGCAAACATCAGGGAAGTTAAAATCCCCCAGGACGACCACAGCCTGTGACTGTGAGGCCGCTCTCAGCTGCCTGTGGAAGGCCTCGTCAACTTCCTCACCCTGATCTGGTGGTCTGTAACAGACACCTACAGCAGTATCTCCCCTGCCAGCCTGCCCCTTAATTCTCTCAACTCGCTCGTCATCTGTCCCTGGACAGAACTCGGTGCATTGTAGTTGCTCCCGCACATAAAGAGCAACCCCACCACCCCGCCTGGCTGGCCTGTCTTTCCTGGAAAGGACATAGCCCTCCATGACTATATTCCAGTCATGTGAGCTGTCCCACCACGTCTCTGTAATTGCCACCAGATCATTGTCTCCTGACTTAACACAGGTTTCCAACTCCTCCTGCTTATTTCCCATGCTGCGCACATCGGTGTACAGACATTCCAGGGAGCGAGCTGAGCACACCGATTTCAGCCTAGGATTATAGGAGGCCTCCCCGTCTTCATCAATTCTGGAGTGCTGCCCCACTGGGGCAAGCCCAGCTACAACCCCATCCCCCTTCGAATCTAGTTTAAAGCTCTCCAAATGAGCCCTGCTAATTCCTGCCCCAGCATCCCACTCAACACAGGGGCACTAGATGCTTCCTGGTATTAATGAAGAGCTAAATCCACACTAAGGCCATCAGCTCTGCTTTTAACGACACACCTTCTGAGCATGCCCAAAAGGCAGGGATAGGTTATGTTTTCATGGATCAGTGCAGCACACTGTTTTCATTCAGAAAGGCTACAGGGAGTGTAATTTATTTTAGATGATAATTGCTGGGCTCCCCTTCTTCCATATGAAGGAAATACATAATACAGAGATTATTACTCCAATTTTAATTAGATTTTTCCACACTCTCTAACTTTCAGATGCATTTTTTTCCCCAGTAACTTTCTCAGCCTCTGTTGCTCTTCTGTTAAAACAGAAGTAGTAAGATCTACTACAGCAGCCTGTTAAATAAATTCTCATCTGAACTAGTACAACTTGCTACTAATAGCTTATACTCAGTTTTATGTGAAAAAAAACCCTGTTTTTTTCCAAATTTGGGTATTTCTTTTAGAATTAAAATTAGGTAAAATGAACACAAATTTCTATAAGTAGAAAAGATTTTTCTTGTCAAATACTTTTTGTCATAAGTTATTTCTGCAAGCAGAAATATGTTCATGCTTATGGCAGTGGACTAAGATGTAATAATTCACCTGATTATCAGTAAAGCTACAGATCTTAAAACCCATAAGAATAAACATACAAAAAAAAAAAATTACAACAATCTCAGGGAACTTTCTTAAACATAATTTCCAATACAGATGAGAAATTATGAATTTTGACACGATATAGAGAGAAGGAAGAAAACCTTTAATTAAAAGCTTTCAGAAATTCCATAGACTTCTTAGTTTGGAGAGATGTCTTTTAAAATATTTTCCTTGCATATTTATGTCATTTAGCTGGATAAGAAATGCCATACTCACTAGAAAACACAGCTATACTTCTAAAAATGCTATGGCAACAGCTAGGTGCTTTTATTGGCATAGATTATGTCATTCAGGGAGGTACTGGAATTATTTCAGATGAAGAGTCCCATGAAACATGAGACTTATGCCTCACCCCAGTCTTCAAGTAGCATATTTCTATCCAGGGTGCAGTCTTCTAAGGAAAGTTGGTGATGGCTCCTCTTAAAACATCTTCTTCCTTCTTCCTGATAGAGAAGGTTTTCTTTCTCCACACTTTGCCCAGTCTGCATCGGATTGCACCCTTTTTCTGCCTGTTTTCTGCAGCTGGGTGCCAGCATCTGACCTTCATGGTGTATTGTACTGGATCACCTGCTACCCTCTCTGAAGATCTCCTGGATCCCTCCCTGACCCTTTGGAAATCTCAGTTTGTGACAGCTTTCCACATAAGTACATCCCTTTGTCTCAGTTTGGACTCAACATGATTGTTACCTGATCCCAATCTGTTACTGAATATATTGCAATTTAGATTAACTGTTCAGCAGAATTTTGTCATAAAATCAAAGGTGCTGTTGCCTCCTGACTTAATAGAGGTAAATGCTCCTCACAACCAAGTGGTTGCTTTTGTGGAAGAAATTTCTATGCTTAAAACCAAATGGGAAATATGAAGTGGATTACGCAATAAGCAAGCATTTTCACAGCGTACTGCCATGGTGCACGTCATCTGCTTGACCGTGATCTATTTTGGAACCAAAAGGAAGAAAATGTGATATATTAGAGGGAAGGGGGGGTGGAAGTAGGTGATCTTTAAGGTCCCTTCTAACCAAAACTATTCTATGATTCTAGAGGTGTGGAGGTTCTGCTGCATGGCAGCTACATTTTGTGTACATGCTGCAAGGGTAGTTGTTTCTAAACATTGATTTTTTATTTTTCTGTAGTTTCCTGTGTGTCTTTAGTGTCTCTTTAAGGCTGTTGTGTGGGAATGAACTGTTTAGTGGTGAAGGATCAGATCCAAAAATAGAAAAGAAATAGTTCTGAACATTAGCAACCATCTGAAGTATAAAGCCTAATGATGACTATCATTAGTAAAAATAGCAAATGGTGGTAGAAATGCTACTCAAGTATTAATTTATAGTAACAGCTTATTTTTTCAGTCACTAGTAACATAAGCATCCCGGAGAAACACTATGGAAAAATATGAAATTGAAGGTAGTAAATTAAAGTTTCCCACCACCAGGTTTTAAAAACTGTAGTGCATACTCCAGTATAGCAGAAGGGCTGTAGAATCCTTCCTTTGGGCTATTCTCACAACCAAATTATTTACAAAAATAAAATAAAAATCTGCAGAAGCTGTCATCTGGAATTTGCTTTTTCAAAGCTATGCCAACTAAACCCCTATTAATAATGTATAGGGTTTAAACTCCAGGTAATTATATTCAACCATTGTTGTGGCTTGAAGGTGGCACTTCCTAAATAATATATAAAAATGATTCTGATGACGTTTCATCCTATGTGTCCTCCTTCTGGAGGAGTGGTATGTGAGGCAGATGTTGATGTTTCAGTTTACAAGGTGAAGGGTCATGGAATGTTTTGAGTCTTAATTTAGGCCTAGGAACAAGCCCTGTGGCTGCTTGGGAAGAAAATTCTCAGCTGAGAAGCAAAACATTCCAGGTCCTTAACCAACTCAAACATCAACATCTGACCTTCACACAGTGGCATGAATGAAAGATTTAAAATCCAAGAATTGTACTGGTTTAGAGCTGAGTTTTCCAATGTGCCTGGAATTGTGATGACTCTGTAATTTTAAGTTACATGTACCAGGGACATTGTGTTCACCAAAGTAGATAGCGAAGTTTTCCAAAGGATCATAATTCCTTTTATATAGCAAATACACAAATGGCTACAGGGTTTTGTGTCAAAGAAGTTAATATAAATTTATTTTATAATAGATGAAAATGAAAAGAAACTTTCCTTAAAGATATTATAGTACAGTCTTCCAAGATGACAAAAATTGACAAACTTCAGGGTAACTACTTTGAAACATGAACTAAAGTAAGGCCTATTTTAATTCAGGTTTAAGTTGCAAATAATTTATGAAGTGATACATTTAGGCATAACACACTTTGTTTTAACAAATACAATTTTCAAAGTTGTAATAAAGGTTAATATTCCACTATACAGAACAACTCTAGATCTACAAAAATGTGTACTACATATCCAAACTATCTATCCAAAACACATTCTAATATATTACTAAGCTTTCTCTTGCTGCCTTTCATAATTCTTCTGTTCCCAAATGGAAAGAGTTTGTGGTCCAATTCTATTTTCTGGATGACATACTGAAAGTATTTCTACTTAATTTAGGCATGTTTAAATCTAAGCTAATCACTGTCAGCCTCTCTCATAGTCCCCAAGATCTCCAGGAGAAACTAATCTGATCCTAAAGAAAGTATGTAAGACACGTAAGAGGAATCTCCCTCTGTAGTGGCCTGTTTCACTACATTGACTGTAAAGGAGAACTCCCCTTAGTTAATTAACTAAATTTAACTAAGCATACTGTAGACAACTAAATTTAGACAACTAAACTTAGGTGGGAGGAATTCATCCACAACAGTTTACATGCCAGTTAGAAATTATCTCACTGTCGTGGGCAAAGATGAAACTGGCTTTTTGTCTTGGTGAGAATGAAGGCATAGTATCAGGACATGGGGAAGATTTTGCAATTGCCCCATTCTGTGACTGTTTTGAGAAGCTCCTGGAGACAAGCAGTAGTTATGCCACTTTGTTCCCCATGCAATTCACTTTAAAACTGATTGATAGTCATTTCATTGTAATCTTATCATGATTAAATGATTTTCCTTGCCTGCATACTCTCACTCAAGGTGAAATGTTCTCTTAAATTGCACAGCCCTGGGTACACTTGCAGTGTGAATTAATGGGCAGGGATCAGGAAAAGTACAGACAAATATTGGTATGTTGGCCCTTTTTTTTTTTTTTCCAAGAATGTTTCTGACTTAGTATGTGGTACTGGGCATTTATAGCTCTGTTTTCTTTTTTGTACATCATCAATTACATTCCAAAGTAACTTTTGCAATAACTTTACATTTTGTTAGCTCCTAGGTATTCCAGTAAGACAAATTATATGTTTATTTAAGTAATGACTTTTTTTTTTTTTTTTTAACTTGTCAACTACAGCACTGTGGAAGGTGTAGTTCTTTAGATACATTTTTTTCTTAATTTACAAGATCATGATGGAGAAGTGCAAAGTATTCACCAGCTGGCTGACAAAAGCATAGAATTTTGCACTTGGCAACTGATCTGTCTGAGATGTAGAGTGATATAGGCATGGTAATTATTTGTAATGCATTAACTTGATGCCAGATGACAGCCTTTTCCCTTCAACACTATATTGCAAGTTTGATAGAATATTCTGTAGAGTTTCATTACTTTGCAGATGTCCAGCTGTTAAAAAAGTCGTAACTAGATCCACTGTTAAGGTCGTTTAGCTGTAGGAAGCATCTCACATCCCCTTTGCCTAGCAACCTACCAGACTGCTTGACACCTGTGTTTCTATTCTCCAGCTGCATTTTGCAGACTGTGCAAGTAGAAGATTCAAGTCATGTGAACATGTGAATGTATTTTTTTGAGGAAACATCCGTGCTGATGATGCATTTGATACGTATGATCTCTGTAATTCAGAATACTGCCATGTCTGCTGAAACAAACATTAAAAAATAATAAAGCTCTCTCACGTGAGGAGCTTTTTTTTAACCTTAGTCAGAAATAGTTCAGTGTAGCTCCATTTCAGCATTTGTAGGTGGTGTGTGAAGAACAGTATCTTATGAAGATTATACCAAGAATCTTTTTCAGACTCAACATAGCAGGAACAACTAAGCAGATTTGCTCCTAAAAATGCCACTTTGTAATTAATTCAGCAACTCTTATGATTTTCTAGGTGACAGAGGTCATTCTGACTTTCAAATGAATACAAATAATCGGAAATCTCTCAATTATTCTACCTACGAGACTTTTCCAGAGATATTTTTAAGCATAAAATAGTCTTGCTTTGTCTTGCCATATGAAACAATATTTCACTACCAAGGTTGATTTGCGAAATTTCTGAAGAATAGTTAAACAAAGACGATTTTTTTGTATTATTCTGCCCATATTGGTCCACTATATGTAACCATTTTAGAAAATAAAAATAAAAAAAAAACCAACCCAAGAACAACCAACCAACAAAAAAAACCAAAACCAAAAAACAAAACCAAAAACCAGCTGCAGAGATTTATTTTCAATCAAGAAGGTAAAAAAACATAGTGGTGGCTAGAGACAAATCACTTGACTTGTTCTGGAAGTCAGTACAAATCATGGATAGAGTTTGAGAACTATAATCTTGATAGTCTGTAGTGCCATCCAAAATACAATGACTTTTCCATGTTTGCATTATATTCCATTATATTCTACAGTACTTCTGAATGCATAGGAAGCATAAATCTTTTCAATGCATGTTCGGAATTATGATTACACACTGGCAGAGAGCATTTTTATATGGCTAGTCACCACCAAAGAGTTTATATGGCAAAAATTACTTTTTAATTTTCAGTGAATTTTTTGTTTGTAGACTAGGTCATAAATTTGATCGTATTCTGATGACAGCCCTGATGTAATTCTAATATTGTTCTTGGTAAAAGACATGTCTCGAAATCCTATCCCAGAAAGTTTCTATTTTATCTTCTGATCCTTTAGTACTAGCCAGTCCTGAATGCAGAACTGAACACTGACTCTTCCAGTCAAATGTATAAGCACTAGACTTTGGTATCATGTTCTTGTCCCTTGTTCCACTCTTCTTCAGTGGGAATATTTCAGTGGGTGTTCAGAAGGAATACTGAAAAATATGATCCTTCAGAATAATATTGTTATTAGGAGATACGGGTATAAATAATCTCAGGGTGCTTCTTTGAAGGCTTGGCCCAGTGCTCTGAATCATTTTGTGAAAAGCAAGAATCACATGTCCTTTTATTTTGAAAGCAGTGATCCCAGCTCATTTTCCTGAAAAACAGTTTACAATGTCTTACATTCCAGAGAAAGACTGTGAGTGTTACCTGTAGCAGAGTAATTTCCATCCTCAGATGTACCTTTTGAGCAGCTTGTAGTCATCAATAGCCACACTGTAGTAATGGGATTCATCCCATCAAGTTTCAGTAATGGCATCTAGGTCATAGCTTTCTAGCAGCTTGAAGACATCCAGCTCCTCCTGTTTGTTTCCCATATTGTGTACATTGGAGTATTGGCACTTCAGCTGGGCTGTCAGCCCATGACTTGTTATGGACGGGCCTGATACTATCCCCTTCTCCCTTCAATTCTAGTTTAAAACTCTGTCAGTGAGCCCCACTAGCTCATGAGCAAAGACACTCTTCCCCCTTTGAGAAAGTTGAATCCCATCTGACTCCAGTAAGCCTGGTGCCATTCCATTATCGAAAACCCCAAAACTGTGGTGGTAAAACTAGGCACAAAGCCATGTATTAATAGACTGAGTCCTGTTTCTTCCTGGTATCTGTTTCTTCCAGTGTCGCTGCTAGCAACTGGGAGTATAAAGGAAAAAATAACCTGTGCTCCAGATTCCCTTAATAACACTCCCAAGACCCTGAAGTCTCTTTTAATTGTTGTGGCTTCATCACCACCCACATGGAAGACCAGTAGTAGGTAGTAGTCCAAGGGCCATACCAGGCTAGGAAGTTTCTTAGTGATATCTTTAACTGGGCATTCAGCAGACTTCCTTAAGAGGAGGGTCTCTCTGGTGTATTGGACCCTCTGTTCCACTCAGAAGGGAGTCATCTACAACTATAACCCGTCTTTTCTTCCTCATGTGGTCGTGATACAGAGGGTAGGTCTTTCTGACCTCAGCAACACCTCTGTTGATCATCCACATCATCAGTTGACTGACCTTTCAAATCCAGAAGCTCATAGAAGCATCTGGGAATGGGAGTTGGGCAAGGAGGGGCTTAACCTGCTACGCAAAGTTTGGGCTTACTTCCATTCACTCTTTTCTCTTAAGTTACTGCCTTCCACTTGGCAGAGGGAGCATACAGGATCCCCTTCATATTGTCTGTTTTCTGGTGGCTGTCCCTGTGTCTGTTTCAGGGAGAGCAGAGCGTGATTCCATCATTCTCTCTCTTTCTCAGACTCCCTGATTCTCCTTAGAGTTTCTGCTTCCTCTCAAAGCTCTAACACCAGACTGAGCATATCGTGCACCTCATCACAGCTCACACAGCAATTCTTATGACTGCCATCTGTTATCAGTGAAAGGCTCTGTCACTCTCCACAGTCTGAGACTTTGATGGCTGCATGTTTTCATGCAAACTCTGTCTGTGTTGCCACATCAGTTCTGGAGAAGATATAGTTTTTTTGCTGCATGAATACCATAGCTAAACTCTTTCTGGGAGGGTAATGGCCAGCAATGGAATTCACCTTTTGAGCTGGTAGGGTGACAATGCCCTTCTGTGTATGTGCTGTCCTTGACTATATCTTTTTGAAATGCTCTCACTTTGAGATTCCATCCTGAATTATTTCAGTGTTCCAACACATGGAGTAAGAACCTATTCATGCACTAAATATCATGCTGTCATATAGGTAATGAAACCCTTCCTTTGATCAAGCCAAGTACTTCTTAAAAAAATAACCAATTCCACATACCAGCCATGAGAACCCATGAAAATACTTGTGATACTCTCAAATACCAATGAGCCAGGGAGAACTTTCTTACATATTTAATGATCAGAGCAATTTATGTCAGTGCTACAGTTTCAACTCTGAAAAAAATAGGTTCAGTTATCTACATTAGTTTAGTATCATATCAGCAGGGTACCTTTTAAGTGACTCTCCTGATTTTGCTCCTCCTACCCTGTTTTGTTTAGCACTGCAGAACAGCCTGGAGCATGTGGACTAAGTTCTTCCACAGGACCCGAAGCCAGAGCATGCATTCCAGGAGCATGCCTACTGCACTCCAGCTGCCAACACTTATTTCACAGGATCAGTACAGAGCCCATCTGAGGTAAATCTCAGAAATTTTTGCATCACTTTAGAGGTCTGCTCCTATTGAACTGTTATTTGCTGAGGCAGATGCAGTCTTAGTGTCTTTTCCTGTAGGCATCACAGCAAGAGAAGGTAATGCTCAAGCTACAAAGCACTGTCATGACGTACTAAGGGCTTGCAGATGCTTTTAAGGAAGTATCACTAAGCAAACTGTTGCCTTCCTTATGCCTTGGTTCTGTCACTTGCAAATCTGCAGTAGCAGGTGTTTTTCTGAATATAGCCAAGACAGTGGGGCTCTTGTCATGGCAGACACAGTACACCTGTGCTGCTTCCTCTTTAATGGTTGCTCTTGATCAGGCTTGCTTTGCACAGTTAAAAGCAGTGTTGCGGTGTTTAGCTGTTTTAACAGTCACTCAGTTGCTCTCATAAAATCAGACTGGACTTGTAGAGCAGAATCAGAGCTGGTTACCAGTCAATTTGATTCTTCACTTCTACCTTCTCACCTAACATAAACTGAAGTTTAACAGTTTTCTCAAGAAGGCTGGCTTGTTTTTCTTTATGCTGACTTTTTTTTTTGGCTTAGTTTCATTTTGGTTTTTTTTTGGAGAAGAGTTATGGATGAAATGAAAAGTTGATTGAGGAAGTGTGAATATAAAGATAAGGATAAAGACTTGCTTCAGAGGTAGCACATGATACTGAAGCTGTCTTATGCTGTCAACCCTGAAAATGTAACAGCAGCGAGTCGTGAAGGTACTAGAAAGCTTTGTCCATTGTCCCTTAGCAAAAGACAGACATATAGTCAAGTATACCTCAAGACTGCGTAGTTAACAGATGTCATAAATGAAAACAACTGGGATGAATGATTGTCAATAAACAGGCTATTAGTAAAATTTACTTAAATAGGTCAGTGTGAGTATAATTAGAAGCAGTGGGGTAAAAGAAAAGTAAAATATCAGCTAAATATCTGGAAAGCATTTTGAATAGTGAAGTGTGTTGGACTGTGAAACTTTCTCTCCTAGTGTTGAAATACTTGCATATCTGTTCCCCATTTATATTCTGTGCTATTCTGACTTTCTAATATGATATGATAATCATGTATCTATGAATATTATTGGAAAATCTTGGCTCCTCTGATTTGAGCAATATATATCTCTTATGGGGCAAATAGTGAGCCAAATACCATAGGTCAGAAATAACCAGATGGCAGCCCAGAAGGGCTCTGACATCTGCTTAAATGTGGAGTAACAGAGTACTAAACTGTGGGATGATGACACCTGGTTGCCTTCTAGCTCTTTGTGTCAATGCAATAAGTTTAATTGCCCCAAAAGTGGAGGAGTGCCTGCAACAGCCTCATATGTGCCAAGCGATGACTGCTAATGTGTTATCTCTTTCTTATCCATTATGGATCTAATGGGACACATTCTTGACTTACTATAAGTAGCAACAAGTGCAGGGCAGACTAGATCATGCAATGACGTGCAACTGCACAGGCATCTCCCACCAACCCCAGTATGTTGTCAGCATCTTTGAAGTCTCAGCCTTTGCTGACCTCCTGATATCATGAGGAGAAAAGACGTGCTCTTTTCTATCTCTCTAAACCAGTGTGTGGCTTGTCCTAGACTGCGTAGCCAAGGAGCTGTTTGCCAGTAACACCACTGCAAGGTTTTGCAGCTACCTTGCTGCACATTGCGGGCATTCCTCCTTCCCTAGCAGACATCTAAACTCAGTATACTCCTTGGCTCTTCCCAATGAGTAAACTGGTAGAGAACATCTGCTGTAGGGTTAAGACAGTTTCCTGTCTGTCATGACTTTCACCTGACCCACTTCAGATGAACTGACTCATCTTTCCTGCTGATGTTTTATGCCCAGCTACCATTGATTAGGAGTGACTGTGGGCATGCACAGTGAGTCTGTGACCTGGAGTTTGCACTGTGGATTTGAGATATAGGAAGACTTAACATCATCACTGGTCTGGGCACAGTTATGCTCTGGATGTGGGGCAGAACATTCCTTGCCTGTTACTCCAGAAGGGTGTAGGTCTTCCACTGTGTTTGTGTCATAACTGAATGATTCCAACATCACTGATACTCTATCATCTTATGCTCCTACACACCAGTATTTAGGCAGCTGAATTCTGCTCAGCATGTGGAATTTGCCTCCAGACACAGTCAAGGTGCAGGTGTCCACACACATGCAGGTGTCCATAAGTATGCTAGGTGAGAGTGTAGCGTAGAAAGTGTTGCAGCTGACTGGTGTGGAGCTACCTGAGGCAAGTTAAATCACTTTGTGAGTGCTGCTAATGCTACTGACTAAAGCTGTGATAAAGTTGCCTAAGGGTAGATGTCTAGTGACATCTGACATGGCATCCTGCTTGCCTTCTACCTGTGGACAAAGAAGGGTGTAATATTTCTGGTCAGTCCCCAGGGATGTCTCAGGTACGTAGGATACCTTAAAGATCATTAGACTCTGTTTGGAAAATCTAATCCAATCCTGGCTATTGGCTGATAACAAAGGGAGTTTAGGGATTTACCTCATATATTGATGTCTACATTTAGACATTTAACGTAGGTGTCTTAACCCTGAACTGAATCCCACTCATGGTTGTATCCTCCAAAAAGAAGTAGTCTAAGGACATCAGATTGCCTGAAGCAAAATGGTGAGAATTTGCCAGTAAATGATTGTCAGATATATGCAGCACTTTGACACAACTCTCATCCAAACAGTTGCTTTTCAGAAATAAATATGAGTACTTTTAGGATCCCCTGGCACTAGGTATGATTCTCAGTTCTGTGTAGTTTACCATATTCAGAATAACATATTCTGTCACTTGATCCACTGCCTATTTCTTGATGTTGTTTTTGCTGTTTCGCTACAATTTCTTTTCTTGCCCTGTCCTGTCAGTTGCTAAGCCACTGCTAAAAATGGTGATCATTTTTTTTACTCTTGCTGATCTCCAAAATATGAAGGTTCAAGATAACCTTGTTCAATCAAAATGAATAATTGTTTCTGTGAAGCAGAAGGCTTATTTAGTAGCTGTTTTTCCTACCTTGAGGTTGACCTTATGTTCTCAGCAATTAGCTTGATAAAGTTCTTCCTGCCATGCCAATAAGCAACAAGCAGTGGAACTACTCTGAAAAGGTGGTGTCTAAATTACACTACCCTTGAATTAATCCCACTTGTCTCACTATCTAAGCAACTGTGATTAGTCTAGAAACAGTTCAACCTCTGAAAAACAAAGTTGCTTATTTTCACCATGAGAATGGTTACTGTGAACAACATTAGAACCTCTTCCAGTATTTCTGTACTGAACCTGAGTTGAGTAAGCACTCAAGCAGAGCATGTATCAATGCCAACTTCATTCTCATAGAATCACAGAATAGTTAGGGTTGGAAAGGACCTTAAGATCATCTAGTTCCAATCCCCCTGCCATGGGCAGGGACACCTCACACTAAACCATGGCACCCAAGGCTCTGTCCAACCTGGCCTTGAGCACTGCCAGGAAAGGAGCATTCATAACTTCCTTGGGCAACCTGTTCCAGTGCCTCACCACCCTAACAGTAAAGACTTCCTTTTTTACATCCAATCTAAACTTCCCCTGTTTAAGTTTTAACCCATTACCCCCTGTCCTATCACAACGGTCCCTGATGAAGAGTCCATCCCCAGCATCCCTATAGGCCCCTTTCAGATACTGGAAGGCTGCTATGAGGTCTCCATGCAGCCTTCTCTTCTTCAGGCTGAGCAGCCCCAACTTTCTCCGCCTGTCTTCATACGGGAGGTGCTCCAGTCCCCTGATCATCCCCGTGGCCCTCCTCTGGATTTGTTCCAACAGTTCCATGTCCTTTTTATGTTGAGGACACCAGAACTGTACACAATACTCCAAGTGAGGTCTCACGAGAGCAGAGTAGAGGGGCAGGAGCACCTCCTTCGACCTGTTGGTCATACTCCTTTTGATGCAGCCCAGGAAAATAGCTTTATTCTCACCCTTATTTCAAGCAGTAGGTGTAGAAAACAGGGATGCATGCTTCAGTAACGTGCTATCCCAGTTATCTGATAGCCTTAAATTACTCCTGCTGTAAAAATAAACCCTTTGGATATTTTGATTCTTAATCTTTCCCAAAGTGAATATTCTTTCCATTCACAAGCCTTAATTTTAAATGGGTTGATTTTAATTTGTTTGTCCATTTTTCTTTTCAGACCACTCATAAAACAGTATCAGCTGGTTTTGTGGTGGATGATGTTATGTTAACAGTTCCTTATTATTTGTGAAGGGCTATTGCACGTCTGGAGCTGTAGCTCTAGATGGAAAGAATGTCATTACATAACTTTAGATTTCCTTGAATAGAAACCACTGGTGTTGGCCAGAACATCAGGGTACTATCCCAGTTCAACGGTGTGCCATGTTCAGCATAGCTGGTAGTGACTGGCCTGGTGGTGATGTACGTCATGTGAGGCAGCACAGCCCTGCAGGGACCAATGGTGATCCCTGCCAAGGACACCAGTTTGGTTATAGGAAAGCAATGTCTGGAGAGCATGTTGCTATTATGAAATAATGACTCATATTTATGTTCCACCTTATGTGCTCACCTTACTTCTCTGGGCCACCCATGATGCTTAAAATACTCAATAAAAGAGTGGCATGTATATTTAGAACAAAGTTTTCCAGAATAAAGTTCATGTGGTTCACAGAGAAATTTTGACATTCATAACTACAAGAGGTCATGGAGTCAAACTTACTGAGGACTAACAGAGGCAGAGACCTGTGCGATACATGCAAGTAAAGAGAAAACTGAGTAAAACTCAAGCACTTGGGAGGAAGCTGATTGCTGCAAGGCTGGAAGAAAATAATTCTTATATATATGCATATATGCATAATTGCAGAATTAAGTACATGCATCATGAGGTTTCTTTTGCTTTGCCCTTGAGAGCAGATGTTTCACTGTTGTAGAAAGCAAAGGTTAGTCTAATCTATACAGCAGTGAAAATCACAATGTTAAGCATTTATAGAATAATAAAATAAAAGCATTTTTTCCTTGCACTTGAAGCTGAGGAGGAAAAGAACACAGCTTATCAGAAGAGTAAAGGTGATAATTACTATGCAGCCTTGAAAAAGGTGATCACAGGTCTAGAACTTAATCAAGCAAAATGTCTAAGCATGGGATAGACAACTGTTGAAATCATTGTATGAGAAGGTAGGGAAGTGTGTCTTGGAGTAACAGGTATGCTTCAGGGCACTCCAAAAAATGCGATATGGCAAAGAAATAGTATAAACATGGAAGGAGACTGAAGATTCAATTCAGCTGCCCATGTGTAAACACCTATTACCAGTCAAATGCCTGAGAGTACCAGAGGTTTCAGGTGTGACAGAAGGGCTGGAGAGGACCCGTGTCTTTTCAGGGCAGCAGCTGGGTGACAGGTAGGGTACCCTGAGGCATTTGAGATGGCAGCAATGTGTGGAGTTGTAAAAGACCCAGATTTTCACAGCATGGCAAAAATGAAGTCTAAAGGAAGGACAGCATTTTTCCTAAAATACTCTGGAGAAGGGATAATCCTGTCAGCAGCCATCAATATCTGAACCTAATTTAGGATTGAGGAAATTATCTTGTCAGAGAAACAAAGCTTTGTCCACAACCAATCCCGGAAGCAGCAGAGGGGAAAATGGGTCAAGCAGGGCGTTCCCAACTACTTCTATAGGGAGCCTGCTTTGTTGAAAGAAAGATTGTCTGACAGAGCTGCCAGTGATAAAGAGGCTGGTTTTGGTGACTCAGGAAGCCTCTTCCATTTCTGGCTGCTCAGGACCAGGAAGCAAAGCTGATTTTTCTTGGCCTACCTTAATACAGATGCTTCAAAATGATATTGCTTACTGTCTAGTTCCAGAGATAAATTTGAATGACTACTTTTTAAACTAGGTGAGTTAAAATCTGGCCTAACAGAGTGCAGAATTATTCCTCTGCCAATTGGAAATGATGTCAAGGTGCGTTTTCCACAGTGGAAGTTTCCTATATCAATTATTTCCTATTTCCATCTCTTGCCAAATACACTTTTTTTTTTTCTGTGAATAATATGCTGGAATATTTATATATAGAATTGTAGAATCATAGAATAGGGTTAGAAAGGACCTTAAGATCATCTAGTTCCAGCCTCCTTGCTATGGGCAGGGACACCTCACACTAAACCATGTCACCCCAAGACTCCATCCAGCCTGGCCTTATATATTGTGGGAAAGAAGTCATATGTGGGAAAAAGCTCATAAGTAAGTGTCAAGGGTTTTCAGATGATCTGATTTTAAGATTTCTGTGTTGTAATATGGTGATCCCTTCCAAACCTAACCATTCTGTGATTCTATGAATTTTTCCTACCCGAGGAAGAAAATGCAAGCTCCCTGAAGGGTGTTGAAAGTATTTCAGCTATTACCAAGCTCACATAATTACTGCTAGGTCAGGGATCTGTAAAACACTGTAATAGACATGCCTTTGTAAGCCAGGGAATCCACATGACAACTTTCTGATTTCAGCATTTGCTAGCAAAGAGAAGGCTCTTATTGTTACTATTTATATTTTTCATTCCTACTGTCATTTAGCAGGAGACTGCTAATCCTGAATTGTGATTTGGGCATGTGTATAAGTGACAATTTGGCCATACAGGCAAATTTCTGGAAAGAAATGTTCCCCTAGGTTTAAGCAGCCTTACATAATACCTCATCAAGCTATTCATTAAGGTATGTTCTGTGCTATACATTTAAAGGTTCTGAGTAACATGAAACTGTCACTTTATGACTTCTGGTAAATAGGAGTTGTCAGACTTGTGGTTTTCTGTTCTATTTTTGAAGTCTGCATTGCTATATGAGCAGGAAGGGGTTAGTCATCACATAACAGTAGAATTTCTTGAGGAAAAAAATATCATTTTTTTGTTAGGCTTTGGTCCAGATAATAATTAGGTTTTGGTGTTAGCTACTTAACTAAGCAAATTACAAATTTGATTGATTTCAGTCAAATTCTTTGGTTGGTGTTTACAGCCAATGGCTAACCATCTTTTCTAGGCTTGTATAACTACATTTTGTGTTATCTAGCTAATTAAGTTGTGGAACATTTTCTACTATTGAGTCTGGTTTTCTTTTATACCAATTCGATTTTTATTTGATTGATTGTTATAATTTTTTTTACTTAAATTAGTGTGTTATTATTAGTAGCTGAAGTTAGGTAATGTTTTGCTGATTTAACTTTTTAATGAAGGCTTTTAGTAAAATATATTAAAATGCACTGACTCACATGTCTCTGAATAAGCAATGTCAGGGCAGAACCATTACAGAGCTCAATGGAAAGAGGCCAATACATTTCAAAGACTGAACAGTACCTCTGACTAGTCTGTATTTCTTGCCAGCTTTTGTTGTATTTTAGTTCAGCCTCTTTCGAGGCTCCCCTCAAAATACACATACTGCTCTGAGGACAGCAGCAAATACTAAAATGTTTGCATGCTTGTACACAGAACTCTTCACAGCTGACTCTCTATTGGCCCTAAACACTAGAAAGTGTTGTAACTTACAACTGGGGTGGCTTAGCTTGTGCATCTGAAAATGGATCCACATTGCAGTGTTCTTATTAGCAAGTCTTTACCAATGGTATTTGAGCAGTCTGCCCCAAACCTGCCTATTCTGGCCAAAATGCATTCTGCAGGGAGCTTCATCACATGCAGCATGGAAATACATGTGGATCTGCACATAAACATATCCTGAAGTGTAGATTAAGCCACTGCCACTTGTAGCATAATTCCCACAAATTCTGCTCCTGTTCTTATTTCCCAAGCTGTATTGCCTTCCCTCCTCTTTCCTCATTAAGTGAACTCGTATGATCAGACCCTTTCTGCCCAACCATAGTTTGATATCTTGGCAGAAATTGTGTACTGTTTCTTGTCCCAAGATTTCGTTATTTGGAGAAGGACTGCCCACCATCTCCCTGAGCAGGGGACAGCCCACTCCCCATGTCTCTGGAGAAATGTTGCTGTACTGAATGAACATTACAGGATCACATGCACAGTCCATAGGGCCAGAATTACTGTTGAAAATGTTGGAAGGAGGCCTTCTGTGTAGTCCAATAACACTGAAGTACTTTCTCTTGATAATTATTTTGGAGAGCTCCTTGAATTTACCCAGGAGAATAACAGCAGCCAAGGAGACAGGGAGGTCAGTTCAGCTGGATGGTGCAGTCATTCATTAAGATCATTATCTGTGTTACTGCTTTCTCTGTCCTTCCCACCCCAAACTGGCTGCCTACTGCATGTAGGCTGGGCTGACATTGTTCGTGCTCTGTCATTTCAAAGAACAAGTTCATGTCAGTGAGTGGAAAGCAGTCTTTGTCTCCTTTGCTCTGGTAGCAGGCTTAAAAGCTTCAGTATTCCTCTCTGACTAAAAATCATAGAATCAACTAGGTTGGAAAAGACCTTTAAGATCATCAAATCCAACCATTACCCCAGGACTGCCAAGAACACCACTAAACCATGTCACTGAGGGCCTCATCTACATGTTTTTTTTAACACTTCCAGGGATGGTGTTTTCACCACTTCCCTGCGCAGCCTGTTCCAATGACTGAGCACCCTCTCTGTGAAGAAATTTTTCCTAATATCCAATCTAAGCCTCCCCTGATGCAGCTTGAGGCTGTTACCTCTTGTCCTATCACTTGTTACTGGGGAGAAGAGACCAGCCACCTCCTCTCAGGTAGTTGTAGAGAGTGGTAAGGTCCCCCCTGAGCCTCCTTTTCTCTAGACTAAACAACCCCAGTTCCCTCAGCCACTTCTCATCACACTTGTGCTCCAGACCCTTCACCAGCTTTGTTGCCCTTCTCTGGACCCACTCCAGCACCTCAATGGCTTTCTTGTAGTGAGGGTCCCAGCACGGAACACAAACCATGGCTATCCAACCTCAGGAAGCAAATCCTCTTTTTAAGTTGTCCTCTGGATCTGGACTCCAACGGTGGCTTGCTACCCCTCGGCTCATTCTAGCGAGCCTTGTGTTAGTCTCTTCCCCCTTCAAACCTAGTTTAAAGCCCTCTCTATAAGCCCTGCTAATTCCTGGGCTAGAATCCTACCCTTTGGGACAGGCATACCCCCTCTGCCACTAGCAGGCCTGGTGCCGTGGTGGCTGACCCACTGTCAGAAACCTCCAGATTCTGGCACTGACACCAGTCACGGAGCCAGGAATTAACTAATGAATGAGATTTTTCTGATGCAGCCATTGCCACTGTCACGGATTGTGACTGGCAGGAGGGACAAGAACACTACTTGGGTTCCTGAACTCTGAACCGGTCACCCCAAGGTCCTGAAGTCCTTCTTGAGTCCTCTCAGGCTTCTTGAAGACATCTCCTCATTTCCACCTGGGAGACTAATAAAGGATAATAATTGCAGAGATGTACTGGAGGAGTTTTCTGGTGAAATCCCTTACCTTGGCCCCAGGGAGGCAGCAGGCTTTCCTGTGAGTCTGGTCAGGTCAACATATGGGGCCCTCTGTTCCACTCTGGGTGGAGTCACCAGTCACCACCACTCTTCTTTTTTAGTACAGCTGGTCGTAATACAAGGTGTTCTCCAACTCTTCCGTGGGAACTCTTCTGACCTGAATGATCTCTTATCATCATCTTGCTCACTTTTCTGATCCTGAAATATCAAGGCCTTGTATCTATTCCAAAGTGGTACTAAGGAAGGTGATGCAAGCTGGCAGATGATACGCCATCTCCTACAAGGAGTAACCCATTTCCAGCCTCCGCTGTCTCCTAGGTCTCTTCCATTTGCCTGATAGCAAGAGGAAAAGGCAGGGGGTTACTGCAACTTGCATTGTCAGCTGAGAAAATGACAGTTCTTTGACTAATGCGCTGTTCAACCTTTGACTAATGCTCTGTTGAATTGCAAAAGGAAATATTTTTGTGTAGCTTTTTATTTGTTTTTTGAAGTAATTTTTATCTCTTCCTCCTCTTCCCCCTTTTCTTTCTTTCCTTTCATATACATATATATATTATTTTACTTTCTGGTAGAAGATAGAGCCAGGAGAAAATTATCCCATTAGAAGGAATTATTTTTGTCCTTGCACAAAACATACAGAGTAAAATCAGAGGTATTAAGTGCTTTATCATATGTAAGACTTTAGAGTTGTTTTACAGTTGCAGTGTTTCAGTATTAATACTAGTTTAGAACTTAATGGTTTTGAATCAAAGCCATTATTATTATCTACCAGTCCTCGGCAATTTATCTCATATGGGTTTAGTTTTTACTTTTAGGCTTTGAATGAAAATTTATAGGTTTGTAAGCAGTGTTTGGAAAAATATTTTGTCTTAACGTTTTTCTGATAGCATATGTGATCGAATCAAAATCTTAGTAGGAAGGCTCGCCACGAAGCTGTGTAATCTGTACCTGCTACAGATACGTCAGGGTGTGTCATCAGCACTAGGAATAATTATTCCAACTCTTAACGTGTTCTGCCCAAGATAAACACACAAATAAGAAGGGCTCTATTGAGTTGTCTACACACAAGCATTGAGTGATGCCTGGGTTGTGTAGTATATGAGAGTCATTTGCATGGAGGTACTGAATTTTCACAGACCTTCTGAAAGACCCAAGACATGCTGGAATACAGATAAGATAACTAGGGCATCTCAGAGAGGCCTAGGTACCTTAGATGGGCAACTGAACCAATCTCAAGTGACATAACCACTACTGCAAGCAAGCTTACAAGCTGTAGGGCCCCGTAGTCTACTGAACAGCATCAACTATGTTTGAACATACTTCTAAACTATGGGAAACGTGAGGTAGCAGAAATTCATAAAGAAGCTAAGGATGAAGTGGAACCATACATTTGATTCAAACTATGTTGTGTCATATAACTGCCTGCTTGCCTGCTTTAAGGAGTTCATTCAACTGAATGGTATGCTGACAGGTATGCTTTGACTTGGTAAGTTGCAACAACTTGGTTATATGGTTTGGTTTCCATGTTTTGCTGGTGATCTTACAAGTTTTGTTCATACAGGCCATTTTTACTTGTTTTAACATCACTTTTTAGTATGAGTTTTAAATATATATTGCAAATATTAATTTTGTCTGTTGTAATTCTAAATTATATTATTGATTTAATCTTTCTGTTCATATTGCAGAGACAAAGGATTAGAATGGCATAAAATATGGCCCAGTTCTACTACAAAAGAAGTGTCAGTGCTCCCTACAGAGATCGTATCCCTCTTCGTATTGTACGGGCAGAATCTGAACTGTCTCATTCAGAGAAAGCCTATCTGAATGCCGTGGAGAAAGGAGATTATGCCAGTGTAAAGAAAGCTTTGGAGGAAGCAGAAATTTATTTCAAGATCAATATTAATTGCATTGATCCCCTGGGAAGAACTGCACTCCTTATTGCAATTGAAAATGAGAACCTTGAGCTCATTGAGCTGCTCTTAAGTTTTAATGTATATGTGGGAGATGCTCTATTGCATGCCATACGAAAGGAGGTAGTTGGTGCTGTGGAGCTACTGTTAAACCACAAGAAGCCCAGTGGGGAAAAACAGGTATGTGCAGGATTTTCTCTAGGTTTGTAGTCTGCTCTAATGAAAATAGAACTGTGAGGCAGTAAGCAAAAACATACATGAAACTAACCATCATCCTTGCACTCAAGTATTTAAAGTCAGAAAATTAATGACTTTGATGCTCTATGCATTGTATTCATTTTTATTTAGACATAGAAACATAGAATGCCTTGGGTTGGAGGAGACATTAAAAATCATTTTGTTCCAACCCCCCTGCCATGGGCAAGGACACCTTGCACTAGACCAGGCTGCCTAAAGCCCCATCCAG
This sequence comes from Pezoporus wallicus, assembly GCF_028554395.1. Lineage (NCBI taxonomy): Eukaryota > Metazoa > Chordata > Aves > Psittaciformes > Psittacidae > Pezoporus > Pezoporus wallicus. The sequence goes on along the minus strand of NW_026636323.1, from coordinate 729,974 downwards.
CTTGGCCTTGAACACTGCCAGGGATGGGGCATCTATAACCTCTCTGGGCAACCTGTTCCAGTGCCTCACCACCCACACTGTAAAATATGTCTTCCTTTTGTCTGGTTTAAACCTACCTTTTCCAGTTAAAGCTATGGCCTCTTTTCCTGTCAGAACAGGCCTTGGTTAAAAGTCTTTCTCTATCTTTCTCATTAGCCCCCTGGCTTAGGTTTTGCTTGTTAGACCTCTGACATGGTAACATTATTTCTGCAAATATTAGTAGGAAATCATTTAGAGGTACAAATCATTCCAAAGAGAATAATGGTGGTAAGATGTGGTCCATTTGAATTAATTATGAAACTCTCTTTTAAATTGGTGAAGGTTTCAGCCCCTCCTTGTGGAGGTCACCATCTACCACCTCTGCAAGGAAACACTGGGAGACGTGGCTCAATTGACCAGAACTTCAGCCCTGTCTCCAGTAGGTATCTATCCCATCAAGTACAGATAAAAAGGCTCAAACTCATCTCCCTTTCTCCCTGTCTCCTGTAAAGGAAAAAATCATTACTGCATCTCCTTGCCTTGAAACATCTCTGGGAGGTAGCTAGACTCTTGCATATCCTTCTCACTTTAAGAACATAATGGAGACAGGATAACATAGCCCATAAACTCTGATACTCCTAGGATTCTTTCAGTAAGAAAAACATTAAAAATAGATATAATGTATTATACTTTATTTCATTTTTCATGTCTTATAGATACTGTATTAATGTATTTCAATGAATGGTATGTTGAAATGATTACAGCCCTTTCACAGATAATGCATACAATGCACTTTAATTACAATATAATGTACTTGCTATAGATAGAATTGCAGATAATAGGTAAAGAGTATAATTTTTGCTGATAAAATAACATGAATTCTATGCTTTCTTTTGTTGCGGTATGAAAGAAATATAGTAGGTCTTTGTGCACATGTGTGTGTCTGCCTTCTCTTCTAGGCAGTAAAAGCAGAACTCCTTTATGGTGACAACAGATTTATGTCAGAGAAAGGGAAGAAAACTAGACTCACTTTATGTTTGTCTCATTTCATTATTTCTCAGGTAATAGCACAGATGAGAATAAAATGTATGGGAATTTCTCAGTGCAGTGTGCCATGACCTGGGAGGATCAGTGCACAGTCCTTTGCCAAGCCAGTTAAACCAACTGTGCCTCTAGTGTGTAGCTTCTATAGTGGAAGTTCCCATTTGCAGACTGGAATTCATCTTACCTGATGGTAGATATCCAAAGCTGTGTCTCACCTCTGATCTGACTGCCTGGGCTCCCCTTACCAATGGAGAAAAATGGAGATCCCTGGAGAGCAACTCATATGTCTTGATTACTTGTCTTAAGGTGGCATAAACCACTTTTTGGACTAGCTAGAGAGAGAGTCTACAAATCTACCTTACACTAGATGCCTGCATTTCAGGCTGTTCTTTAGATTTTCAAGGCTAATTTTTGGTATGTGCCACAACTACTGTAATGGAAATGCTTGAATACAAATAGTAAAACTTGGTTTCGGTGAGCTTCATTCTACAGCAGGTGAAAGATAGACTTACTTTCTGGGTGCATACTACAGTGTTAAATTAGCCACAGACTGCTTGGCTCCAAACTAGAGGTTAGTTCAAGTGTTTCTTTCAGTGCCAGAGTCCACTGCTGGATGGAATGAAGAGTGCTGCTTATCCTTCTGTGACTTGGTTTCCCCGCTTGCACTGCTGAGGGTCTTCCTGTTACTGTAAAGCATGAACAATAATCATGAATCACTTGAACAGAAACATCTGCTTTTTTTGTCTGTACAAGGCGAGGCTTGTTCACTGCAAATGCAAATATTACTTGCAAACCAGTGCTTGCAAAAAATGGTCTTTAGACAGATTACTTACATGCATCTGTCATTGTTTGCACTGGGGACCCCAACAACCATTAAGATTCTATGGCTGTTATATGTTTAGGTAATCATGTTGGTTCATTTTTAAGAATAAGTCATGCTGAAGAGAATGTAAATATAGATTACATTTTTTCAATAATGTTGCAATGAAGCAGATACAACTGTTAGTATTTAATATAATCAAAAGTACCTGCTGGCTGAAAAATTGTTACAATAGACTGAAGATATAAAATGTGGATGCTTAGAATTATATACTAAAATTTATATTTTCAATGTTTAGCTAAAAAGATAATTTCTTTTCCCTGGAGAATCAAGTTCCTTTTAAAACTATCTCAAACTACAACTTGACTTTTTTTTCTTTTATTTGTAAACATTTGCCACACTGTTTGCATGATGATTCATTTTCGGACTCTGTGCCTTTATTAAGATGGTATTTTTGCCCATTTGGTTTTCCTTCTTTGTATAAAGCGGGTCAAGTGTGGTAAAATCCTGACCCCTTGATGTTAGTGGGAGTTCTGCCATTGATTCAGCGAGTTCAAGATTTCACTCTTTTGCGTTTTTTTTTTCTTTTTTCTTCTGATGAAAAGTTATTTACAGAGGAGACAGATAATAAGGAGTAAGAAAAATGTATGTGCTAAATGCTGCCAAGCTCAAGAAACATTTTAGATTCACAAATATTTCATTAGTGATGAAAGTTTTCAATGTTCAAATGCATAAAACCCTTATATGATTCATGATTTACAAGTAAATGAACTAGCTTTCGCTATTTCTTGGTATCCATCATTAGTATATTATATATATTATTACATAATTTGTATATAGTACATAATATCTCATTATATGCTAATGGCATAACATATTAAGTGCTATACATAGCTTATTTCAGGTTCACCCTCATACAATAATATAATTATGTTGTAAAACAAAAGAATTTTTAAGCATAGGATTTCCTAGTTAATTCAAGAACTTAGTGACAGAAAGCCAGAGAAAAATATCCTCTTGTGTTAACAGGAAGCTACAAGATGTCAATTCTAATCAAGAATCAATACATTTACTTTAAATAGTGCCTCTTTGCATTTTTTGAAGTTTTCCAACCATTAACTTCAAAATTAGAAGATGCCACTGAATTAAAAAAGCAAAACAAAACCGACAAACAAACAAGTAAAAGCCAACAGTCAGATGTTGTTAAAGTTCTATCTGAACTCTCTGGTTTACTGACCATTCAGCTATTGGTCTCTACTTAATATCCATACATGATGTGCTTTACATTTCCAGGAGCATGTGGGTTACAGTGGGTTGAAGCCAGTTATCAATGTGTGAATACAACTGGTGCCACCTGGTGACTTCAGATGAGACATATATGTTTAACAGCTTTGAGTTGTTTTTGTCTCCCTCTGTTACTCAGTTTCTGAGTGTGGTTTTTGTGCTATAAATTAATAGAACTCAGGAAAAGGTTATTTTGTGACTTGCATTATACTTTCTACATGTTTTTTAGCTGTACAAGCTGCTACAGCACATGTAAAAGTGAATAACACAGATTAAGGTGAATGAGTTGAGGAAACTTGTCCAAGTACTTTTAAATTACCAGTTCTTCAAAGCCAAATGTCCTGAATTATTTGCCAAGTCACTTGTTGCTTACCCTGATGGATAGTTGAATGCCAAATCAAGAGGGAAAAAAAAGCTGTTATTTGAAATACAATATCTTTCAAAACTGCATGCAGCATCCACAGATGGGATGGGGGGTAGGTAGCACTAAAGAAAGAGGAGTAGAAGACATCTGTCTAAATCACAGCATGCTATAATGCTTGAGGAACCCAGGCAGTGATCTTTGTCTGGGTGGTTAACCACCTAGATACACATGCATGTTCTGGGAAGACTGAAACAGAGGTGTAGCTGTCTTCTAAGGATGCTACGGAGCACATAAGTGAAGCTGAAGTTTCACTTACTAAACTTGAATCTGTGTAGCACTGTATAGGCTGACAGTCTAGATTTAGTGCATGGGAACCTGACTCCAATGTTTACAGGCATTGCCCGGCTAGCAGAAGCACATGGTAGTGCTTTTATGACTCCCTGTTCACTATTAGATGTCAATATTGTGATACTGTGGGTATTTTTATAGATGGACACCCTAGGAACTTCTGCAATGTCTGAAAAAAATACCATGCTAAGCCTTTAAGCCTTCTGCAAATGTCTGAAAAAAATACCATGCTGTCGTGGTTTAAACCCAGTCAGGTAACTTGTTCACTCACTCCCAGTGAGTGGTGCTGAGCTGACAACAATCGAGGTCCGTTTCCCCCCCCCTTCCCCCCGCACCGGGGCTCTCCCCTTCCCCGCTCCCGGAGGAACGGGGAGGAGGATCCAAAGAGTGCAACTCCTACGGGTTGAGACAAGAACAGTCCAGCAACCAATGTACAACACAAATCACCACCACTACTATCAACTACAACAATGATAAGGGAAAATAACAAGGGAACAGAATACGATACCACCGGCCAAGAAAAAGAGCCCCACCCGGAAGCCCGTGTGCTTCCAGGTAACTCCCAGTTACCCCCCACCCCGGCCATGACGTGCTGTGGTATGGAATACCTCCCTGGCTAGCCCGGGTCAGGCGCCCCATCTCTGCTTCCTCACAGCTTCCCCTCCTCCCTGGCAGAGCATGAGCCTCACAAAGTCCTTGGTCAGGGTAAACATCACTTAGCGACAACCGAAAACATCGGCTTCACCAACACTGTTCCCAGGCTGGAAGTCAAAACACAGCACTGCACCAGCTACCAAAGGAATTGAGAAAAATGCATTGGCAATATCAATCGTGGCATACCACTTGGCTGCCTTTGACTCTAGTTCATACTGAAGTTCTAGCATGTCCGGTACGGCAGCACTCAATGGTGGTGTGACTTCATTCAGGCCACGATAGTCTACTGTTAGTCTCCATTCTCCATTAGACTTTCGCACTGGCCATATGGGGCTATTAAAGGGTGAGCGGGTCCTGCTGATCACCCCCTGGCTCTCCAGTCTACGGATCAGCTGATGGATGGGAGTCAGGGAGTCTCGGTTGGTGCGATATTGCCGCCGGTGCACTGTTGTGGTCGTAATTGGCACTTGTTGTTCTTCAACTTTCAGCAACCCCACAGCAGAGGGATCTTCTGAGAGACCAGGCAAGGTGGACAGCTGCTCAATTTCCTCAGTCTCCAAAGCAGCAATACCAAAAGCCCACCGGTACCCTTTTGGGTCTTTGAAGTACCCTCTCTTGAGGTAGTCTATGCCGAGGATGCATGGAGCCTCTGGACCAGTCACAATAGGGTGCTTTTGCCATTCCCTCCCAGTCAGGCTGATTTCAGCCTCCAGCACAGTCAACTCTTGGGATCCTCCTGTTACTCCAGAAATATAGATGGGTTCCACCCTTTGACAGCTTGATGGCATCAGGGTACACTGTGCACTGGTATCTACTAGAGCCTTATACTTCTGTGGGACTGATGTGCCAGGCCATCTGATCCACACAGTCCAGTAAATCCGATTGTCCCCTACCTCCACCTGGCTGGAGGCAGGGCCCCTCTAATGGTCGTCACAGCGTTGGACACTTAAGTTGTGGTGAAAGGGATTATTCTTCGTTATCACAGGAGCTGGAGTAAAGTTAGCTCTTCCATTCCATCTGGGAAACTGCTCACCAGAGACTGAAGCCGTAGATCTCATGGGACAATCAGTCTTGACCCTTGCTCCCCTCTTCAGTTCACTCACCCATTCCTCCAAAGCTGAAGTAGGTTTTCCATCCCACTTTGTCATGTCTTCTCTGTGATCCAGCAGGTAAAACCATAGGGTACCCCGTGGCGTATACCTCCTGTATCTCCTCTCTTGAACAATAGGATGCCTTTTGTTAATAGCTGAGACGCTGGATAAATCAGATAGATCGTCAGGATCTGGATAAATTATCAGGAGCTGGATAAATCAGATAGATCGCCCCTCAATTGTTTGAGGTCCTGGGCCAGTTTTTTCACAGCTGAGATGATGGAAGGGGTGAGATTGTCTTCGAATTCTCAGAGTTTATGAACCATTTCATCCACTGTTAGTGGTACTATGTCATTCCAGGTTACTGTTGCCAGTGAATGGGCATATGATGACAGTGCATTCCGTGTAAGTTTTCGCCACATGGGTCATGTACATTCAACTTCATCTGGATCTATAGGTGAATCCCCGTTATTCAGCTTGATGTGATAGATCATCTCTACGATGGCTGATTCCCTCAGAGACTGAATGCCTTTGTCTATAGTGGTCCACTTGGCCGAATGACTTGTAACATCGTCCTTGTACGGAAACCTTTCTTTCACAGCTGCCAAGAGCCGCCTCCAAAGGCTGAGGGACTTTTTCTCTCTTGCAATTGCTTTGTCAATTCCCCCTTCTCTAGCAAGTGATCCCAGCTGCTTGGCTTCTGTACCTTCTAGTTTGTGACCATCGACCCCATTGTCCCAGCATCGGAGTAACCAGGTGATGATGTGCTCCCCTGGTTGACGGGTAAAATCTTTTCGCATATTCCGCAGCTCGGTTGAGGGCCGAGGTCAAGAAGTTACCTCTTCTTCTTCTTCTTCGTCATGTGATGATGACTCCTGATCAGATTCTGGACCGGGTGGTGAATTCATTGGTTCTTCATCTCGCTTCACCCTTCTTGCCTCCTTTTTGCTTGTTCTCTTGCGTACAGGGGCAACCAATATTGGTACGGATTGGTCCTCTGGTTTGGCTGCAGTGATTATCACTGTGGTTTGAGTAGCAACTGTACTTGTTGCTGAGGGTGGTGCAGCTGCTGTGCTTGGAGCTGGGGTAACCACGCTGTCTGTTGCAGTTGAAGTTTGAGCAGCTGCTGTACTTGCCACTGGGGTAGCTGTGCTGTTCATTGCAGCCAAAGTTTGAGTAGCGACTGTTGCTTTGCCCTCAGATCCACCGACATTCTTTTCCTTTTGAAGGTGCTGGATGCTTTTGCCTCAGCAAGAATGAGATCCTATGTGGAACAATAATTTGCATTTATTCTCAGTTTTGCAGCCTCCTGGCTGCCTGTTGTTGATGTTTGAATTTCAGTTATCCTGCTACATTATTGCCCAACTAATCTCTCTCTAGTGACATGGGGAAGTCGTGCTCCCATTTTACAGGTGTCAATCCATTCAGGGTAAATAAAATGAATTGTTGTCAGAGCTGAGATTGAAACCCAGCAGCTACTTCTGGATCGTTTCTTCTCACCTCTTGCCATTTACAAACTCAAGCAGAAAGTCAAATGATTTTTTTCCATTTGCTTCTCAGAGGAGTGAGAACAAAGTACATTAACTGAATTGGCGCGTGCTAGCATTGCACTTTGTTTTCTGTTGCCACGTCACTTTTCTGCTTGGAATTTAGCCTTCCCTGAGATTCCTTTTGCGTATGTGTACACTGACATCAGCTTATTCAGTAAGAGCAACTAGTGCTTTGCAGACACATTTGTTTAAATTAGTTTCTGCAGCTCAGTTAAACCAACCTGGACTGAAGACCTGAGTATGTTGTTTAATGTAGATCCCATTCCTTTTCCTGAAACTCTTCTGTAATTGGAGTATATGAAAGAGAGAGCTATATATGAAACAAAATCGGGGGGGGACGGACCTCGATTGTTGTCAGCTTGGCACCACTCACTGGGAGTGAGTGAACAAGTTACCTGACTGGGTTTAAACCATGACAGTTCTTTTGGCGCCCAACGTGGGGCACGAGGGGTTGAGATAAGAACAGATCTGACTGGATTAATAGTCACTCGTCACAATGCTGATTTATTGGCTCTCAAGGTTGCTAAGGTTTTTGTCCCATTGTACTTTATGGTAATGACTTGTAATACAATAGAATCATTGATCATGAAACTGATCTGGCTTATGTTCCCAGTGTGGTCACCACCTTTATACTTTGGGAGGTATATGATGGAGGTGCTTAGCAATTACACATCTTTTTCTCCTTCTCAGGTGCTCAACCTGTGAAGGAGACATCCTTTTACCCTCCCAGTCATCCCCCAGACCATTTACATTTGAGAGTTTTGAATTTTTTGAATGGCATTTTAATGCTGTTGAGACTTGTTTGCTGATGGTGATGGGAATCACCATGCTAACACGCATACAGAGTGTGTTTTGCCCACGACTGATTTCAAGAGTTAAGCAGAGTCAGGTTTGGGTCTTGTCTGGGGTCAAACGACAATGTAGGAGGACCGAGAGATTTTCCCTGAGGCTGGACAGCCATGAGTGGCAGGGTGGGTGGGATAGTATGGGCAAGTATCTAGGTCAGTGGGCCCCTCCAGTACTTTGGAATTTCACTACCGAACAACTGCAAAATCCAGAAGAATTAGTAAAACACTTAAATGAGGTGTGTGGTCATTCTGGCCATACCAGAGATGGACAAATCATGGCAACGTGCTGGGGCTTGGCCTATGCTTACAGGGCCTTGTTCAACACTATCCAGCTACCACAAAGGAAAAACATGACTGCTACTGCTGAACCCAGGACACATGCTAAGGCCAGAATGGCATTTGCAAACATAAGGGAATTGCTAGAGGAGGGAGAACTATAGGACAGGGAGGGAAGTGATGATAGTGTTATGTCCCTGGTTTGCTCTCCTTCTGTGGTATGGGAGTCTGTTAATGTGAAAACACTGCTGGGCACAGAGGAAGGGTCATGGTAAGAAGAGAGTTGTAGTCTATGGGGCTGAGTCTAGTTGGAGGCCTGTAACTAGTGGAGTGCCTCAAGGGTCAGTACTGGGACCAGTATTATTTAATATATTCATCAACGATTTAGATGAGGGAATTGAGTGTACTATCAGCAAGTTTACTGATGACACTAAGCTGGGAGGCGTGGCTGACACACCAGAAGGCTGTGCTGCCATCCAGCGAGACCTGGACAGGCTGGAGAGTTGGGCAGGGAATAACTTGATGAAATATAACAAGGGGAAGTGTAGAGTCCTGCATCTGGGCAGGAACAACCCCAGGTTCCAGTATAGGTTGGGGAACGACCTGTTAGAGAGCAGTGTAGGGGAGAGGGACCTGGGGGTCCTAGTGGACGACAGGATGACCATGAGCCAACACTGTGCCCTTGTGGCTAAGAAGGCCAATGGCATCCTGGGGTGTATTAGAAGGGGGTGGTTAGTAGGTCGAGAGAGGTTCTCCTTTCCCTCTACTCTGCCCTGGTGAGACTGCATCTGGAATATTGTGTCCAGTTCTGGGCCCCTCAGTTCAAGAAGGACAGGGAGCTGCTGAAGAGAGTCCAGCGCAGGGCAACGAAGATGATTAAGGGAGTGCAGCATCTCCCTTATGAGGAAAGACTGAGGGAGCTGGGTCTCTATAGTTTGGAGAAGAGGAGACTGAGGGGTGACCTTACTAGTGTATATAAATATCTAAAGGGGGAGTGTCACAAGGATGGAGCCAGTCTCTACTCAGTGGCAAACAATGATAGGACAAGGGGTAATGGGTACAAACTGGAACACAAGAGGTTCCACTTAAACTTGAGAAGAAACTTCTTCTCAGTGAGGGTGACAGAACACTGGAACAGGCTGCCCAGGGAGGTTGTGGAGTCTGCTTCCCTGGAGACATTCAAAACCCGCCTGGACACATTCCTGTGTAACATTATCTAGGTGTTCCTGCTCCAGCAGGGGGATTGGACTAGATGATCTTTCGAGGTCCCTTCCAATCTCTAGCATACTGTGATACTGTGATACTGTGAAGAAGGTGAAAGCTTGCAGACTACAGCCCCTACAGTTTTCTTGCAGTCAGTTTGGAACCAAAAAGTTAGTAGCCAGCAGAGCAGTTTGGGAGGTAAATCTCGTGTATAGCAGATAACTTAGTCTGTGGCTGCTTTGGATGCACAGATCAAATGTCACCCTTACAGTGTCTTCCCCAGAGGTGCTGGTGTCCTCAGTGAGACTTCTATTCCTGTCTCCAATCCACTGTCAGACCGGTTTCTTTATTAAGAGGAAGATCTTCATGGCAGTAGTGCGTCAGTTCCTTGTACATCACCTCTGCATTTCCAGCATGTACCAGCTAGGTGTAGGATACCTGCATTTTTCTCACCTCTTTTTTGTTCAGCATTAGCGGAACAGACAATGAGGAAGTCAGTGCATAATTTCTTATGCCCTGGCTTAGAAAACCTTTATAAGAACTGCTTCAGTTAACTCCATCTCTGCAAGAAGGCTGTGAAATGTGCATTTCATTTCCTGAAGGGAACACAAAAGGTCTTTGGGATCAGCTTTTACTCCTCACTCCTTTTGTGTGCTGTGCTCTCACACCATGTGCTGAGAAAAGTTGTTGTCATAGTGCTGGAAGTAGAAAGCTAAAAAGAGACTCCTGCAACTTTCATAGCCTTTTTGAACTCCTGGTACAATAAGTGAAGTCACATGATAAAATACTTTACGTAAAATACCTGTCTTCTACTTACTGTGCTATGTTATACATATTGAATTTCTCCATCTCATACTTCCAACCTCTGTTTCTGCTCCTTGCTCGCCCCTGCATACTCAGTCATGCCAGTCAAAGTCAAACCAGGAAGCCAGGCCTCAGCTTCTTCAATGTGTTTGCCTCTAAAAATGTGAGCCCATGGCATAGACAGGTTTTTTTCATTGGTTTTCATGGATTTTCCTGCAGTGTCTCAAAGGCCCAAGAATGGGTATGTTCGCTATGTATGTTGTCTAAATACTGAGGGGAAAAAAAAAAAATAGAACAAAGCACAAACTTCCAAAACTTAACATGTACAGAGGGGTATTTCTGAAGGAGTAAAAACCACAGCATATTCCTTGGTGAAAGCATACTGCAAATGGGTACCAGAGACAGGGTATAAAAGTCTGACATGCGATTAGGAAGTGGTAGGAGATATGAATACCTGAATTAGCATCTCAACACCTTCATGCCTTTTTAAGGCTAAAAGTTAATTAAGACTGGGGTGATCATAGCAGGGATTGTTAATGCCACCTGGTTACAGTGAACCTGGAAATGCTCACCTAACCCAAAGTAAGATATAGTCACTTTGAAAATCCTCTTCCACCATCCCAATTCTTCCCATAGTTCCTATGCTTTCTGCAAACCGGGTTAGGTCTGTGTTGCCATCAGAGCTGTGGATTCAAGTTTCTGATTTCACTGCCAGGTTCTAGGACTTCCTCAGGAAGATTATAAGGATATTTGCAATTTTCTCTACAGACAGACTGTGAGCAACCCTTCTTCATCAACAGTCTACAGGTTCCTCAAAAGGGGCAGCAGAGGAGGAGGTGCTGGTCTGCTCTCTCTCTGCTGACCAGCAATGGGACATGAGAAAATGAAATGAAGCTGCATCAGGAGAATTTCAGGCTCACCAGGGAAGTGGTCATAGCAGCAAAACTGTCAGAGTTCAAAGAGCATCTGGACAATGCTGTTAATCATACAATTTACTTCTAAGTAGTCCTGCAAGGAGCAGAGAGATGGACTTGAATACCCTTATGGGTCCCTTTGAATTTGAGATATGATTCTATGATTTAAGGGCCTCTAGTAGTCTCTCTGATCATGGTAGGCTTTACAGCTCAGATATTCCTGAGCATCTGAGTAAAAGGTGTGGTATGTTCTAGTCTTTATCTCTGGGGGAAAGGACTGAAATTGAGAGATGAATTTTTTGTGTAGGGAGTAAGGGCATCAAGCTCTGATTATATGTTTTTATGTTTAAAGAAATGGAGTCTGGTAGTTTGCAAACCAGATGTGAATCCAGAAATGAAACCCAGCCAAACATATCCTAATGCTGCTGTATGCCACATGTGCAGTGCTTGCCGCGGACATTTTAACCCTGCGTGAGCAAGAGGATCCAGGACATTTTGGAGTTCTAAAGCCTAAGGGTGTGTGGTGGCAGCATCTTCACCCAGAGAGGCACCAGTCATCATCCCACATCTGGGTGTTGAAAGAGCTAGCAGAAAGCTACAGAGAGGTCTCTTCAGTTCCCTGACCTGGATGATAGGCAGACCAATACCTCAGAGCTTGCTCTGGCATTTATTTGCTGCTCAGTGTGTTAGCAGCCACTGAGATCCTTGGACAGGAGAGTTATCCTGGCGGATCACTAGGAAAGCTTGCTATCTTGGGACTTTTTTGGAGGTGGAGAGAGCAGGGGCGTTATTTTGCTGTCACAGGCTGAACTTATATTTTATAAATCTTGATTCATTGAGCTGATTGATAATTATTTGGAGTGTGGGAAGGTAGAGGAGGCGGTGTTGACAATACAAGTTGTCTTTCACTTGAATCTACCGATGCAGTTATCATCAGAATAAACAATGATTGATGTTATACCAAAATGTGTCTCAACATTTGATTATTTTTTAGCAGTATTGCCATGTAGTTTTGGGAAGAATGAAAAGGGTGTAAGAGAACACCCAGGAGGAGGGAATTGGCCTGTATGAGATGTGTTAAGGATGTTGCACAGTATAGTTTATAGGCAGGCCTCTATGTGGATGTTCAGGTACACACCTAAGCTATCTGTGGAAGGGATACAGACAGCAAAGCTAGAGAGCTTTGCAGGCAAAGTGTCTTCAGTCTGGCAGCATTCCCAGAAATAGATAAAAAGTCTGAAGGTGAAAAGTCAGGAGATGGCATGGAAGTGGCACAGAGCCTAAAGAGTCATTTTCCATTCCTGAAATCCTGGCAGCATAGATTCTGCTCTACTGATAGAGCTCTATCAAGTCTGACAGAGCTCCTATCTCCTACAAAATTCCCCACGTGGATTCATCAGCCACTCTGTTCCTTTCATGTCTCTTAGTATCTTTGGACTTCTTGCAAATGCCCTTTGAGGACTCTCAGGGTCCTGAGATGAAGCCAGTGCTCTTTGGAGCTGTGCTCATAGCCCAACTTCAGTCTCAGTCAGGCTTCTCTTATGGAGCAGAGCATTTAGTCAGCTTCATCGATTATTGTCCTTCCACGCTTCATGGGATGACACCATTTTCCCAGCCCTGCATTGGCCCACAACCCAGTAGTGTACATGGGAAATTTGCTGTGTCGTGGTTGTACCTCCTCCTGGTAACAGTGTGGGTCATCATGGAGGAGACCAGGGAACATATACAGGTTGTAGACCCTGCATACCTGCAATGGAGTTACACTACAAAGATGTTGAACCTTTTGTTTTAAGATGTTTTTCAGATTTTCACCTAGTTACCAAACTGGAATTTATATTGGTGAAGCCAGATCAGAAAGAAAGGGAAAGATTTTATGAGCACTGCATGATGCCTTGTAGTTTTTCTTATCTAAAACTCTCTCCAATAACTTTGGAAAATATCAGTCACAATCACTTGTGTAATGCTCTTCATCTGTTGAAAGTATCATTTTTGTTTTGAAAATGTCTCTCACACAAGTTCCATGAACTGAGTGCCTTTCTGCAATGTTCTGATTAATGACAGTCTAGCTGGTAGTATATATGGAGGAGGCAATGCAAAGCTATTTTGTTGGGCTTCAAGTACACAGTCTGGAAGTGGAATGTGACGGCAATCTTGGCTGTCTGAGTTGGTAGCTGAGTATTTTTTTTTTTTCCTCAGTAGCATCTGATTAACTAGAAATTTCTGACAGGTTTTAACATACTAATAGGCAGAGATGAATGGGGGAAGCTGTGTAGGGGATATTTCAGTTTACTGATGAAATAGATATAGTAGTCTATGCATGTATTCAGTCTTCATATAACCATATGGGCACATGAAAACAACGTGTAACTTTTAAGGAGAGGTGTACCGTAAATGTGGAGATTACTAATTGCATATGAGATGGAGATATGGATTTACAAAAGTATTGTTCTTTGATTTTTTAGAGATATACTGATTGTTTTTAAGTTCAAAAAAAGCTTCCTTTAAGTGTCATTATGTCTTGGCAATAAACCCAAACTGTCTGTGTTTATATGCATAGGAGGTAGGGTGGGTGGCTGTTTAGAAAAACCTATGACAATTATTAAAGAAAGACTCCAGAATCATAGAATAACAGAAGCTGGTATTCTGGTGCCATACAGTAAAGCTGCTAGCAATTTCAATATCGAGATAGACAATGTGTTCTACAATATGCACCCCTCACCTTGTAACAAATACTAAATTACAATATTCTAAAGTTGAAGCAGTGACAAAACAAGCATGCCAAAATATGGGGAAACGTGATAGTTTCTTGACCTGTACAGAATTTTTATTGGAATTTGCTATTGAAAACATAAAAAAAAAAATAATAAATCTGACTAGTGGGATCCTTAAAGATAGATTTCTGACAGATGCTCTTATTGATCATGACTGTCACCAGTCACATTGTCACTAGCAGTGAATCTAATCCTCCATTTTAGCATTTGCGGAAGTTTAAAAAATAATAATGATGACAAATACAAATTTAATTCAAAGACAATTGGTGAACCAAACTTCTACCTAAACTTTAAGTAACTTCTACCTAAACCTTAAGTACCTTCTAACCCTAAGCATTCAGAAACGTTAAGTGCTTTTCTGTCATTATTTGCTGCCTTTTTCACACTTCATGTTTTCAGCTCATGCTGGAAATGAAAGTACTTTCTACCATAAGGAGATGAATGCAGATAGCAACAAACATTAGAAAAATCTAAAATAAATCAAAATCTCTAGAAGGTTAATGCAAAAAATGAGGTCTGTGGAAAAGTCAGATTTCTCCTCTAGAAGTCACATTTTCAGGACTGTCTTTTCTTCCCCACTTTACAGCACTCATCCAAGCTTACAATAGAATAGGGACAGCATACAAAGCAAAAAAGGAAAGGTCCAAAATCTCTGCCTTCTATAGTTAGTGCTACTATACTGTAATTTTCATAAGCTTCCATGCCTGGAATCCTGTTTGCAAAACCGACCTGCTTTCACTTCCTGAGAACTCAACAACTGCAAAGATAGAATCAACTAAAGATTTTAACAGCCTTTCAGTGCTTGAAAATAGGTTCAGAATCATCTCTGAGACCAGCTGTATAAATTAAGAAGACCAAGAAGATCAACATATAGAATCTTTTTTTTGATCGAGGTAGTCTTGTCTTCTACGGTCTAACAAATCCCCATAGCAAATTATCTTTAACTTACGAAGTTAAAAGATTTATAAACATTAAAGGAGCAATATAAAGAAATCAGTAACTTGTCTGCATAGAGCAGCCTCTCAAGGGACACTTAATGATTTTACCCTTCACAAAACAGATTGAGAAGATCTGTGCTATATATATATATATATATGTATACAGATACATGTATGTAAGGGATGGGAGTCAGTTCCCAGTTCAGATGCCTGAAGCTGAATGCAATACAGTAGACCCAGGGGACTATGCAGAGATGTCTCCTACATCAGGGCAGCCTGCCTGTCCTTCACCTGTGCTGCAAAGGGGTGAAAGCCCTCAGTAGGTCTTGTGTCATATCTCTGATTCTTTAGGGTATCCTAAATCATACTGGGTGCCTATGTGTAGATACCTGAATCACTGCATTAGTGTTCACATATAAGCCAGATATCATATAATCATAGAATCATAGAATAGTTAGGGTTGGAAAGGACCTTAAGATCATCAAGTTTCAACCCCCCTGCCATGGGCAGGGACACCTCACACTAAACCATGTCACCCAAGGCCTCGTCCAACCTAGTCTTGAGCACTGCCAGGGATGGAGCATTCACAAACTCCCTGGGCAACACTTTCCAGTGCCTCACCACCCTAACAGGAAAGAATTTCCTCCTAATATCCAATCTAAACTTCCCCTGTTTAAGTTTTAACCCATTACCCCTTGTCCTATCATGACAGTCCCTAATGAAGAGTCCCTCCCCAGCATCTCTATAGGCCCCCTTCAGATACTGGAAGGCTGCTATGAGGTCTCCATGCAGCCTTCTCTTCTCCAGGCTGAACAGCCCCAACTTCTTCAGCCTGTCTTCATATGGGAGGTGCTCCAGTCCCCTGATCATCCTCGTGGCCCTTCTCTGGACTTGTTCCAACAGTTCCATGTCCTTTTTATGTTGAGGACACCAGAACTGCACACAATACTCCAGGTGAGGTCTCACAAGAGCAGAGTAGAGGGGCAGGATCACTTCCTTCGACCTGCTGGTCACGCTGTTTTTAATGCAGCCCAGGATTACGGTTGGCTTTCTGGGCTGCTAGCACACACTGCCTGCTCATGTTCATTTTCTCATCAACCAACACCCCCAAGTCCTTCTCCACAGGGCTGCTCTGAATCTCTTATCGGCCCAACCTGTAGCTGTGCCTGGGATTGCTCCAACCCAGGTGTAGGACCTTGCACTTGGCATGGTTAAACTTCATGAGGTTGGCATCAGCCCACCTCGCAAGCATGTCAAGGTCCCTCTGGATGGCATTCCTTCCCTCCAGCGTATCAACCAAACCACACAGCTTGGTGTCATCGGCAAACTTGCTGAGGGCGTACTCAATCCCACTGTCTGTGTCAGCAATGAAGATGTTGAACAAGACCGGTCCCAGCACTGATCCCTGAGGGACACCACTTGTTACTGGTCTCCAGCCGGACATTGAGCCATTGACCACAACTCTTTGTGTGCAGCCATCCAGCCAGTTCTTTATCCACTGAGTGGTCCATCCATCAAATTGATGTCTCTCCAATTTAGAGACAAGGATGTCATGTGGGACAGTGTTGAACGCTTTACACAAGTCCAGGTAGATGACATCAACAGCTCTACGCCTGTCCACCAGTTTTGTAGCCCCATTATAGAAGGTCACCAAATTGATCAGGCAGGATTTCCCCTTAGTGCAGCCATGCTGGCTGTCACCAAGCACCTTGTTGATTATCTGAGCTTCCAATAAAGTCAGTGAAGAGCTAGACAATCTGCTGACCAGATTTAAGTGTCTACCATAGGCAAAAAAAAAATTTATCTGGACTCTTCTGACTATCTCAACCTGGAGCCCAGCTTGGAGGCTTCTGTGTAGTGAATAAGTGAGATGTGAAGCATTCTAGTATGTCTGTGAGACGTGTCATCCTGGTAGTTACGACAGTACCTGTGTGAGAACTGTGCCTGTGTGGAGTCGTGACTGGAGGTCACACAGGACACCTTTAGGTATCTGAAGTACACTTCACAGTTACGTGGGGGCAGTTGAGATAAGCCCTAGTTTTTTACTGTGTATATCAGGAGCTTAAAAACCTAATTCAGATATAAAGCCTATAATGAGGCATTTAAATCTGGAGTTAAATCCCATCCTGTAGTTTCACCTACAACATATCCTCCCTCTGATAGTGTCCAATGCAGAAAGCCAGGAAAGATTTTAGGAACAGGACCACCAGAGCCCTATTGTTGAAAGAAACTCTTTTAAAGAAACAGCAATTCCTGATGGACACAAACTTTCAAACAATCTAACGCTGCAAAGTGGTCCAATGAAAAATGTTTTCAAAGAGCCATTCTAGAGTTTTTCCTTGTCTGAGCCACTGTGCTGAAATGGTTACCTGGAACTTCCTTGTGGAGATACCTCTTAAGATGTATGCAAAGAGAAGGAGAATTCTAAAGACTTTTTCAACTTGAACATTAGTCTTTGACCATCAAACATACAGTCATACTGAGTCATCTTTAAAATGAATGGGTTTCAAAACTTTCAGCTGTGAGAAAACTTATGAAAATTTAAAAAAACAGAAACATACCACTGTCTCTGCTCCCTCCTGGCTTCTTGTGCCCCTCCTCATTGGCAGAGCATGAGACTGAAAAGTCCTTGATCGGGGTAAGCATTACTTAGCAACAACTAAAAACATCGGTGTGTTATCAGCACTGTTCTCAGACTAAAGTAAAAATGCAGCACTGCATCAGCTATTAGGAAGAAAATCAGCTCTATCCCAGACAGAACCAGAACACAGAAAAAAAGAAAAACTGACATATCTATCTTCAAAGCCTTAAGTTCCTCATTATGTACTGACGACATGCAGTTGGGTGTTTGCAGCAAATGCAAAAAGGTCCGCCACCATTTCATTTGCTGCCAACTAGATTTATGTCATCAACTGCAAGTTGAAATGTCTCTTCCCTGCTCATTTAAACCTCCTCTTATTAAGCCTTTGTCACTACCATGCACTGAATTGAATAAATATATACATATATAAGCTCAAAGAAAAAAAACTTTCCATATCCTAAGCACATTAGGAATGCCTCTTTACCCATTCATTACTAGGAGGCACCGTGTGTATAAGACATGTACAGATCAAGATCTGCAATATGTCAGTAAGCTCAAGAGGAATACAGCACTAAAATAAGACTCACCTGAAACAAGAACTGACATTATTAAAGGATTTGAACTAATCCATTCCCCTTGGCACCAGTTTCAAAGGCTTCTTTCTAGCAATCTACCCTTAAATAATCTTAACTATTCTTCTTCTGGTCTCTCCCTGTATAGGACAGTTTATAATCATGCATGCCTCTCCCATATCTCCTTTGCAGTGGTAATTGAAAAGGATTTTTTTCTGCTTCTAGCAATCTTCTGTTGTTTACCACTGCATCTTTCCAAAACCTCATTTTTGAATTGATTCATGCATGCAGGGAGGATCTCAAAGTGTCTATAGTGTAAGGAACTGAACACGGATGAGAATATCATTAACCTGTAATAGAATAAAATTGTCAGCCCTTTGCCTCTCAAAGGAACTTCGTATCCCAGCATATCCTAGTGTAGTTGCGTGAGCCTTGGTCTCCTCTGTCTACTTCAGAAACATGTTCTGTTTTGCATCTGCAAAATATGGAAAACTTACATTATGGTTCAAAAATTTGCTAAATAACAAACCACTGAATATCATACCAGGAATAATATACTTATGAAAGAGCTTGCTATGACATTTCTCTACATCCTTTGCAGATTTGTGAGGTTTCTATGTCCCTACCATACTCTTTTGTATTCCTTTCTCATATTTTGAAAAGATATAAAACATTTTTTCTTTGTTTTTCAAAATTGCCTGGTTCCCACTTTGTTCTTTGAGAGTATAACCCTTTTAATTTTCTCAGACATGAAATTTACCTCCCAGCTGTAAAGATATCTCAAATTAATTTGCAATGCTGAATAATTGAAATCAGCTGTAAAGAAGTTTAGCTAATTCCTACACTTCCTTCTGAGATGCTTGTATCTGCTAATCAGTTTGTTGGTACCTAGAGAGGCCATCAATCTGTTAATTTTCTTTCTGCAAAAGCTCCTTTTCAAAAACCATCTTTCTCATTCCTTAGCCAGTGGGATGCTTGTTTTGTTTTGTTTTGTTTTGTTTTGCTTCTAGATCCTGCTCAGATTTTAATAAATCCTTTTTTCTTACATTTTGCTCAAGATCTCACTGGAGAAGCAAGCCAATTTCCTTCTGGCTCCCCAGCTAATGATTGAAGCCATTTTGGGAGAAGGCAAAAAATAGGGAAAGGCAAGATGTTTTCCACGTTTTTCTAATCAGACCAGATATATGGTTCTCAGGAAATGGAATGTCAAACATAAACTTCACTAAAATGATTTTTTTCTTTATAAATTATTCTGTATGTATCTATGCATCCATTTAAAACATTCAGTTGGGAAGGACTCCACTAGGTCTACTTTGAACATTCAGAAAGTCTCAATGGTTTTGCTCATCATACAGACTTTGAGAAAGGTGTATAACAGCTTTATTCTGAATGCAACATGAATAATTTGAGTTATCCTTTAATCATTTGCACAATAAGATCTTTTTTTCTTTCTTTGCTCTTATATCTTTCCAAACCATTTTCATTTTCTTCTTTCATTGCCCCTGAGTGAAAAAAGCCCTATTTGCTTGTCACTTTTCATTATGAGCACTCAAGCAATGCCCAGTTCTTACCTGAAAAACTCCTTTAGCTAGTTTCAAAAAGATATGTGAGAGAGCAGGTATGAGTTTCAGAGCTGGAAACAAATTCAGAATATCCGTCTTTTACTGAGTGTTTACTTTGACATAATTTGCCACCCTTGCTCAAGCTATTGACACTGTCTGAAGGAAGGACATATCCATTCACTAATAATGTTCACAGGAAAACATTAATTGAAAATGACCAGTACAGGCTGTATTTTGGATCACCTCCCAGAGATACAGAGAAAAGAAAGAAGAAGAGTAATAAAGCCCAGAAGCCTTTTGTAATCAGTGACACCCAACAAATGTGTGCCCCAAATCTATCTAATTAAATATCTTTTACGTTGATTCTATCTGGAAACTGATATCACTTAATTTTACATCATTTTCTTTCAATTCTCTGTTCTCCTTTTTCAAGTAAAAGAAGCTTATACTTTTTCACACCAGGAAGGATCCTGAAGAACATAAACAAATATTTTGCTTGTACCTACCTAGAAGAAAACATAGATATGAATAGCAGCCTACCAGGATTTTTCCAGAACAAATCTTTTCGTAACAATATAATTTACATTCATCACCATATAGCAAGCTCTGTTATGTTAGGTAAAAGCGGTACATGCCATATATCTCGAGTTTTGTCAGATTTCATGAACTGTCACTCAAAATACAGTCTAAGAACGCCAGACTCACAGTAGCTGCCATCAGTACTTAGTGAAACAGGAAGAATAAATCAGACGGATGAAATGATCAATTCTGCAGGGGTCTATCCCAATCAGTATATTCGTTCATGACATTTAAGATGAAATAGAGGGTGTGTTAAATCTGTAGACAACAAAAAGCTGGGGGGATTGCAAGGCTATTGCAGGACACAGTTGGAATTCAGGATTGTTTGGGCAAACGAGAAATTGTTTCTGTAAAACAGTTCAGTAAGAAAAAGTGTAGAGTTATAAGCAGAGCAGAAATAATCAACCAAATACATATTGGAACTGAAAACAAGATAACAGTTCTGCAGGGGGGATTAAAGCAAGACTAACAGAAAAAAGATTGGACAATATCATATTGCTGTGCAAGTCAGTATCATATTTGGTCACATCAGAATGAGCACAGATGATAAAATATCTATGAGTTTGGCCTCTGTTATATTCAGAAATGGTAAGGAATGTGCAGAAAGAAATAAGAAGCTTCAGAGAATTAGAAAATATTCCCCATAAGGAAAGCCTGAAGGAATGATTGTTTAAAAGAAAAAACTGAAATTAACTATAGTAAGAAATAATGTTTTCTCTTTATCCACATTTTTTGAACAAGACATTATAACCTTAAGTGCACAAAGGTAAAACAAATTAAGTATCAGAAACATTGTCTGAAAATGATTAAGCATATCCACCCAGCACTGCAGGGTTTTAAGAACAGATTGGTCAAATATCTGTGGGTATTGATCTAGGTGTAATTACCATACTTTGCATTCAAGGGGGCAAACAAGACCTTCTGACAAGTTCCTTCTTGCCATCCAGTACTTATGTTGCTGAATTCTCTTATGCTTTTTGGCTCAAATGTTCTGCAGATGTGTTAAGCATGTATTGTTTTTTGTATCATGCGGTTATGCAAGTCATTGTTTAGAAAAGTGATGTTGGTTTCAGTGAATTACTATTGTAATTCTTTTTCTTAATATGTAATATTAATGCCTTTTGTGCAGTGTGGCTGGCACAGAGACTGGAGGTCATCAGTCCATGCTGTGACTATTGTGACACACAAATTGATTCAGGGTAATAAGATGAGCATGAAAAAGCATTTGAAAACCATAAGCACCCATCTTAGGGTAGGTTAAGTGTAACTGATGAATAGAAAAAGATAAAAACTCCAGGGTTTTGAAAACTCAGCTTGTATTTGGGAAAAATAAAATGAAAATAACTCAAACTTGTAAATTTAACTTTGAAATATTCCCATATACAGAAAAGGCAAGCACTGAAGCATCCTTAAATGTGACAGGATTATACATTCCTGTGTAACCTGCTCTGGGTGGCCCTGCCTTGAGTGGACTAGATGAACTCCAGAGGTCCTTTCCAACCCTTATGATTACATGCTTGTGATAACATATTTTGGAAATTTACAAAAGATATACTTCCATCTCAAATCTGCAGCCCAAAACCTTCCCACCACAAAGTCTCAAGTTATGGTTAAGGTTTCATTTTGGCTAGTCAGTCCTTTCATTTTTCTGTGAACCACATCCTATAATTTGGCACGAGAGGGAGGTATTATGTTCTTATATGTCTAGCATTTAGAATTTTAATTGGAGGTCCTAATATATTTTATGTCAGAACTAATATTTTAAATTTTTCATCACATTTAGTTTATGAGTCATTGTTTCATTTAAGACCCCAGAAGATAAGCATCACTTAACCTCAGATATGTACTACTCCTTTTTTGTCATCTCTCTTATCTGTGGTTAGGCTCCAGAGAAAAGAAATCTGGAAGATGAGTATCAAACACCTTGACAGCATTGAGCTGAACCATGGGTATGAAAATATTAAAGGACACAATTCGTAATGAAATCTTATCTGCTGGACTTAGTTTAATTACATTCGAAGAATGCATTCTTAAGAAGTAACAATATTTCTAAAAAAATTTAACTGTGCATTCATGCATTTACATTTATTCCTCAGACTGTTGTCAGTAAACTTACAGTGGGTGAGGTTTTGTGAATACATGCTTCCTACAAAAAGAATAGACGTGGAGGCAGGATATTATAAAAGGAAAGAAAATACTTCAGTAGCATTTTAAGAGTGTGGTACTTATCTTCAAGAAATGTAATGAGTCCAAGGGCAATAAACAAGTTGAACCCTTTCCAGGGAAGCCAGGGAAAGATACCTATAGAAAACAGAAAATGACAACATATGAGGTGGGTGTTGCATGACTAGTACCAGGCGCACTGCTCTGAAATGATGCTGCCCCTGAGTTTAGCTTCCCAACTTCCATCCATATTCCTGCCTTACACATTCAATGACCAAACAATATGCCAGCTGTGCAATGCACAGCAAGAGCTGTGGGACGGGGAAAAGGCCTTTGGGTCAAAATATGGGGCCGCCACTGGAGGCATGCAGTTTGTGCAGTCTTGTGAAGATAGTTTCAGCATGGCTTTCAGGATGGACTCTGTACAGACTCCTTCAGTGGTGTGACAATTGAATTCAAGTTATTTTGAAGTTATATTTTCAAATCATTCAAGTTATCTGGTAGCTTCTTACTTTGTGAAAGAAGTAGGGGTAGAAGGATTTTTTTAATCTTTCCTGGTGGAATTACTTCCATCATTATAATCAGGATGTATTTCAGCTGACATAATATGAAACCAAAGAAGAGAAGAACTCAACAAACCAAAATGCAAATCAGAAAACTGTATATGCATAGGGATAACTTTTACGCTGTGGGCTGTACTGCAGTGTGGACTTCAGCAATTTCAAGCTGTTTGACTGATGACAGTTATAGAGCAGTAGTGCTGAAGAAACTGATGGGCCTGATGACACACTTTTATAATATTGTAATGTGGTGCTGCATGAGATGACATATACATTCTTCTTGTTGTGTGTCTTATAGACTCTTTTTTTTTGCTTTAGGTTTTTCTTGCAATCATGCTGTCATGATTGAAGAGACTCAGAAATTTATTCACCTAATTGCTTGCAGCCATTGCAGGATATGCTCTCCTTGAAAACAAAAGGAAATATAACTGTAAATACAGAAAGACAAGAACCAGACAGGCTATCCCTTTTCCCAAAAAAATAGGTTGCTTTATGTAGATTCTGAGCTCTTGCACTTAAGAAGTGGGTAAATGTGCACTGCAGTTTTCTCTCTGCTATGATACTGCATTAATGAGAGCCATTGTGGGAAATCAAGATGGAGAAAAGGACACACCCAGGGTTTACATTCTTCCTTTTCCAAACATCTTTTTTTTTATTTCCTGGATATCTAAGAGATCATCAGCAATCAGTCTCTCTACTCTGATGTCATGCGGACAGAAAATAGGTATTTGGCCTAGATTTCTCTATCTTTCAAAGCAAAGGGTCGTCTCTTCACACAGACCGTAAAGGGAACTTAAAGACAACTGAAGTGGGCTCTTCCACTTGGTATCTAAAAAATTGTTAGATATCTAAGTAGGGCTGACTCATTCCCACTTACAGTTAAGTACAGGAAAAAGAAAGGCAACAGAATCTCATGTCCTTGAGCACTGAAGTGTACAGACTTTGAGCTGTGCTTTCTTCTTTTCTCTTTTTTGCCTACTCATTCCCACACAGCTATGCATACACAATCACCAAGCTGCTTTGCTCCACCCTGAAAATAATGTCGAAGTAGAAAATTTTAAGCAAAATGTAAGAAAGAAAAATCATTTAACCTTTCTAAGTTTAAGCAGCCTCACACTTGACATGTTAACACTAAAGTGTATAATATAGTTACACCACTGCTAAGAACTGGGAATTCACAATCAAGTGATTGGAAGACATAATAGTTTCCCATCCTCCCAGGATTTAAGGAAGATTCTTATGTTCTCTGTGAGTGATCTGTCAAAGCTTTAGATTGTGTGGCTGATGTCAATGTGTGCTAGTTATTTGTTTTGGCTTTTTTTAAAGAGAATAATTTCAGTAGTTTGAAAGTAAAATTCATCATAAGTCTGGTGACTTCAGACCAAGTACTCTGGGTCAACAGTTAAATGCTGAAATGTTCTGAGTGCCATGGGAGCACTCAGAACTTCAAAAGGTAAGTACTTCATTATACTGCAAATCAGGGAATAACTTGACCTTATTGCTTTGGCATTCTGTATGTCTTTGGTTTTAATTAGTAGGAAATCTTAAAATAAGAGGGTCAGGGGTTGAGCTCATGATGTAATTAAAGTTGCAGTCTAAGGGCTTGCCCTTTAAATATTTCTGCAAGTTAAGGCTGAAATTATTTAATACACACTTCTGTATTTGGGTGAATTCTGATGGTGTGAATTCCAAAATGTGTGCATTAGCCTTATGACTGACTTAGAGGAAAGGTTTTCATAAGTTGTGAGAAAAACAAGCAGCTTTTGAGTTAATAGACCCCTGTTACTACAGGGCATTGCAATTATGCCCCCAAGATTGTGTTTTCCCTATAAAACTGAGATTAACCATTGAGAGACAAGAGAGCATTTCTATCTCGCTCACAGCTGGCACTTCAAAGCACCTGACAGGATTGTCTGAGTCTTCCTTGTTTGCCTAATCATTTGATCTAATGAATCATTCCCTGTGGGTTCTTTACATACAAACAGGTTTTATGAAAACTCACTCCCTGTTTATAGCAATTTATTAACTGGAAAGAGGCTATCTTAGCTAATTGAATTGTCATGTTTAAAATGTTTCCTTCAACTCTGGTCAGAAGCAAAGGTCCCTCAGGAAGTGTACTACCTGCTAAACTATTTGTAACTTAATTTCCTATAGCTCTTGTTCAATGAAGAGGCCTGTAAGGCTTTTTGCCTTTTATTCACAGGTGCCACCAGTGCTTCTGGACAAGCAGTTTTCGGAATTTACACCGGACATCACACCCATTATTCTGGCTGCCCACACCAACAATTATGAAATCATAAAACTCCTTGTGCAGAAAGGAGTCTCCGTGCCCAGGCCACATGAGGTCCGCTGTAACTGCGTTGAATGTGTCTCAAGTTCAGATGTGGACAGCCTCCGCCACTCTCGATCCAGACTTAATATCTATAAGGCTCTTGCGAGCCCCTCATTGATTGCTCTGTCCAGCGAGGATCCTTTTCTTACTGCTTTTCAGCTGAGCTGGGAGTTGCAGGAGCTGAGTAAAGTGGAAAATGAATTTAAGTCAGAGTATGAGGAACTGTCAAGGCAATGTAAGCAGTTTGCGAAAGATCTCCTGGATCAGACACGGAGTTCCAGGGAATTGGAAATTATTCTTAATTACAGAGATGATAATAGCTTGATAGAAGAACAAAGTGGTAATGATCTTGCAAGATTGAAACTGGCAATTAAGTACCGTCAAAAAGAGGTGAGTGTGCTGGAGGATATTTAAGCATATTTAGTGGTAGTAATGTGATAGATAATAGCTTGAAATACATCCTTTTAACTGAGACAAATTGCGCTTTTTTTTTTTTTTGTTCTACAGGGTCTTTTCTTTGTATAAATTTTTAATTAGATGAACTTGAGTGGCTGCTATAGTTTGATAGTATCAGAATTTAAAATGTTCTGTTATAGCACAGATCCAAAGAAACTTTTATTCTTTTGCACCTGAATAGACATAGTCTCAAGTAGTTGTGCTCTGAAGAGCTCTTCAATAGGAGGATAAATATATACACAGCATACTTCAAATTAGCTTTAATTGTGTCCAATGGAAAAATGAGGCTATGTGTTTAAACATCTATAAAGTACTACAGGTACTTCTAGAGAGATATTACTTAAAAAAAATAGCTATTATAAATAGTTAATGAAACAAAAAATTAATAACAGTGCATGACTCCCCAGATTTTTGACATTTTGTTTCTAAAGAATCCAAAATGGAGTTATATGGGTATTGGTTTCCATGACAGTTAAAAATTCATGAGTTTGCTTCACTTATATAGATATTCAGTTGAAATGACAAAATGTTTATATTTCTTTGAAAAATACTCAAGTTCTTATGTGTATGTAAAAGCAAAAAAATCAAGACAGAAAAAATGACTTAGGGAGACAGTTCCCCTGATATTTCCACAACTTCTCTTGGTCCCTGTTCATTGACATGTCAGAATGTCTTTGATCATCTCATTTGGAACCTGTATGTGCAAAATCAGCTGAACTTTGGAGGTATGTGAGCATGGTAACTGCTGTTAATAATTAAATGTTACTTGTTCATATAAAATATGGCAAATGTTCAAGAATCCCCTGTGTTCTATTGAACTAGTCTATCTATCACTGCTAAATATCTGTTCTCCAAAATACAATAGTAAATGCATTAATATATGAAGTACTTTAGAAAGGTTTGCAGCCACAATAAACAAACCTGTAACGATTCTATCGTCTATTTGAAATGCAATTTGGTAATGCTAAGAAGTTATCATGAAGGTAAGGAACTACTGAAGTACTGCTGGAAAAACATCTCTATTGGCCTCTGACTTCATGAATGTTCTAATAAGTGTTTTTTCTCTTCAGGAAATGTGTTGCATAATTTTGTATTTGGTAGTATAACGTTTTAGGCAACATATTCACTGCCTTCATAAATTATTTTCAGATGGTACTATTCCAGACTTTTCGTAACATCTACTATTTCTATTTTTTGAAATGCCAGTCCTGTGCTACAGACATTTAAGAAATTCTGGCTTGGACTTCTGTTTTCCAAAGGATTCATGCTTTGAAATAAAATTTCGACCTCTCCATTTTTTTATTATTTTTTTTTTTATCTACACCTAAATACAAAGCCTGAATTTTCATAATTTGAGGTAGAGACACTAAGAGACATTTGTATGGTGATTTTATTTTTTTTTTATAGTTGCATCTGATTCCTGTGTCTAATTAGATTGCATTAATACAGCTGATCACACTTTCTTTATTCTTCATAGTAGCAAACATTAAGCAAGAATGATTCAGTGCAACAATTCCAAATCAGCAGATATTTTATATTTTACATACAGCTTTCATTTCTATAAATATTTTCCACCATTTGAATCTCCCTGAACTAAATTCAAGTTTGAATAGCTTATTTTGTGTACCTGAATGTATTTCCTGCTAGATGTTGGAGCAGATAGTAGCCACTGTAAATGATGTTTTATTTTATTTCTGATTCTTACAACAGAATTCTGGTAGGTACAGCTCCAAAGAAACTTACTTCAGGCATAAGAAATGCTTGGATTCTGGCTGTCCTGATGCATAGGGATCATGATGAAAATAGGCAAGACAAGTGTTTCTACTTCTTGCGTTAACAATGTTAAAAGAGCCACTGAATCCAGGTCATGGGGATTCTTTCTTCCTGCTTGGGCACTGGAGCCTGGCCAGGACAAAACACCAGGTGGAAGCACCAGCCTCTGTCTCTATCCCAGGCACAAGCATACTGACCAGCCCTGCTGGGTCAGTTGAGGTTGCCCCTCCTTGAGGCAGTTGCAAACAGCCCTTTAATGGTCCATTAGTCAGGCAAAAAAGTTTTGGTCTTCAATACTGTCTCTATTACACCCTGTTTTCTGTGTTGAATTTATCACTTTTCTTTTCCAAAGTAGAAAAAGGTGTGGACTGGATTTCAATTAGTCATTAATGTATTATTTTGGATTTAACCTGTTTAAAAATACTGGTTGTGGTTAATAGATCCACTTCCTCTGCCCTATGTGTCTTGACCACCAAGAGGCAGTTCTCCACCAAAAGCTTTTTTATTATTGTTAGCGTCGAGACAAACACATAACCACCGGGATGGTTATATGAGGTGCTTTATTGAGGCGCCGGGAACCAGGGGTACGCACCCAAATCTGGTTCCTACTCCTGTCACATCGCGTTCGCAATTTATACACTAAAAATTTTGTAACTAATACATATTCAACACAGATTACATCATTGACCAATACATATGCATCAAAGATTGCTATATCAATCTATTACGACATCAGCCTCTTCTGCGCTTGCGCCGCCCCCTCTGGTGGTCGCCCTGATGAAGTAAGTAGTCTTCCTCAGATGAAGTAAGAAGTCTTCCTCAGGTTGTCCTTTTCACCTTTCCTTTACTTGGCCAGGTCCCAATCGTCTTCTGGACGTTAGCATTCTCTTATCTTCACCAGGATGCTTCTGGTATGCCGTTTTTGGCTATCTTAAACTTAGGTTCTGCTTGGGTAGTGTTTTACAATACATACACCTATACTCCCCTCACCATATGCAGTTATGTTAGCTCTTGCTACCAAGACTACCATTGTATCATGTAGTTACAGAGTAACTATGATACAAAACGGCAAAGTTACAACATCTTCTATTATACAAAGCCTCACTATTGATTTATAAATTTCTCAAATATAATCACTTTACTATTTTATATGATTATTTTATTGTAAAAACTTCACCCTCTCTAACATTATGACAGAAGCAAAAGTGGATTTGTGTTTTTTTGATCACACAAAATAGTAAAAAAAAAAAACCCAACCCAAACCCTACCAAGAAAAGAGCAAAACAGATAAGAATATATTGCCTTCCCTTCTTATGACCCATCCCCAACATCTCAATCTTTATTCATGCTATTACCAAAGGACATTGTAATGCTATACCGGGGCTGAGGTCAGAGCTCCATGAGTAAGCCATCAGGTCTGGTTGTTCAGAACATCCAGTCTAAGACCAGAAATTGCAGCTGAAAGTAATAAAAATAATGAAGAATGAGGACAAGTAAAATAGGACCATGTGT
This sequence comes from Pezoporus wallicus, assembly GCF_028554395.1. Taxonomy (NCBI): domain Eukaryota; kingdom Metazoa; phylum Chordata; class Aves; order Psittaciformes; family Psittacidae; genus Pezoporus; species Pezoporus wallicus. The sequence continues at coordinate 700,957 of NW_026636323.1, read as the reverse complement.
CCTTTTACATTGCTATTACAATTAATTGCCTAGAACATAGAACTATATCTAAATTTTCATTTCTCTTTTCAGTACATTTTGTAGAGTTGAAAAATCATTGTTTACCGAAAAATTCAGTTTCTTAACTACTAAAACTCTCCCAAATACCTCTGGTTGATCTTCTAGCAGTTCCCACTTCCCAGGGATATGCCCTAGTTTTATGAGATTAGCACCTGCAGAGTCTGAACTGACAGAGGCAGAGAAAGAGTGAAATAGGGAGTGGGTTTAACAATTTAACACAGGTGTTGTGTTTTTTTTTGTTGTTGTTGTAAAATTTTGTCAAATTTAACAAAAGTACAGGATTTATTAATAAGAATTTCAAGTAAAATCTTTCAGGGAAATCAGCTTCAGACTAGCTTACTCACATATTTGGAGGCAAACAAGAAGTGAAATAAGACTCCCCCATATAGGAAAAACTCATCATGGATCAGCAGTTTTTAACCTAAACCTTTATGTTAACATAAGCCACGCAGCAATGATTACTGATATAAATCACTAAATTATTAATTTGTTAGTTAAATATTAAATATAATACAACGACAACATTTCATAAAGCAATTCTTGTTTTCTAGGAAAATGGTGCCACACGATAAAAAAAACTTGCTTGTTATTGATAATAAAAGCCATCTGTTTCTTTCTGCTCAAAAGAAGACTTTTCAAAATGCAATTTTCAGTTTTTCACTAGTTTTTTGTACAAAATACAGCATCAATTAAATAGAAATGTTTCACAATAATGTCACAAATTCAGTCAAATTCTCAATGAAAACATGTCAAATCTTTTCAAATCTGTCATGTCAATGTCTGCAAACTTAATTTCAATAAAGTAAACCATTTTGACCAGTTTCTTCTTACTTCACTTGGACTTCAATGTTTTTGACAATGTAATGCTGATATCTAGTATCATACATATATTATTTTACAAAGCAGAATAGATGTGATAGAAAGAAAAAAATCTTCCTTATCGAATTTGAGTATGTACTGAAATGAAAAGTTACCATGTTCTTAGTAATGTTTGTTTTTTAATGTTTAAACTGCCATTCTACCAGGAATGTTGGCTTTTTATTTGGATATGGAATATGAAATATGTCTGAAAATGCTGCAAATTTCTGCAGATCTCCTCTGGCAGTAATACAGTTTAAGAGCCTAAGTGAAACTTTGTGACTGTCTCAGTAGAATTTTACTTTGGAACTGCAGATTGATTTTGAGTAATTTTAGTAGCCGTTATAATGAATTTCTCATCAAAAGTATTTCAGATGCAAAACCTTACCTACTGATGCTGCAAGCAGGAATTACTTTGGAAACATAACATCTAAGAGTCAGCCACACTTGCAAGATAAACACAAACACAGCTGCCATGTGTTAACAAATCACTGTCTTAGTGAATATTTCTCAAAAGTATGGAAAGGTGCAGTTAGAAGTGTTCATGTAAAAAATAACAAAACCCCACAGAAAATGGATTCTGATAATATTTGGACATTTTTAACATGAAAGGAACATGTGTTTAGTCTATGAATCACATAACTGAGGGGGGTGATGTATGCACATTTAGGTTCATGTCTCCAAAAGATCCATTTCTGTAGACTCTCAACCATAGCATTCAAACAGTTTGATAAACATTTTTCCAGGCAGGAGCCAGGTGCTCTGAAACAGGTCATATGTTTGCTTTGTAAATCATGTAAAAGTCTCTGTGTTTATAGATAAAGTCTCCACGGATTGTTAAATAGCATAAATTATGTAAGTAGCTTATCTGATACACATACTTGAAATCTTGCTCTAATTTGTCGTAGAGTCATAGAATTGTTTAGGTAGGAAAAGGCCTTTAAAAACATTGAGTTAAATTATTTACCTAGCATTACCATGCCCCACCATTAAACCATGTCCTTAAGTGCCACATCTTTTAAATACTTTCAGGTATGGGACTCAGCCACATACCTGGGCAGCCTGTTCCAATGCTTGACAACCATTTTGGTGAAGAAGTTTTCCCTAATATCCAGTCCAAACCTCCCCTGGCACAACTTGAAACCATTTCCTCTTGTGCTGTTACTTTGGAGAAGAAACCGACTCCTACATCACTACAACCTTCTTTCATGTACTTTTAGAGAGCAGTAAAGTTCCCTCTGAGCTTCCTTTTCTCCAGCAGTTCCCCAGTTCCCTCAGCTGCTCCTGATCAGACTTGTGCTCTAGGCTCTTCATTAGCTTCATTGCTCCTCCCTACCCTCTAGCAGATCAACACTCCCACCCAGCGTTTGTTGTCTGCAAGTTTACTGAGGGCACACTCAATCCCCTTGTCCAGATCCTTGATAAAGGTATTAAACAGGTCTGGCCCCAGTACTGAGTGCTGGGGAACACCACTTATGACTGGCTATCAACTGAATTTAATTCCATTCACCAACCACTCTTTGGGCTTGACCGGGCAGGTTTTTTACCCACCAAAGAATACAGCCATCCAAGCCATGAGTGGTGAGTTTCTGCTCTGGAAAACAGTGCCAAAGGCTTTAGTAAAGTCTATTTAGACAACATTATAGAATCATAGAACAGTTAGGGTTGGAAAGGACCTTAAAGTCATCGAGTTCCAACCCCCCTGCCATGGGCAGGGGCACCTCACACTAAACCATGTCACAACCTTCCCCTCATCCGCTAAGCAGGTCACCTTGTCATAGAAGGAGATAAGGTTAGTCAAGCAGGACTTCAGAACTAAATGAAGTGTTGTGTCCCTGTCCCTCCTGTTATTGCTGCTAGGAAAAAAATACTCTTTATAGTCACAGGGTGGGAGCACATCTGCTTAATACAGCATTTAATTCTGGTGAAGAAGCAATCCTCCTAAAGTATGTGAGCAAATGCCTTATATAGACAAAAGACAGAGGTATGCACAGCAGGAGATCTTGTCTGTTCAAGATAAGACATCTAAGTTAACTCCAGAGATGTTTCTGTCTACTGCCTTGGCTGGGCAAGGAAACAGGGCACTTCATTTATAAGAATTTTTTCACCAGACATTGAAAGTGTAGATACAAGTTAGGCAACTTACTATATCAACTGCAATTTCTACCCTGTGGTAAGATCCTGAAGGCTCAGATCCCACATAATGAATGTCAGCAATAACTTTTTAATGATGTCTCAGAAGGCATCAATAACTTTTGAACGCTGTATGCTGCACAAAGGTTGCAATCCTCTCATCGTGGTTCTAGTTAAACTATTCATGAACTGACACCAAGGTATTTTTATTTTGAACACTTGCTAGAAGTAATTAACTCAAAGAGAAGGTTTGCTGTTAATGAAGTACATTGCAAACCTTTCAGTTCCATTTCTGTATCATCCTTAAAAGAAATGTTGCTGGGATGTTTGCCTCAAGCAGGAACAACCAGTCGTGCATATCCCTAACCAGCAGTGCACAGCCCTTCTGTTAGAATGTGACTGGCAGGAACATAAGCTGGCTTTCAGTTTGAAGGAGGCACTACTAATGCACTACAAGCTTCCCTACAAAATTGGGGTATATTTAGCACCATAAATTATTTTTTTTCTGCTTACAATAACAATACATTTTATTATCAAACAATATTTTAGAGAAAAAATCTTGAACAAGGTGAATAAATAAGGTAGTGCACATTATTTCATTTTGAATGTGAATCTATAGCTATAGGAATTTACAGCCCTCTTTCCTCCCTTCTGGGGATCTGACTGTTCTTCCACCCCTGCAAGAGCGTGTAACACACAGCTAAGATTAATTAGTTTTACTGGGTGATGAGCCCCAGACTGAGCTGTGGTGGGATTTGCCTCTGTGGGTTGCCACCGTTCCTCCTGTGGCCTCCGTTATCCATTCCCTGCTGCTTCCACTCCACTTCCTTAGGCAGCTCGTCCTTCATGATCACCACACCTTCTGCTATAGCTGCAGAAGCAGCTGTGCTTCACTCCTCACTGCAAGTCATTTTGGCAAAGCCCAAGACTTTCTAATACTTAGTATTTTTTCAGCTTTATTAACTGCCCTTGCAGCATGACAGCTCATACAGGCATTTAACTCATAGAGGAGTATTTAACCCCTTTCTATTTTTAGTGTTTCCTAGCTCCCAGAACACTCTCAAGCAGCCCCTCCTGTGTCACTTGTCTTGTAGGAAGCTCTTACACAAAGCCTTCTGACCTCCTGTTCAAGATCTAACCTTTCTGTGCCTCTGATAGGTTCAATTGGCCCAGGTTAGAGTGATAGCTTAACCAAGGCATATTTGAACATGCTGGCTGAAACTTCTGTATGCTGCTAGAGTGTGATTTTTTTTCCACTGCTTTGCAGGATGCCCTCCATTAAGATAAATGTTTATTGAATAATTAAATAAGACAGCCAAAACAATCTTGCTTTAGGCCCGTCTGTTGGTACTTCTAATCTACCTGCTCTTTACCAGATGTCCACAGTGCAATCTTCTCTTCCCTCTCTGCCCCTTGTTTTTGTTGTAGGCCGTAGCTATCAAGAGTAAAATAGTAAAGCTTTCTGCTTTTGTGTTGCTTCATAAATTTCCTGCTTAGATCTGCCATAGAACTGCTCTATTTCTTATGCTTCAATGAAATTTTGAGGGCTTTTTAAAGTTTGTATTTGAGAATGTCTTCTTGGGATAAGAAAGGGAATTTTTCTTTGTTTGCTTCTGTGAATACAGTGTCATTCATTTCTTTACCTTAAAATAAATTCATGACTTCATTTTAAAATATGGCAACAAAGTAAGAATTTTTTGCCCCTTTTGAGGGCAAAACTGCAGAAGAAAGTGCTATTGTTAGTTACAGCTTCAGTTGTCTGGAAAACAACACATCAATATCTGCTAAGTACTGTCATGGGGACTGAAGGAAGGATGGAGGGAAAAAGAGTGCATGCTGAGTTTTTACTAAAAGATTATGAAAAGCTTTCCAGTTTTGTTGTCTAAATAAATCAATTTTATTTCATTACTGTCATTAATGAATATAGACTGTAAGCAGTCTTTCTTTTACTTCTATGTTGCTTAACTCAAGGTAATTTCACTTACATTTATATGGTGCTAAATTTACAAGTCTTGACTTTAAAAGCAGTGTGATGGCATGCTGAACCACAGTAAACAGAGAGAACACTATATTTTTTTCAGTTATATTTTTGTTAAATTTGATATCACAATAATGGAAGTAGATTATTTAGCAGGTTATATGTGCTGCATGTCATGCTTTGCAGACACACTCAGGAACTGATCTGCTTATGTGATATGTAACTGCTTAGGCAAATGCTTACCAATCCCCAAATAATTGAAGTTTCAGACTGTTCCTGTCCACATCACATCCTGCACACTCCACGTTAGAAGGTCTTTCATGGATTCAATAGATCAACAGTTTTTCTTTCTACAATAATGCATATTTCCTGTGTCATGTATCTCAGTTTTGTACAGATTACTTGGATATACTTGGCCATGTCAAAAGGCAGGAAAGATGCAGGAATTGAAACCTCTTTAAGGTCTACCTGTTGTGTATAGGTCAGCTAGGTGGATAAGCTCCTTTTGAACTCACTAATTTATAATCAATGGGTCCTAGAGCGTGATTCAGCTGAACAGACACTAGTGATCAATTTAGTTTCCTAAGCACTGCTGACAAATGTTATTTGAGACAACCTATCTGGGATGAATAAACAGAGCTGATAGGTATGGCACAATACATATAGGGAATATGTGCTGATCCAGACAAGGAACCACAGGCTAGCATACTTCAGGACATCTGAAACATCACTAGATTTCTGCATGTAGGTAACAATTACATTTCCAGATGTAAGGTAATTTCTCCTTAGGATCCATTGACTGTATTAACTAGACAGTCATGGATGATGGGAACACAGTGGAGTAAGGCACACTACTTATGTCTAAATTTAGGTGTTTCAGCGTCAGACTGCATCCCTATTCTATGTTAGTCATAATTTTATTCATATATTTTCATAATGAGATTATTTACCTTTTGCAACTACCATTGGCTGGTGAAGAGAGGTCCTGATGATTGTATTAGATTTAATTTTCTATAGCTAAAGTTATAATGAAATTTATTTCAACTTGGGTGCCCAGTTTTGCAACATTCAGAGATTCTCTGAAATGTTGTCATCAAGCAAAATGCCTTTTAGCATTGCTATTTTATACAGTCATTTGCTTCTCAATACCATATACAACAGCAACCGGCAGTATTCTTTAGGGAACATGACACACAGCTGTGTGTTTTGGTAAGAATGGTTTCTTTACTCTCCAGTGATTTAGCACTAGTCTTTTATAGCTCCATACAACTTTGTGTCCATTCTGGAGGTGAATTTCCCTGTCCTCTGTATATGTGGCTGAATAGCATCACATGGCATCACAATAGCAGTACATATCATTGCAATAGCAGTAATTGACGGTGCCAGCTACTGAAGTTTCTGTGTTTGTTTGCCTCCTCTCTATTCTTCTCCATCAGTATATCCACTCAGTTTTCAGTTTCATTCTTGGCTTGAATTCTGTAATCTCTGTGGACTCTCCAAATAGTGGGGTTTATGCTTTTTTAAAAAACTTTTTTCTTTAACTCAGGTCCTGCCATTCTAATTTGATATTTACTGTTTCCATTATTGTACTCATATAAAATAACTCCTCTAGTGAAAGATGCAAAATTTTAGCAAGGCAAAAAGCTAAATAAATTATTGTTGAGATATTTTGAAAAAGTAAGACATTTTGAGGAAATATTTTAAGAAAGCAGAAACTTTTTTGCTAGGGATAAAATAGGCTCAGTTCTTAGCGAGTACTTGCAAACAAGCAAGGATTTAGGAATGAAGGATTTTGTGGAATGCTTTGAACATCAGGGGACAGCCAAAGGTGAATGCATATGAATAAGAGAAGAAATAAATCAGAGCTCAACATGCTCTGGCATGTTCTCTATTACATCAAATCATAGGGTTTATGCTTTGAATGTGTTTCTTTCCTGAATAATATTGGAAAAGACGTGAGGGTCCTTAACATCTGTGGGAGAGAAAGACCAATGCAGCATGTCTATGCTCTGTTTGCTCAAGTACAGGATCAAGCTCATTAGGCTTTTTAGGTGGATGAAGAGGAAAAGTAAACATTTTACTCTGCCTGCTGTGCAGAAAAGATAATAATATTTAATTACCAAGGTAATGTAGTCATTTCAATTAGAGGTTGTTTTAAATAGCTAACCTGAAGGGCTTCATTAGCAGCTCCATTATGGTTCACAAAAAGACGACTCAATTACACAGTATTTGACGTTAAGACAAGCTGAAAATCTAATAGAAGGTAAAAAAGGTTTGACACATTATCAACAAAATTAGTTCAAGGCTTAGACTCTTTTTTTCTACCTTCTTAATAGTATGCAGAAAGAAAATAAAAATAGCCATTCCTGTAGCGTGTTTGTTTATGAGTCCCTGACTCGTTCCACATAATCACAGGTATTCAACTAAGGTACCAGTGTCAGCAGCCTAGCCTTGGGCTCCTTCATAGTCAATGGGAGGAGACAGCCATCTCCAACAGCAACTCAGGCCATCTAAAAGCAAAATAAGTTTTGTCATTACCTATGTTATTTAAACTTCTTGCAGAGGAAACATGGGATAACTAGATGTGTTGTACAAGCTAAAAAAGAAGGTAAAATCCTTAAAGAAGAATAGCAAGTAGGTAACATTGGGCCAAAGTGAATTTTTTAAAGTCTTGATATTCTGTTGTTCTGAGAACTTAAAAAGCCGCTTAAGCTGAAATACATGAACCTGTTTACAGGAATCCCTTCTAGTGTATGGTGTGTTCTAAGGGTCTGCCTTAGCAGGTAAATTCAGAGAGAAACCAAGTTTCCCACTAAGACTTCTTAATATTGTTTATATACAGTTACATATTTAGACATAGTCTTAGACTCACTGTAGAGTTTGTTGGAGGGGAAAGGATGATCTTTAAGGTATCTTCCAACCCAACCCATTCTATGATTCCATGATTCTATAGTAAAAGTCTGTCTTGCTTTTGGGACAAGGCCTCACTCATGCAGTCTGGACAGGTTGTGTTTGGGTTATAGAAATGGTCAAACAGTCTCAGATCAGCTCTTCCTAAGTAGTTTAATCTTTCTGGACGTGAACTACACACAGATTGAGAGCCAGCAATTTGAACAGAAGTATGCAAGCTTCAGAGTTCACTGGACTAAGGTCAAGAAAAAGTTATTGAACCTGACTTTTCAATGAAACGTAACTTCTCTTTGACCACCATTATCCAGTTATCCACCTTACAGAGGAGCTGGCAATGTGTCCTTGAAAGATAGCTTTATAGGACTCATAACGCTTGTGCAGGTGGCACCTTCCTCCTAGCAAAATCAGGTGTTTGGGAGGTCACATCATGCCATGCTAGACTTTTTTTTCACCAATATGCAGAGATTGGGTGATAATTTCAGATTTCATGTGGGCAAGTAAGCATCATGCAAAGCTACATTTTAGAGGCTTAGTCTGAGGAAAAAATTCTCAATTTTACATGAAGATCCTCAAAATTACATGGAAACTTTTGCAGGAGATAACTGTTATTAGAGCTATGACAGACTGCAAGATTCCACTTGTGTTGAGCCATTTTTTTATCATTATTTCCAAAGCTGGAAACCTGTAGTGAACTTATCAAAAATCAGTCAAAATCTTGAAATAAAAGACATTTTCTTTCACTGCATGTAGCCCTATTCTCAATACAAATATATTAGAATCATAGAATTGTAGAATAGTTAGGGTTGGAAAGGACCATAAGATTATCTAGTTCTAAACCCCCTGCCATAGGCAGGGACACCTCACACTAAAGCATGTCATCCAAGGCTCTGTCCAACCTGGCCTTGAACACCGATATTTTGATATTAGTCAAATCAGATTAAAGGTGAGTAGCATATTCACACTTGAAGAAAGAGAGATCATAATTTTCATTACCATAAATTAAGGTTAGGTCTTCCTAACCTGTCTAAAAACTTGCGCTTTGCTCTTTATTTATTTTTTATTGCTCTGTAGTCTGGGAGTAGGAGTACATTTTGTTTTCAGTGACAGATCTTTCCAGGTATAATCATTGCAAATTACAGTGTAGAAATGATGGTTAATCAAGACCTTATCAGTACTTACAAGTATATTGGTTTAAGTTGGCTTGCTTTTCTCTTGCAGCTTTTTCAGTTAGAGTATACATATCTGACCACAGAAGCACTGCTTGGACCCTAACTAGATTTGTGGCCAGAGAGATGTCTTTTACCCTGAATTTAGCAAGGCTTTCAGCACTATTTATCACTATATTGTTTTATCCAAATTAGAATGTTACACACCAGATGGAAGAACAAGTTAGGTAAAAAGCAGGTTGGTTGGTCAAGCTCAGAGGGTTGTGATTAATGTGTCATCCTCTACCTGAAGACAAGTAAAAACTCTTCAGTGCTGCAAGATTTATCAGTAACAAGGAGAAGATCCAGTCTTGAAAAGTTTGAAGACAACACCAAGTGAGAAACACCAGCTGATATCCTTGAGGCAGGGCTGCTTTTTAGAGAGACCAAGACAGGCTAGGGGAACAGGCTGACAGGACCCTTGTGAAGTTCTGCAAGGACGAGTGCAAAGTCCTGAACTTTGAAGGGAAGAAACCCCTGAAGTGACATAGGCTGGGGACTGCCTGCCTGGCTGCAGTGCAGAAAAGGAACTGGGAGGACCTCCAGCTGAACAAGGGCCAGCAGCAAAGAAGGATAACCATTACCTGGGCTGTATTAACAAGAATACAAGTAGTGTATTGAGGTGATTGTCCCACTCTAGTCAGCACTCATTCAATCAAATCTTGATACTACATCCAGCTTTGGGTCCCAAAAACCAAAAGATACATCAATAAACTGGAGCAAGTTCAGTGGAGGGCTACTGACATGGTGGGGTTGGAGCACTTGAGGAGGATCTGAAGGAGCAGGGCCTGTTCAGCCTGGAGCAAAGATGTCATCAAGGGGAACCAACATCACCCTCCAGTGACTACAGGGAGTCATCAAGGACATGGAGCCAGGCTCTGTACAATGATTCATTGTGGAGGGACTATAAACAATGGGCATCCATTGCAAAAAGAAAAGGTCAGGCTTGATAGAAAGAAAAAGGTTTTCTCCATGAGGAAAGTCAGTCGAACAGGTTTTCCAGATAGGTTGTGCTGTCTCCATCCTTGGAGATTTTCAAGACTCAACTGAATAAAGGCTTGAGCAACCCAGTCTGATCTTATAGGTGACCCTGGTTGGAGCAGACGATTGGATAAGAGACTTCATGAGATACATTCTAGCCTGAATTATTCAGAGTCTGATGACAGGAACCATGAAGCCGTATGCATTGTAGCAAGCATGCTTTGAAGTCTCTGTGAAGCTGTCATCAGGTGTACAGAGGATGACAGATACTTGCATATTTCTTCTTCTATGGTGTTAAGAAATCTGGCCACATTAGTCTTTCTCATACATGTTTGCCAGTTTATACCCTGGCATTTCAGCTAGAAGCATAAAGAGAGAAACATTTTCCTTCTTCTTAACCCTTAACACCTATTAAGGGTACCAGAAAGAATATTGCTGTTGTTAATTTTGGAGCAGTACTCCAGGGATATTTAACATTAGATATAGTTCAATGAGTTTGAAATAACCAGGTGATATGTAATTTCAAATTATTAAGGAAGGAAAAGGATAGATCAGTATAAAATTATTTATTACATGAGAAGATAGAATATGAAAGTGTTCAGTTTATGGGTATTTCCCCCCCCCCCCCGGAACAGAACACAAATACTTAGTACTAGAAGTAAAAGCAAGAAAAACAGCAACAAAAAAAAAAAACCCAAACAATGGATTATTTAGCAGTTGTATATTATTCTTCCTCTACAAAGTTTTCAACAAATATGATAATACATCTCAAAACAGTTAGGTGAAAATTACTACTCTGTAATTTTCAAAAAGAAAATTAAGCCTAAGAAGTTCCCTTTTTTTCTGCTTTTCTTCCTTCATAAATACAATTAATGTAAATTGACCAGAGTCATAACACTGCCAATATAAATTCTCTGCCAGTACAAACATAAATATTATTCTCTCAGCCTCTAGTCCTTTGGCTTCTATCCTCCCTCAATTTCCATGGTAAAGTTGGGTTTTATAACAAGTCCAGCAAGTTCAGTAGCTCAGAAAAGGAAGAACATTTCCCCAAAGAAGTAGTAAGATATATCTGCCATCAAGTCTTTTCAAAACAGGAGGCGACTTTTTGCCTTTGTGAGCTGCCAAGAGAGGCAGCTTAGAGACTTAGGGGGTGTGTGAGTTAGATCCCTTGCTGGGGTTTCTAAAATCCCTCACTAAACCCTCTGATGTTGGGTTATCTTTGAAGTTCTGAAATTAAGCACCAAAGGAGCTTACAGTTAGAGTGCTGCCACTGTTTCCTTAGACAATTACAATGCGATTTAGTTGACATTACATTTTAGTTGCCAAGTACAGTTTGTTTTGGCTGCCACCCTCTCTGCCTCTCACTGAAGTGTTTGGGTGATGGTGAAATCACGATTTTTATTGTGTTGATGGAGGCTGGAGTCAGGAGAGCTATAGCTTCTTCAGGGTTGGAGCTCACTGGCAGAGAGTAGGCAGCGGTGAGTCGTAGGAAAGGGGGTCTAACCATCATCACCTCAGCGCTTAAACTTGGCTAGGGATGTTAAGGATAACAGGAAGGGAATCTGTGGGTATGTAGTGAATAAAAGACAGACTAGGGACAACGTGGGCCCTCTCCGGAGGCTATCAGAAGAACTGGCTACCCTGGATTTGGAGAAGGCTGAGGTTCTGAATGACTTCTTTGCCTTGGTCTTCACTGGCAAAGGCTCTGGCCACACCACCCAAGTCTTGGAAGACAGATGCAGGGACTGTGAGAATGAAGACCTCGGGCCCACTGTAGGAGAGGATCTGGTTCGAGACCATCTTAAGAACCTGAACTTACACAAGTCCATGGGACCTGATGAAATCCATCCGCGGGTCCTGAAGGAGCTGGTGAATGAAGTTGCTAAGCCACTGGCCATCATATTTGAGAAATCATGGCATTCAGGTGAATTTCTCGATGACTGGAAAAAGGGAAATATAACCCCCATTTTCAAGAAGGGGAAAATGGATGACCTGGGGAATTACAGACCAGTCAGTCTCACCTCTGTGCCTGGCAAAATCTTGGAGCAGATTCTCCTGGAAGGCATGCTAAGGCACATGAAAATCAACAAGGTGCTTGGTGACAGCCAGCATGGCTTCACTAAGGGGAAATCCTGCCTGACCAATTTGGTGGCCTTCTATGATGGGGCTATGGAACTGATGGACAGGGGTGGAGCAGCTGACGTCATCTACCTGGACTTGTGCAAAGTATTCGACACTGTCCCACACGACGTCCTTGTCTCTAAATTGGTGCGACATCAATTTGATGGATGGACCACTCAGTGGATAAAGAACTGGCTGGATGGCCGCATGCAAAGAGTTGTGGTCAATGGCTTCATTTCCAGCTGGAGGCCAGTAACGAGTGGCATCCCTCGGGGATTGGTGTTGGGACCTGTCTTGTTCGACACCTTTGTCGCTGACATGGACAGTGGGATTGAGTGCGCCCTCAGCAAGTTTGCTGATGACACCAAGCTGTGTGGTTTGGTTGATACGCTGGAGGGAAGGAATGCCATCCAGAGGGACCTTGACACACTTGTGAGGTGGGCTGATGCCAACCTCCTGAAGTTTAACCATGCCAAGTGCAAGGTCCTACACCTGGGTCAGAGCAATCCCAGGCACAGCTACAGGTTGGGCAGAGAAGAGATTCAGAGCAGCCCTGCAGAGAAGGACTTGCGGGTGTTGGTCGATGAGAAAATGAACATGAGCCGGCAGTGTGCGCTCTGAAGGTAAGCTATGAAGATAGTGCGCACTCTGAAGATAGGCTGCACTATGCAGATAGGCTGAGAAAGTTGGGGCTGTTCAGCCTGGAGAAGAGAAGGCTGCATGGAGACCTCATAGCAGCCTTCCAGTATCTGAAGGGGGCCTATAGGGATGCTGGAGAGGGACTCTTCATTAGAGACTGTAGTGACAGGACAAGGGGTAATGGGTTAAAATTTAAACAGGGGAAGTTTAGATTGGATATAAGGAAGGAATTCTTTCCTGTTAGGGTGGTGAGGCACTGAAATGGGTTGCCCAGGGAGGTTGTGAATGCTCTGTCCCTGGTGGTGTTCAAGGCCAGGTTGGCCAGAGCCTTGGGTGATACGGTTTAGTGTGAGGTGTCCCTGCCCATGGCAGGGGGGGTTGGAACTAGATGATCTTAAGGTCCTTTCCAACCCTAACTATTCTATGATTCTATTCTAAGGGTGTGTCATGGGAATAAATTTGACAGTTATTTGGTAAAGAGCAGGTTCCTGCTTCCCTGACTGCAGTTTTCAAGGGTTTTAGCATGAGACCTTTACAGCTGCAGGCTGGATATTGTGGAGAAAAAAAGATACTGAGCATGGCTTTAGCTCAGGAGACATCACCCAGCCTCCCTGTGGGTCAAGGCAGAAGTCCTCTAGCCAGATGATTTCATTAATGCCTGTATGATATGTATAAATGCAAGGGATCGGAAAGATACCTGTGCAATCTAAATTTAAACTGCACAACCCATAGTGTCTTCAGTGGTTTTATAGGTTTGCTTGGGATTTTTTCTCTGTATTCACTTATCTTTACTATACAATAAGTTTCTTATTCTTAATTATAAGATATGTCTGATTTTCAAATGAATTTCAGTTTAGGGAATTGTGATTTCATGCATATGACCAGAATACATCTGCATAACACCACAAAAGAGTGCAAAGGAAGCAGAAGAAAATACTTCCTTCAGAGTACCAGTGAGCTATCTCTCACAAGAATTAAAGAGCATCTCCTTCCTAGAAATGTACCCTTTCTGACGTGCTGGAGCAGAACCTAGGGCACGCATCTTATGCAGACAGTGACAACAGCTTATAGGGTGTATTTCTCTGTCAGTGAACAAATTGTCTGTGATTTGTTGAGAAAGAATGTAGCCTCAAGCCTTCAAGGACTGGAACACAGCCTTTCATTATATCATTCCACATTTGCTTCTTCCACCTCCAGCTTTTTGCAAATGGTCATTTTCCGACACATTTTAAAATAAACTGTATTCCTTTACCTGGAACTATAAGCCAATCTATTCTACTCCATCTCTGTAAGAAATAGCTATGGATGGAAGCTGGGAAAACAAAGTCTCCTGGGTTATCCCAGGGTGTCTAGGAGCATGCAGTAAATTTTAGAAACACCAGTCTAACACAGAAACATATGACATAAGTCAGTAAAATATTGTGTAAGAAACTGGTCTTTGAGTTGTTGTCTGTGCTGCTAAATGAAAGCAGACCATGGCATGATCCTAAAACCAAGTGATACTGAGAGATTTGTATGCAAACAGGCTACAGCAAGTTGCAGATTCACCTTTCATAGAGTGGGCTGGAAAGTCCAAAAGCAGAACCTGGCAAGAGAAAATAGGTAGTGGAAATGACTGGAGTCCAGTGCTCAGACTCAGTCACTGTTTGATTTCTTCAGTTTAGGTGTAGACTGAACATCCTTAAATGTTATGCATATGTAAAACTGAAGTAACAAAGGCTCTTCATTGATTCATTGCTCTGGTTCTTCACCATGAAAGAAAACAGCAGTGTTCAGACATCTCTGTTTGAGAACACTGAGAGTGGTTCCAGGATTTCATATGTGATGCCAAACTATGTTTTGCCACACATAGCAGAACTTCATAAGGGGAAAGAATTATCCAAGGCCTGTTGTTATTTCTCCAGACTGGCAGATGCTGGATATACAGAATTGCTTTAACAGCTGGTGTAGGTCTCTTCCCATTATGGAAAATCACAGTATTTCTTAGGATTGTTCACAAGAGAAGGTAATTTTCTTCAACCACAAACTATTCTTAAGTAATTATTTCATAGAGTAAGGCTTCTGAGCAAGCAATTATACCCCTTGAAATTCTTCCTGAGATTTCTATTCTGTGTTTAAACCGCAGAAGCTGTACACAGTGGCTGAGAACTGGCCATTCAAGAGCAATGCCTCTGAACTCATTTAAGGGAAAACTGTGAAGAAAAGTGGATGGTAAAAGTAATGAAAAAATTAAAAAAAATCATCTCTAAATGTCAGAAAGAAGGTTCATGAAGGCCACACTTGACTGATAGAATTGATACATCTTTACAGCCTCAAATGCATTTATTTTGCACATGGTCACAGAATGATGCTCACTGATCATTATTGCCAAAAACCTATCATTTCAGCTTAGTTTTTATGCAGGAACTGGGTGATTGATGTGATTTCTCATCCTTTAACATTCTCCGATAAGCACAGCCAAATTAAAGGAGAGGAATTTAAAGATGAAAAAAATTAAAGTATTTGAACAGAAAGAAAAGCAGATTGAGTGACTATATATATTCTGCTCCTTAGTATTAATGTAACTACAAAGCCAGACCTCCCTACAACGTTAGTAGAGAACTTTAAAGAGAAAAATATGCAGTTTATTGCTTTATTTCATTTGAATGTCTTTGTAATCATTCTGTGTTTTTGTTTTCCCCTCATCCCTCTTAATTTGTATTCAGTCAGCCTTCAAATGAGTGTTATGTTTTCCAAAAACTGGATTTACACTGATTTTGGGGAACTTTGGCATCTTCAGTTCTACACAAGCTTCACATAATAAGCAGTTATTTATAAAGAAAGTGGGAAACCTTGGAGATCAACATGACTCTGTTATTGGCTATCATATCACTTGGCTAGAACAGCATAAGCTTGGAGTCAAGAACAGTTGTGATCATCTCCATCATTCACATCAGGATGCAGATGGTACCTTGTAAAGCTAAGCTAACAAAGGGAAACATAAATTTTCCTGATGCTGATGGAAGGTGATTACCATTGCTTTTACAGGGAAAATAAACCTCAACACTATGACAAAATGTCACTGCTCCAAGGTTTCTTTTCACATGACAGGCAAAGAGCCTGAAAACGGAGGGGAAAAAGAAAAAAGGATGGAAAAATTTTGTAGCCAGGTTTCTTCCACGTAGCTTAATATCATGCTTAAATCTGAAAAGACGTTCAATAAGACAAAATGAAGCCAAGACTGTCTTTACCTTGTTTGTCCTCTGCAACAAAATGCATAAATGAGGAACAGGGTGGCCAGATAATTTTTCACCAGTTAAACACACACTGCGTTCTGTGCTTCAGTTGCTTTCAACATATTTGCAGCTCCCTCATGACTTTTGAAAGCTTGGTTTATAATTTGTAACTTTTTAGCAACATGGCAGCTACAAAAGTAGACAAAGTGGTACAATGAGCTGGACGTGAGGCAATTGATTCTGTCATATAGTGGGATTGTAACTAACATATCCTAACCACTTCTGGCTTGCCAGTTAATGCATAGAAGCCTTACCAATACAGACCACAAAACCAGCTTGGATGTAAGAAACATGCTACTGGTAACTGCTCGTTGTTCTAGAGGTGTGGGGTTTTTGCTTTTGCAGTCCCTGGGGCTGACAACAGACTATTCTTTATTCAAGTAGCTGTTTATTTCCAAGTCAGTTTGAGTTGATAACATGATTTACATGGTCTGTATGCTATGAACAGTATATGTGATTTCTACCTGAAGAAGATGCTTAGAGTATTATATTGATTTTAGTGTCCTAAAATGAACTTGGAGTTTTGAGATTATAAACAAAATGTGTTTATAGTGTCAATTTATTCTGTGTTAGAATGAATACTGGGTGAATGATCAACCACTGTTCTCTTATCAGTTAGTTTATTTTGTAGAAACTCTTGGTGCAGACAGCAAACTTGGTGTCAGAGCTATCTGAGGACTGCTATGGGAATAATAAGATTGAAGTGACAGAGACCTAAGCAAATATTTTGACTGTTATGTCTTTTCCCTCACACGTGATGCCTAGATCATGACAGCACAAATGTTTGGAACAGTTGGAATGGTATTATGTATTGTTTGGCAAAAATTCGGTTCAGTGATATGAGACAGGCTCTGCCTTTTTTGAAAGGGAATAACCAATGGTGAAAAAGATCTTAGTAAAACCTTCTATTCACAGCGAAGTAATTCAAACCTAAATAAAGAAATTCAAACCCATAAAGACAATTACTGGGGCTCTTAGTAAAAATTTTGCCGCACCAGAAAACACTGATTGGTTTAATGCTTAATGGTTTAATTGGTTTTAGGGTCATATAAAATAATTGGTTGAAAGCTATGTCTCAAGATCATTCAGTCCAACCTCCTGGTCAAAACCGGGCTAATACTGAAGATTAATCAGGTTGCTAAGAAAATTGCCCCACCAAGTTTTAAATAATTACAGGAATGAAGATTCTGCATCTGTCCTGGACAACCTGTGTCAGTGCTTAACTGCACTCAGTGAGGATGAATATTTTCCTTAGATCAAACTAGAACTTCCTGTTCTAGTGAGGATGAATATTTTCCTTAGATCAAACTAGAACTCCCTGTGATGCAGCTTGTGATAATCCTCATCCTTTATTGTGGTCCTGAGAAAAGCCTGCTTCTATCCATACCCTCCCTTCCATTTCTGTAAGATAACTGTGAGTTCCCACTATGAATCTCTTTTTGAGTGAGTACACGCAGCCCCCTTCTCTCCCTGTGCATCATGGAGGCAGCCCTGTAACCTCTTTGAGGTGCCCTGATGGATTCCAGTTTGCTCATGCCTCTGTTGTAATAAGGGACCCAAAACAGGACACAGCACTCCGCGTGTAGTCTCACAAGTGCCAAAGAGAAGGGAGTTATCACCCACGTTGACATGTTTGCTATACTTTGGCTACTGCAGCTTGGACTATACTTTTGTACTGCATGGGCCCAGTTGTATTCAGCTTCTTACTCACCAGTTTCTCCAGGTCTTTTCTACAAAGCTACTTCCTGAACGGTGAATCCCATCCTGTACAGTTGCTGTTGCACAGGGTTATTCTGTCCCAAGCACAGGACTTAGCATAGAAATATCAGTCATATTTTTTGTTTGCTATGCATGGAAATACACCAGCTAGGTGTGGAAAAATAGGGATGCAATATAACAGAAGCAAGTTCATGTTATGTTATATCTGCAGATACTTACAATTAAAGGGGTTCTTTAATTGTTTTCCCCTACAAAACTGTTTTCTATTGTGGTGAGTCTAATACTTACCTAGAATGGGAACCAGAAGTGTTATGCCAGCATCCCAGTCCTGAAGTTTGGAGCTATTTTATACGCTCATCCCAAAACCCCAAAATTGATTCACTTTTCTTTACCACTGGGAAGTCTAAAAAGGTTATTCATGCATAGCTGATTCTGACGATCTGCATTCTAGTTTCAGTTGCTGTTGTCTTTTCTAAGAAATTAAAAAGAATCACTGCAATTATAGATAAGACTTGACTTATTTAATAGATATTTAATAGTTTTCTCTGTGCTGATTCATTTTAGTGAGAAGGAGCAATGAATCAAGCAAAGAACTTCTGCTTGTGTTGATGTGGCAGAAGGAAATTTTAAATGTTAAAATTACAAACTGAAATGTCATTGTTTTTATAATAATGTTCATTGATCCTTTTAATGAAGCATTTCAGTTTTCACTTTTATGTTTTCTTTTTCTTTTGTTTTCTTCCTCCTCATATTTGGAGTTAAACAATAGGATAATTACAGTTTTAAAAAATGGCATTGTATGCTGTTCCTGGTGAGAGCAGTGTAAAGACTGGATCTTATGATGAAGGCATCCTTGCTGTGAATTTGTTTTGTTATAGGGACCTGATCTGAAGGTTGCCCTTGCAGTATACAAGCTGGTGTGCTCTGGTGCTCTGATCCCAAATGAGCTGCGTAGGTCCCTTAATGACACAGCTGCAGAGATGAGGGACAGTTAACCCAGTGGTTTGGGTCCAGTAAGAATTATGATTATAATAACAGTCTGCTCCAGTTGGCACTAGACTTAGAGAGGATAGACCTGAGAAGTTTCACAGGAATTGACAGGGTTTCTGGCCTGAGGCAGAAAATAGACAGTATAACTATACCTAGAGGAGTCCAGAACATGGTCCCTAGTTTTTAGAAAGGAAAATGTAGCGCTGATCCAGTCAATAGCATTAAAGCATTTAAATTGCAATTAAATGTTATTTTTCTTAATTAGCCAGACCTCACAGAGAGAGTGCTGAGATCCATAAAAGTATTCGGGGGGGGGGGGGGGGGGATATACAGAAAATATGCAGTGATATCTCTAAAGGGAGAAACAATCTACCAAATTTAGGAGTCTGCTTAATGAGGCTGGGACTTGAGTCTGTCATTATGGCCAAGCAAACATGCTTTCACAACCAGTAGATAGAGAATTTTGACATCTAAATTTGAAGTTAAAATAACTAGAAGAGCTTGGGGTTTCATTAAATATCTGTGAAAATGTGTAAAATATCAAAAATAAAATGTTCTAGAGAAATAAAAAGTATTTTGGCTCAAGTCTTGCTGAACTGGAGCACAACCATTGGTAAATGTGTGTGGCAGAGCATCAGACCTCAGAGCTAACATTTCTTACCAGCTTGGCTGTAATGGCAGTAAAAACCAGCACAACAGAGAATCCGGCCATAATTTTGAAAAAGTTTTACTAAGAAAGTTTATGATAACCATTCTCTTTTTTCTGCCTCCCCCCCCCGACAGATCTTTAACAGTTCCCTGTTAGAGAATGGTATTGGGGATAGTTTTTCGTGTTACAGCATAACTTCCATGTCAGCCAAAAAGGAAATCATTTTCCTTTGTCAGCTTTCGAGATGACAAATCACATATTTTTCTATGTATATATACTAAACCACCTACTGATCTCAGTATGGGGTTTCAATTTGTACCTCAGATTTTTTTAGACTGCTTTTGAAGTGTAAAAATGAGCACTGTGTTACAGTGGTCTTTTTTTTATTTATTTGCATCTTTCTTAATAGAATAAAACAAATATTTAAAGGTAATACAGTGCTACAGTGAAGAACTGACTTCAGTTATTCTTTTGATATATTATTTATTAAAATATTCTTATAAAAGTATTATTTCTATAAAGAACATATATAGTTAATAGTATTGTCCATGTTATTTCATCTTCATTTATATTGACTGAAGGATATGTGTTACAGAAAAACTAAAGGTAAGGTTTAAACAGGAGTGAAAACTAAATTCTGAGATATGCATATGCTTAGATATCACTAGAATCTGGTTCTGCTATTATTTATACCAGATTATTTTTATTGGCACTGTGAATAATTCCTGATCTTCACCAGTCTCAGGGAAGAACCAGTCCCCAGCAGGACAGCTAAGAGAATGAGTACCAAAACATTTTTAGATGGGCATACTCTATGAAGGAGCTAAAGATGTGCAAAGAGGAATTATCATTATAGCAAAATCCCTCATATAATTACAAAATTCTGGAATCTATTGGAAGCAATTGTAATGTGAAAACATAAACTTGCTGATTGCTAATTATAGGGAGACAATGTCAAAGTCAAATAATATACAACAGAATTCTGACAGTACAAAAGATACTTTGAATACCTCAGAATGTAATATCTACAGTTAAGGAAAAAAATATACTAGAGTGAAAATATTTTGGCATAGGCAATGCAGAACTGGCAAATTAATGTCACAGAGTATTTCTATTTTTGCTTAGGAACTGATTACTTCTAGGTGAGAGGATATGTAATAAGAAGATAAGAAGGGGAAACAAACATCTATTGGGCACACTCTGGGGCCAAAAAAAAAAAAGAAAAGAAGAAATATCTTACTCAGGAATTGGTCCATGAGTCATATGTTTTCACTAGTTAAGCAAAGCACTAATCTGTATCTATCTAAGAAAATTGAGGTGAATTTTTTTTTAGGGAGATCCCTCTTAAAAAGTAGGCAAAAACATAACTTTGAAAACATCTGCTTTAACTGTATACCGAAATATTCCAAACACTTATATCTTGAAGCAAACAGTATGAAACCTTGCAAATGCATTTTTCCTGGTAGAAAAGAACACTATTACTATTCTTTAAGACTATTTTCAAGGTGCTTACACTATGAGTAAATTTTCTTG
Source organism: Pezoporus wallicus (assembly GCF_028554395.1). NCBI lineage: Eukaryota > Metazoa > Chordata > Aves > Psittaciformes > Psittacidae > Pezoporus > Pezoporus wallicus. Next base: position 679,903 of record NW_026636323.1, on the reverse strand, counting down.
TCTTTCACATCAGTCTGAGGCAGCCTCAGTGCTAGTGTGTGGTAAGTGAATATGTCTCTGCTAAGAGCACTGATGTTTCATTAACATACACCATGTTTGGATTTGGCTCAGGTTAAGACTTCTGACAAGATCCAGACATATGTAGAATCTTTCATTCCAGACTAAATAGCGTCTTCTACTGGTAGTAATCCCGGTGTTTTCAGAATCTTTTAAAAGTCACCCATTATTACCCACAAGGAACTTGGCTCCTGTGTTTATAAGTATTATCAAAACAATATAAAATCCCAAACTAGGTGCATTTAATTAGAATTCAAATCTGAAATTACTCGTGGTAATTGGATCAACTGCTGGCCATGGCCAAGCCCATCAGTGCCAGTAGCAGCACTTCTGGGATAATATATTTAAGAAGAGGGGGAAAATACATGTAAGCAATTGCAGCAGAAGAGAGGAGTGAGAAGTAAGAACTGTGAGAGCAACAGCTCTGAAGACCCCAAGGCCAATGAAGATGGAGGAGAGCAGGTGCCTCAGATGCTGGAGCAGAGATTCCCCTGCAGCCATGGTGCAGACATAGTGAGGCAGACTCTGCCCCTGCAGCCCATGGAGATCCATGGTGGAGCAGATACCTGCCTGCAGCCCAGGGAGGATGCAATGCTGGATCAGGGGGATGCCTGAAGGAGGCTGTGACCCTGTAGGAAGCCCATGCTGGAGCAGGCTCCTGGCAGGACCTGTGGCACTGTGGAGAGAGGAGCCCACACTGGAGCAGATTTGTTTTCAGGAGCTGTGACCCCACGGGAGACCAACACTGGAGCAGTCTGTGCCTGAAGGACAGCCTCACTTCTGTGCATGGGAAAATATTGGAGCAGATTCTCATGGAAAGCATGCTAAGGCACATGAAAACCAACCCTAACTGTTCTATGATCCTATGATTCTGTGGCTGCACCCCTGGAAGGGACCTACGCAGGTCGTTAAGAACTGCAGCCCATGGGCAGGACTCATGTTGGAGAAGTTCCTGGAGGAATGTCTCCTGTGGAAAGGACACCATGCTGAAGTAGGGGAAAAGTGTGAGGAGTCCTCCACTGAGGAGTGAGACTGATCTGAAATCAGACTCCACTGTCTATTGTCTCAAAGATTGATATGAGAAGCTGAGATAAGACTCTTCCATCCATTGCCTCAAGGATTGGTATGAGAAATTGAAATGGGACTCCATGGACCATTGTCTCAGAGATGAGTGGGAGGAGTTCAGATAAGACTCTTCCACCCATTGCCTGAGAGAAGGGAGTGAGGAGTTGAACTGGGACTCCACCATCCATTGCCTGAGGGATGAATGGGAAAGAGCTGATATAAGAATCTTTGGTCCGTTGCCTGAAAGATTGGTGTGTGGAATTCCTGCCCATTATCCCAAGAGTTGTTGCAGAAACCTGTGTGTGTGCAGACACCTGCAGTTGAAGAGCTGGGTGCAAGACCAGGGAAACTGGTCCACCAGGGCACATCGCCAGGGAGCCGTTGCCATGAGGATAACTCCAAAAGGACACCTCCGTGAGCACACTCTCCACCAATGACTACTACAGACCCTGAGGGACACCCTCCATGAGATATTGCCATGAGGGCAACTTACGAGACACACTTCAGGGGGTACCTTAAAGGGGACTCCAGAAGGATGCCTTCACGGGGATGCCCACCTCCGATGGACTCTTTGGGGGCACTCTGCTCCGATACCAACTACAAACCCTGAAGGACTCCCACCACCAACAACGATGACAGTAGATCCCCAGGACACTGATGGATCCACAGTGGTGACTATCTCTGCGCCCTGAATCCTTGCTTCATTTTCTACCTTTTTTCCAATCTGTCCTATCACTATCCCCTTTATTACAATAATTTGCCTTTTTTTTTAATAATAATTGTCTTTTGTAATGAACCAACTAATCGATTATGGTACTTGACCTCATTTGCATCTTAATTTCACTCTTGGGATCACGAACTGAAACAGGGTCCAGCATTGGGGTTTCCCCCAGTCGGCCCCAGAAAAGGAGGAAGGAGCAGCAGAGATGTGTGATGAACTGACCATAACGCCCATTCCAACTGGAGGTGGGAAAGTGGTAGAGAAAACTGTGAGTGAAGTTGAACCCAAGAAGAAGGGTGGTGAGGGGAAGTTGATTCAAGATTTGGGTTTGTTTCTCATTATGCTACTCAGATTGGAAAAAAATTAATTTGAACAAGTCAAGTCTATTTTACCTGTGATGGTAACTGCTGAGTAATCTCTCCTGTGCTTATCTTGACCCACGAGACTTTTGTTATATTTTCTCTTCCCTGTGTAACTGATAAGAGGAGTGACAGAGTGGCTTTGATGGGTACCTGGCATCTAGCTAAGGTCAACCCACCACAATAACATAAGAAAAATCCTTTTTTTAGCAAAATGCAACTATTCTGGTTCTCTTTGATGCATATATTGCTTTTATTCTATATCTCTTTTGTCAAGTTATGTCAACTTAATATGAGCTGGTAGAGTGTATTTGCAGCCCAGAAAGCCAACCGTATCCTGGGCTGCATCATAAGGAGTGTGACCAGCAGGTCAAAGGAGGTGATCCTGCCCCTCTACTCTGCTCTTGTGAGACCTCACCTGGAGTATCGTGTGCAGTTCTGGTGTCCTCAACATAAAAAGGACATGGAACTGTTGGAACAAGTCCAGAGAAGGGCCACGAGGATGATCAGGGGACTGCAGCACCTCCTGTATGAAGATAGGCTGTGTGGAGACCTCATAGCAGCCTTCCATTATCTGAAGGGGGCCTATAGGGATGCTGGAGAGGGACTCTTCATTAGAGATGTAGTGGTAGGTCAAGGGGTAATGGGTTAAAACTTAAACAGGGGAAGTTTAGATTGGATATAAGGAAGATGTTCTTTACTGTAAGGGTGGTGAGGCACTGGAATGGGATGCTCAAGGAAGTTGTGAATGCTCCATCCCTGGTGGTGTTCAAGGCCAGGTTGGACGGAGCCTCGTGTGACATGGTTTAGTGTGAGGTGTCCCTGTCCATGGCAAGGGGGCTGGAACTAGATGATACTAAGGTCTTTTCCATACTACCTATTCTATAATTCTATGATTCTATAAGTCTAGCATGCTGCTACTGTATGGACCTTTATAAAATAAAGCACTGGATAGATAAGAACTAATGATAAAATAAAACTGTGACATAACCCCCTGGAATATACTTAAAGCTTCTTCGAAAAGCTATCTGACAAATATTAAATATTTACAGGGCTTTTCAGTTTGAAATCAGCTTTTGAGGTGCATGTGTCTTACAGTCAATTGGCTCCTTGAACTGAACTGACAGGGAATTCAGTCTTTATTGTGAAAAGTGAATTTTGGTGGCTTTGCACTATACATTTTAAATAGAAAGAAGGGAAGGTTGATCCAGCCATATCTTACTGGTATTATCAGTATGAATGGGCTTGCACAGACGGTGTTTTCTTTTTTTTTTTTAAATCTCTATCAGAAGTTGTTTATTGTAAGATACATAGCATGGAAATAACTTTACAGCGGTAACAAAGAACTGACCTTTCTCCTTTCTTCTTTTCTCTGTAGTTTGTTGCTCAGCCCAACTGCCAGCAGCTGCTTGCATCCCGCTGGTATGATGAGTTCCCTGGATGGAGGAGGCGACACTGGGCTGTGAAGATGTTGACATGTGTTGTGATCGGACTCCTTTTCCCGGTCTTCTCTGTGTGCTACCTGATAGCTCCCAAAAGCCCATTAGGGCTGTTCATCAGAAAGCCATTTATCAAATTTATCTGCCATACTGCATCCTACTTGACTTTTCTGTTTCTGCTGTTGCTTGCCTCTCAGCACATTGACAGGTCAGACTTGAGCATGCAGGGACCTCCACCAACCATCGTCGAGTGGATGATATTACCGTGGGTCCTGGGTAAATGTATTACTAAAGAAAATACAGTGAAAAGTGTGTTGACCCCTGTGGTTTTGCCAAGTATTCCTGAGGGAGGAAGACACAGTAGAGAGTTCTGTCATGAATTATTGACCTACCAAAACAGGCAAATTGTCCATCTCCTCTAATACCTAGCAAAAGTAGTAACCAACTTGAGAAGACTTCAATAATCCAGTGTCACTACCTGATATATTACAGTGAGGGAAAATAGAAGATACTGGGAGTTCCTTCTTCTGATTAAGCAGTGCCCTGAAACTTACATATTTATATTCTTTTTGATATCTATTTTCTCCAGGCCAGAAATTTTTCTGATTATTCCAAATGTCTATTTTTGACACAGCATAAAACAGTCCTCATCACCAGCCTTTACTGTGAGGTGTGTTGTTCTTCTCTGGGTAAATATTGCTACTAACATTTTAAAAGCCAATATGTAGTAATATTGCAAAGGAATTAATTATTCTTGCAGGCTGCTTGGAATGACATTTCCTGCATTACCTTCAGTGGGTGAGATTCACATTTAAATACTAACAATTAAATCATTCCAGTAAATTTTCCCAGTTTTGTACAGTCGAGAAATAAGAAACCAATATAAAAATCATTAGTGTGATACATTACTTACTTAGAAATCAATACTACAATGCTGAGGAAGAGCAGGGGGCTCTTCTGTGCTGTCCCATTCCTAGAGGAGATGTTAGGAGCCTTTCTGCCCTGCCTTCCAAAATATCAGGTGTCAGTATCTATTCAGCTTTCACAGTATCCAGAGGCTGAAGGATAATAAGAACATATGTTGACACATAGACCTTGACATGCCATAGTGGGTTTTATTATTAACCTGTCTTTTTAAAGAAAGAAATTAGAGCCCAGAGGAAAGGCACAATTTGAGAAGTGCAAGGGCTAGTTTCAGATAAAGTCAGTTGTAAAATTTTGGTGATTAACTCCTCTCCAGAAAACATGCTGTGGGAAGAGGAAGAACCCCCATTGCCCTCAACCTCTGACACTGTTGTTTACTTAGGAAAGGGTTTAAGAAACTCAGTATCCCAAAGCACTTGTTTGAAGAAGCCATTAACCCTGAGAATTATGACTATCAAGATGACTATCATTTCTAAAAGCAGCATTAATATTTGCAATATAGACTCATATAGCCAGATTATACCAGTACTGCCTGTGCTGAATAAGACCTTCCTCTGCAAGTAGTATAGTTCAAATCAAGGGAACTGCTTGCATAAACAAATATGACCATAAAAAAAGATCAACAGTCAGATACCATGTGGTAAAATAGTTTGTGCTTAATCTAAACTGTAATGTTCAGAGAAACTGTGCCTTCCAAAATCCCTTCCATATAAATCAGTGTATTCAGTGTGTTTTATACACTGCTCTCTAATGGTTCCTGATTAATGGTTCCAATTTCACATTTTCTGGGTTCAGCTTTCAGACCTTGGTCACTGCAGTGCCTTAGCTCATCCAAATAATAAGGCAACAGATTAATCCACCATAATCTTGGGCAATTCATTAGGTTCCTAAGTTGTCCCATCATTGAAGGATTTCTTGAATGAATGAATATTGGCCAAAATCTCCCGTTTGCTGTTTTCATATTCAAATGCATACAAACTGCAGTCTAGTAACCTTTCAATAAACTAAACAGTTTTATTAAGTCCTTATCAATAAGCTAAGGTTATTTTCCAGTCCACAAGTTAGTCTGTGATCTCATCTCTTCAAACTGTATAGTTATGCAGTATCCTTAAAAAGAGTGAAAGTAGCACTCTTGATTTACACAAGGAAGCCTAAATCTGAGGTAAGTAGATATATATTCAAGTCTTCTGGACATAGATGAAAATTGTTGATATCTGAGAAAAAAATAATATGGCTCTAGGGTTACAGTTTTTCTCTGAAATTGGAAACATGACCAAGTAAACCCTTTTCTCAAAGCAAAAGGTTATCGTGGAGCAGCTGCAGCATTCAAAATCATTAACTTTTTAACAATAGAATTCTTTGTTCTTTTTCTTTTAATGCAAATAGCTCTGCATGTGGTTTGCATTGTAATATCTGCCTCTCTTAAAATGAAGAGAGGAAGAGGAGCTCTACCTTCCAAGCTTCTCATCGACATGAATTTCAGCCTAAGTATATTTCTTAGAAAAATTTCAAGATTGTCCATAGCAATCTAAACTCTCCAATGATCAAACAGTAATTAGCATTTGCCTACTACTATGTAATAGAAGGCTGAAAGTGCATGATTAGCACATAATACTAGAGTAGGAAGCTCAGAGGAAAAACCTGTATTGGGCTACATTTCCATGGAGACAATCAACTTTACATTTAAAAACTCTCTTAAGGAACCTTTTGCATTAATTTTGTGTTACATGATTAGGTGATTACACTAGTGGTGTTACAGTATGTGGTGATTATCTGTGGAACAATAAGTCAGTATAACAAGGCAGATGTTACAGCATTAAAAAGCAGTTATGAAAAAATCTTTCAGTAAGAAGAGTCAGAATCTACTGTCCTTGCATTTAAAGAAATAAGAAACAAGCTTTTGCTAGTAAGGAGAATTATTTATTTTGTTCTTATTAGCTATTGATTCAGATTTCCCCAAGCTTCGCACTGCAGAAACATGGACCCGTATTGGAGGATCCATCACCACTGAAAAGCAGACAGAAAAAACAAGAACCCCATCTTGTGGGAAAAAAAAAATAGTCTGGAAGAGCAATATTTTCTGTCACCCAATTCCCCATCCAGTGTCTAAGTGGCCTCTGAGCATGATAACAGTGGTGCATAAGGGAAATCAAATAAGATCCAGCTTCACCCTTTCTGTGCCTTGACTGCAGCTCATCTAGAGATCATACTGATCCCTACAGCATTGTCATACTGTTTTTTCTGCCCTAATCCCTAGCTTCAAGCTTGTCAGTGACCATGCTAAATGTCCTCATAGTGGGCATTTGGTTCACCAAGGAATGCTACAAAATTTAGAGGACAAAGCCAACAACCAGACAAACTCAGTGCTTAGTAGCTGTGGTTAAAAGGCTCCCTGCCAACCCTGTTGTTTGGGATGGTTGCAGCAAAAAGAACATTCTTTTTTTAGTCAAATTTGTTTTGATGATTTTTTTGCTCTTTTAAGGGCATCTTTAAATGTTCATTGTAATTATGTTGTTCAGAATACTGCCTGAAGCAGGAATGCAGCCTTACTGGACCTTTTAACAATGCATTCCACATCCTTTCTGTCAGAGTGGTTTATGCTGTTGCAGTAGGTGAATCTATAGGGAATGTGGATGTTTGGGAGCTATGCAGACTGCAGACATTTGTGGTCAGCAAACTGCTGGTGGGATGTATGGGAGTGTACTGTCTTGTAAGTACTTAGCACAATGTACATCCAAACATATGGCATAGCAAGACACTCCAGATGAAGTAGTCATAGAGGTGGCCAGTAAACTGCACATCATCTTCTAAATTTGGTCAAGAAAGTGTTGTATTTAAAATTAAACAGCTAGTACAAATTGACATGTTCCAGAGAACAGATATAAAGGATAATACAGCCAGCAAGATGAAACAATACATAACCAGTAGTGACAAAGTGTAGAAGAGAAAAATAATCCAATCAAGGCCATTTAGTCCAAATTACTGCTCAACACAGGCTGACTGCAAAGATAGATCAGATTGCTCAGGTTCTTGTCCAGTCAAATCTTGAATTTCTCTAGGGTAGATATTCCACTGCCTCTCTCAGCAACCTCTGCCGGTGTCTAGCAACTGGTAAACTTTTTGCCTGGTAGTAGTTGCAATATCCCATGCCACAGCATGCAACCATTACCTCTTCTGTCCTTCCAATGTACACTTCTCGGATAAGTCTGGCTGCAGTTATTTATAAGAAGCAATTTCATTAGTGCATGACAGCAGTAATAACCCCCATTAGATTTTCTTCCCTTCCCTTCCCTTCCCTTCCCTTCCCTTCCCTTCCCTTCCCTTCCCTTCCCTTCCCTTCCCTTCCCTTCCCTTCCCTTCCCTTCCCTTTCCCTGTTTTCAGTTGAGTCCCACTGTGCTTGCTTCTCTAGCATGCAAATGTTTCACAATTTAATGCTACAATCATATAAAGAAAAGATAAAGAAAACAGAGCTAGGCTTTGCAATGGGACACCTGTTGTTGGTTTATTTTGTTGTTTTGGTTTTTTTTTTTGGATTATTTTAAAGTTTTTCTTTCTCCCACTTTTAGCAGGAGTGGTAAATGTTTCACCCACACAGTTATGCCTGCCCTAGTACTCTCCTGACATAGAGGTTCAATCTTCCCTCAGGCTGCAACAAGGCAGGCTTCCTGTTCCCTGTGCAAGAATTTTAGCCATAAAGCTTCAGTGCCAAGCATTCACACTACTCTTGGGGGATGTAGTTTAGGCATTTCAAGAAAGGAAGTGTTTTGCATGCTGAAACACAGTCTCATGTAGACATCTAACTGAAGCCCTGAGGCAGGCTTCTAAGTGCTGGTGAGACACAGTGTTTGGTACTAATTTCTTTTTCCAGTTCCTTCTGTTCCTCTTGTACAGGATGTCTTAACACTCAGTATTCATAGGTTGTGGACCTCAGCTAGGCAGTTGAAACTCAAAATGATCATAAAATGCAATTTATGGGGAATTTAGATCTCTTGCATGGGGAATTTTACTTTCAGTACTATGTACTTAATTTAGACATTGAATAACAGAATATTTTCATGTCTAAACACTTCCATGGAACTGGCCTCCCAAGTATGAAGTTTAGAACCTCAGTAATGAGATGCTGAAATCCTGACATGTCTGTTAATAGGAGAGAAGGGGAGGAGAAGTTTCCTACATCCCTAAATATCCACTCCTGGTCTTGCCTAGAGCTAAACATACAATGCCAAGCTGGTCTGTGCAGGACTCAGAGCTTTTGAGCAGTGCTATAAAGGCTTTTCTGTGTTTCATAGGCAAGCTATACATTCATTTATTCTGACTGCAGGTCTTGTATCCCCTTGTGCATCTTAGCCTTGTGCATGCTTAAAAGCTGTACTTATAATTTACTACCTGATAAGAATATCTTAATTATATTATTCTAGGAACACGGAATGTAGTAAGGGCTGCAAAGATAAAGAACATGCAGATGGTTGGACAAGAACACTTTAATGAATATTAGCTTGCAGTACTGTACATATGGGAAACATATTGCTTTGTAAATTAAGGCTGTCTATGGTAATACTTAGGGTATAAGCCTTGCTCCTTACCCTTTCCACAATACTTTTACAAAAGCAAGAAACTACTTCTTGTCTTAAATGAATTTTGATAAATACATGCCAGAAATAATTTCAATGATGCCATGGATGCTCTACTCCTCATGTAAACCTGTTGAACTTAGTAGAGATTTATAAGCAGTAAACAAGGATGTTCTTTTCCTTTAAAAAGATTTCTAGAATCCTATGCAAAAGTACCTGAAAGGATTGACCAATGCTTTTGTCTGGCTAAATTTCTGTCTACAACATTACTGTAGAGTAGTGTTCAAAAGCAAAAATGTGCAGAATTTCCGTATTCTATCTCCATATTTAGGTACCTGTCCATATCCCTGTACTCCAAACTCAGGCATTTAGTTAGTTTGATTGTTACGAATTAAATCAAAATAAACATGAAGAAAGCAACTCAGGTACCTACAAAGAGATACCTGGTCCCATTTGTGATGACTGATATACTCACAGAGAGGTTATACCTATGAGAAATGCTCTTCAGGAAGCCTGTACCATTTTTTGGCAATGAAGGGGGTGGCCAGCTTGGGTATGAAGAGCATTTGAAATGGTGCTGTATGCTATTATTTAAGCATTAAAAAAAAAATTATCTATCTTTCATGTTTTTCTTGATTGTGTCAACTACACCATCACCATCTACAGTCCACTTGTGGAAGGCATAGGTGCATTAACCTGAAATGGATTGGCTAAGCATCTTTGATTAATTTGTTTTTTATTAACCCCACTAGCCAATTGAACCCAACTCAATTGAACATAACAGTTTATCCAGGGTTACAATTTTTTTTTTTTTTTTTGCATACACTCCAAGACACTGAAAAAATTTTCTTGGTTTATATTCCTATTCCTTGCCAAAACCCTGTTTTACAAAGGAAAAAAAAAATGGAGAAGAAAAAGGGCCAATAATGTTAAGATAGATGTAGAAGGTTAAATCTCCTTTAGTCTTCCACTGTAATAATGAACTACAATTCATTTGCATTTCAGAACATCTTCCAATGGAAATTCAAAAGGCTGCTTAAAAAAATTTAAGTACTAATTGCATATATTTGCTTTTGGCATGTATAGTAGCACTCTGAAAGTCAGACATTTTGCTCTTCAAGTAAAGTTATGAAAGGAGTTGTGTTGTCTGAAGATACTGAGTACTCTCTCTTCCAAAGGTGCTGGGTTTAGGGAGCAGCTATCCCACTTACATGGATGCCTTACAGCATAAATACTTAAGCAACTGAACAAACCAGTGCTATTGGACTAGGTGATGATACTAAGCTATAAATATTTGAGGGGCTGTTCAGTGCTGATTGTCCAAACCATTTCCACCTGACCTTCCTTAGTGGATGAAATATATATATATATAATGCCATAATTCACAATGCCAGGCTTAGACCAGTTTCATTTGCAGCTGATCACTGTTTCTTAGAAATTATACTTTTCCTTGAACACAAGAGTAAACACACTGCTGGTACATAATTAGTACTGAATACTCCCAGCTCTGATAGAGTATAGTTCATCCAAAAGGCTCAGACGCTCTGTAAGACTTGTGTTGTTCATTACCTTTTCACTGCGCTCCAGAGGTATTACTAAACTCATCTTCACTGCCTCTGTGGGGGAAGGAATTAAGTTAAATTGTACACATAAAAAACTGAAGACAAAGAGTGAATTGAGGTTAGATGTCTAGTATTCTCAGTGTTGAGTTGTGTGCACAGGTAATTTAAACCAGCAATTACAAGACTTGGCTTGCTTGAGTATAACTATTCTGGGAAGACAGCTGGGACATAAATGGCTCCTCTGGTCATCTCATTGCCAGCTCTTTGCCTCACCTGACACAGGATCCAGACACTCTGCACAGTTTTTCCCCTCTCAGACAGCCACTTCCCTGTACCAAGAGAAAGCAGAAGTTGTGTGTTTGATTTTGTGCATGTTCCTTCGAAACAGCTGCATTTTGTTAACAAAATGTGCCCTGGATACTGGGAGTCGATTAATTATTCCAGGATTCCTCTACCTTCAGCAGAGTTCAGTTCATCAGCCCAGGTGTAAAACAGAAGAGATATTTCAAGTCTTATCAATGGTCACTGAATTCCCTGGAATGACTTTCCTGTCTCAGAGAGCTCTAGGTCATTAGCAGCTTATCTCTATCTGTGAAAATCTGTAGATCGCATAGTAGGGCAAAGTTGAGTTTATCAGTTAAATGTTTTCACAGTCCAGTGAAAATATGTTCTCTAGGAAACATATTAAAAGAATGTTGTTGAATTTGGCATGCAGATGTTGACCCTGAGGAGCCTCTTGCTTTCCATCACCTTATGGTAAGGGACAAAAATAACACAGAGCGACCAACCTTTTGTGGGAAAGGTAAGGCCAAAATTAACTAGGGATCCACAAGTCCTTTTAAATATAAATATAGTTCAGAATACTGCCTTTCACATATTTCTTTGACAATCTTGATGTTATTATTATTTACAGTGAGATTTAACCATAATTATAAATAACAAAAGGCAGTGTTGTGGAGATGGTATAACATTTTTGTGAATTTCCACAGTTGCTAGAAAATTATTTTTGTAGTTACTCAAGATTCAGTATGAGATAGGAATTTAGATAAGATGAAACTAAGACGTTTTCTCTAAGAACATTTGAATGGATTTTATAGGGCACTTATTTGGTTTTGCTTGTTTCTTTTGCATGGGAATGAGAGATGAGTTCCTTAGGAGTAAAATTATAGGTCTAGGTAACTGAATTGATAATGGAACAATCAGGATAGATGCAAAATTTTTACCATCTGAAAGTTATCTGCCAGCCTGCACAAAAAGATAGTGAAAAGATAGTGTCTAACCCAGAGTCTTATCCAAAGGGACAGAGAACATTTGTGAGAGTATAGAGCTGCTGTTCTGCTCAAAGTTGCAAGGTTTGCCAACAGACTCTTTATGAGCAGAAAAATAGGTCCACGTGTTTTAAAAGGCATTTCTGTGTCTAATATCCAGAGATTGCAAGACTGGAAATACAACTTCAAAATCTAAGTCTATAGATAAGTACATAAAATAAAAGCTAATCTTATCTGTGTATATATATTGATGTTTCTATCTAAACAAAAATCTACACCTTAATAATATGTAGCATGTGATATCCAATACTCAATTTTTAAAGATTTTTTTTTTGAAGTTTTATGAGGTGATTTTAATGAAAGATGGTATTTTTTCTAAGAAAATTCTTATTTCAGCAGGTTTTGTTCTTCAGTAAGAAGTATTTTAATTTGTATCCATTTTGTTGGCTTAGGCAGTGTCATGGTTTAAGCCCAGACAGACAGCAGAATTTGGTTTTACAGTATGTAGAGTTTATTTTAGAAGAAAGAACCTTTTTCATCAATATTCAGAAACGTTTACTGCAAAAAAAAGAAAATATACTTAGCACAGAGATTCCAATTTTTTATCCAACTTTATTTTATCTATCTGATCTCTTTTAGTTCCTTTCTTGCATCATGCACACTGGACTTCAGTCAAATGTTTCCATTGATCAGCTTGCATGTATAATAGGTCACAGTGCTATATGAAACCTCTCCTGTCATTCCCAGGGTTTTATGTGGTCTGTGGGCTTCCTGCCCTGAATTTATATCTATTTCATCCCATTAAAGCCACAGGGTGCTTAATGAAATTTGTTTTTATCATCTCGTGCCCATGCTGTTGTTTCTCTTTTACTGCTCCATTATCTAGTTATAAACAATGCAACAAATGCTTGAAAGCCTTACCTTCAGCTTTTCAGGTTAAGTCCTTGATTAATGAGATGGAAGAGGTGCATAAGGTTGATGATTTCATTTTAAGTGGCAATAAATGATAACAGCAGGGTAACGGGGAATGGGTAGGTGAGGGTATAAGAGGCAGGTGTGAAATCTATCTTGTATGAAGAGGTAGGAAGGACACAGTTGGAGCAAAAAGACAACCAGTATATAGCAAAGATTATCCAGCTAAAACAGTGAAATCTGCTCTGAATGGATTTATCTCAGTTAAATACAGGCATCTTGAAGTTAGATATCTTGTTTAATTCAACCTGATCCTCCATGGCTCGCTTTTCAGTCAGAAGAATTCATGTGAAGAATGACCCATCTGCAGGTATCAGGAGTATTGCCTTGGAGATGTTTGTTTTCTCCTAGGAAATCTGGATCTTTGGGCAATGAACTTATTCCCAGCCTTATTGCTTAAAGGCTCTTGCTTTTAGATCTACCCCTTGTATTTAGCTGGTTCCTTTTAGCAGTTTTTTTCCCCGACACCTATGTGCAGGCTGGTGATATTCCCCCTGCTTTGTTGAGAAGTCTTTTTTCTTGCTGCTGGGCATGTAGCTCTGACATGAGCTCTGTCCCCATGTGATAGTATTGCTGCTTTTGCACATTAATAAGCAGGCAATGCCTGGAGTCTAGATTTCTTTCCTACCTGTAACAATGCACCTACTAGGCAGTCTTGTCACTGCATGTCTTCTCCTCTTCCATCATGTCAGGTCGCATTTTATAATTGCCCAGAAGACTCCTTAGATAATAAAGTCAGGTTGTGTCCAGCTATCCATAAGTCTTCTAAATAGAAAAGGGAGGTGTGCAACATCACACAGACAATGCTGCATTGATCTCTGGATGTTGGCTTTCAATTAGCACCCTCCCCACCCCACCCCCCTTCCCCCCCCCAGCATAGATCTTCCTAGCCTTTTCCTTATTCTTCCAATGAATGTAACACAACAAAATTGGGATATTGTATCAGACCCTGTGACAATAAGAGCTGACTGACTTTCCTCCCAACTGACCTGACCCAACCTGCTTGCAAAAAGATGTTGTTATGATCTAAAACAAGATTTCAAGATCTCTGTCGATATGACTATAAATTAAACAGCACAACTGGGAATCCCTGAGGTTTGTTGCTCAGAATAGCTCTATCATGTAAGCTCACCAGGCCTTAGAGGAGTCTTCAGCTTTGCTGAACCTGAAAGGCTCCAGGATTTCAGAGTACACTTTTCTAAGAAAATCATTCAGGCACACTTGGGAGGATTTACAGAACTCAAGAAATCCCAATTCTTCCAGCATTCATTGCTCCCTCAGTATACCTCCCTATAGAGACCCGGTACCTGCAAGAGCTGACCTTGGTGCTCATCATCTCAGGGTGAGATTGCCCTGAAGTTCTGAATCAAGCCTTAGAACTTGGTACCTTCAAAGTTTTGCCTTAAATAGGGCATGTTTGGGAAGCTCTACTGTGCATACATGGACCGTGTGTCTGACACAAATGTAGCACCCATCAGTCCACCTAGGTTCCCATTCTCCAAAGTCCTGTTAAGATCTCAGTAACTGTATTTATATATCTGGAGTTTGCACTTAGATGCTTTATCTGGCAAAAAAAAGACTAAACTATCACATAACCATTGCAGCCAAGAAAATGTATGATTTCCAGTTTTCCATTATCATTTGCTTGAAAGGAACAAGCCCTGCATAAGGATGAACATCAAAGATGTCCTGAACAAAGATAAAAAAATAGAACCACTGTTGTTCCAGTATCAAAGTATACTCAGAACTTTCAGCTGCCACATGACTTCAGTGTTGCTGGTAGTTTGGATTAGTTCTCTTTCTAACTCAAAATGATCAAATTTACAATAGCCATATAATCTCTTCCACTGTTCTGTAATAGGTCAGTATTTCTCTGTTAACATCAACTTTACAATTCCATTTCATTTTCCGAAGCCCAGGAAGTGCTTGGAAAAAACAGCCTGGCTTTTCACTCACAGACAAATAAAAACAGATGAAATGCAGAAGCATTAGTCAGTGTTTCTTTTTCAATCTGTACATAATTTTATTATATTTTAGGCAATGCTATCAAAGCGTATAATGCTGAGCAACACTATTGCAGGGAACAGCCCTGTTGCAGTTGTGTCAGCTCACATCTTTGGCTGGCTGTGAATCATGGAATGTCTTGGCAGAAGAGTTTAATGAACCTACAGCCTCCCACTTAAGTATTCATCTTATTAATCATCCCAAGCTATTTCTGCTCTGTTTTTAAAGCATGTTTCAAAGGAAATGCTTGTGATGAATTACAAAAGAGTTTATTTAATTCTATGAATGCGTGTATTTCTCTCTCTAAAGCCTTTTTATATGGAGTCCTATCAATGCCACTGTCTGCTTTCTGTGCCATAGAAGTCTTCCCAGTGTCAAGATCCTGGGGCTACATCTGTATTATAAAATAAAAAAGAGCAAGGGACTGTTCTCTAACACAGAGGCTTAGAGGCCATATCTGTCTTACAGAGAGTTGGTCTCCTCTGAGCCTGGGGCCAGGTCTCCTCAGGCTCCTCAGGCTCCTGTGGCATGATGCTGATTTTTATTTAACATTCTGCAGGTGGAACAGGCATGATTTAGAGCAGTCTCTGAAATATGAGTGGTATATTGCAGCCCACAAAACATCTGCTTTGATGACCTGATGATGCTTAACATGTTATGTCTAAAAATTAGTGGAAGAGCAAGCAGGGGTATTTGCAAGCACGTACTGAATGCTTCAGGTTCGAGGGAACTGTGGAGGAAAGGGGCAACCTTCCCTGCTGTCATCATATTCATACTGTGTGTTGGGAGTGACCAACTCTTTGAAGAGTAAGTGGTTAAGCCATTTAACAGGCTGAAATAGGCTGGCAGTTAGGAGTCTGCTGGTAGCCCTGTGAAGGTATGTTCCATTTGTGATGGCACTTGGGCAGTTAACAGCAGCAGTAGAGATTGTGGATATAGACCCTTGTCATGTAGTAATGTTCAACTGTTTTCTCAGGATGACTCATCACAATTGATTGCACCTTGAAAAGAAATGTTAGCTTTTTAACAGCGATATATTTTGTATATTGGTTTTATCAGGTAGCCTAAAGATAGAGTTGTAATCAGCCTTGTCCTTTCTTAGAATGTGTTCCCCCAGCTCTGCAGAATGCTGAAATAGTGGTGGTGGCACGGCTGGAAATTAACTCTATGAAAATAAATGTTGCTGGATCAATCAGATGATCCAGATACTCTTGAGGCTTGTGGTCATTGATGATGACATGCAGAAACAAGATGGGAATATGTGGCTGAGGTTTAAGGGGAGAAAGTAGTGAGGAAGGGAACCTTTCCTTTTGAAAGCAGTCAGGAGACAGAAAGGCTCAAGCCAAAATATTTCAAAATGAAATTGTACTCCTCCCATCTATCCCCCTCCTACCTTCCAAATGACTTAATAAACTACCTGGCACAACAAAAATAGACCAGAAATCACTTGTTAGGTATCATGTTTGAGAGAAGATGTAAGTTTTCCTTGCAGTCATCTAAAAGACCATTGAGACAACATGTATAAGGTTCAAGGTGAAATTAGGCCCTTGAACCTTAGAGTTATGCAGGACTCTATATATAGTCTCCTGCAGGAAATTTTTTCAGTATTTTCCAAATGAACATGTGATAAGCAGATGGAGAAAAGCCGTCTTGAATTAGCTGTTCTCAACATCTATATCTGAGAGATTGCTCCCTTTTGTGGTGAATTTTGTTCCTTTAATGGGGACAAAAGTAAGAAATTCCTTTAAGAAAATAATGAACTGTGAAAAATTGAAAGTTCTATTAGTATTTTTATCAAAAGAGCTCTATAGATAATAATGTAAATTATGCATTTAAATGTTCCATATTGGTTTAGTGTACTATATTATACAATAATGTGACGTATCTTCTTCAGAGATGTTTTAATGTTTATAGCATTAGAGCATCTCCACACAGTTGTTTCTAGAGCTGTTATACCAAGTTCATGTCTGACAACTTGCAAAATTTCCCATTGGTATTTAATATTTCTGTATCACTTTGTGTCCAGCGCAATGCATGCTCTGCACACCTGAAAAGTTTCCATTCTTTCATATCCCAAAGGAAGGAATCAAGAAAAAATATTCTACTGCAGAAACTACTCTTTCCTATGCAAAAGGGAGACTTCAGTTCAGCATTGGCAATAACATTAGAAATTCTCTTACTTACTGTGTGTGTTCTAACTGAAATAAATTAGTGTGCTGGATTGACTCCTGCAGTCATAAACTTTCTAGTTAATGATATATGTCAGCAGATAATCAAGGACAAAGTTGTCTGGTTTTAAGACCCTTTTTTACTTATTAAGATAAGTGTAATGGGGAAAAGATTGACTAAAGCCAAAGAAATTGCCCTTGTATAAGCAGATGATTTATTTTTCTTTTTTTTTTAATTTTGCCTGCCAAATTAATTCCAGAAAAATTAATGGGAAGATAAAATTTCATCTTTCTAGATGAGTAATTTAGAGCACTTCTCCACCTTCCCTTTATAATTAATGTAAGAAGAATCAATCCATTGTGAAGTAAGTGTCTAGAATAGTCACAGGCTTTTTTATTGAATATTCATGCTTAATGACTTACGTTCCCTTTCAGGTTTTATTTGGGGTGAAATTAAACAAATGTGGGATGGTGGACTACAGGACTACATTCATGATTGGTGGAACCTTATGGATTTTGTAATGAACTCCTTGTACTTAGCAACAATCTCCTTGAAAATTGTCGCATTTTCAAAGGTAAAGTATTTTTAAAAAAATGGCAAAATATTTAAGATAAATGAAATTAGGCTTCTTCAAACTTTCTTCTGTATTTCAATGTTCTCAGCCTTAGAAATGACAAGAAGCTAGACTAGGATAAGAGCAAGCAAAACATTGTGATTTATACTTCCTTATTCTTGGATGAGGCAGTCTTTTGTTATTTGATCCTGAACATTCATACTGTAATTTTCTTGGAAAAGGATAATCACTGGTAATATTTAATAACTTTTGCACAAAAATATGTTTTGTGTTAGTTTTTCTTGGTTTTCAATAAGAAATTATTGCGCCTAACAGAATTTTATATACCATGCAGAACTTCCAGACAGGGCTACAAGAAAAATATTTATCCAAAATTAGGTGGAAAAAAAAAAAGAAAGAAAAAAGGTGAAGAGTAATATTTTAACTTTGTTTTGAAAATTCATGATAAATGCAACATGAAAAAGTAAAGCTGAATGGGATAAAATGGTCACTTAAGGCTGGGTATGTTCATTTTCCCATCCTTTTCATGGACTTTTTGTTAATAGTTATATTCCCGCTGTTTGACTTGACTTATACTACAGGAAAAAAGCCCTCCTTTCAAAGCCATGGAACATGATAAATGCTCCATCCCTGGCAGTGTTCAAGGTCAGGTTGGACAGAGCCTTGGGTGACATGGTTTACTGTGTGATGTCCCTGCCCGTGGCAGGGGTTTGGAACTAGATGATCTTAAAGTCCTTTCCAACCTTAGCTATTCTATGATTATATGTTGCATTTTGTATGTATTCAACATGAATCCATTACATGATAGAAATTCCTCAGAAAATAAAATATATTAATCAAAAAATGGTCTAAAGTGCAAGGAAGCCCTATCTGAAAGGAAATGAAAGCACTTGTTGACATCTGTCATGGAGCTCTTGTCACATTCAAGTAAAGAAAACAAGCCCATTTTTACTGGCCACTGTGGTCAGCATTATATTTCAGATGTTTTAAGTTCCCTACTACCAGCTACCCTGTATGCATGGAAGGGGAGTCTCTCCTCTGCCAAGATCCTTTCAGCTAGGAATAGGAGACAGCCGTCAAGTAGCTTGTTAGAGCTCCTTCTACTCAAACAGCAGCTGTTCCTCCTGCAGCCCTGCCATAAGTATAGAGGAACAAAGGAACCTCTAATTTATATCATCTTGTGTATTTACAAGCTTCCACATGTCAGTTGATCAGGGGCAGGGATGAGCAAAGGCCTGTGATCTGTTGATACACCATTCTCCTCGTGTGACAAGAGTTTTGGCACAATGGCTCTATAGCTGCAAACCTTTGGGAGTCTTCTCAATGAAATTTGGAGCTGTTGTCTGAAAGAGTGAGGTGCCTGAAAGTATGAGGAGAGCTGTGACTTAAAGCTGATGAAATGCTTTTTTACGCACAAGGATGCCTTGTCATAAAGTAACTGGAAAATAATAATTTCTCTGTCCCATGTAACAAAGCAAGTAGTTCAGTGAAAATGCATGTTTCCAAAGCATTAGAGATGGCCAATTATTCACTTTAGAATAATATTAATTAGAAGACATCCTTTCATCTTCCAGAAAGCTTCTGCTTAAGATAATCAAATTCCAAGGTGACAGTATCTGGGATAATGTGCATCCATTGCACTCTAATTTAGTGCCTGCATGCCAATCATAGTGAATACAGTTCATAAAGCACTTTGGTTCTGCAGCTATTATTTTTTAGTGCATGTGCAACATTGCACCTAAATACTTTTCTGTTTCTTAAACAAAAAGAGCTTCAGTTGTGGTAGTCAGCTGAAACACATGATGTTGTAATTAACAGAATAATACAATCTAATTTAATACCCAGGCACATTTCCTTCAAATACGTGCAAAAGAGTTTCCCACCTCTATGACAGATGAGATTGAGAGGGTACCAAAAGTAACCAGTACATTTTGATTTAAATTTTTTATTTTAATTTACCTAACTTTTCAAGGTAGGTTTTTCTAAAATAAAGCTTTTTTGGTTTATTAAATCCAGTATATAAGCCTAGTGCTTAAATAAATTCTATCTATGACAGCTCAAGCCACCTAAGAAAATATTTTAATTAACTGTCTTGAGTAAAATTATAAGAATCCCCTTATACTACTGTCCTGTGTGATACATGTTCCCAGAGGAAAATGTAACATTTATTGCCCATTCAAGGCTATCTGACTGAGATAGTAGTTAAGCAGATGTATATTATTTACAGCAGGTGACAGGACTGTGTAAGAATATCATTCCAGGATGAGAGAACTGCTAAGATAACTCAAAGTTATATGTTTCATTGCCAGTATTCAGATAAAATAAGTACATCTCATATTTTTCATAGAATCATAGAATGGGTTGGGTTGGAAGGGACCTTAAAAATCATCTCATTCCAACTCCCCTGCCACAGGCAGGGACATTTTCCACCAGGTTGCACAAAGCCCCATCCAATCTGACCTTGAACACTGCCAGGGATGGCATCTTTTCTGGACAGCCTGTTCCAGTGGTTCACCACCCTCATAAAAAAAAAAAAAATAATAAAATCTTTCTTATATCTAGTATGAATCTACCATCTTCTAGTTCAAAACCATTATTCCTCATCCTGTTGCAACACGCCCTGCTATAAAGTCTGTACTCATTTTTCCTATAAGCCCCCTTTGAGCGTTGAAAGGCTGCAATAAGGTCTCCTTGGGGCCTTTTTTCTCCAGGCTCAACAAGCCCAATTCTCATAGTGTTTCCTCATAGTAGAGATGTTCCAGCCATCTGATTATTTTTGTGGCCTTCCTCTGGCCCCGCTCCAACAGGTCTTTTCTGTATTGAGTACTGCAGAGCTGGGTGCAGTACTCCACGTGGGATCTTATCAGAGCAAAGGGGCAGAACCACCTTCCTCAACCTGCAGGTCACACTTTTGATGCAGCCCAGGATGTCATTAGCTTTCTGGGCTGCAAGCACACACTGCCAGCTCCTGTCCAGTTTTTTTATCCACCAGTACCCCAAAAGTCCTTCTCCTTAGGGCTGTTCTCAATCCCTTCATCATCACCCAGCTTGTATCAATACCAGGGGTTGCCCTGACCCAAGTGCAGGACCCTGCACTTGGCATTGAACCTCATGATGTTCAAATGGGCCCACTTCTTGAGCTTTGCCAGGTCCCTCTGGATACCAGCTTGTTCCTTGACTGTGCCAACCATACTATTCAGCTTGGTGTCATCTGCAGACTTGCTCAGAGTGCACTCAGTCCCACTATCTGTGTTCTTCATGAAGATTTTAAACAGTACTGGTCCCAGTGCAGACCACCACTTGCCACTGATCTCCATATGGACATTGAGCCATATATGTGACTGTCCAACTAATTACTCATCCACTGAACAGTCCACCCATCAAATCCATCTCTCCAGTTTAGAGAGAAGGATGTTGTGGGGGATGCATCAAATGCCTTACCAAATTCCAGGTAGATGACATCAGTAGCTGATATAGTAGTGGACAAGTAGCTGTTCCCACTGATGTAATCACTCCACCATACAAGGCCACTAGGTTGGTCAGGCAGGCCTTGCCCTTGGTAAAGCCTTGCTGACTGTCTTGAAACATCTCTCTGTCCTACATGTGCCTTAGCCTAGCTTCTAGGAGGATCTGTTCAATGATCTTCTGAGGCACAGAGGTAGGGCTGATAGGTCAGCAGTTCCCAGAGTCCCTTTCTTCCTGTCACCAGGGCCTTTACCTGACTGACTTTTCAGGTAACATGGGGAGTGGCCTCCCAACTAAATCAGGACTATAGTATGGATCTTGTCAGGTCCCATAAACTTATGTATGTCCAGGTTCCTCAGCTGGTCTCAAATCACTGAGCCATCACCTTCTTTGGAGGGTGAGTGCAGCAGAAGCTATGCTGTTTCATCTGGCCCAGATGAGTCATTTTCCTTACTACTGAGGGCATACTAGCAGCAATGATGGATGCATCTGAGTGGCCTACAATAGGTAAATACAGACTGCAGTATGGTCCTTCTTTAAAATCTACTTCATATTATAACATCCAATCATTTTAGATGACTTCATAGCATAGATTCTGTATTCTGATACATTCTGTAAAACAGATTAATGAGACTAAATAAATAATAACGAGTCTTCCACAGGAGTTAAGCCTCAGTTCAAAGTAACATCTAACGTCTTCAAGAAATTTTGGTAAAGCTGGAACAGTAAAGAGTCACAGTTCCAGGGATCAGACTCTTCAATAATGAGACACACAAGCAGTTTGCCATGGTTCATTAATAAATAGCCTTTTCATCATTGGTCCAGTGTTAGTGATTGATATACTTATTCCTTGATTAAATGTTTTCTTCCATCTTGCCAAGGTCGTGGGGGTTTCTATCCACCATTGTTGTACCTGGCCTGTTCCTCAAAGAAATAATTTATCAATTTTACAGCTGAAAGTTTCTATAATCCCAGGCACAGCTACAGGTTGGGCAGAGAAGAGATTCAGAGCAGCCCTGTGGAGAAGGACTTGGGGGTGTTGGTTGATGAGAAAATGAACATGAGCCGGCAGTGTGCGCTTGCAGCCTAGAAAGCCAACCGTATCCTGGGCTGCATTAAGAGGAGCATGACCAGCAGGTCGAAGGAGGTGATCCTGCCCCTCTACTCTGCTCTTGTGAGACCTCACCTGGAGTATTGTGTGCAGTTCTGTTGTCCTCAACATAAAAAGGACATGGAACTGTTGGAACAAGTCCAGAGAAGGGCCACGTGGATGATCAGGGGACTGGAGCACCTCCCGTATGAAGACAGGCTGAAGAAGTTGGGGCTGTTCAGCCTGGAGAAGAGAAGGTTGCATGGAGACCTCATAGCAGCCTTCCTGTATCTGAAAGGGGCCTATAGGGATGCTGGGGAGGGACTCTTCATTAGGGACTGTAGTGATAGGACAAGGGGTAACGTGTTAAAACTTAAACAGGGGAAGTTTAGGTTGGATATAAGAAGGAAATTCTGTCCTGTTAGGGTGGTGAGGCACTGGAATGGGTTGCCCAGGGAGGTTGTGAATGCTCCATCCCTGGCAGTGTTCAAGGCCAGGTTGGACGAGGCCTTGGGTGATATGATTTAGCGTTAGGTGTCCCTGCCCACGGCAGGGGGGTTGGAACTAGATGATCTTAAGGTCCTTTCCAACCCTAACGATTCTATGATTCTATGATAATTATAAAACCCCAGGTGTTCAAAAACTGTTCCTTTTGCTTTGAGAGAGAATTATTAGAGTTGCATAAAACTAGAAACTGTAGACCATCCTGCAGGTAAAAATGAAAGACAAGTACATGAGTAGTGCCCATTTTTTTGTTTTGCTAAAATAAAAAAAAAAATGGTCTGAAGGCATGTTGCGTTCCAAAAGACATTAGTTTTATTGTGCTACCTGCAAATTAATTGAAGAGTTTGTAAAGAATCTGACATACTTGTTTATGCATAAAAATAGAGGAGTAATTTCTTCCCTTCTGCTTGTTTTCAGTATAGTGGGTTAGTTCCACGGGAGAGCTGGGACATGTGGCATCCAACCTTGGTGGCCGAGGCCCTGTTTGCAATTGCAAACATCTTTAGCTCCCTACGCTTGATCTCATTATTCACTGCAAATTCCCACCTGGGACCTCTGCAGATATCTTTAGGAAGAATGTTGCTGGACATTTTGAAGTTTCTCTTCATATACTGCCTTGTGCTGCTAGCTTTTGCAAATGGATTGAACCAGCTTTATTTCTACTATGAGACAAATGAACCTGGCAACTGCAAAGGAATACGATGTGAAAAGCAGAATAATGCATTTTCAACGTAAGTGGCTGATCCATTTCTATCCTCCCCTTCTGTCCTTAGTATTTTAATCACTCAGATGTTGTTTACGGGAGAGAGGCCGTCTGTTTCTATTGGTATTACAGTGGTGTCCTGACAGACACATCTAAAGTTACCCTAATATAAAAAAATAAATATTAGCATTAAATCAATCTGTAATGATGTTCATCCCATAGTACGGTGAAGTCTGTACAAATCATTATATCTCAAAACATAAAAAGATAAAATAAAGACAACAAGGAGATAATATGATATTAGGAAGTACATGTTTAGAATTAAGGGAAAAAGATCATCAGATCAGAGCTTGCTTATCCAGGCAGCTGTCACATTGCATTTCTGTGATGTCTACTGGTGGGCATTAAATAAGTTTGGTTGTCTAAAGCATGAAGATTCTTTGTAAATGTGATAAACTGAGGCAGGAAAAAACATTCAGTCCAGCCTTCTACTGAAACTGAGTCTATTCCATACAATCAAATACTGTATTCTAATTTCTTGTTAAAAGTCTATTTTTTTAATTTTTTTTTCACTTGAAAAACAGTTTTACTATCTATAGTTCCAAAACTCTACCAAATGAATAATAATACTCTATCTCATCTTTCAACTTTCAATCTGAATCAAAATCCTACTATAAATACCTGTTCCCTATTACCTCCTATCAATCATATCTAGGCTGTTTTTAAAATATGTTTATTATCAATGGCTTCATTCTCAAAGTAAATAATTTTATAAAAATAGCACCTTTTACATCATCTTAATCAAGTCACTTTGCTCAGGCATGTGTATTTTGCATATTAATAACATCTTATGCAGTTCTAAACTTTGTGTGATCTAAACAGAAAGGCGTAAGGAAAATTTTTAGAGCTCCGTATTTATGGAAGCAATATTTGGAAAATAGTGGGGACTTACTGGCAGTAGTGACAGAAGATGATGTTAAGCAAACCATCCTGAATCTTTTCTGCAGAGTCTTTTCAGCAGCTGAGCAGGAGAGAATAGTGGTTGTTCAGTTTGTGCTCTGGCAAGTGGAAACCATACCAGAGACTCCAGAGGAGTACTTTGTCACTCATATACACTGTACTACAGGCACAGAGATACAGGACCTTGAGTTACTATAAGTAAAAGCATACTGCGCTCTCAGGTTTCTCTATGGGACAGCACTGTACTGGGTTGAGTGATAAAGTTCTGTTTCACAGATGATAGTGCTTGGTGGGAAAAGGATTTGAAGGGTTATTTTTGCCCAGTTCAGGACAGCAGGTCCCTGCATGCAGGACCACCCAGGGTGCTACAAGTCCCCGCAGTTCAGCATCCTCCCTTTTCCGGGTGCATGGGGACAGCACTGGTGGCCCACACGTCCTGTCCAAGTAACCTGCTCCTGTTGTCAGGGTGAAGGAGCAGGAGAGAGGCCATGGAGAAAACTCACTCCAATTAATACCAACCTATGGGACCAGGCAAGCAGAAAATTTTGCTCCAAACTTTTCATAAGGGTCTAACCAGAACCCACCCTTATGACACTGTAGTGTAGCTGACCATTGTATGAAAGTGAAATTATGTCAAACTGTCTAGTTTCAGAGGAATCTTTTTGAAGTTGGTTATTGTTATTTAGCTTCGTAGCTCTTGTCCCAAGCTTCTATAAGGAATATCGTATACTTTAGTTATAAAAGCACAAGTTTCATTTGAGCAGCACGTTTGTCTTTTTAATGCCTCCATTCTTGGGAAAACAAAACATATGCTAATGATAATAATATTCTTCTAATTATACAACTCCTTTTATCTCAGTGGCTCTCAACACAAACCAGAAAGTGCATAAACTGACAACACCAAGTATTTATGAGGATACTGTCATTGTTTAAACACAACCATTGAGTTACTTTGGGATCCTTATTTTACACTATACAGTCGAGGCAAAGGGTCAAAATGCTTTCAAAGGCAGGTTCTAAAATAAGATTTCTAAAACTATGTTATCCCTCAGAAGTTTGTACAAGATGAGACTTTCACTCGCAGGCTTATTTATAGATTCAGTATTGGATATCTAGAAGCTCAGATTTGAAACATTAAGCCATCATTTCCCTAGAAAGATATTCTGTATATGTTGCTTCTATTGTGATAAGTATCATTTATTTCAAGCAAGTCACAGACTTTTGTATGTTTGGGGAAAACCTGAACAATCTGAAAAGTACGTGTGTTGTTATACAACTAGTCCTTTTGGGTTTTGTTTTTCAGATTATTTGAAACGCTGCAGTCATTATTCTGGTCTATATTTGGACTCATCAATCTCTATGTGACCAATGTGAAAGCAAGGCATGAATTTACTGAATTTGTTGGGGCCACCATGTTTGGTACATATAATGTAATCTCCTTGGTTGTTCTACTCAACATGCTAATAGCCATGATGAATAATTCTTACCAACTAATTGCTGTAAGTTGTATCCTTAGATAATTTATAATACATACCTTCTCTCTGTTCCTACATCCTATTTTTCTAGCAATAAACCTTTTTTACAGACAGGGCATTGGGACAAATTCTCTGATTCATTCTAATTCCTTTGCTCTGTTTTGGGAGGACCCAGAAACCAGACCCCCATTAGATTGGGCAGAGGGGAATTTCTCCACAACTGTGAATGAGGAACAGGTGGCCCTGCTGCAGAAGCCAGTTTATGGGTTAAGGATGTCCTAAAGCTGCTGGCAAGTGACAGGAGCTGCTGCCCTGCTCAAGCTGTACTGAGAAAGAGACCCTGCCAAAGATTGTTCTGTCTCTGCTTTATTTTTAATGCATTATATGTATTAACCTTTAAAAGGCTGATTTTTTTTTTTTTTTAATTTTCATACAGCATGAATATACAGATAATAGATATGGGATGTTTCTTGGACAATTCTGGGCCCATTAGCAATTCAAACAAAAGATCATGATCATTTTGCAGTCTTTCTGTTTTTCTCCTTCAACAAAACCTGTCTTCATCCTTACCAAAGCTACTGTGCTATTTTTATTTCTCAGCTGTCTATTAAGAAGGCTAATGAAAACAAACACTGATTCATCATACGGTAATTCTAATATAGTCATGCAGAAAGCAAACAAATGAAAGAAAGCTTCACAGTCATATATTTTTAAAATGCCCCCCCCTTTTTTTTTTCTAATCAGGAAATTACAAAAGAAATACTGACTACATGTGTTTATATAGTGCTAGCCGGCAAAGTCTGGTGCACAATATCACAACATACTAGGTCATCAAAACTAAGACTGCAGTTGAAATAGTTTTCCCACTACAACTTCTGAATTTTTTGTTTTGATTAATTAAAGATTAAAGGCCTATAGTTTAAGTTCTTGATCACTATGGTTGTCATCCAAATACAATATTGTAAATTTAAACTTCTTGCTCAGCTGCTACATTTAGCAGTCTTTACATGGACTTTAGTTTTGGGTTTTTTTCAAACTTTTCAAAATTATACAATATTATATAGAATCCAAAAGAAATAAAATTTTAAAATAAAATTAAATAAAATTAAATTAAATTAAAATAAAATAAAATAAAATATATAACCCCCTCACAACCTAAATAGAATCTGAATATACAGATCTGAAGCAGAAGGAAAAGGAGATATTCAGCTCAACAGTTTTAAGTAGCCTCATGATTTGTTGGGTAAGCTATTTGAGAATTTCTGGGGCTGTCAGTTACTAAGAGAGTTTGTGAGATTTACACACTTGTTGAAGCTGCTACTCAGCAGAGTAATTAGAGTGATCTGTGTGTAATAATGATAAGCTGCTATTATAAAAAAAAAACATCTCTTTCAGAAATGTAGCATTTTTCTGCTTATAATTATCTTTTGTTTATTTAAAAGCCTGTAGCAATGAAATAAAAGTTAAAAGTGGATATATATTGTATGTATACTGAAGTAAAGTAGCTTAGCTTTGCTTTGTGTTAAAGACCTTCTGTCAAAAGAAGATTCCACTATTTTAACAAGAAAATCAATTTATTCAATTTTAACAAGAATCTGTGCTGGTGGTGTGTTTCCTGTGTGCAGGATCATGCAGACATTGAGTGGAAGTTTGCTCGAACAAAACTCTGGATGAGTTACTTCGAAGAAGGAGGAACTCTGCCCACTCCTTTTAATGTCATACCAAGCCCAAAGTCTCTGTGGTATCTGATCAAATGGTTATGGAGACACCTTTGTAAGAAAAAAATTAGAAGAAAACCAGAAAGTTTTGGAACAATAGGGGTAAGTCCTGTGCTTTACTCTGCCTACAGTACTCCTCTTTGTTATATAGGTGAGTCTTTCTCAGCTTTACAGACCATCCAAACTGTCAAATAACGTACATATGAGTTAGAGAATAATTCTAGTAGATAATGTTTATACCTTACATTCATGTAAATGTATTAGACTGAAAAAAAAAAATCATGTTTCTGTGCAATGACATAATGAACCATAGAATCAAGGATCATAGAATAGCTAGGGTTGGAAAGGACCTTAAGATCATCTAGTTCCAGCCCCCCTGCCATGGGCAGAGACACCTCACACTAAACCATATCACCCAAGGCTCTGTCCAACCTGGCCTTGAACACAACCAGTGATGGAGCATTCACAACTTCCCTGGGCAACCCATTCCAGTGCCTCACCACCCTTACAGCAAAGAACTTCTTTCTTATATCCAATCTAAACTTCCCCTGTTTAAGTTTTAACCCATCACCCCTTGTCCTGTCACTACAGTCCCTAATGAAGAGTCCCTCTCCAGCATCCCTATAGGCCCCCTTCAGATACTGGAAGGCTGCTATGAGGTCTCCACGCAGCCTTCTCTTCTGCAGGCTGAACAGCCCCAACTTTCTCCGCCTGTCTTCATACGGGAGGTGCTGCAGTCCCCTGATCATCCTCGTGGCCCTCTTCTGGACTTGTTCCAACAGTTCCATGTCCTTTTTATGTTGAGGACACCAGAACTGCACACAATACTCCAGGTGAGGTCTCACAAGAGCAGAGTAGAGGGGCAGGATCACCTCCTTTGACCTGCTGGTCATGCTCCTCTTAATGCAGCCCAAAGACTTTTCAGCTTCAGGATGATATTTCTGTATGGAGAAAGAAGGAGCAGGTGCCCAGTAAAGCAAATGGCTTGGGCTAAGAGAGAACCAGGTTAATACCCAGTAGATATTTAATTATTTACCCCAAGCACAGCAGTTCTGATATGAGAGATTTCCATCTCAAAGTCATTAAGATCCTGAAGGGGAAAGGTACTCTCTTGGAAGAACAGAAATATGTGATGTGAACCCCTAATTACTGAACTGGGTGTGGAGGACATAGGCAAGGAAGAGATGTGGGACATTTTTGGTTTATTTCTGTAGAGTAAATTTTAAAATAAAAATGTTGATGGAAGAAAATGGAAATCCTAAAGTATGTGACCCAATAGGGCTATATCCATAGCTAGTTTCTTACAGAATAGGCACTTAGCTGAAAGAATAGCTGAAACCCCTGTGAAGCAGAGGGCTCACCAGAAGAGCCATCACGGCAACAAGACTTCCAGGTGCCCAGTGAAAGTGAGTGGCTGTAGCTGACTAGGCATATTCAGTCCATACATCTGTGCAACTCATAAAACTTCAGCTAGCTCCTCAGGTATAACACAAGGCCCATTAGGGCTATCTGAATTTGGAACACTGTGATTTCTAGGCACAGTTATGTACCCAAGCTCCAAAATGAAATCAGATGTGGGTATGAAATATTTGCTCTGATTTCCATGAAAATCTTTTCATACCCATCAAAGTGTGGGAGCCATTATTTACTCCAGCAGTCAGGTGTACACACAGTTTGAGTAGATGTAAAACAGATGCTGCTCACTGGATTTTCCCCAGGAGGTTACGTCCTTGGAGAATGCATGGGCACATCACGGTGAACTCAGCTTGTCCTGGGGGAATGTGCTGTTTCCTGGTTTTGAAAAACTCATTCACCCACAGCTAAGTGTTGGTTTCCCAGAGCTTTTTCAATTGTCTGAAAAAACTACATTACAAATTGAATTTCGAATTTCTATGCCCTATGAACCAAAGGGAAATGAAGAGTTTCTTTGCCTTTTGTTCACAAATCTCAGTTGACAGCTCTCTGACTCCAGCTCACTGGAATATCCCCTGTAATAATGCTGACCTCACAGCTACAAGATAAGCTTTGTTGGGACCTACTTCATATTATTGAACTCCACATTGTGTACTCTGATTCCTTCCCTATGACCACTCCTGGGGAAAAAATAAAACAACACTGTAGGCTCAGTTTTGGGCTCATTTCCTTATATTTGCTATATGGATGTATGGATGCCGTGTTGTTTGTAAGGCAGAACCTAGATTTCAAAACTTTTTTTTTTTAAACCTTTAAATGCCAACTTTCCTATTAGGAAGCTTTACTCAGTGGTGATGTACTATAGTGTTTTCCAGCAGAAAAAGCAATAGCGTGCATCCAAAATCAGGGCTAGAGGATACAAAACAGATGATAGACAGATTGGTGGATCAGGCATGATGTCTGCATAAGAAACTTTAGTACCAAAAAGACAGGAATTATGAGTTAGGAATGAGTAAAGGATGCATTAAATGTGTCACCAACAATCCACTATAAAAAATATATATGTATGTACACTTGCAAGTTCATTATATGCAGGCAGAACTTGTAAAGAAAGAATTCAGATTCAGAATAGTTTACAGTAGACATGCTAGTGAAAGGATTTAACTGACTTGAATGAAGAAGGAAAATGTCAGTAGAAATGAGTATGACACGGTTGCTTGCAGGGACCATTTACAGTGTTGCTTGTAACAAAGCTATCATGGGAAAGAACAGAGTCTGCAGGCAAGTGAGGTGCCTCTGAAGAAAGCTGATTAATTTGCTTCTCCTTGGATGTCAGCTCTGTGGTTCTGCCAGCCTTTGTTGTACTGGGACAGCTGAAGCAGTAGGTGGGGGAGTCAACGGGAGCTTTTTCAAAAGACAGTTTTTTATCCAAAGCAGCGCACTGTCCAACCACACCGATGGCAGCTTCTCCAGCGCAGCTACAGCTTGAAGAAAGGACAGGATGGTTACATGTTGCTTACTAGTACTTCAGATCTGCTGTTAATCAGAGAGAGATCTTCTACCTTTCAGATTGCAGCACATCTTTATTTTCTGTCATTTTGACATATCCCAGGTGTGCAGAATTCTCTTTAGCTATTACCACAAAGATCTCCTACACTCAAATGTCTGAAATAACAGTGTGTGCTGCTCTTTACATATATATATGTGGCAGTTCTGTTAACTTTGTCACTCACCTTTGCAAAAGCCAGATTAGTAAAGTAATTGTATTGATTGGGCTGAAGGTTTCCTAACTGCCTGAGGCTTTTGGGTGTCTCAAGGCTACTGCTGTTGGCCACCTGAAATTCATTGCTATTTCAAGAAAGAGATGTAAGAAAAGTAACCTCAATCCCACTGGAATAAATTGTACTGTTTTACTCAAGTTACATTCCACTCGATGTCTGATCAGTTGCCAGAAAGATTTTTACATATAATTTAAAGTATTTCAGAGGAGAAAATGTAAAGGATCATTAGGAATATCTGGTGATATTTTTATGTGTGTGTGTACATCTGATGTATAGATAAAAAGTTACCTCTTTTCTAGTTTTTTTTTATTTTGCTGCTATTTTACCAAGCAACCTACATGATAATTATTACCATTTGTCAGAGAAAATATCCTTTCCCCTTCTCCTATTCTTTGTTCTCCAAGTGGAAAATGATGCAACTCCTAGGTCAATATAAGTATTTTGTATTTTCTCCGTAACGTGCATTATTGAAAATTGAAGTTCCTTCCACCTGGAATGGAAATCAGTAATCTGGAGTGTTTGCTGTGGAGCCAAGAACCTTCTCATGGGAAAACCTCTTTGTCAACACAGATTAAGTTCATATGGGATGCTTCTATTGAAGATAAGGAATATGTATGCCATGACTTAAGGCCCTTTCCAACCCTAACTATTCTATGATTCTATGATTCTAAGTAATTTAAGATTATCAACCTTTTCCCTGCTAAAGAGATTTTTCTTCCAAACAATGTAAATTACTAGGAATGGCATAAGCAGAAAGACCAAAATTATTATCAGTACTAAGAGATCTTCTATTCAACTTAGTAAATTATATCAGTGCCCCCTTTGGAAAGTGTTTTATAATCCCCTTTAGTTTCATGACCTAATAAGACATTATCATCAGAAGAATGTTGTTATATTTAGTTAGATTTGTCAGCCATAGCTTTCAACACTTGAAGAAGCACATAGCACAGTGGTTACTTGAAACAACTTTTGAACCACAGATTAGACTATGACCACATGAAGAAAAAGCAGGCTGGCTGAAAACTAAACAAGTACAATATGAATATTAATGCAATTTTATTTATTTATAGTGAATAGTTTGATTTTCAGATGTGTTTAAGCAAAGATTCGTTCTGCTTTCAGGAGTCAAAAGGCCATTATGAACTGGAGACTGAATCTGAACATTTAAACAGGAGATAGAGAAGTGATGGGTGTAGTAACTTTTATAGGTTATTTGTATGCATAATTCCCTGTACAGTATTTATGTGTCTGTGTTTAAAAACTCACCATTAAATGCATTCTCTTTAACCTTCTCAGTGGTATGGATTGAAAACAATTGTTAAGTATAATAAAACTGTTCTGGACATGTTACTACATATATGAAATTGTTTTAAAATCCACAGCCTCTGTTTCTGGGAATTTCAGAATCAGTTGGACAACAAGAATAAACATGATTTAGCCATTTCTTGCTATGGGTACAGAATGAAACCTCTGCATTTATTTCACATTTCACTGTGAAATAAAGCAGAGCAGACAGCAACTGCAGAAAGTATTCTGCAAGATGAAAGTAATAATTTGTTTTTTTTATATGAGTTATTAGCTTTACCTGAACTGAAGTGCATTTCAATTACACCTTAAAGTGTTTTTCCCCTTTGACTGTAAGTCAGATCTGTTGTTGAGCTCCCTTAGCAACAGACCCCCTTCAGTGCCCTCTCAGCAGGAATGAAACATCTCCATCGTGTGGTCAACTGCGAAAAATCAGAATTTTTTTCTGAAAATCGGCTAAAGGCGGGTGGTGGGACGGTATCAGCCTCCCCATGGCTGCCTTGCCCCTCTCGTCCCGGCGGTGGGGATGCTCGCCTGTCCCTCCACTCCTAAACAAAAGAAATTTCTATCTTCTCTTTGGACAAGGCATAGATACAGAAACACCATCTGGAAAAATACTGAAGGCAAGATGCTTATGGATAAAGCCCTACAGTACAGTGGCTGTTCAGACTGATTGAGAAATCATGATC
The DNA here is from genome assembly GCF_028554395.1 of Pezoporus wallicus. NCBI lineage: Eukaryota > Metazoa > Chordata > Aves > Psittaciformes > Psittacidae > Pezoporus > Pezoporus wallicus. Next base: position 647,114 of record NW_026636323.1, on the reverse strand, counting down.
TTCCCCTTTCTATTATTTTTTTGTGAAGCCCAATCACACAGCTACTGCATCCCTCAAATTATTTAAAACAAGAAGTCGGCTCTGAAGACTAAACTGATTTGGAGTACAGGGAAAGTGTTAATTATAAATTGCCAATCAGTTTCATGTACAAGAAGGTGACAAAATACCTTACTGTGAACTGCCTTATTATGTAACTGAGGTAAATTTTAACAAGCCCCTTGGATGTCTTTTTACCCTGTTTTAAGATGCTGTAAGTATTCTGTTTTGTACAAATGCAGTTAGTGGTTAGACACCATTTTTTCTCACCAGCAGCAGATATAAGAACCCAAGTTAAAATTGTCTTTCTTTCACGAGTCAGAGATAATTAAGGTATAGAACAGGGAGATGTGACTCAGTATGCTATTGAGGACAACAATAATTCAAGGACTAAGTAATTCGAGATGTTTATTTTTTTTCAACCCATCTTCTGGATAGCCCTTAGATATTGCAGTATAAACTAATGCAACACTTGCTTAAAGCTTGAACCATGCTTTCATCCTACTACGCTTCTTTTTGCTGTTCCTATTCAGAGTTATTAACCCTCTTACCCTCCTTCCCTATCAACACCAAACTGCACTGCAGTTTAGGTTTCTTTCTTCCATCCCCTCTCTATGACCAAGTGTTTTTAATAGGGAACTAAGCAGGAAATTTTCCCTTCAGTATGGTTTTATAGTGCAGGTATTGGTTAGGTCTATCTTAAATGAAACATTAGGAGCCATAGCAAGTGTCTTGCTAATACAATGCTTATGTCAAGCTGTTCTCAATTCAGTAAAATACTCTTCAGTCTTTGCTCCAACACCACTGTCTTCAGCAGACTTTGACCAACCCCTCAGCTTAGTACATACCACATACTGCACAGGCCTGCTGTTTTGTTATGCAGTAAATATTTTACTACCAGGCAAGGATTTATGTTTTTTTGTTCTTTTCTAGAGGCGTGCAGCTGACAATCTGAGAAGACATCATCAGTACCAGGTACAGGCCCATGTTTTTTGGGTTTTTTTTTACAATTTTTTTTTTTCAGTGCTTCCAGAAAGTTCATGGGGTAAAAAAAAAAAAGGAAGAATTTCATGAGAAAGAAGAGAAAAAAAAAGAAGGACTAATTCACAAAATGAATACTTATTTCATCCTCAGCAAACAAGCGTAGTATTTTTGGTGTTCAAAAAAACAGCATTTGAGAAATAGGGTTTTCTACTTTTGGGGTGCAAAAGGGTATTTTATAGAGCAATAATATACTGAGTAGTATTTTGCCTGCTGTAACATGGATTGCCCTTAAAAAAACATTCCACATAGTCCCACCTCCCTGCTGGGGTTCATCAGGATTATATGTGCAGCTCACTGACATGTTTCATGAGAACCTGCTCTCCATCGCTCCACCTCTGTTTCCCCACAGACTTCCTGTCACAAACTTCCTGTCCCTTAATAAGCCAACTTCCCAGATACCCTGTAAGCTGTTCTACTCCATTCTTCCTGCTTTAGCCTCTGATTTTTTGAATTATTGCACAAGGAATAATTTTCAGATTTATTTTCAATTTTTGTTGCAAGTTAAACAAGATGTGGGCTCTACACTTGTAGGTTTAGTAATTAATGGATTCCATATGAGAAATGGTAAAGTAGGACTTTTCCAACCTGAAAAAGAGACAGCTGTGAGACGTACAACAGGGACCTATAAAATCGGGGGAAGGTGAACACAGAGCAGCTGTTTACCACCCATCTACAAACGGAATACCAGACACATACTGCACTGCATTAGTAAGGCTGTAGGCAGCACTTTGAGAGAAGTGATTATTCCTCTCCAGCCCACACTTGTAAGACTGGAGCAGTGTGACCTGTTTTGGGCCCCCCACTGCAAGAGAGTTGTTAACAAACAGGAAGGAATCCAGGAAACAGCCACCAAGATGGTTAGAAGGCTGACATAAAAGGAGAAACCCGCATTTCAGCCTGGGGTAGGTTAAGGGGGATCTAATTGCTGCCTTCAAGAGCACAGTGGGTGGTTAGAGAGAAAGGCAGCCAGAGTTTCCTTGGAAAAGGAGTCAATGGACACAAACTGCAAGAAGGGAAATTCTGTAAGGAAAATCATCATCACAGTGATGGTAGTAAAGAATTGGAAAAAGTTGCTCATGGAGGCTGCAGCATCTTCATCCTTAGAGATATTCAGCACTTGACTGATTACAGCCATGAGCAGGACCAGAGAGCCTCCAGGCATCTCTTCCAATCTAAATAAATTTACAATTTTTAGAAGTAGAAGGCAACATGGAAACTATCACAGAGCAGGTTAGAAATGAATAAACCCCTACACAGAATCTTATTCCAGCTATACTGTGGAATTTATTGGTGGGGGATTTGTGGATGCTGAGAACTTACATGAGTTCAAAACACATAGGAAAACCTGTCACAGGCCATTAAACCTAGAGTTGCTGTTGCTGATTCAGAAAGTCTTTGAATCTCACATCGCAGGAGGTTTGGGAGAGTATAGCTGGAAATAAGATTATACAACCACAATAGACTTATAGTCCCTCATGAGGCATCAGCAACTGCTCGCTGTCAGATTGCCTGCTACTGGTATGAGACATGCCTTCAGTGAAATGCAATACAGCTCTTTTCAGGGCAATTAAAGTCATCACTTTCCACTGCAAAGCAGAACAAATTTCCAACCAGATACAAGGTTTGTACATTTTTTGTCATGTTCCTAAAGCACAAAGAAGCCCAAGCAGGCCTGGTGAGTGTAGGTTTAGTAACTAATCTCAAGAAAGCTAACACAATATTTTATGTTTTTAGGAAGTTATGAGAAATCTGGTGAAAAGATATGTTGCAGCCATGATAAGAGATGCCAAAACTGAGGAAGGACTGACAGAAGAAAATTTTAAGGTATGTGGTTTTTTTATATGTTTATAGGTGTTCTAGTAAGATATTATAAGACCGTGAAGCATATTTCTCACACTCCTCATTTATTTAGGTAGTGTATAACTCACTTCCTAGAGCAGTGTCTGTGTCATGATGGACCACACAGACATAGTATTGTACATCGACACCAGCAAATCTCCCTCTTTCTCTGGAGCAATAATCAGTTTCATCAGCTGGTTTGAATTGTGCCAAGTGGTGTAAGGGGACAACAAAGGGGGACTAAGTGGGTGTAACAACATATAATATTTGGTAAAGCAAGATGCAAACAGTTTCAGCACCTTAGCAAATAGATTTTTTTTCTGCTAAAGTCTGCTATCATGCAGCTAGTGGTGAGATTGCACTTTGATTCCTGTGTTCAGTTCTAGGCCCCTCATTTCAGGAGAGATATTGAGTTGCTGGAGCAGGTCCAGAGACAGGCAATGAGGCTGATGAAGGGTCTGGAGAATAAGTTGTAAGAGGAACAGCTGGGAGAACTGGAGGTGTTTAGTCTGGAGTAGAGAAAGCTCTCTACAGCTACGTGAAAGGAGGTTGTAGTGAGGTGGGGGTCAGTCTCTTCTCCCAAGTAACAAGCAATAGGACAAGAGGAAACAGCCTCAAGCTGCACCAGAGGAGGTTTAGATTAGATATTAGGAAATATTTCTTCACTGAGAGGGTGATCAGGCATTGGAACAGGCTGCCCAGGGAAGTGGTGGAGTCACCGTCCCTGGAAGCGTTTGAAAAACGTGTAGATGAGGCCCTCAGTGACGTGGTTTAGTGGTGGACTTGCCAGTCCTGGGGTAATGCTTGGTGATTTTAAATGTCTTTTCCAACCTAGTTGGTTCTATGATTCTATTATTTATTTGTATTTATAATTTATTTATTTATTACTTAAAAGACAGAAAATTTAAATAAGTAGTCAAATATATTTCATATTTAGTATATATCACAATGCCTACATCCATTACTGTGTATTTCTAGCATCTTGCTCTTTTTCAGACCTCAAACTTCAAGTATTCAAAATCATATTCATCTGGTTAAGTTTATGCATGCAGAAGATACAGCCAGAGCCTGAGCTAATTGCTTCATTATTGCTTTATTCAGATCACCTTGAGTGCCATCACACGGCACACACAGAACGTCAGGCCCAGTCAGCATAGGTTTATGAAAGGGAGATCCTGCTTGACTCCTGCTTTGTGGTTTGGTTGATACGCTGGAGGGAAGGAATGCCATCCAGAGGGACCTTGACACACTTGTGAGGTGGGCTGATGCCAACCTCATGAAGTTTAACCATGCCAAGTGCAAGGTCCTACACCTGGGTCGGAGCAATCTCAGGCACAGCTACAGGTTGGGCAGAGAAGGACTTGGGGGTGTTGGTCGATGAGAAAATGAACATGAGCCGGCTTCAGTGTGCGCTCACAGCCCAGAAAGCCAACCGTATCCTGGGCTGCATCAAAAGGAGCGTGACCAGCAGGTCGAAGGAGGTGATCCTGCCCCTTTACTCTGCTCTTGTGAGACCTCACCTGGAGTATTGTGTGCAGTTCTGGTGTCCTCAACATAAAAAGGACATGGAACTGTTGGAACAAGTCCAGAAGAGGGCCACGAGGATGATCAGGGGACTGCAGCACCTCCCGTATGAAGACAGGCTGAGAAAGTTGGGGCTGTTCAGCCTGGAGAAGAGAAGGCTGCATGGAGACCTCATAGCAGCCTTCCAGTATCTGAACGGGGGCTATAAGGATGCTGGGGAGGGACTCTTCATTAGGGACTGTAGTGACAGGACAAGGGGTAATGGGTTAAAACTTAAACAGGGGAAGTTTAGGTTGGATATAAGAAGGAAATTCTTTCCTGTTAGGGTGGTGAGGCACTGGAATGAGTTGCCCAGGGAGGTTGTGAATGCTCCATCCCTGTCGGTGTTCAAGGCCAGGTTCTACAGAGCCTTGGGTGACATGGTTTAGTGTGAGCTGTCCCTGCCCATGGCAAGGGGGCTGGAACTAGATGATCTTAAGATCCTTTCCAACCCTAACTGTTCTATGATTCTATGATTCTATGGCTCACGTTCTATTACAAGGTGACCACTTAATGGATGAGGGACAGGCTGTGGACGTTGTCTAGGCTTTAGTAAAGCCTTTGACAGCATTTCCCACAGCATTATCCTGGAGAAACTGAATGTTCATGGCTTAAACAGGTATATTTTTTGCTGGGTATATTCTATGAGGGTACTGGGGTTATTTAGCCTGGAGAAAAGGAGACTCAGGGAGGGGCTTATTGTTTTCTAAACCAACTACCTGAAAGGATGTTGTAGTGAGGTGGGGGTCAATAACTTCTTCCAACTAACAAGTAATAAGAGGAAACAGCCTCAAGTTGTGCCAGGGAAGGTTTATATTGGATATTAGGAAAAATTTCTTCCCTGAAAGGGGTGCCAATCATTGGAACAGGCTGCCCAGGAATGTGGTTGAGTCACTGTCCCTGAAGGTATTTAAAAGATGTGTAGATGTGGTGCTTAGGGACAGGGTTTAGTGGTGGACTTGGCAGTGTTTGGTTTACAATTGGACTAAACAATCTTAAAGGTCTATCCCTTTGGAGAAAATGAAGAGAAATAGAAACCTCCTGAAAGCAAGGTGCCTTCTGCTGAGAAAAGTTTGACAGATGTTGCACTGGCTGATATCAGCCTGCAATAATTAGTTGTGATTTACCTGCTAGCTGCCAAACGTTTAGTGGAAATAGACAAAGCCCTAGCTGTGCTGCTACTCACAGGGAAGTGTGCGCACACGTGTGCCTAGGGCATGCATATGTCTCCATGTGTGCGTAAAGGATGGTGTTAAGAGCTGAACAAGATGGTGTTATCATGATGGGATTACACTCTCTAGCAGATTGGGTGCAGGTCTTCAAGCTGTCTGTGCTCCTTCCTCCACCACTGACAGTGATTTCTATGAGCAGTCTAGGCTAAGGCATATTTCCTCTGAAGTTTCATCTGATAGAATTACTGATTGCTTTTCTGACTCACCTGGAAGATCCATTAGACAGTCTGCAAAGCACCTTGAAATGCCAGGTATTATTCATATGGTGAAGTTTATTACTGATCCCTAGCATAAGGCTATTTTTTTTCTCTTTTTAATTACAAAAGGAAAAGTCAAATTAGCTTTTGTGTTCTGTTGTTTCATCTTTCTTCCTAAATTGTAGGAGTTAAAACAAGATATTTCCAGCTTTCGTTTTGAAGTCCTGGGTTTGTTAAAAGGAAACAAGCTGTCTAATTTGCAGACTGCAAAAATGAACAAAGACACTTCCTCTCTGTCAGAAAATGAAGAAAATAGTGAGAGTGAAGAAAACAAGAAAGGAAAGAAAAAGAACTTCAGCCTTTTTGACATAACAACTATGATTCACCCAAGATCAGCCACTATTGCCTCTGAAGCACATAATGTAAGCAACGGCTCAGCAATGATGGTGTCAGATTCCACTAAGGAGAAACAAAAGCGTGTGAATTTTGTAACAGACATAAAAAATTTTGGGTTATTTCACAGACGATCAAAACCAAACTCTTTGGAGCAGAGTACAAATAAAATATACACCGTTTCTGAAGCAGTTTCCCGTCAACAGGCAGAAGAACAAAGTGAGAAAACTAATGAACTGGAAGAGGGAGAACTGACCATGAACTGTGAATTAAATATCCAAAATCCTGACAAAAAATGCATGTCAGGTGAGTCACAGAATAATGGTGACTCTTTGGATTCACAGGAAGAGGGAAGTATTTGTGCTTCAGAAACAGAGAAAATGGAGATACAGAACTCAGAACCAGCCACACCGCAGGATCAGCTGGACAAGGAATTGGAGATTAGCATTGACTGTGATGAGAAACAGGAAACAATTGATCAGGGTGATTATGTGATAACAAGGTTGTGATGCTTACAGGAGGAAGCATTTACAAATATATATATTTTGCATAGTGCTTTTTTTGGGGGGGGAATGTTTTAAGAGTTATATTAGCAAATGAAGAATTACACTTTGTAGTACTCAATTGTGGCACATGATCTTGTAACATAGTAGTCAAGAGAAAGATAATACGGGAACCTTCTGTTTTGTAGCCTGCTTTAGCTTTCACGATTTGTTTTACATTTTTTAATAAATGGAAGCATCTTGTATTCTTGTACTGTTGCAATAACCCACAGAAACTTTTTAGCTATCTTTTTCAATTACAACAAATGCAATTTCTCTCATATGATAGTTGACTCCTATGATAAATATTTTTCTATGCAAATAAAAAAGTAGCTTAAGAAACTTTTAAGCCTTTATTTAACTTTGTAGGTTCTTAAAAGATTCTGGGCACCATAATGATCATAAGCTGTTCCTGTCAGCATAGTTCATGTCAAGCTATTAGAATCATTTATTTAAATTGGTATAAATTTAATTTCTTTCAAAAGCTATACGGAATCAAAAGATAAAATATATTCTTTTATTTATTGAAGGAATATGAATACCTGTAAGTTATGAAAGATCGGTCTATTTGATTATTCAATTACAGCTTTTTCCACCCAGCAAAAGGATTATTACTGTCGTGTTACCATTGTTAGAAGCATTTGCAGGATTTGAAGACTAAAAAAATAGTGTTTCTTGTAGTAAAAGGAATAACTGTGGCTTGCTAAGAACTGATGATTGATTACTCTCTGGAAATCCGTAATCACAACAGCTACTGCTTCTTCAACCATTTATTTTTCCAAACATGGACAACCTATGCACTTTGCCTTCAACTTATGCTTTTGCCTTCATAATACACTCATATTTGCTAAGAGCAAGATACTTCAGGAATAAATAAACATACAATTGTCCCTAGTACTTGGAAAAATGCAGCAATTTGTTGAGAAGTTTTTAAAGGCAGACCTTAAGAGAGTTTCTTTGACAACTTCAGAGTTTTGGGGGAACCTGATAGGAGGTTTTGATAAAAAATACTTAGACATTTAAATGTATAAAGAAAACCTAATAGTATTTTTCATAACTGATGAGTGACTTATTGTCTTAGTCAAAGCAAGTATTTTTAAAATTAAATGGTCTGTTTCTTTTTAACCAGTGACTGGTGTTCTACATTATTAAAAATGTAATTTTACAACTGACCTAAAAATAACTACCCTTGAACTATCAGCACCATCCTTCTTCTCTCTTGGAAACATGAGAATATACCACATTGGTGTGGTCATTTCATTCTTAACTTGCCTAGCACTGCCATAATAGATTTTGCAGTTCATCTTAGCCTATATTAAGGAACCTCCAGATGCATAGAGTGCACTTACATTGCTGATGAAATCCATCACAAGTAACTCCCACCTTGTAGGACCTGACAGAAAGCCACACCATTGTGGATCGAAACGGTCATGGTACTGAACTGCGTTCTGAAATTCCAGATAAATCCCTGTCATCTCTATACATTTAGGTGAGTTCTCTAGCTCTACTTTATACATGTGCTATTGTGAACTCACATATTGAAAGCTTCCTTCCTGTACATCTATCTCTGCCATGGCACCTAGGAGTGAGTTATTTGAGCCAAAATGGAAAATATGAGCAATAATTGGAAAACAGTTTGTATAGCTTTGCAACAATACATTCAAACCACATTTGATTACTAAGATATGGTTGATTTCCATCTTGGCCTCTTGACTTCTCTGTGACACCCCCTCGCCTTCCTTCATGTCTCTCTCCTTATCCATCTTTAGATTGTGAGCTCCGCGGGGCAGGGCCTGTAGCTTTTCTGTTTGGAAAGCACCTGAATTATCACAAGCATAAAAAGAAATAAATAATAATAATAATGGTGGAAAAACTTCATATCATTTTTACTAGATCAGCTCTTTTAGAGAGTTCTCTTTTCTACTGTAAAATTTGTGTTAGGAATAGCATAAAGCAAATGTGTCATATGTTGTCATAAAGTTCTTTATACCCTATATACATATACATATATCCTATGTATTTATAGACAGTCCTTCTCCACCACTGATTTCACTTTCTCATTCTTCATCATGGTTTGTAAACCTTAGAGTTCTAAGCTTAGTACCCTTTTATTAACAAAATTCAAAACAAACAGTCCTTGCTCTAAAGAGCTTTCAATGCTTTTCAGCCATGTGGTTTCATTACAGAAAAAATGTGCCTGAGTGGGGTATCTATAATGCCATTTATAAGTGCCATTAACAGAACAAGTTAACTACCACAGGCCTAAGAGATCAGCATATTATTCTGCCATCATAAAAGCCTATTTGTCCTGTGCACGAAGTTCCCAACAGAGTGAAAACACAGTACAATTTAGCTGAAACATCAGCCATGCCATCACATCATGACTTCACTGTGCTGGGAGTCAGTCTAAGTCTTGGAGTAGATGCAAGGCAACACCAAAGACAGTGCAGGTGGGCAAGGTTCTTAGGCATAAGGCCTTGATATTGTATTGCATAGCAATACAATGTCTTTTGCTTTCTTTTTTCTTTCTTTACAACTGAATGTTGAAGCAAATATTTATTAAATATAGCATACTTCAACATTTGACCAATTTTATGTGATTCTTAGTCATCAAAGCCTGACACAAAAAAGGGACCTGATCCCATTCCATTTAAATTTAATGGCAAATAAACACCTCATTTTGTGAAAACAGATAAGAGCTCAAAATATGTCCAAATTTAAAATGGCGGTGGGCTTTTATTGCTTTGCAGTCAAAAAAAAACCCCTTCTCATCATATGCCTCCAAGAGGATATCTGTACTAAGAAAGATTTAGCAGTGCACAAGGTTTGAAACACCACAGCAGAGGCATTATTAAGCTCTGTAAAGGTGAACATGCTTTCTCCTCAAGAGAAATAAAATGTTCAAACCTACCCATCCCTGCCTGCAGCCTCCATCAGCATCAGTATAGGAGGAATTCAAAAAGCCCCAAGGACATAAACTTCTATAAAACCAGTCTTTTGAAGCAGAACTTAAAATCATGAAATGTTCCAAGGAGTTAGAAAATTGTCTAAATAAAAACGTGTTTCTAAATATAAAGGTGTTTAATCCCGACGCTCTGTTGTTCAGAATGTTTAGAAAACATCTTTTAAACTTATAGCTTGCATTTTTTTATTTTTTGTAAGGACAAATCCTCATTGCTCTTTGCAGTTTCATCAGCTCCTGGAGTTGATGCACAGGAAAAAGTCTGAATACCTTCAACACTGTCCTCCCATGCACAGCAGCAGGTCTAAGCCAAAACAGGCTGGGTAGTGAGTATCTTGATCCAAGATTGGTTTGACTTCCACTCTCTGCAGGCTGCACACACATTCAGTCAGAGGTCAGCGATGCAAGGACTGCATGCTATACCTTCAAAACAAAACTGCAGCATCTGCTTCTGACTTTGCCCTCAAGGGGAGGGCACTGCAGAGGTGAGAGCCATGCATCAGTTCAGATTGCTGGGCCCTGTAAGCCAGCTGTGGGTCACTGAACTGTCTACATATGGTACAGTATGACCAGAGAGCAAGCCAGGTAGATGCCTCTAAGGGGGAACCATGGCTTTGGGGCTGTTTTTGATCTTGTTTTCTTGGTCTGCAGATTGAGACCATTGCATTTTGACTGGTGTGAGCAAAACATATCACACATACTGTTTGTATGAGGCACTTGGCACACAATGCTATTCTATTTCTTTTTTGATAGGTGAGGATTTAATGAAAAATTCTATGACTTTCCTTATCTGGGTTTTTCTGTGAATGGGTAGTGTTTAGTTCCAGAAGAATGTATATTTTCATCATATCTATAACTGCTGAAACCTGCAAGAGGTGAGGATATTTCTGGTACTTGGGCACCCAAAAGTTCTTCAACAGAATATTTGAAACAAAAATGTCTTCCATAATGGCATTCTCAGAATGATCTTCTGGAGGAGAATTGTTGCCTAACTTCCTCAGGAGTAAAGCACAGACAAAAAAGTCAAAGAATGGATTATATGTCCTTCTCAAATCCCACTGTATATATATAGCAGGCTATAACATTCCATTCTATCTCCAAACTTCAGATGGATATTTAATCAGATTCTGGGAAGTAGCATGAAAGAGAAAAGATCATGCTTACAGATTTTTATGAGGCAATAAGCTTTTAATACAGTTCCAAAGGTTTGGTATCAGTTTTTCTTCTGGGAATGTAGAAGTTCAAGTTGGACAGCAACAGAGTCCACATTCACTTTAAAGTCTTTTAAGAGATACCAACAGCTTCAGTGAGTAGAGCAACCTCATAAAAAAGTAGTACTTGTAATGGTAATGGTAGTGGTAGTGATTGCAGTAGTAGTAGTAGCAAATATAAGTGTAAACATAGTGGTTCTATGCATTTATCCTGGGATGTGAAATTCTTCAGTTTTAATCCCTGCTCTAAAATTTGCCCTTTTCTCATGTCGAGCAACTATTCAATAACACCAGTAAGGTGTCTTCGGGGACAGCTGTCCTTCAACATAAGTGCTCTAATCTCTAGACCAAAGCTCTTACTTTTCTGTGTTTCAACAATTTGCCTAGCCAAAGCTTTAGTTATGGACCCTACATTCATTGCAGAAGGACCAGAGAGATCCTTTGAGACAGTTTATGGTTACATAAACAGTTTATGGTTTTGGTCATACTACAAAATAACTTGCTGTGGTTATGGATGAATTTGAACCCTCCAGACATGAAAAAGAACTGAATCCATTGAACTACATCAAATCAAGTTCATTAACCACTGATATAGTACTTGAAAAGTTGTGTTATTTGCACATGTGTAAAAGAATGGAACAGAGATATCTCCTTGTTAACACTCAACCAAAAATAATTTTCAGCCTTCAATCTTCATGAATACAGGACTGTAAGATAACTGTCATACAATATACTTTGATTTTATCATAGGTCCCTCCATCACATAATTCTCCTCTTAAATAAATCAAATCCTCTGCTGTTGTTAATTATAGTTATTAAATATATATATATACATGAATCATTGCAACCATTTATATCCACACCCTTTGGGCAGTCACTATCTTACAGCTTTTCACTGTACTCTTCCCCCTTCAGGGGTTTATTTGGGTGTAGTCTAAATCAATTATGCTATTTTCATTTTATCTAAAACTTTCTGCTCTTTTTAGTTGACTGTCATAGTTACAGTCAATTGCTTTGCAATATTAAATGTCGCACTGTTCAGTACTGCTGTCTTTACAGTCTGGCCTTTAGTTCTTTGTAATCTAATACCCTACTACTGTAGAACTAAACCGGTACATTCAGAGGCCAATGCATGTTTCCATTTCAAATGCTGTCCTTAGCATCAGATTATCTTTGACAGAGATCCTTGCCTTTTTGTACATTTTAAAGAGAGTTTAGATAGCTATCTATGACTAGAAACCAAGCTTTCCAACAGCTGATAGATGAAATTAATACCAGTTCCACATTGTGTTTCTTCAATATCTTTTCTCTTCTCTCTCTTCTTTGACAATGCAATTGATTATGACCTTGATGATAATGCAGTCTTTTTAAGGCAATATACTTACTCTTGTATTTTAAGAGTATCAGAGTCAGCTTGCAGTAGAGATAGAAGAAGTATTCAAGATGAAAATAGGAGCTTCTGAAGGCTGAGATTCGTAAAGACACCAAGACACTAATTTTTTCTGATTACTTATTAGCATTAATAATGCTTTCTAGTCTGGAAATTAGCAGTAGAAGCTCAGACATACATAACTCATGGGAAACTTCCACAGCATGGAATCAAGAGTTAATTCATACAAGCTGGCATGCTTTTTATCCAGTGGAATTGAAGAAGCAAGAATAACCCCATCTGTATTTGTTTCATACGCTCAACTTTTTTTAAAAAATCAAGGCATCCACAATAAAATTATCCCATGAATGTTTAAACAGGCAATAAAAGACCACAACCTATGTGTTTTAATTTAGCGGGTTAGTGAAGACTTTTTACCCCTGTAGTACAGATAGAAATACTGTATCCCAAACCTGCAGTCCCAATTAAAAAAAAAACAAAACAAAACAAAACACAAAAAACCCAACCCAACCCAACCAACCAGCCAACCAACCAAAGAAAAACCACCAGAAAAACAAAACAAAACACAACAAAACCACAAGCAAACAAACCCCAAACAAAAATGCACAGATTTGTCAGACTTTAGATATTTGCGGGGTTTCTTAGTATAATTAATACTCTAAGAACTTCTGAAAGCATTGAACTAACCTTTCATAAATTTAATGGACAGCATAGACTGCTCCTTAAATATGGTCAAGTGAGAATAGTAACTGCAAAATAACTCATTCTGGTTAATGACTAATGTTTTTAGTATACAAAATGCAATTTACAAGGTGGGAGAATGTATATCACCAGTTTTTGGGAGTGTCAACTATTTCTTAAAATAAATACAGTAAGTATTCCTACACATTCAGAGAAACTCATGAAGTCCTACACAAATGCTTTTTTCTGCAGTAGCTTTCATTCCATTTCCTACTTCTCATCTTCCTTATCTGATATTTTTTACACTTCCCCAATAAAGATAGAAGTATCATACTTTACCAATGCACGTTTCTATAAGTAGACAATAAGACCCATTAATGCAGTATTTTATGCTTCATCATCTTGAGTATAACCTGGGACCTTGTGTCCGTAGGATTATAGGGCAGTTTACTAGCGAATACTAGAAATACTTTTGTTTTGATGAATTGTACTGAGAGGTACCATTGAGACATATCACAGGCATGAATATCAATATCCAGCTACCAAAACATGGAAATAATCTTTCTCCATGACTAATTAACTGAATCCAGTTCTAAACCAAGAAAAAGAAGTAAGCAGAAAAGAAGAAAATTGAGAGATATTTTTAAACTAAATTAGACTTAGTGTAATGTTTATTAGTATCCTCAGTTCCCTTCATTTTTATTAAAAGTAAAGTTAAAGGGTGTTTTTTTTTTTTTGATCAATTTTTAAAATTATACAGTTTCTTCCTTGATTTGCTTTGCAAGGTACCCAGCCTTTGTATTTAATAAGAATTTTATTAACTGAAAGATTGTAAATCAAGAAATCATTAAGGGAGACCTTCTCTGCAGATTGGCTCTACTGTTTATATTTTTACAGGATCGTAACTTCCCAAGACACAAAATGCACTGATCATTTCCCAAATATATTTACAGTTCTTGAACTATGTAGTTCTGAACTGAAATCAGTCACATGGGAAAATTAACAGTATTTCAGGCTCAGATTAATGTGCTCCGCTCATTTTAAGTCTACAATAACAATTGCTTTCAGGACAGAGGCCCATTGGTATGATTTATAATCACTTAACAGTCACATCTAAAGAAAAATATCAATAATACAAAAAATAAAAATACACAATGTATATTGGAATTGCAGACAGAATAATCCATGCTTCAGTATTTAAGGAACAGACTTCTGTCTAAAACAGGCGAAGGCAAAACATCAGTCCAAACATTCAGGCTTATAGAAAGTTACACTCAACCCTTTATCTGCCCCAAATTTCCCCAGAGAAATAAATACTGAAAAAGTTTATTCATTGAGGACCATGTATGGTGGGGAGAGAGCAACTCGTTTTGGGAGCTACTTCTTTGCTTGTTTGTTTGTTTTCTATTTCTGCTGAACATGAATAACTGAAACCTGAAATATTCCCACACACTCACATCCTAGAGCTGATGAAGACAGAACCAGATGTATGATACTGAGCCAAGATTTATCCAGCATGGTCAGGACAAGTAAGTGATGAAAGACCAAGTGAAAGCAAATGTAAACTTGATACTAGCTATTAGTAAAGCGAAATAAAAAAGTTTTTATCAGAAACTAGGAAAAAATGCAATTTCCCTGGGAGATCAATTTTCCACATAAAGACAGTATTAAAATCTCATCTGAAGTATTTGCATTAGTCAGCTTCTGAAATGTCACCTGGGATTTGCTTATGATCTTCTGTGACAGTTATTAGTGTCAAAGAAAGCATAATAACGTTGACTTCTGTTATCACCTGACTGTCAAAGTGATTCTTCAAACCAGGAGCAACATTTCAGGCTTTATTTTGGCTTACTTTCCTCTCTAGCCTTTTTCTTTCTCAATTTGAAAAACAGAGAAGGAATAAAATTGGAAGAAAAACTTTATTTAGCTTACATCCTTATACTTTGCATAAGAGTAACTATCCCATTAAAAAGCGATCACTATTCATCCCAGAGATACATTGCAGAGCAAGACGGAATCACTATTCTCTCGACATTTTTTTAAGATAATAGATCTGCTGAAAACTTGCAAAGTAAATTACAACAGTGTTACTACGTATTATTTCTGCATCTACAGGCCAAGACTCTTGCCTATTGGAAATATTTATACCTGCAGCTGCTGCAATTTGATGCAAAGCTGAGCTGCGTGGTATGAATAGGAGGGCTACACTTCAGTTCCCATGCAGTCTGTGTGGGAATAATTCTAGTGAACAGAATTTACGAGGAAAACACAGCATGCTAAGTCACGTCTTCAGCACCTACTTCAGGAGTAACAAAAAACCATTCAGTCAATGGTTCTTTGAAATCAATTCAATCAGTAGCTGACACATATGAACAATAATACATACCTCTGTGTTCACTTTGGTTCTTTCTTTTCCAGGCTTTTTTCTGGTATTCCAAATTCTCTTCCCTTCTGTTTCTGTCTGTATTTACCAGTGACTCTCCATCCTTCTAAATTCAGTCCTTCAGTACCTCTTCCTCTATTCTTTTCTTTGTTTTTACATCTCCTAGTCTTTTTGTATACTTCCTTTCCCTCCTCTGTTCTCACTGTTCACTCAGTCAAGTCATTCAACCACACATGATCTCTAAACTAGTATATTCACCCCTCATAAATGACAAAAAATGCAGACTTTCAACTTAAATCTTCATTGCACATGTTGTGTGACCCAAAATATTTTTATTTTAATCATTTAAAGCATTAAGCATGAGGCAGAACACCAAAGAACACTTTTTTGTGTCAGGGGTTCATCACACTACATGACCTTTTTTCAGCTGACTTTAGATCATAATACACTAAACAAACACTAGAAATATTGAAGAGTACTCTAAAAGTTTAAGCTGAAAGTGAAGAAAACCATATCCAACTGAAACTGCAGTTGGGATTTACCTCCAATACAGTTTGGTTAAGACACTTAGCCTAACACACCTACTCACATAATAGGAACATCCATTTTTTAATGATGATAAGTAATAAGTTTTAGGATTGTATTTCATCATTCTAATTTCCAGCTTGGGACCTATGTTCTGTTTTACATCTTCCTATCTGAGGTTCCTCCCTGACTGATCTTCATTTCTTTTTTAAGCTTTTTAAATACACATGAATTATTAAAAAAATAATTGAAACAACCTATTCTTAGAAATGTTCTATTCTTCCACTCACTGAGAATATCTCATATTTTTCCAGTGTATTTTCTGCTCTCAATCATGTTTTGTTTGCTGATTGTGACCATGTGATCTTTGTATTTTTCCAGTAAATGACTTGGACATATTTAGGACGTACCTTTGATTTGGCATCAGGCAGTGCACGAGCATATATTTTTAATATCCAAGCATGCACCTAATGCCTAGACTATCTCTTTTCACAGAGGTTCTTGAAATGATCACAACAGAACAGAAGCTAACATTTGCTTTATTGCACTGTAACTATGCACTATGAAGGTAGACACTTTGTTGTCTATTTGTTCAGCATCCTTACAGATTTTGAGGATTAGAAAGAAAATCTCTGAGCATCAAGTCATTTCAGCTAGTGGGGAAAACTTCCTCTTTTAGGAAGGAGGTGTTTCCCTGTCTTAGACTTCTAGCTGAGAAGAGAACTGGTTCTCACTCCAAAATATTGTTAGACCTATTTTAAAGAACACTCAGCTTAGAAGAAGAGATTCTTTCTGAAGTGCACAGGTGCAAAAAGATTGCCCATATCTCAAGGATCTTAGGTGACCTGGAGGAAGCTTCCCAGTCTTAGGAGAAATATATACTATAAAAGAAGCCTAGGAGTCACAAATCCCAGCTAAGCACCATGAATAATTTCTCCATTTCTTATTATTAAATAAAAAAAAATAATTAAAATTGTAAAGTCTAACAAGTCTAATACAAGAAGCTAAGAGATGCTGAGTAAGAAGTCTGGTAGATTTGGCATTCATTCTGGCTACAACACACTCTCTTATGGGACTTTATCACCGTAGCAGCAGCAGCAACTAGCTAGGTCTCCCCACACACTACAGGATTTTTTTCAGCATTAACTTATTCTGGTATGAAAGGCTAAGCATAACCTAGATCTAGCTGGGAAAATGCTTGGTTTGCTAAGAACTCGTGCCCCTCTGTCATGATGGACTTGAAGCTGCACCTTAGCCCAGGCTGCAAAGGGTCCTGAATTTCTGAATGAAGGCAGCCACCAAGCAGATGCTATGACTTCAGCAGCAGCACCTCCTCCATGAACTTGAGCCCACAATGATTTCTGGAATTGTCCCAGCCCCACCTCCTAGATCTCTGGGAACACAAATATATCAGATGCTGAGCATTTAAACCCCACAGAAAAAAAATCTAATACAAGGCTTAAAACAATTTCTCCCTCATCCTTGTTTCTGCCTTGAACAAATTAAGGGGATTGATGTTTAATATTCTGTGAAATACAAGGAACTAGTGTTTGCAGCATTATATTATTGGTTTGACCTTGCATTTTAAAAAAACAAATCTGGGAAGAGATTTTGGTGACTAGTTATTGCTTCATTCTGTTTTCAATTGTCCGTTACTTTTTGATGCACAGTCTTGATGCTTATAAAGAAGTACTTCTTACATATTTTTATCATTTCACTGTTGTAAAACCTCAAACTGATTTTTCAGACCTTTGTAGAGAATGTACAGATTCCAGGTAACATTACAGTAAATAGAGGAACCTTTCAGAACATCTGACACTCTCAAATATGTTCATAATGAAGCAAATTTTAAAAAATAGGTAGGATAAAAAAGATTGAAAATGCAAATAAATGTTTTATACATATTTCAAACGTCATATCCATGGAAAAACAAGCAAACAAACAAACAAACAAACCCCACACCTGAAACACTGGAGTAGCTTTATAGGTCTGAGACTAACACACTTCGAAATCTAAGACCTATTTCCCAAGCAGTCTTAGGACACAAACAGAAAAATAAGTTTGACTTTCCATACTTGGAATAACTTAACCTGCAAAACATGACTTCCCTTTATTAAAAAAAAAAAAAAACAGCTCTTGAAAGGAGCTTACTCTTACCAAGAGTAAACAATCCTTACTCTACAAACACCACTGTGCTTAACTTTCACATCCAAGCATTCTCACTGAAATAAAACTTGGATTGAACTATGAATAGCATGCTTCTTCACCAAAAGGGTGATCAGGCTTTGGAACAGGCTGCCCAGTGAAGTGGTGGTATCACAGTCCCTGGAAGTGTTCAAAAAATGTATAGATGAGGCCCTCAGTGATATGATTTAGTGGTCGTCTTGGCAGTCCTGGGGGAGCAGTTGGACTTGATGATCTTAAAGGTCTTTTCCAATCTAATTGATTCTATGATTCTGTGATACTATGATTCAGTGATTCCATGATATATACATGCAGCTGGCCCTTGCAAAATTAACTGGCTTGCTTTCATTTTCATATTGCTGTGCTGATACTGATCTGTCAGTGAAGCAACAGAGGTCTCTGTACTGCAGGGTTCTATCAACTTCTCAGCTGATGATAGGCTTGAAAAATACTGAGATCTTCAGGAATAGGGAAGTACATTATTATTATTTTCTCATGTCAAAAGAAAAACAAGGTTTAGCCTTCTGTAACCATACACAGAACACCTTAAATCTCAAAAATACTTTGCTTTATAAAACTTAAAGGGAATATTTTCCCTCACAAGTTGCTCTGAGTTTTGATAGAAAGATGCAGGCTTCAGCTTTAACACTCAGAGGCTGTCATGGATTTGTGCTACATAGTTTGTTGTGACATTTCTGGGTTTATATCTTTAGCACAGATTGCTCCCCAAGCCTCTGAGAAAAGCCAAGAACATCAAATATAATTAATCTTTCAAAAAAAGGCTCCAGAAATTTCTGAAAACTGTACTATTTGTCCTTTATGACTGAAACGACTTAATTCTACCTTTATAATGGAATTCATCTCAATATATTAGGTCTTACATCTCCAGGGACATATGGGAATCTAGAACGATGGTTGGTTGGGGCTCCTTTTTGTTTGCATTGCATTGCACAGAATTCTGATCCTTCCTCAGGGCCTACTTTTAGGTAGGTAAAACAAAGATTTGCCTGTATCCTTGCAACAGCCATGCCACATTCAAAAAGGTAGGAGGAAAGTCAATGGAAAATCTGTCTATATGGACACAAAGAGAAGAGTGGTTCAACTGGCCTGTCAAGCTGGCTTTATGGTTTATTACTGCACCTGTAGTTCAGTGGTACAGTTAGCAGTAAGTATGCAGTGAGTAAGTAAACTGTTCAAATTCCCAGTGTTTTAAAGTATTATTTTATTTAGCAGCTGTGGTAGAGTTCCACAAGACTTACTGGTCCTTAATAGCTGATATTTAAGATTACTGAGTATAGAAACTAATTTGTTGCAAAAGCCTCCTACACATGAAAAAAAAATTATTAAAAAAAAATATTAAAAAAAATTGTTATAAAAGCCTCATGCACATAAAAAAAATTGTGAAAGAGTAAAAATTTTTTATTATTATTTATGTATCTATTTTCATTTTCATAATTTCCAGGTACTGCCATCAAGCAAATCCCAGTTCCATGGGACAAGATCCTACTCTTTGTTGCCAGATCACAGAGTATAACTTGTATTTTTCTTACATGGTCAGCATTGTGTTGTAGGTAAAAATAGATATTGACTTCTACTCTAAATCTTATTTTCAGCTTTTGTTTCTTTCTGTGTTAGGGACAGATTTGTAAGGGTGCAAGGACTTGATACCAAGATGTTTTGAGAAAACTTCACTTCTGTGTCCTGTTCTAAATACTTCTGGGTCAGAGGAGACTACTTTCTGTTGACTTTCAGTCAAGGCTATACACTTGAAACCACACAAATGATGGAGATTTACCTTGAGCAACTCAAAAAGACAGTGGAATTCTATGTGTTAAAACTGGAATTAAATTAAGCATTCAGTGCAATGAGAAATGCCCTTGTGCATTGCTCCTGCCTGACCTAAAGAGGAATGCATTTTTCCCAGGTCCCGTGTCCTATCTGCCAGTTTCATATATATTCATAGGATATTGGGATGTAAGACAGCCCAGGTGGCACTATGTCAGTACGTTAAACACCTGAATTGCTCCCTGGTGTTTTGACATGATATTTATTTGTCTGCACCCTCATGCTGAGCTCCATCCTGCTCTGCCCCAGGCCTGACAGTGAGGAGGCCCAAGGGAACCGGGGTGGAATGGTACAGTGAGGACCAGGGGAACTGGAGTGAAACAAGACAGTGAGGACCTGTGAGGTAACCGCAATCCCAGGCTATGTGCCAGAACAGATGGGAGTGGCTGTGTTGGCTGTTTTCCTCATGGGCCTGAGTTGTGGGGTTTATTTACCCCACTGCATTTAACAAGGCTGAAAAGCAGTAGCCCTTTTTCCTCAGGAGCTGAGGGCTGAGACTTCTACTGGCACTGGATCTCCCCAGTGATGTGGCAGCAGATAGGATGTTGGTGGTGGCAGTGTCCCAGCAGACAGAATGCTGGTGGCTGTGTCACAGCAGGTAGAGTGCTGGTGGTGGCTGTGTCACAGTGGATAGAATGTTGGTGGTGGCCATGTCCCAGCAGACAGAAGGTGAGTGAGGCATGGCACGCGGTGGCTGCTCCTACTTTGACTTCCAGAACCAGAAGACCACTCAAGGAAAGGATCAGAATTTGGAGCATTCCTGACCTAAGCCACAAACACATTCGCCACCTGCTGCAAGGACACAAAGTCAGGGAGTCTGGAAGAAGCCTAGGTGGATTGTGCATGGTGAACACGGGTGGCTTCTCTGCAGTTATCTTGACTTTCACAGGGACACACATGGAACGGAGCAGGATCAGACGAGGGTTAGCTCCAGTCATCAGTCACGTTGAGAGATTCCCTACCTTCAACACAGACATGCAAAATTAAATCACAAGGCCTGGCAGAGCCCTGGGCAGTGGTTGAGCATAGTGAAAAAGGGTGGCTAGTCTGCAGTTATCTTAACTTTAGCAGCCACAGGAACAGAACAGGACAGGATCAAATCACAGTGCACTCCTGTCCTCTTTCACTCAGGCAGAGAGATTTGCTACCTTCACTAAGGACAAAGACACAAAGTTAAGTCACAGACACTGGCAGAGCCCTGGGCAGGGGTTGCAAATTGTGAACAAGTGTGGTTAGTCTGGAGTTCTCTTTCCTGTTGCATGCACAGGCATGGATCACGAACGAGATCAGACCAGGGAAAGCTCCCACCCTCAGCCACTCAGGAAGAGCTTAACTACCTTCTACAAGGACAAAGACACAAAAGTTGTCTCATGGTGTCACAGTTTAAGCCCAGCCTGTATGTAACTCAGAACCACTCAGCCGCTAGCTCACACTGCCCCTTTTTCCTCTCCCAACTCCTGTAGGGATGGGGTGGAGAATCAAAAGAATGCAAGTCCCACGGTTTGAGATAAGAACAGTCCAGTAACTAAGGCATAACACAAAAACACTACTGCTACCACCAATAATAATCATGATAAGGGAAATAACAAGGGAAGAGAATACAATTGCTCACCACCGCTGACTGATACCCAACCCAACCCAAGCAGCGATCTGGGCCTCCGAGTTATCTCCCCTGAGTTTATATACCAGGCATGATGTGGATGTTCTGGTATGGAACACCTCTTTGGGTATAGACAAGGGAAAAGACCTGACTATGGTGCATTCCTGTCCTCAGGCAATCCAGCCAGAGATTGGCTTCCTTCTGCAAAGACTCCTGACACAAAGTTAAGTCACAGACACTGGCAGAGCCCTGGGCAAGGTTGGCAAATTGTGCCCAAGTGTGGCTAGTCTGGAGTTATCTTTCCTGTTGCATGCACAGGCATGGACTGGGAGAGAGATCCGACCATGGCGAGGTCCAGTCCTCAGCTACTCAGGAAGAGAGTTTCTTTACCTCCTGTAAGGACACAGACACAAAGTTAAGTCTCTGCGTCTGGCAGAGCCCTGGGGAGTGGTTCTGCATGATGAACAAGGGTGGCTGCTGTGTAGTTTGTTATCCTGCCTTTTGCAGACGCAGGCTCAGGCAAGCAAAAGGACCAGATTATGGTGCACTTTGGTCCTCAGCCCACACAGCAAGAGATTGGCTTTATTCGACCAAGGACGCTGACACAAAGTTAAGCCAAGGAGTCTGGCAGAGCCCTGGGCAGTGGTTGCACATTGTGAACAAGTGTGGCTAGTCTGGAGATATCTTGCCTGTTGCAGGCACAGGCATGGAATGGGAAAGATCAGACAGCGGCGTTTTCTGGTCCTCAGCCACTCAGTTTCTCTTCCTTCTATAAGGATACTGACATAAAGTTAAGTCAGAGTATCTGGCAGGGTGACTGCACAGGTGTAGCCCATAGTGAATAAGGGTGGCTGCTCTGTAATTTGTTCTCCTGCCTTTTACAGTGGCTGTCCCAGATGAGGATCTGACCCGACCCTGGTGCACTTCTGTCCTCAGCCATCCATCCAGCCAGAGACTGGCTTCCTTCTACAAAGGACTTTGACATAAAATTAAGTCACGGATTCTGGCAGTGTCATGGTTTAAGCTCGCCAGCTACTGAGGAGTAAAATGACTGCTACAACTGAACCCAGACACACAGCACATTGCAGGGTTTACACATGGAGAACAGAAGTGGCTTCTCTGCAGTTACCTTGCCTTTTGCAGGCACAGATACAGAACAGGACAGAATCAGGCCACAGCAAGCTCTGGTCCTCAGCCACTCAGGCAGAGAAATTCTCTACCTTTTCTAATGTCATAGATACAAATTTAAGTCACTGTCTGGCAGAGCCCTGGAGAGGGATTGCCCATGTGAACAAGGGTGGCTGCTGCCTTTGCTTTTTATCCTTTCTTATTGCAGTTGCCAGCCCTGACAGTAACAAACCAGACCATGGGGCACTCTTGTCATCAAACACATAGATGAAGAGACTGGATAATCAGCTTATTTTCATGCTGTTGGGAAGAATGAGGGTATTCACAATGGTATTACACTTTTGAAAATTTGACTACTTGACCTATTCAGACCCCAACAAGGAGAGGACTAGACCATGGCATGCTTGTTTCCTTCTCTCCCCAGCCTCTCAGCCAGAGATTTCTGTAGCTTTCAACAAAGCCATTGATCTAAAGACAAGGAAGCACAGCCCTCACCAGCCTGCATCATGTTGTGCTCCCACAGGCAGCCATGGGCAAGGGGAGCTCTGCACACACTTTCTGTGTGAAACTGACCTGAAATAAAATGTTCTGATTTATGAACTATTGGCTGGTTCTTCTGCTTTCTATGGTCTTTAGGGGCAAATCTCCACGTCTCCTGCATGTATGACAGTGGTAATCAAAAAAAAAAACCAAACAAAAAAAAAAAACAACTGTAGTGTTTCTGAGTGATAGAATAAAAACTCTATTCTCTGTTCATCAGGCACTGTCTGAACTATTACAAGTTTCTGAGGCATCCATGCCCTAGAAAGACCTAGAAAGGTGAGATCCTAGTTTAAATTTATACTGTTTAAAACCACTGAGTTGAGAAGGAAGACAGATAACTTCATAGGATTATTTTGTTTTATACATAACATGGACTTTGATTTAAGTGGGCATATTAATTTATCATGTAATTTTAATTCATAACTGTCCTGGGTTCAGCAGTAGCAGTCATGTTTCTCCTCCTTGGTAGCTGGTGCAGTGCAGTGTTTTGACTTTCGGCTCGGGAACAGAGCTGATAGAGATGTTTTGGTTTGGCCAAGGACTTTGTGAGCCTCATGCTCTGCCAGGGAGGAGGGGAAGCCAGGAGGAAGCAGAGACAGGACACCTGACCCAAACTGACCAAAGAGGTATTCCATACCACAGCACGTCATGCCCAGGATGTAACTGGGAGTTAGCCGGAAGGGCTGGGAGACTGCCTGGTTGGAGGAGGTATCGGTCGGAGCTTGGTCGGGCTTGGGGGGCGAGTTATCGGTCAGCTGGTGCTGAGGTGTTGTATTCTCTTTCCTTGTTATTTCCTTTATCATTATTATCATTGGTGGTAGCAGTAGTGATCTGTGTTATACCTTAGTTACTAAACTGTTCTTATCTCAACCCGTGGGAGTTGCATTCTTTTGATTCTCCTCTCCGTCCCTCCGAGAGCAGGGGGAGGGCAAGAAAGGGGGGGAAGTGAGCGAACGAATTACCTGACTGGGTTTAAACCACGACAATAACATTGTAGGAGCAATTTTCTTAGCAGAAGTTTTATGTTTTATATCAAGACTTGAAAAGGTGTATAATGTGAAATACCCTTTGCTACATCTCTATGGGGGAATAAAAGGTCCGTTAAAGTCTTATGGCAATATGGCATTGGCCTTAAAGCTGCCAAGCACCAAGAATAATAGTTGAAAAATGCTTTCATGCAGATGAGATTTCATGCCCAAATCTCGTTTCTGTTGCCATTTGTTTAATAATACAATGATTGCTGAACATCTCTGCTTCATCAGTTCACAGAAACAAGAAAATCACATTCTGATCTACGCAAGAGTCAACTGAGTCTCTACAGATATTTTTGAAAGAACTTAGATAACTGTATTTTAACAAGCCATATATCTAAAGGGATGGTGTAAAGAGAACAGATACCCAGTGGTATCTAGTGAATAGGCAAGAGGCAGTGAGCAAAACCTGATATACAGGAAATTCTGTTTAAACGTAAGAAAAAATGTTTCACTGTGAGGGTGATGAACAGGTTTCCCAGAGAGGTTGTGGAGTGTCCGTCTCTGGAGAGATTCAAAATCTGACTTGACACAGCCCTGAGCAACCTGCTCTGACTGACTTTGCTCTGAGCAGAAGACTGGATGAGGCAATCTCCAGAGATGCCTTCCTGACTCATTCTGTGCTGTTTTGTTTTTTTTTTAAATCTGAAAAGATTGAAATTCAAACAGTGCAGGTGGAAGAACTCTGCCATATGAGCATATCCTCTCCACTGACAATTCCATGACTTATTTTTTTAAATTTGCAATGCAGTGAGTTTCTAGAAGCCTCCAAGAAGGAAACCTTGAAAAATTGAAGTTTGCTTGTAGCGAGCCCAGGAATTAAGTTCTCACCTCATTTGTACACCTGAGAAAACTGTCTAGAGCCGGGTGATGGAGGCTGATTTGTGGTAAATTACAGAAGGGGGTAAAGCCTCCAATGTACCACTGAACAGGGTACACAGAACTTACCTCTGAGGTCAGGAAAGCCACATGACGAGTAATAAGTTTCTCCACACACTGTACCTTTGAGAAGTTTGTGTCCAATATAATCAACTGTCCTGCCCTGAGAACAAGTCCTCAATACAGGAGATGGGAGGGGTGGTAGCAAAGCACCTGATTCCTGTGGGATCTTCTTTTCAATTAACTTGTGCTTTCTCTGATAAGGACGGTAGGCATAGAAAGAATTTTGTGCATCTGAGGAGGTTAAGATGCATACTAAGGTTTTAAACTCTGTGTATTTCTATCACAGCAGACTATATTTTCCAGATAGTCTGTAATCATTGACATGGATAATTATATAGTAACATGCTTGTTAAAGTAATTATTATTTACTTTATAAACTACAATGACTCATTTAAAACTCTTGCTATTTATTATGTCAGAGGATGCTTAATCACTTTGGAGAGGACCCTTACCACAGGGTTTTCTTTGAGTCATTAGTCTCATTCCAGCTTCTGCAGTCTTCAGAGAAATGTTTAATTCACCCATCAGTAGCTTCATAAGGCTATAATATATAAAACAAATGAAGGAAAACTTTCTGTTCTGGAACATAACCTTCTTTAGTAGAGCATGTGCCTTTGAAATTTGTTTTTAATGTTTATGTCTGGTCACTTATTTTTAATCTGACCCAACTATGATTCAGTTATAAAGCTGAAGAGCAAAATAAGTTAGTTTATTTTAAAAAAAATTCTTGCTAAATTTAGGGGTGTTCATCCGATAATAATTTTTAAATACTCAAGTATAAAATATTTAACCACGAGTCTTCCTTTTTTTCGTCCATGACACTTACAAACATTTATAAAGTGCAGCAGTTAGATAAAGAGTAAATGCAAGACATTTGATTGAACTGTTACATTCAGCTTGTTTTTATAATTTTCTGATCTCAGGCCGTAGCACTGGCCCAGACACAAGGAAGGGCATCTTTATCAGTTCTCAGTAGTCCCAAAGGGTTGAGCAACATAATCTGAATGCAGCCTTCCACAGACATGTGTCCCTGCCCATGGCAGGGGGGTTGGAACTAGATGATCTTATGGTCCTTTCCAACCCTAACTATTCTATGATTCTATGTTCTTGCAACCACATCAGTATTTTTTATTGGTAGAAGAACTCATTAAGTTTAATTCATATTTTACTGTGATGATGGTCAGACTGTGGTTACTCTTGAATAACAAGAATATCACAAATAATCTTCCATCTTTTATTTACTTTTTGCTGTCAAACATCTTTGCATTTTAGGGGTCATTCACTTAGAATAGGGGTTATTTACTTCGCCAATAGGCTTTCTAAGTTTAAGATTTCTGCACTGTCTTATGGATTTTCATCACATGTTGTTCTGCACTGTAAGGCAGGAGCTGGAGCAAGATTCTCTGTGGTCTGCACATCAACACAAACACAGACAAATTAACCCACACATCCCATTTCTGCAGCAATATAATCGCAACCCAGGACCAGTGCAACATTCCTCGTCTCAGCTGTTTTTAAGGATGTGTTCTGCCAAATCTGATTTTCATAATCATTCTCTGAAATACACCCAAATTAATATTGGCAATTTCCAGAAGCTGTTTCTGCACAGGAACCTTGCCTGCAGAAATAATCCCAGCTGGAACACAAATCTAATGTCTTTAGATATTCAGGACCTATAGAATCATAGAATCATAGAACAATTAGGATTGGAAAGGACCTTAAGTTCATCTAATTCCAACCCCACTGCCATGGGCAGGGCACCTTCCACTAAACCATGCCACCCAAGGCTTTGTACAGCCCGGCCTTGAGCACCACCAGGGACGGAGCATTCACCACTTCCCTGGGCAGCCCATTCCAGGGCCTCACCATTCTCACAGTAAAGAACTTCCTCCTTACAGCTGATCTAAACATCCCCTGTTTAAGTTTTAACCCATTACCCCTTGTCCTGTCACTGCAGTCCCTAATGAAGAGTCCCTCCCCCTGCACCCTTATAAGCCCCCTTCAGATACTGAAAGGCTGCTATGAGGTCTCCATGTCTCCATGCAGCCTTCTTTTCTCCAGGCTGAACAGCTCCAACTTGCTCATCCTGTTTTCATATGGGAGGTGCTCCAGCCCCCTCATCATCCTCATGGCCCTCCTCTGGACTTGTTCCAACAGTTCCATGCCTTTTTTATGTTGAGGACACCAGAACTGCTCACAATACTCCAAGTGAGGTCTCATAAAGCAGGGTAGAGGGCAGGATCACCTCTTTTGACCTGCTGATCACACTGCTTTTGATGCAGCCCAGGATACAGTTGGCTATCCTATAAAGATTAGCAAGTGTTAGCACTCAACTGAATAGGAAAATAATTAAAATAACGTTTGGGAACAAATATGGTTCATAAGTTGATTGATTTATTTGCAGAAATACATGCACATGTTTAATTTTTCATTTCATAAACCATACAGCTCCCGGGTAGCTACTGAAAGCACACCTGTTGAGAACCTCTGTAACCGAGAAAGTAAAATTAATCAGTATTATGGAGAAGAAAAACCCTCCAGATATCTTGTGATTAAAATCCAAAAAAATCACTCATCTTCAAATACAAATAATTAAAAAGGAATACTTTTCAGATCAAGAGAATCAGACCTTTCTTATGGTGTAAAACATCATTTTGTGGGACAGGTAATACTATACAGATCTTGGGGATGGCAACTCAACAGTTCACCATGAATAGTCAGGAAGACAAAAGGATGTGCAGTACATCCCACCCTTCACCTTGCTAAACAGGTACTTAAGGACTGTTTGAGCAGTCTTCCAACCCCACCCTTCTTCCCAGGCTGTAGGGAGGACACTGGGATCACATACACCCCCCTGGGAAAATGCCACCCCTTGCCTCCCTAAAATACAAAACCAGGAAGGCAGTGATGCTTTGGGTGTATCTTCATGACAAGCTACAGCCCTGTTTCACACTGGATGTGTTTTATAAGGAAATAAGAAAGGTACAAAGTTTTGGTATGTGGGGGGTGGCAGCAGGTTGTTCACTTCTGAGCTGTTTGGAACTGGCTTTGACCAGCACAAAGCAGCCCACCCTGCAGCTCCAGGGCCAAACCTCCATTGCTGTTCGATGACATTTGCTCAAGATGCTCCCAAATACAATTTCTGTAGATCAAGAGTCCTGTGCTGTATAAGAACTCAGTTCTCCAATGTTCTTTTCTCCTAAATCTCTCTCTGAAGCCTTAGCTGTGGAGGAGAACACAGCTGCAGACAGAAATTAGACATTTCAGGAGCCTTTGTGCTTGAACGACTGAGAACCAGACCAAAGCCTGGTGCTATTTCTGATGACACCTTCAGCAAAGAGGAGTTTCCTAAACTCTGTGTGCGTGTGGCTGCCCAGTACTCAGGGCTTTGGAGGCAGGGTTGTGCCCTCTGTCACGTGTTTTATGTCTCTACTCACTTCAAAAGTCAAGTCTTTAAAGGTTTGGGTTTTATTCTCTATCTTTGGTGATAACAGCCAGAGCTTTAAGGCAAGTCTGGGCAAGGCATCAGCATAAATGTGCAGATGCTCTGTAATGACACAAAACCCACATGCAATCACAACTCTCATTAAATGTTAGCAGTATATTTTAAAGTCTGGTGTGAACTTTATATACAGTTTGGACTGATTATAATTTATTTTGACAGCCTCATTCTCACTTATATGTCTTCCATTTTACTTTATTCTGGAGGTGTTAAGGGCTTCATTAAAGTGTGTGCAGGTTTTTTCCTTTCCCCTTTAGCCATCCTTATCCTGACAGAGGGAACTGTGTGAAACAGAAGGCGTCCTTGAGTGTTTCTAAGCAATGGTGTGATAAAGGGCAAAGCATTTGGAAGCACTGCTAGAACTGACAGAGCAAATCATAAGGTTTTTCACTATTAACCTCTATGCCTACACCATCTGTTAGAAACAAAGATCAATCTTAATATCCCCAGGGCTGCTGTTCTCCCATTTTTTGCTCTTAATCCTCTTTAATTCCAGGTTGTAATTATACATGGGAGGATTATCATATCCAAATTAAGGCCTGTGTGAGCAGTACATAGGAACAAACTCTAAATTAATTTAAATGCAACCTTATATGTAAAAAGAAACCTTGGAAGATATGATTACTCATGTTAGAATTATCTAGCATTACTCAAGCTAGAACTGGAGATTGTTAATTTATTAGAAGTAAGACATAATATTGACAAAGAATTGTTCCATAAATCTTTGATGACATGTTCACATCAGGCATAGTTTGTGTCAAACTGGTCAAGTATAGAAGTCTGAAAAAAATCGCTTCCAAGAGTTGTGGGTGCTCAGCTTAATAGAAATAATGTCTTATGGAAGCATCAGAATAAAATACTATTATTCTCTGTTCAGCTTTCTAAAATGCAAATTCTACAGAAAGAACCACCTGAATCAACCAGCCCCAGTACGCTTCATGTGTAATGCATGTCACAGAAAATTATGTTTTGCCTAGGATGAATAATGTTCTTTTGTAACTTTAAGTGCACTGCAGATGTAGCTTAAATTAAGCTTAGTGGCTTAAATTTTTCATCTTGTGCCTTTCTTCCATTATGGTAATTTCTTGCAGGGGCTGCCTGATTCATATAAGTAGACTGATTCAAGTAGCAAGAGTCATTACAGCAGAACTTGATAATCTCTATACCAATTTCATGTGACAAACAGATGTATGTGATAAATATATATGACTTCTGAAAACTGACAACAGTAAAACCAGTTTCAGATGGGAGGCCATCAAGCAGAGTAACCAGACATGGCCTCCTTCTTTCTCCTTCTCTCAGTCCAGTAGAAGAATGTCCGCTGTAGCCTTACAATTGAAGCAAACAGTATTGTTAACTTAATTTTTAAGTAAAAAATCCAAGACTTCTGGGAAGATAAAGCATCCACATTATTTTGAAAGAAAAGCGAAACATGCATTAAATACACAAGTGCTATTTTCTGCCAATTAAAAATAAAAGAGAAAAAAAAGAAAATAAAGAAAAAAAATTATGTAGTTTTATAGCGCACAGTAATTGTCAGGGTACATTTTGTACTCTATACCTTGCATTCTGTCACTATAAAATTCATTGCCTGATATGACAGTTCAAAACTTTTTATTGCCGTGTATAATTTACTTGCTAATTGGCTGCAAAGAGTAGGAGCATGGTACCATTTATTCTTTCTTATTTCCAAAATGAGTCCAGGATGACAATAAAATTCAAATTTTCTTCTTGTAGTATTTTTTTTTTCCCTTAATTCCAAAATCTCAGTTTTAGGTTTTTCACTAGCACACTTTCTCAATCTCTAGAATATGTTTCCCATTCAGTATCCTCACCATCATTTATTTTATTATAGAGTACGCATAGTATAAGTTCATCCACCCTAACTTAATTGATTAAAAGTTAAATGACAACTTAGGCTTCTTTTATACTCAGTGGAAAAAAATCATAGAATCTTAGAATCATTCAGATTGGAAAAGACCTTTAATACCATCAAGTCCAAATGTGAACACAACACTGCCAAGTCCACCACTAAACCATGTTCCTAAGCACTACACAGAATCAAAGACTCATAGAACAGTTAGGATTGGAAAGGACCTTAAGAACATTTATTTCCAACCCCCCTGCCATGGGCAGGGATACCACACACTAAACCACGTCACCCAAGGCGCTGTCCAACCTGGGCTTGAGCACTGCCAGGAATTGAGCAATCACCACTTCCCTGGGCAGCCTGTTCTTTTTAAACATTTAGTGGTGGATTCATTATAGAATAATTATTTAACTATCTATCTTGCCCAGTAAGGAATCTGGACTGTTTGTGCCATTACTACTAAAGAGCTATTTGTATCTCTTAAGAGGAAGACTGATCTTCAAAACCAGTCATCTTTCCCTGACATTGATACACTCACCACAGTAAAAAACAAAACACATGGGTGTAAAAAAGTCAAAATCCACCAGTAGAACAAAACACACAGAAAGGAGCCAAAATCAATTACTAGTGGGAAATATTCATCTATGCAATCAAAGCTATGAAATTGCTATCTGTATTATCAGTTATTAGCCAATAACCATCTTCCTTCACTACCTATGCACATAAAGCAGGCATGATCTTAAGTTAGCAGCTGAATAAATGAAAGAAATGCAGAAGCTCACTGAGTTGAAAAAGACAAAAGGAATATCAGGCTTTGTAATTACTCAAGCCAACAAATGATTATCAACTGAAAAATGTGGTCTGCAGAAACGCAGAATACCTATATTCCGTGTTACATGCAGATCCTGAAGGCACTTCTATTTCATCCAGAGGAAGACTGGACAATGTTGCTTTGATAATGTGATTATTTAGAGTACCTGCTGTACATTCTTAGGTAGTACTTGGTAGGAAACATGATCCAGTATCAGTTTCCCAACTGTTTCTGATAAGATTGGTTTGGGCTGGAACTAAGACATTAACTAGCTTGCTTATTATCCATTGCTGACACTAATGCATCATTAATAAGAACTATTAATTTCTGTTGAAAGCTAAATTTTTAAGTCTGATAAGTGAATATGGACTGAGATTAAGCAGAGGTCCACTGATGGAGGATGGAAGAGGTGGGGGAGGTCACAAAGTGCTGAGTCCTCCTGCTGTTCTAGACAAGGTTCTCTCAATGTGTGTAGAGGCTGACTGCTCCCTGGGCAGTGTGCATATGTCCCTCTTCCCATATTCTTCCCACCCAAAGGCCCTGACATGCTCTCATTGAGGCCCAGGCACCAGCCTCCAGGTGCCCCAGGCAGAAGTCATGAAGGATGCTGGGGAGCCTATGGATAGTGTTAGAGGCCAGAGTGCCTCCCTATTCTCTCCTGTCTGTGTAGTGAGATGTTCTCACCCACAGGATGTGTTTGCCTCACCACCACTGCCAGTCCTACTTCCTGAGGTGGGGAAGCACATGGTACCTGTCACATCTTCACTTAGACAATTTCTTAGGCATCATCAGGATCATATAGGTCAGTGAAGAATTTTCCGCCAAACTGGAGGAAAAAAAAAAAAAGGAAAAAAGGAGAAATCCAATTTAATATAAACTTTTCCTAAAGTAGATTATTTTCCAAAGATCTGTTTCTGCACTGTATACTTGGCTTCCTATATTATTGTGACAAAATTTTGACCTGATATTGAGACATCACGCATTTCAGAAGCACTGTTCCAATCTCTGAAAGTGAAACTTCAGTCATGCATACTGTCTGATGCTCTAGTGCTGAAATCTGTCACTTTTTCAAAGGTGTCCTGGGGACAAACTTTTAAAAGAATTTAAAGTTGCGTGGAGTTCTTCCCATGTGAGAATAGAACTTCTAAGATGATGAAGAACATTTAGAAAATGTGCCACTTAATTATTTACAACTCTGGTGTCCATTGAAAGTCAGTTGGATATGATCACTTTTATTTTGTCCATTATCTGTTCTAAGTAGATTCATAAAGTTATTTCTATTTGTATTGGTAGCATTTAAGACACTAATCCTTTGCACACTGTTAACACTAATCAATCAAAAGTCTGAGTTTTATATGATCTGTAGGTACTGGCTATTTGCTTGGATAGTCTTAGAGTCAGTCACACAATATCTAAATTTTCTGATATTAATACTCCAGAGCAGTCTCTAAAATGAGAGCCACAGTCTAGTTATTTAAAGAGGTGGTTGCCATGTGTCTAATAGTTTATTAGCCATAAGTTCGTTAAAATTCAGTATACTCAGTGCAGTTAAAATTTATTTAATGATCAGCCAGATTTGTGCCATCTGCAGTATATTCTTTAGCACTATAATGGCATCATCTGCACTGCAAAATGTACAAATTTACCCAGTCACTCAAGCAATCTAGTATAAACTTTTATGCGTGATTGAAAAGGATACAAAAAATGCATGTGCTTTTGCAATTGTTACCCCTCAGAGAAGATATTTCTGGCACCTGAGACCTATAGCACAGTGTTTGGGCTTATACTTTGGTATTTTATGTGACATGAGAAATTATAAATCTTTCTTTTTCCGAGACAGAATTATCAAACAGCAATTTTGTTCATCATCATAACAATCCAGTACTTTTATAGACAGATCTTTCCATGAACTTTCAGGAATCTGATTTTTAATTTGCCACACATCTGGTCTTCTGTGCATGTGGATGCTTGTTTTGTTCCACAGAGCTTTTACTCCTAAAAGGCAATATTGGAGTCCAATTCCTACGAATTCAGCTTTTCTGCAGCAAGAGATTATCTGATACTGAAATACTTGTTTGCCATGAATGCTGCCTGCTAAGCAAGTGAACTGTGTCACTTAGTGATGCGTTAGACAGGCTCAAACTTTGAGTATTGCACCTTTCTCTCACAAGATTGCTGGTTGAAACCAGTGTAAATGCCAACCCACAGCAATGACCTGTGCCATGTAACTGTAACTTTTAGTGTTTGCAAGCACCACAAAATAGGTAGGAACCACATAAAGCCATGGATAAGGTCCTTATAACATAAAAAGTGACCACTAGAATGATTTACTCTTGGTCCTTCACAATGTATTCATGAAGTAGTCCAAGTGAGGATGATTTCAAAAGACAGATCTGTAAGTAAGCAGTAACCATATTCTGTGAAGCTATGGGCTATTCACTGTAGGTATGGGAAAAAATTATTCTGTCATTCTGATTAAGTTTGATTCTGAATACAGTAAATCCTTTCCCCAGTGATTAAGCTAAATAAAGTATTTCAAAAGCCACTGGGTTGTATTGCTATGGTAACTCACTGATCCCTGAAATAATAATTGTGCCTAACATTATACATAAAGATTTCATTTTCCCTCCAAAATGCCATAACTGATATACTTAATCTTTTCCTCAACATTTTCTTCATGTCAAGGAGAAAATCAGTTTTCCCTGATTTGCAGCATTAAATCTGCTGACTTGTTAAGGTAGATTATATTCTGCATGATTATGTTTGTTCAATTTTGCCTTAGAAGTAGTGATCTTTAAACTGAATGAAGTGTCAGTTTAATAATGAAAGATACAGTAGATGTCACTTCCTATGAAAAGTAATATATTTTTGAAGGGACTGAAAACAAAACTGATGTGCAAATATTGAACTGCATCCGGACACATATAACACAGATCAAGTCTGACTGTGCATGCTTTGAAAAGTCTAAAATGCAAAAAAAAAAAAGTGTTCATCTGACTTCTCTGAATTGAAATCTACATCTGATTTCAATTGCAATGTACACATTTTTCTGTAAATGTGTTTTACTGTATCTATATGGAATCCAGTTACAGGCAGGAGTTTGATTTCCTTCAAGCAGGTTTATATGATCTGTTTTAGAAAGGTGACATTACTCATATTTTCATATATCCTAGCTCTGCAGAAGACAGCTTGTGAGTTTAAAAATATTCATGGAAAAGACGTCTCATGTTTTTTGTCAAAAAGTTGTTTATGTTTTGACCCACCTTTTATGTTTTGACCCACCTTATCACATTGTATATGAGAACTATTGTCTGGTCACAGATTGAGACTGTAAAGACACTTTTTGATGCCGTTTTCATTGTATTTCTTTTTGTGCATAAATGAAAACCCACTAAAGGGTCTCATTAATATATAGCAATGCCTCTGCACTGAATTCTTATTAACAGGATCTCTTCATCAGGGACTGTAGTGATAGGACATGGGGTAATGGGTTCAGACTTAAAAAGGGGAGATTCAGGCTAGATATAAGGAAGAAATTCTTTACTGTGAGAGTAGTGAAGTGCTAGAACAGGTTGCCCAAAGAGGATATGGCTGCCCCATCTCTTGAAGTGCTCAAGGTCAGGTTGGATAGGGCCTTGAGCGACATGGTCTAGTGGAAAATGTCCCTGCCCATGGCAGGGGGTTTGGAACAAGATGATCTTAATGTTCTTTCCAATCCTAATCATTTTATGATTCTATGACTGATTATTTATTGAGATTATTGGGTGAACCCATAATTTTTAAAAGCATAAAACCTAAGTACTTCCATTCCTAGAAGAGGTAATTTGCTTCCTAGAAAAGCATACATATCTTAAGATCAACATTTTGGAATTAATGTTTATAAAATGAAACCCTGATTCATAACCCATACTGTTCTGTTATTTTTTTTATTCTACACTTAAAATACAGTAGCATAACCACATACTGAGAAATACCTAAAATTTGTGCCATATCCTATAGCTGGTTTTAGGGAAAGGACACGAGACAATTTCCCTGTCTTCAGAAATTATAGAACCCCAACAGGCTAAATAGGAATGTAAATGGGAAGAATGAAGGCAATGCATCTTGTCATGTCTGAACTAATTTCTCTGAATTTAATTTCAACTCTGGAAAGTGATCACAAGCATGAATGTGAGACAAATAGAGATGCCTGATATTTCAAAACACGTAGGAATCCAGGGTCCAATTCCTCCCTGCTCAATTTGAGTGGAAGCTGTGGATATCCAGTAATTCTTGAAATGCAAGATTTTAATACATGTTTTATAATCAACCTTGTAAAAAGAATTATATTAATTTTCATTAAATTTTAGATATATTCTTCACTGAAAAATATTTTTATCATTTTTTAGCATTTATCACTGTGTTATCCATGATTTATTTCATGTTCAGTTTATGCAGTGACTTCTGAAAGCAAGTCATATTGCTTCTAGATCAAAAAATAATCTGAACTGGAAGTACTTTTTAGATCTTGCTTGAGAAAATGACAGATAATTCTCAAAAAACTGCATATAGATCCCTAAACTATTTCTTTTTCCCACATTCATTTGATTTAACTGCTACATTCTTTAGTTATCAGTAAGACCAAGTGCATTTTGGTATGGCATGTGTGCTTAAAACTTGAAAAAAAAAATAATTTATGAACATTCATTTTAATGCCAAATCCATTCCCCTTCCATACATTTCACTTCTTCCAGAATGCCACTTTTCCCTGTGTTTAACACAATCCATCTTATAAAAGCCGAAAGTATTTGTTTCATTTGGAGGCACTACTAAGTATCTCTACATTATACTCAGTGCAAATGAATACCAGTTCTTTTAGTCTTACTGATGTGATCAAAGGCCTAACTTCAAAGACTTATTTCACCTTAAAGTCTGATTATTCCCATTCTTCTCTTGATTTCTTATGCAAAGCTTTCTCAATGACCACATGCCACCACCCCCCATAAATTCTTCTACCTTTCTTACAGTTTTGATTTGTGCCTTAGAACCTGTATATCCTAGGTTGCGAAGACATCCTGTAACAGGAAGGACTCATGGCAATCAGGGTTTTACAGTCTGTAAATAACAAGAAGCTTGGAATTTTACCTTAACTTGACAGTAAACATCAACAAATTCAAAATAGATGAAACAGCTAATACTGAGACCTCGCTTGGAGTATTTTGTGCAGTTCTGGTGTCCTCAACATAAAAAGGACATGGAACAAGTCCAGAGACGGGCCACAAGGATGATCAGGGACTGGAGCACCTCCCGTATGAAGACAGGCTGAGGAAGTTGGGGCTGTTCAGCCTGGAGAAGAGAAGGCTGCGTGGAGACCTCATAGCAGCCTTAAAATATCTGAATGGGGCCTAATCAGGATGCTTGGGAGGGACTCTTCACTAGGGACTGTAGTGATAGGACAAGGGGTAGTGGGTTCAAACTTAAACAGGGGACGTTCAGATTAGATATAAGGAAGAAGTTCTTTACTGTGAGGGTGGTGAGGCACTGGAATGGGTTGGCCAAGGAAGCTGTGAATGCTCCATCCCTGGCAGTGCTCAAGGCCAGGTTGGACAGAGATTTGGGTGACATGGTTTAGTGTGAGGTGTCCCTGCCCATGGCGGGGGGTTGGAACTAGATGATCTTAAGGCCTTTTCCAACCCTAACTATTCTATGATTCTATGATTCTATGATCTTTGCAATATATATCCTGACAATTCAGACCCTGCAATAAATTGCCTTTTGATTAACTAGAAATGCACTAACTTTTACCTACACTGCAGTAGATTATTTTTGAAATCCCTAAAAGCTTTCAGCAGAGTAATTAAGCATTTAATTTGTCCATTTAGAATGCATCTTGCTGACAATTTGCTGTCATTTTAATCTCAACCAGAAAAAAATATTTGCAAGGAGACAAGTAAACAAACGAACTGGATTGTACTGGCTGACTGGTAGGCTT
The DNA here is from genome assembly GCF_028554395.1 of Pezoporus wallicus. NCBI lineage: Eukaryota > Metazoa > Chordata > Aves > Psittaciformes > Psittacidae > Pezoporus > Pezoporus wallicus. The sequence continues at coordinate 609,689 of NW_026636323.1, read as the reverse complement.
TTCCATTCTCTTGTTTGTTTGCTTGTCTGTGTTTTTTCTTTAAACATTAATGAATAGGCATACAGTGTAGTTCACTGTCATACCATCTAATACCAGGACAACCTTGAAATATTAGTGGGTGACAGTGCAAGCACCCTTGATGCGGCTTTTGCTGCTTCTTTGGAACTACATACTACATTTTACTGCTGCCTGAATTGATTATTAACTCTTATTGATAGGTCCACTCAGCTTTTATCTCAGTGTTAATCTGATGCTTAGCTTTTCTGTATAAGCACAAACCCCTGGTAATATTGTGGGTCTTACCTCAGGCTGCATTATCAGATGATATGCTCCTTTTCTACAGAGAACTGTTTGCCTACAGCAACAGCATCACCTGCTGTTGGATGAGGAATTAACAGCCCCATTTCCTGAGGCATTTGCCTCACGCTTATTTTATTTTTCAGGGTAAATGACGTGAATTTGCAGATCAGGATTAAACTGTAAAACTGTAACTTTTTATAAAATATTGCCATATGCACATAAGTGTGCCAGTAAATATCAGTTCGTGTGTTTGGATCTCTTTATTATTTATTTATTAATAATTTTAAATTTAATCATTATTTATAAACATTAGAGGATGATTTTTAATAAAACTGTAGTATGCTCCATGATATTTTAAAATTTAACAATTTCTCTTCTCTGATCAGAATATGACTATAAAGTATACTTTCTAAGGGATCTGATTTATTTTACAACTTCTTCTTTTGATTTGCCTAAAATTTAGACGCCTGTAGCTTCCAAGGATATTCAAGGATGGTTATTTCCTTACATATCACAGAGCCAAAGTGTTGATTGGTATCTCCAACTCTCAATTACAAAACCAGTAATTTTAATTCTTCCTTTCTCCTTCACTTCTTTCCCAAATTCATATGGCTTAGAGCTGTCATTCTGCTCCATCTAGCAATGCTTTCTGTGATTTAATGCCTATATACATACACATGCTACTCATGCATTCACTGCTGCATGTCACAGGGAAAAATAATAGGAAATTATTTGCTAAACACTTTAAACATTGTTAGGCTTGTGAGTACACAGTAATGTATAGAATAAGCTTAAAAAACTATGGAAATATGAGGAGAAAAGCCATTTGCAGAAATGTGCCAAATAAATTAATTGATAGTAAGGAGCAGAGTCCTTTTTCTGAGTCCTGCAGTAAATGATCAGAGAGAAATTAATCCAGAATTAGTACTGGCTTCTTTTGAAGCATAATACAATCATGCTGAGATTTGCTTTCACTTTTGTGTATCTTGTTGGCTGGGAGATTTTTAACAAGGGAATCTAAGTTCAGAAAGAGCAACATAATGATTGGAAAAATTATGTAATGGGGAAACATTAGAAGATTCTAGTTGCATAAATTGGCAATGAAAACTCTGATGAGATTTATGAGAAGAGTCTAAAGCACTTAAGTAAATAAACCCAACAGTAGGAGAATTAATTAGCTCCTGCAGGTGTGGAACAGCTACGATTAATTAGATGACCTCAATAAAAGTGAAAATTTAGGTGGAATACTGGCAAGTGGCCCTTTGGGTCTAGTCATTAGGTTGAGAAGTAACAAAGGGAAAACGTAGTAACCCAGCTGATCACCAGAAAACATATGGTGTTGCAAAGTAACCTTATTCAACATAGCATATTTCTAAGCATCTATTCTCTGAAAAACAGACCATTCAAGAATGAATGTGAAGGACGGGATTCTTCTCATGTGATGTCAGGCTGTCTAAACATTAGGCTAGTTCAAACTAGTCATCCCATCTGCTCTGCTGTTAAAGGAGAGAGGCATTTACAGAACACAAATCATCCTTACCTAAAATCTGACTTGCCTTCTCTCCATCTGGGGTAAAAGGTGAGCTGATAGGACTAACTCTTCTATTAAGATGGCTAAATTTTGGTAGTATGAATTCTAGCTTGAAAACAATCACATGAAAAATCATCATCAGGGTCATGATGCTTCAAAAGTGAGTTAGCATACTTAGTAAAACCCTGACGTGACAGAAAATAAGCAGGTGGCTTAAGAAAATTCATTAGCATGTAAATACTGGTGATAGAGGAGGAAAAAACTAGGAGCCTTCTTGGACTATTTTATTGAAATTTCCCTAGAAGACCAACTGACTATAAACCTGTGCACTCATGTTTATCCTCTTCATAGGACTCACCATCAGATTTTCATTAGTTACTACCTTGAGGTATATTTCCATTTCTCAGTTATGGTGCTAGTTGTATATGAATTCATCTTCACTGAAATAGGTCTGGAAAGGAAGGAGATAACTGACAGTAGCAAACACTTGTCAAGCATTTACATCAGAAATCATGCAGTGAATGTTTTGGTGATAATCCATGCCCTTTAAAACATTTTTGATTTTGCCTTCAGTCAAAACAAGCTTCATTTTCTTACTTTACAAACTTTCCCTTATTATTCATATATCATAATCAATATCATATCATTACTATCATAATCATCACTATCGCTATCACTACTATTAGTATATTTACCTTATACCTCTGATTTCTGTGTATCCATGTGAACATAGAATCATAGAATAGTTAGGGTTGGAAAGGACCATAGGATCATCTAGTTCCAACCGCCCTGCCGTGGGCAAGGGCACCTTACGCTAAATCATATCACCCAAGGCCTCGTCCAACCTGGCCTTGAGCACTGCCAGGGATGGAGCATTCACAACCTCCCTGGGAAACCCATTCCAGTGCCTCACCACCCTAACAGGAAAGAATTTCCTTCTTATATCCAACCTAAACTTCCCCTGTTTAAGTTTTAACCCGTTACCCCTTGTCCTGTCACTACAGTCTCTAATGAAGAGTCCCTCCCCAGCATCCCTATAGGCCCCCTTCAGATACTGGAAGGCTGCTATGAGGTCTCCATGCAGCCTTCTCTTCTCCAGGCTGAACAGCCCCAACTTCCTCAGCCTGCCTTCATACGGGAGGTGCTCCAGTCCCCTGATCATCCTCGTGGCCCTTCTCTGGACTTGTTCCAGCAGTTCCATGTCCTTTTTATGTTGAGGACAACAGAACTGCACACAATACTCCAGGTGAGGTCTCACAAGAGCAGAGTAAAGGGGCAGGATCACCTCCTTCGACCTGCTGGTCACGCTCCTCTTGATGCAGCCCAGGATACGGTTGGCTTTCTGGGCTGTGAGCGCACACTGAAGCCGGCTCATGTTCATTTTCTCATTGACCAACACCCCTAAATCCTTCTCCACAGGTCTGTTCTGAATCTCTTCTTTGCCCAACCTGTAGCTGTGCCTGGGATTGCTCCGACCCAGGTGTAGGACCTTGCCCTTGGCATGGTTAAACTTCATGAAGTTGGCATCAGCCCACCTCACAAGTGTGTCAAGGTCCCTCTGGATGGCATTCCTTCCCTCCAGCGTATCAACCGAACCACACAGCTTGGTGTCATCAGCAAACTTGCTGAGGGCACACTCAATTCCACTGTCCATGTCAGCGACAAAGATGTTAAACAAGACCAGTCCCAACACCGATCCCTGAGGGACACCACTCGTTACTGGTCTCCAGCTGGACATTGAGCCATTGACCACAACTCTTTGTGTGCAGCCATCCAGCCAGTTCTTTATCCACTGAGTGGTCCATCCATCAAATTGATGTCTCTCCAATTTAGAGACAAGGATGTCATGTGGGACAGTGTCGAATGCTTTGCACAAGTCCAGGTAGATGACATCAACTGCTCTACCCCTGTCCGTCAGTTCTGTAGCCCCATCATAGAAGGCCACCAAATTGGTCAGGCAGGATTTCCCCTTAGTAAAGCCATGCTGGCTGTCACCAAGCACCTTGTTGATTTTCATGCGCCTTAGCATGCCATCCAGGAGAATCTGCTCCAAGATTTTGCCAGGCACAGAGGTGAGACTGACTGGTCTGTAATTCCCCGGGTCATCCATTTTCCCCTTCTTGAAAATGGGGGTTATATTTCCCTTTTTCCAGTCATCGGGAACTTCACCTGACTGCCATGATTTCTCAAATATGATGGCCAGCAGCTTAGCAACTTCATTCGCCAGCTCCTTCAGGACCCGCGGATGGATCTCATCAGGACCCATGGACTTGTGCACGTTCAGATTTTTAAGATGGTCTTGAACCAGATCCTCTCCTACAGTGGGCCCAAGGTCTTCATTCTCACAGTCCCTGCATCTGCCTTCCAAGACTTGGGTGGTGCTGTCAGAGCCTTTGCCAGTGAAGACCGAGGCAAAGAAGACATTCAGAAGCTCAGCCTTCTCCAAATCCTGTGTAGCCAAAGGATCAAGCATCAAGCCCTCTTCCCTCTAGTTGACATTTAAAACCTCTATATGTTACATGAGTTTGTGTGGAAACCAGGTTTCATCTAGTTTGAGCGTTGCTGGGTCCCTCACTACATCAGGGGAATTTCTTTCCCTTGGTAGTTGTGTTGGTAGCCAGGCTTACCATGCTCTGAATTTTATTTTTGTTTGTTTGTTTGTTTTTTATTTCTGATCTAAATCTCCAGAAGGTACAAACTCTAACTGGGTTAAGCTGGTTCTGCTTTACATCTTTATCCCCAGTGCCTCTCTGCTTATACTTTCAAGGAAACAGAAGATGTTTTAAATGTTTTTTTCATGCTTTATTTGATGGGGTTCTTAAGTAGTGCTGCAGTAAACCACCAGGTGGTAAATATTTTTTTTCTTGACTGCAGCTCCCTTACAACACTCCTGTTAGACAGATGTGCAGAGAAGCCATAAAACTCAGCTGTGAGTGGCCGAGAACTCTTTTACAACTAAACCCTTTATTTCTAAGGTTTATCACCTTGCACTTACAAACACTAGGTTTCTTAAACATGTGTTAACATCAACATCTCAGTTTTTCCTAAAGGACAATGGATTTCTTAGGTTTTCCTTCACAAAGGATTTGTGGGAAAACAGGGGGAATCAGGCCCAGTTATCAGGCATTCATAAAGAGTACCTCCTGCTTGACCAACCTGATCTCCTTCTATAATAAGGTGGCTCGTCTGGTTGATGAGGGAAAGCCTGTGGACATTGTCTATTTGGACTTCAGTAAAGCATTTGACGCTGTCTCCCACAGCATTCCCCTGGAGAAATTGATTGCTCATGGCCTGGATAGGAGGATTCTTTGCTGGGTTAAAAACTGGCTGGATGGCAGAGCCCAAAGAGTGCTGGTAAATGGTATCAAATCTAGTTTACAACCAGTCACTAGTGGTGGCCCTCAGGGCTCGGTGTTAGGGCCAGTTTTGTTTAATATCTTCACTGGTTATCTGGATGAGGGAATTGAGTGCATTTGAGCAAATCTGTGGAGAACACGAAGTTGGTTGGGAGTGTTGATCTACTGAAGGATAGGGAGGCTCTGCAGAGGGATCTGAATAGGCTGGTTCAATGGGCTGTGGCCAATGATATAAGGCTCAATAAGGCAAAGTGACAGGTCCTGCATTTGGGCCATAACAACCACATGCAATGCTCCAGGCTTGGGGAAGAGTGTCTGGAAAGCTGCTTGGTGGAAAAGGACGTGGGGGTGCTGGTTGATGGCTGAACATGAGCCAGCTTGTGCCCAGGCAGCCAAGAAGGCCAGCTGCATCCTGGCCTGTATCAGAAACAGCACAGCCAGCAGGGCCAGGGAAGTGATCATCCCCTGTACTCAGCACTGGTGAAGCCACACCTCGAATCCTGTGTTCAGTTCTGGGTCCCCCATTACAAGAAAGACACTGAGGTGCTGGAGCGGGTCCAGAAAAGGGCAACAAAGCTGGTGAAGGGTCTGGAGAATAAGTCCTGGGAGGAATGCCTGAGGGAACTGGGGTTGTTTAGTCTGGAGAAGAGAAGGCTCAGGAGGGATCTTATCACTCTCTACAAATACCTGAAAAGAGGTGGTAGTGAGGTGAGCGTTGGTCTCTTCTCCCAAGTGATAGGACGAGAGGTAACAGCCTCAAGCTGCACCAGGGGAGGTTTAGACTGGATATTAGGAAATATTTCTTCACAGCAAGGGTGATCAGGCCCTGAAACAGGCTGCCCAGGAAAGTGGTAGAGTCATCATCCTTGGAAGTGTTCAAAAACTGTGTATATGAAGCCCTCAGTGACATGGTTTAGTGGTGGCCATGGCAGTCCTAGGGTAATGGTTGGACTTGATGTTTTTAAGGGTTTTTTCCAACCTATTTGATTCTATAATTCTATGATTCTAGTACATGTCAGTGGCATTCTTCAAACCAAACTAGCTCTTAAGAAGAGACACTGAAACTTACTCCAGATGTAAATTGCTTATCTAAGTGAAGTTGATGTCAAAAATCCCAATTTTGTTGAATCATGTTTTCCAAAGGAAACTTAAGGATTCAAGCAACAACTACAGGATAGAGGAAGCGTCTCTTTTGATGTTTAGAATTTTTTTCTCATTTAGACTTGCTGCTTAACACACACATACAAAATAAAAAGTAAACACATAAAGTAGTTATAAAATACAGTACAATATGTATAACATGTGACATACATAGTTAGTGATCTAAAACATCTATAGGTTTTAACTGGAAAGAGAATATTTGAAAAGCTCTTAATTTCCTTCATTTTTATTTGCTAAATTTCTGCACATCTTCAGTAGAATTAGGCACAATAGATAGATGGTTGTGCTACTTCAATTTGATGTAAAGGCACTTATTCAAACCCCCAAATATTTGAATGCAAGGATTTTTGCATCATATATTTAAATGAATATTCTTTAGGAATAATAAAACAAATTGCTTTATTATACAAAAAATTCTTAATGTAAACACTTACTGCAGCTTTGAGTAAACGGCTTTTACAGAGTTTTCTCCACTAGGGGTCTCTAGAGAAATACAAGAAAATTCAGCATAGCTGGTACCTTAGACTTCTCTTCTTTGCACTATTTACATTTAGTGGAAGATGACGATCAACACTTATTCTATATTTGTTTCATTTCTTTACATATGTTTCTTCTGCTGTGGATAATAAAACGTCCTATTTCTACAATAATAATTCACACCCATGAGGTGATTTAATGTATTTTGTAATTAGAGGTTCAACATTTATAATTAGAATTTCAACATCGCATCCTTTAGGAAGAATGGCATTGAACAAAGTATTTAGCCAAAGGAAGAAAAAAACTAACGTACCTACTTGCTGGGGTAGCCACCATTTCTAAATGAAGAACAATTTAAAATAAAAAAAGTAGCAGTGAACACAAGTGAAGAAAGCATTGATTAATCTGGACAGTACTTTAGTTGGAAAATTATAAAATTATTTATCTGGTGTCCTGTTCAGCATGCTATTATATCACAGGCAAAACAGAACTTGTCTTCATTATTTGTTCCTATATCCAGGCTAAACATAAGCTTAAATGAGGAATAGGTTCCATGTAGTTGGATTGTGTTATCTTCTTGATATTCTTCTTTAACATGATGATATCACCAGGGTATCTGTCAGGTTTAATATTGATTATCCTTTAATTTGGCTAATTAATAGGACTTTATATTTGCATATTTCTTCATTACCGGTTTTTGTGCTGCCCTATTACCTCTATCACCATGTTTGGTATTACGTTTGACATTTAACATAGAATCATAGAATCATAGAATCATAGAATCGTTAGGGTTGGAAAGGACCATAAGATGATCAAGTTCCAACCCACCTACCATGGGCAGGGACACCTCCTACTAAACCATGCCACCCAAGGCTCTGTAGAAACTGGCCTTGAACACTGACAGGGATGGAGCATTCACAACCTCCCTGGGCAACCCATTCCAGTGCCTCACCACCCTAACAGGAAAGAATTTCTTCCTTATAGCCAATCTAAACTTCCCCTGTTTAAGTTTTAACCTGTTACCCCTTGTCCTGTCACTACAGTCCCTAACGAAGAGTCTCTCCCCAGCATCCCTGTAGCTCCCCTTCAGATACTGGAAGGCTGCTATGAGGTCTCCACTCAGCCTTCTCTTCTTCAGGCTGAACAGCCCCAACTTTCTCAGCCTGTCTTCATACGGGAGGTGCTCCAGTCCCCTGATCATCCTCGTGGCCCTTCTCTGGACTTGTTCCAACAGTTCCATGTCCTTTTTATGTTGAGGACACAATACTCCAGGTGAGGTCTCACAAGAGCAGAGTAAAGGGGCAGGATCACCTCCTTCAACCTGCTGGTCACACTCCTCTTGATGCAGCCCAGGATATGGTTGGCTTTCTGGGCTGTGAGCGCACACTGAAGCCGGCTCATGTTCAGTTCCTCATTGACCAACACCCCCAAGTCCTTCTCTGCAGGGCTGCTCTGAATCTCTTCTCTGCCCAACCTGTAGCTGTGCCTGGGATTGCTCTGACCCAGGTGTAGGACCTTGCCCTTGGCATGGTTAAACTTCATGAAGTTGGCATCAGCCCACCTCACAAGTGTGTCAAGGTCCCTCTGGATGGTATTCCTTCCCACCAGCGTATCAACCGAACCACACAGCTTGGTGTCATCAGCAAACTTGCTGAGGGCACACTCAATCCCACTGTCCATGTCAGCGACGAAGATGTTGAACAAGATTGGTCCCAACTCCGATCCCTGAGGGACCCCACTCGTTACTGGTCTCCATCTTGACACTGAGCCGTTGACAACAACTCTTTGTGTGCGGCCATCCAGTCAATTCTTTATCCACTGAGTGGTCCATCCATCAAATTTATGTCTCTAATCCAATCCAGATTGTTTCACTACTGAAGTGGAAAGGGGAGTTTCATAATATTAATGCGTAGAATTTGGAAGCTGAAAGGTCTTAGGATCACTATACCTTCCCTTTATGTCCAATTCCTACCATAATTAAAAACCAGTGGAAACAGAGAAGAGTAAGGTATTATTAATAAGAACTACCAGTTCAAGAATTATAGCCTACTGTTCACAGGAAACAAATGGGGTTTGCTGTGATTTGAGGTTGGATCACTAATTAGAAAGCTGAAAAAGTATGGAAATAAGAATGCTTGCCCTGCTCAGATTGCTCCTTCTTTACCTTGTGGATAGCTCTATAAGCAACAGGAGCTCAGTGCATGTAGCAGCAGTAGTTTCTACTTATTTTTTGATCCTACGTAGTAAGTGTGGAACATGAACTAAGTGTAGCAAATGAGCTATGCTGATTGTTGAGCAACTCAGGAGGGAGGCACTCCTGAGAATACCGGTTTCTGCATTCTGGGACAGTTCTGGGACTTTCTGAAGTTTGTCAAGTTGCTTTAACAGGGTATCTTCTGATTTTTTTTCATCTGTAGACTCAGAACAGCAAACAGTAATCAACTGAGGCAAATTAACATCTTGAAATGTCATAACTACACATTTAAAAGGTGATAATTCTCACTTTAGTTTTTGCTGCAAAGACCAGAAAGAGATAAAAAGCTCTGAGAGGAATAGAAGGAATGCAGCACTGACATTTCCCCCAAAATTGTCATATCGCAGAGTTGACCCATCACCTCCATCGGCTGATCTAGCAGTGAGGGTTTTCAGGCTTGGAGTTTTATTTAGCTCACATGCAATGAGTCTAGAGATGCTGATACTTGAGCTATTTTGAGTCTTTTGCAGATAGGGTGTGCATAGGTCATAGTAGAAAAGAAGTACACCTAGCATTTAACCACGTCTCTGCTCTTAACCTTAGAAACCATGAAGTGCCATGGTTATTTAAGGTATGACCTTAATCATAAAATGGCCATATACCTATGCCTAGTTACAACCTTTACCTATGATGAGATGTAGCAAAGTCCACTGCTTTTTACCCCATTACAGTCTGTTCTATATGGAGGTGATGGTCCCAAGTGTTTCAGTCCAATACTTCATTAATGTCTAGTTATACACCTCTGGTTCCAGTTAGTCACTCTGGTTTGGAGGAATAAACTACAGCAAACTACTGCCATTAGGACTCACCTCAATTTAAAAAGATCTGGTATCATCTATATACTATACCTGGAAAGTTTATTCACATGCAAACACTTCCATATAAATGCCAGAATCTTTTCCTTTACATAAAAATTACAAAGTCCTGGATTGCAGTCCGAGCACCAGCTGCTCCTATACACTTATGACTGCTAGTTCACTGGGGGCTCATGCCCCATTCATGCCAGTCACTTCACCCTTCCGCCTCTGTTCTCTCATTTACATCTTGGACTTATATTTTCCATTTACTTCATAAGAGGCTCTCAAAGACTAATTAATAAGTATAGAATGGTACGTAATCAAATTTTCAGATACTCAGTGATTTTTCTATGATTATATGAAGCTCTGAACAAAAGTGTTATGTAATAACAACTGTTATTAGAACTAAAATGAATCTGTAAGCTAATGCTGAATTTGATTACGTAACTACTTCATAATCAGAATGTGCCCTAATACAGCCTTTTTCCTCAAGACAAAAATACTATTCCAGTTTATTAACAGCAGCATTGTTTGGAACTTTCACCAACTTCACTAGTTAAACAGCTCATAGATGAGAGCTGTGAGGATATAGAAAGCAAAGCAGCGCAGTTCCTATGGTAAGAGACAACCTCTTCCTCTGGGTTTGAACAAAACCACACGTGATGATCACGACCTCTGAATGCTTCAGTGTTATAAATACAAAACCATAAGTCAAAGTCTAAACTCAAACTTTCTCTGCTGTTGTGTCAGCAGAATAAAATGCTAAGCCATCTGTAATAAGGAAGAAATTAGTCAACTAGGGATTAAAAAAATGTTTTATATAGTTAATGTATGGTACTAATTGAGGTTACTGAATCTGGCAGCAAAAGCTGCTGTTCTAAGGAGGGTGGTATGAAGTTTCAGGTTATCCTGTGGATCCCTCCCACCACCTTCCAACATGTATATAAGTTGTCAGCTCTCCAGATCCTTTGCCAGTTCTCTCTTTCAGACTTGCCAGAAGCAACAGAGGACTAGAGATGAAGATCTTTTTCTTATTCACCTTTTCCACTCTTTTGTTGTCTGCTTTTGAACAAGCAGCTGCTTCTGCTCACTATGACAAGATTTTAACTCATAGTCGAATAAGGGCACGCGACCAAGGGTAAGTAACTGGGTTTTATTTTGATTTTAAAAAGGAGCTTGTTAACATTTATCCTCCCCTTCCTTCTCATATTGTATTAAATGTAATTTTTCACTATAAATTTTTACTATCAATCAAATAGAACTTAGTTAATTTTTACAGGAATTGTTCTTCAATAAAAAGCTTTCTGGGGAGTTTCAAAAGGAGACAGAATATTGTCAGACTTCATAAAATATGGAAAAATCTAAAATCAACACTTCTTAATGAATAAAATACATGCATTTTAGAATCACGGAAATTAATTACAGTTCACAATTAACATAATGGGATGCCAGATATGTTTAATATACATTTTCAAAAGTTTGAATAGAGTTGGCACCTATCCCACAGTATTTGCTCTCTTTATTCCATTCTAATGGAAACCATGAATTTTATTTCGTTGCTTTCTAACATGAGAATATATACTGGGAGTCCTTTGTAAAACTTCTGTTTCTGCTAGAGCAATGAAGCAAGCTGCTCCGCAGGGTGTGCAAAGGACAATGTTCCCAAGTTAGACTGCTCAGAAACATGGAAATAATTTTAACAGCTGGTGTCAGGGAGACACATGTGTCTAAAGATATTTTCTTGCAATCTTCTTAAGTAAAAAGCATTCTGTGAATAAGAATTTTTTGCCGTCCTATCTTTCTTTGTTACATTTCCTCAGCCTGCTAAACTCACACTGAGCTTTTTAAATTAAAAAAAAAATCACTGACTTCCCACTGATGTAAAATATACGTTCTAACTTTTGAGCTGACTTTTTTCTATTAGTGGCAAAATGCCTCTGCTCCATGGAATTCACCCTTAAGAAATTCCTTTTCTGTACACTACAATGCTAAGGAACAAGTATTCCTCATTTGAAAACTGTGACTCCTTTTATTTACTTTCCAATTTACCCTTTGGTCCCCAGTAATTCCCAGAATGTTTACTTAGGTGCCTGCAGTACTCCAAATGGTTGGTAATCAAAATAGCTGATTGATTTACAGAAGACAGGGTTTCCATCTAGATAAAGAACAAGGCACCTTTCTTCCCCATCTCCCCATGACCTTCAGCTGCACAGATGTGTACAAGACAAAACTTTAATGAAAAGACCTTGATGGTATTCACAACTCCATCCCCTGTGGCTGGTAATTAATTCACTTTGCAGGGGAAAGGGAGTAATGTAAGGCACATTGAGACTTTAGTAGGCACAGCTGGTGATCACTACCCGTCAGAAACAGAGGGTCAAACCAAAATGGAGGGGAATATTCTGTCCCTGCTGGGAGGGTGGGCTTGCCAAAGAAACCCAGCTGGGCAGTCTCAGGAGCTTGCACTGTATTTGCTTGAAAACACACTTGCCCTGGGAACTTAATGTTAATTTCTTACTCTTGCTCAACAGAAAGAGTATTTGAGGCATTTTACATTGAACTTTCCCAAGGATGTACAGAAACTTCTTTTTAAAATGTTTCTCACTCCCACCCATAGCCCCAATGTCTGTGCCCTTCAGCAAGTTATGGGAACAAAAAAGAAATACTTCAGCACTTGCAGAAACTGGTACCAGGGAGCCATCTGTGGAAAAAAAGCGTAAGTATGCTGTGTTTCAAAACTATTCCCCATTCACTGAAATAGTATCATGTATGATAAGGAAGCTCTCATATTCTCAGAGACAAACTGCTTCATACAGACACAGTAAGAATTCATTTCATAATTTTACTGGGTTAAAGCTTCTCTTTAGCTGCTTTTAAAACCACCTGGATAACTGATCTAATAGTTATTGCCAAAATATCGCAAAACGAGTGGAAATTCTGGAAATGACAGCATAATATATAGTCTTTTTTAAGTTTAAGAGGCTTCAGAGAATTAGGCTCAGCTAGTAACTCTGAGTTAAGTATTCATAGCTCTGAGATACGCAAAGAGATACTCAGTATTCATAGCTCTGAGATACGCAAAGAGATACACAGTTAAGTGACTTACCCAAAACCACAGAGAGACCTAATAGGCCAGTTGTGACAAGACCTTGGCACTACCTAGCAGAGCAGTGTGCTCAGACCACCTCTCTCTACAAAGAAAAAAAAAAAACAAAGTATGGTTGTGGATACAGATTAAATCTGTGTGAGTCTGATATTTTTTTGGAATCTGTATGTGTATTTCAATTATCATGCCTTCTCAGAATGCAAGTCATTGCCTTCCCTGTGACAAAATGTCAAAGTCACTACTACTTTGTCAAGCATAGGGCAGCTTCAGAGTGTGAACACACACAAACCCCCCAGTCCTGAACTTGGTCTGCCTCACTTGTCTTGCTTAGAATTTAAGTAATTTAACAGAAGCTGACATTGTTTATCCAATACACTGAACAAATGTTTTTCTTGTGTTCCACGTTTTCTGTTGATGTTATGCAATTACTTGGATATATTTCTCAGCAGTTCTCACAGGAAGAAATTTTTATTTTTCCGTTATTCTCTTACAGGGTCCAAATAGGTCTGGGGTAAAATTTTCAGAAAGGCTTAAGTGAACAGGGGGTCAAGGCTTTAATTGCAACTCTCTTAGAGTATTAGGAGTCTCTTAGTGAAAGCCTGTAAAACTCTTTCAAATTCCCAAGTAAAATTTAAGCACACAATTTGAATAGCAAATGAGAGATTGTGTGCCTTAAGAGATAGAGATAAGTTATATTGATACGTGGTGCAAATTGTATGTATGAAGAACTTCGCTTCATTTAAAGTAAGATTTATATTTAAAACTTTCTGAACGAATATCAGCCACTGTTTTAGATGATAAGGTAATGAGGACTAGAGATTTTGGTTTTTTGCCAAAGGCTTCCTTGAGAGTGGTTAGCATGGAAGAGAAATACCAAAAGTGTCAGCAACATAAGCCAGTCAAGGATGAGTCCCTTTGTAAACAAGCTCTTAAATTGTCTTGAGAATGATTTTGGATCAACAGAAAGGAGAGCATGATCAAGAAGTAACTGATAATTTGCAATTAGATAGTCATATTTTTGTTCTCCTGATTGTCAGTCATGAGTAAATAGGATCCACATTTTTGACTCCATTCTTCAAGTTTTTAAAAGTGTTTTTAAAATATAGAAAAAAATAATTATAAATTTGGGGGGATGGAGGGAATAGATACGTTTGGATTTAAACAACTACACGTAGCTCACATTGAATCCAAGTGAGCTTCTACAAACAGAAAGTTTTTTGAATAAGCAGTGCAACCACAAGACTTTTAAAACTTATATAAAATTCATTGAGTAGTTCTTTACAGAAAGTCAAAGAATTCTATGGTGACAAAGAATTAGATCCAGACACAATCTGGGCTTGTGCTAGGGGATGGGGTGGAACAAAAAATTATGTGGAGTGTGCATGCATCGCTGGCAGTGCTGATACTGCTGCAGTCTCTCATGCTCTCCAGTGCATTTACATATGTGGCACTCTCATTTAAAAAAAAAAAAAAATTATAATAATTTTCCTTTTTTTTTTTTTTTTTTTTTTTTCAAAGCCAGTTTTATGGTTTGATTCTTTTTTGTTTTTGGCTGGTTCAGCTATGATGGCTGAAAAACAATTATATTCATAGTTCTTCTTGAGCATGATCCCTATACTTAATAATGTAAAATTGGTTAAGACTCCCAAATGATTATTTATATGAGAAAAATGCCTCCAGTATTGATTTTTTTCACTGTAATCTGTAAAATCAGATTAAATTAAATTAAAATCCAAATTAAATCATTGCAAACTGTAAAATCAGACAGGTAAATCAGATAATAGGCAAGGACCACAAATGGGCTTGAATTGTGGTTTCTGTTGGATATCAGAGGCTTTGCATTTTTTGAATTTCCTAAAAGATGCTACAGGTCATAACCCAGTGTTGGAAAGGATCCTTTCCAGTTTGGAAAGGGAAGGATCCAAATGAGATAAAGGAAAGGATCCAAATGAGGGAAAATGCAGTAGGAAGTTTTCTTCCATTTCCTTTCTGAGAAAGAGTTTTCAGTGTTCTGACAGCATACCACAAGTTAATGGAACTGAACTGTACTTCCAGTACAGTGAGACACTGATTCCGATACACAGTGTTGCTTTTCAAACACTGCCATGGCTTTGAAGTTTTAACTCTAAAGTAAGTCTGGACATGAAAATGATATCATGGCACCACCAAAGCCAAGGAAAAGACCTGGCATTCATGATCCAAGCTGTCGCGCTAAGCTTTTTGCTATTGTAAACTTTATTGATTACTAATTACTTACTTAAAGAGGTGAAAGACAGTAACCTCAGTAAGTTACAGTTCATGTGGAGCAAATCATAATGAACTTCCTACACAGACAAGCAATCTTATCATTCTAAATACCCAGAAGTTTTTTTGGTACATAGTTGAATGTCTAGAATTCTAACTAGTCTCTCCCATTTTGATTTTGGCCTTGATTTTACAAGCAAATACAGACAGATTAAAACTACTTTTTCATAAAAATTGCAGATTTTTTTGATGGTAATAATAATCAGTTTCCAGTCAAAATAGACTCTGTGGGTTCCTTTGCCCACCTCTACATGCAGTTTCTTCAGGACCCACAGGTTTATAGCATTTATCAAAATCTTTCCTCTCCTCCAAGTGGCATTATAATACTGACTTCTGTTTTCCTTCAAAGGACATGCTGCAAGTCATCCAAAATACTCCACCTTTTGAGTGAGCTCTGCCATATCACTGACATCTTTGGCTCTACATATTATTCCATATTATTCCAATGCAGACGCATTGGGAAGAAGGGTATTTAGTGAAAATGACAGACTGGAACTTGGATAGTCTCACAGTCAATATCAGAAACAACCTGTTCCTGTGGTTTTATTCCTAGATAGATGTCAAGACTTCACATGAGAGAAAATGTGGTCTCAGCACAAATCTGACAAGAAATTTATTACTTTGCTGAGCTCCAGAAGTAAACAGAGTTATGAAGTGATAGATACCTTCATGTGTCAGGGAAAATTGATGCAATAGGCAATTTGAACTCATAGAACTAAAACCAGGTGTGACTTTGTTTTCTTCATTGACTAGCATTTAGAGGAATGTAAACTGTAAATAATATTACAGAACTTATGTAAGGACCTAAGCAAGAATCCTGCTATGGCCTACCAGAGGAAGACTGAGTGGTGGGACTGGGTAGATTTGGGCATGAAGAGTCTACACAAAACTACACTTGTGCAAGCATGCACAGAGCAAGGCTAGAGGGAGAAAACTGTGTGTATGACAGTAACACAAGAGGGATGGGGACCTGGTGGAGTGAGTCCAAAGGAGGGCCTTGAAGATAATCAGAACTGGAGCACTTTTCTATGAAGACAGGCTGAGAGAGTTGGGCTTGTTCAACCTGGAGAAGGAAAGGCTCAGGGAAGACCTTAAGGTAGCTTCAAATATTTAAAGGGAGCATTCAAGAATTCTGGAGTAGGACTTTTTACAAGGATGTGTAGTGGCAAGACAAAGAGGAATGGCTTTAAGCTGACAGAGGGGATATTTAAGTTAGACATGAGGAAAAAATTCTTTACTATGAGGGTGGTGAGACACTGACACAGGTTGTCCAGAGAAATTGTGGATGTTCTATCCCTGGAAGTGTTTAAGGCCACAGAGGATGGGGCTTTGAGCAACCTGGCCTAGTGGAGGATGTCTCTGCTTACGGAAGGGTGTTGGAAGATGATCTTTAAGGTCCCCTTCAACCCTAACTATTCTATGAGTCTATGATTCTAGTTCAGTTGTAGAACTCTTGAGGGTTTTTTTTGTGACTGTAATAGAGCATCTGTTATAACTTAGTCTTCGCTGTCAATGGAAGTTTTATACTCTCTGCATCCAAAACAGAAATGCAGACATGACTAAAGAGGTTACTATAATAAGAATGCTAATGCAGCATGCAATGGCTCTTTTCATGTTAATTTCTACATGTTACAAAGTCCTTCTTAACTTGCATATGTGATCTATAAAATGTTAATTTAAAAATGCTTTTATTATTTATGCTTCCTATCCAGTGCTGTAGATTAGATCCAGTTGGGATGCTAAACTATGAGTCTATTGGGCCAAAATTCTTTCCACTGTTTCTCTGCAGTATTTTTTCTCCATGCCAGCAAGGAGTAGAAAAGGATGAGTCACAGAGCTGATCTGAATAAACTAAAAACTGTCTCTGATAGCCAAGAATAACAAGGACTTAAGATAGTGTTGCTCTCCCCCTTTTTCCTTTGGAATTCTCTCCTTTGGATGAGATCAGAACAAATTTGTATTGAAAAAAAAAAAAAAAACAACAAAAAAACAACCAAGCCCGCCACCCAAAAAAAAAACCCCAAAACCTCCAAAGCCTCAAGAATGTTTCATTGTTTGATATCTGAGAAGCTGCTTTCTTCACTCGGGCACCATCTTATATTGAACTAGTAGGGAGATAGAAATGAGTATAACTTATGGTGTGTGATCATACTTCCCCTGAGTACTGTGGTGCTGAGAAACTGCCTCTTGTACTGAGTTTTATCTGATTTTAACCTCATTATGATATTCTCCATGCAAAACTTTTTTCTCATTACATCTTCCTCATTACAATTTGAGCACAGCTGTTGTATGGCATTCTAATTGTAGTTAACTGTAAGAGAACAGCAGTACTGTAAGTAGAAGCTTACAGTAACCTTTAATGACTGATGAAATCCTGGGCTGTACATAACAAGTTACAGGGTAAAAAAGGCACTGATGTTGTAATGCATGGCTGAAAAAAACATTCTTTCTCAACTATGTTCTTAAGCCAATTTTCTGCCTTTCATTAATTTTGTCATTGTTGGGTATGGTAAGAAGACTAAACTTGCCATGTCTTATTCTATGCTGATAACTCAGTTTCCTCTTTCCTTTTTCAAAAGCTAATTATATCTGCAAAATGCAATCTTTCATAATTGCTCATGGGGTGATGGGGAGAGATTTTCTGCTCCATGGAAGGAAAAATTATTTTATCATGACAAAGCAGTTCACACAGTTGGGAGAACATTATGACTCCTACTCTACTACACAGTTTTCTTTAATCATTTTGGGGGGTTTTACTAGCTTCTGGCAGGGATGCAACAGAAAGGAAGAATATAAAGTTAATTTCCTTATTAGTCAGAAAATCCGTAGCCTAAATTGTATCCTATTCTTGCATTCCCAAGAATAAAATAAAGAAAACTATGTATTAAAAAGAACTATACAAGTAGTTTAAATATATGGCTTCTCAGTTGAAAAGATGCACATGGAAAAATAAAGACTGTTTTTAAAAACAATTCTTTAATCTTTGCCAGATCTTTCACATTGCTGTCAGTTTCAGAATTATACACCTCACTTTTAAAATCATGCTTTGTAATGTTATTGGTCTGGAATTTTTTAATCTCTTCAAGGAGTTTGGATGTTGAAGGTCTTGAGATCAACTTTTCATTTGAATAAGTTGTTCATTTTAATGTACTTGTGGTTAATGTTTTGTCAGCTTTAGTTTATGAAAAATGAGAGAATTGTACTCAGCTGCTACCAAAGTGCCTACAAATGTAAAGGTGGAATGTGATGGTAAAAGCTCAGCAAAATTTTCCTGGAATTAGTGTTCAGGACTCTATCACTGTCAACATCAGCCAGGCCTACAAAAATATACATACTATGCAAAACTGTGATGCTAATTTTTCTTTGTCCCTTACAGTGTACCATAATTGGAAAAGTAATATTCGGAGTCTATTGTCTTGAAATTTGTTTTAAACCTTTCATAAGATTGTATAATTTGTCAGCATTTCCTCTCTCAAGGAGCCAGAGTCAGGACTGTGATAATTTGTGTGAATTTGCACTTTTGTGTAAGAAAAGAGAAATTGTCAAACAGATGTATAGTAGTAGACCTTTTATTTCTGTCAGATTTATGAAGAAGACTCCTATCTTATAGGAGCATGAATGGTAAATTGTGTGTTACAGTATAGAATTATCATTTAGCCCTAGTTTGCTCATATGTGTAGCATACACATATTCAAGAATAAGAATATTTTATTTACATCATTATATATCAGTTCCTGATCTGAGGAATTGCTAAATTCTGTGTATGC
This sequence comes from Pezoporus wallicus, assembly GCF_028554395.1. Lineage (NCBI taxonomy): Eukaryota > Metazoa > Chordata > Aves > Psittaciformes > Psittacidae > Pezoporus > Pezoporus wallicus. The sequence goes on along the minus strand of NW_026636323.1, from coordinate 590,636 downwards.
TGTGATGGCATCCTCCTTTAACTCTGTTTTTGATTTCTTGTTGTCTGGTTTTCATCCTCACTACATTTACCAGTGAGCTTTCCCTTGTGTTCATCCATCCAGTCTTTAGTGACTTCCTTCTCTGTAACCTGCTTTATGTCTGTTCTTAATTAGTTCTCTCCCTCATTCCTAAGCTTCTTCAGTCTTCCTTGAAAAACTGAGGCTCTCTCATCCCACTTTCTATCACCATACACTACACAGGACTTTCTTCTAAATACCTGTTAGGTTCTATGGCCAGTATGTACATGATCTCATGTAGATTTGTCATTTTAATTTCTGTTCTGTTCATTTGTTTTCCTTTTCCTTTACAACCCTGATGCCACCAGTTTCTATCAATGTCTTCACTTTATTTTTCCCCTTTTTCAATCCCATCTAATCTTTTCAAAACAGTTAAATATTTTCTTCAACTGCTCTTCTAGTTGCTTCATCTTTTAATAACTCTATGCAAGTTGCACATCCCCTTCTAATTTCCTTCCTAGCACTTAATGATGGAAGTCATTCTGTAAATTCTAAAGCCTTGCATTTACTAAAATACAACCAATCTGTAGTCTATAAAGAAAAGGTTAAATGATAAAAAGGAGTGAAGAAGTGGAGACTGTGTACTTAGCAATGAAAAATTAATTAAAAATTAGACTTAGCTAAAATTAGTATTCATTTATCCTATACATTTTTTGATTGTGCTTTGTTTGTATGCCACAGGACTGTCTTATATGAGTGCTGTCCTGGCTATATGAAGATGGATGGTACAAGAGGATGTCCTGCAGGTGCAAGCTTGTTTTCATATGGATGAGTCAGTATGAGAAGCATCACAGCACAGGAGACTTTCAAAGATGGTCATCTTGAGAAATTATTACCTCTTTTTAAGAATTACTGCCTGAGAATACACAGCTTCATTTGCATACAGCCCACACAGTTAGAAATCAGCCAGCACTGAATTTGGACATTCAGTTTAAGTTGAATTTCTCAGCTGCTTGCAGTTGAGAAGAATGATAGTTCCCAAAGCTGTGAAAGAACTTTTATTCCTATTTCCACCACACCCCAGAGTAACCTAAAAGCATACCAGTAAGGTCAGAAACCAAGGACATGAGGTGTGGCATATCTAACTTCTGTTTATTCCTTTTTCCCTAGAAGACTTGAATCTTATTTACTAGAAGAGTGTTATAGGCTTTAAATAAACTAAGGACTGAAAATTAAGACTTAATTAATTATATTCTTGATTTTCTTTATTTCTGCTACTATGTTTTGCATAAATAAAATTAATCAAAGCAAGGAAGAGTAATCTGTGACGAAATTTACGTCATAACTTCAGATCCTTTTATCTGAACTATGCCCTTTACATTCAGTAATAGATTTAGGCATACCTAAGGCAGAGTTTGTTTAGATGAATTCATTTTGCTTTAGGTATTGACATTAGAATGAGGTCAGTCATACTCTAGAATTGCCTGTTACTCTTCATGACCTTAAAAAGAGCCAAGAACAGCTAGCTCACATACAGATGTCTTGCTTCTCGACGCCTAGAAGTAGGAAAGCTGAATTCAGGTCTCATGTAGCATTGTTTTAACTGTGAGCCTATGGACATCCTTACTCTCTGGATAAGAGTTTATGCATAAACCACACACTGGAAAAGCAAGAGGCCTCACAAGAGCAATTCTGCTCCACCATGACCAAATGAGACCCACTCCATCAAAATTTTTGTGATTATATATGGAATTTTCTCTTGTTCTTAATGGATAGACACCCATTTCAGCTTGTGTTGGCTCAAAACAAAACAGCTCTTCTAAAGAAAACATTACAATATTCAGTTTTGTTTGATCTAATTTTTCATTAAGCAAACTGAAAAAATAAATAACAAGCAGATGTGTTTGGATGGTTTTTGAGTGTTTTGACGATAGAATTTTAATCCAAGCACAATGTTTTAATATTGGTTTAAACAGTTTCAGAAAGGCAGTACTACTGTCCAACTAAAAGAAACAGAATACATTTGATTGTGAGAAAACAGATGACTGAAGAGTTTATAGTATTTTTATGTTTATTTCAGTTGCTCCTATTGATCACGTATATGGCACACTTGGTATTGTGGGAGCTACTTCCACACAGCAGTATTCTGACATATCAAAGCTGAGAGAAGAGATTGAAGGACGAGGATCATTCACTTTCTTTGCACCAAGCAATGAAGCCTGGGAGCAATTAAATTCAGTAAGTGTGTGTATGCTCATGCACACTTATATGTGTTAAACTGTATTTCTCTTTCAGCTAATGTTGTTTTAGCTGCAACAGGTAGTCTATGAAAAGATAGATCAGAAAAAATATTGATATTTTAGATATAAAAGGACGTTGGAAAAGTTATAATAAAATTATTTTCATGTTTAACATACATTGCTGAATCTAGAGAGTCTGAATTTGTTTTCACTAGTACTAAGCAACTGTGTTTCTTCATTAAATGCTTCCATGAAAAATATGAATATTATTAGTGCTATTAGCACAGTTTGGGGTAAATTCACAGGAATTCCAGCAACTGCACGATGTAGAGTGCAACTGTACTTTGTCAGTGATTCAGTGTCCTTTTAGTAATGTGTTTAGGTAAATAAATAGTGAATCAAAGCTCAATGACCTGTCTGTGTTGAGAACTCCTGTCTTCCATTTCTGAGCAAATCAGACTAAAGTATCATTTAAGTAGAGTCAGATTGACTGGTATCAAAGTTGTGTCTTCCAATAGGAAATATCCATTGCAGTATATATTGCAAGCATATGTTAAAGCAACTATATGTACATCTTTCTGACTAGAAGAATGTTTTGATTCCTCTAAGTAATGAAATTCCTTTGTTCTTCAGGAAATTCACAGGAATTTGGTTGACAACGTAAATATTGAACTGTATAATGCTCTCCACCACCACATGGTAAACAAGCGTATGTTGACAAAAGATCTTAAGAATGGCATGACTCTGGTGTCTATGTATAATGACCAGAAATTGCTTATTAACCATTACCCTAATGGGGTAAGTCTGCTCTTTTTTTTTCTTTTTTTGTTTTTTTATACAAAAATTATTCAGTTATAGCCATTACTTTTTCCTTTATTTCCTTCTATAGCTAAGAAAACTGGTTATAGAAAGTTTAACATCTAGCAAATCAGTTGTCACTGACAAAAATAAATAAATTTTCTCTTGAAAAAATTTTGTCTGCTACATAGACTAATCACTAAGAAAGAATGCGTGTTCTTGCTGTTTAGAAATCAAAGTTCAAATGAAAATAAACTTTATTCCTAAAAGATAAAGCCTTTTGTGTGCAAAATATGTGATCATAATAAACTGGGGAGAAAATCTAGTATTAATCTTCATGTGTTTACAAAATAATTTTTACATCAGATCTTTGAATTGGAGTGCATGGTAGAAGTATTTAAGATCATAGGGGACATACTTCCTGTATTTGGCTAGAAACAAAATAACTTATAAATGCTAGAAATCTCGCAGTTAATTCACTCATCTTTGTTGCCTTAAAGGCATTGAAATTTATATGTTTGACTACAGCTTACATTAGTAAAAAATCCTCATACAATCACTGTATTAGCCATACACCAAAACCAAAAGTGAATAACTGCATTAAGAAATTAAACATAAATATGAAATAAATGTTGCCTGAATAAATCTACTGCTAGCTTCCCAGAAGCTTAGCGTTTGAAATCTTATACATTTTTACTTAAAATTTAAAATGAAAACTGTTAGAAGAGTGAATTTGGAAAGTACAGTCCATACATTGCCCGTCTTAAGAATCAGATTGCAAGTATACAAGTATATGATCAAACAAATGTTTAATGTTCTGCTTGATTGTCCAAATATAGGTTGTTACTGTTAACTGTGCCAGGATCATCCATGGCAACCAGATTGCTACCAATGGTGTTGTTCATGTCATTGATCGTGTCCTGACTGCTGTTGGAAATACTATTCAAGATTTCATTGAGGTCGAAGACGATCTTTCATCTCTTAGAGTAAGTGGACAAAAATAAAAACACTTTTCTGGTTTTGTAGTTTTTTTTTTCTTTCTTTTCTATTTGTGTATGATAGTTGGAAGTAAGAAGGATTAGTTCAGAAAGAGAGAGAAATAAATTAAATTATGAGCTCCAACTAATATTGCAAATCTGGCTATATAAAAAGTAAAAGTATATTTTACATAAGAAATCTGTTTATTCTCTTTTGTTGATCAAATAAGACCACACCAATAGAACATAATGTGTCCCTGTACATAAAAAGTGTGTCTTCAAGCACTGAGGTAATGAAACTTGTGTCATAAATTACCATCTGGTGCTGCTAGGTAAATAAGAAAAAGTTCAAAGTGGATGATAGAAATTGTAAAAAAAAAAAAACAACAAAACAACAAATTCCAGAACCTAACTAATAGCAAGTTTCAGAGCATCAGTAGATAAATGTAAAAAAAAAATTTCTTGAGGAGAGGAAGCAGGTTTTTTCTGTCCAGGTTTCTAATCTCTCTTTCTTCTGGGAGATGAGTCTGCTTACTGTAATGGGATTTCATGCTGCACATGTTTAAAAGAATATGCCATGGTTTCACAAGTAGCTGTTGTCCTTTTCCCTCCCCCATATCCTTAATTAAAAAAATAATAATAATTTTAAATGCAGGGCATAAATATGGAAGAGACCTTCTGAATCCCTCAAATCTAGTCCATGACAGGCAACCACATCATTTAATCTCTTTAGAAAACTGAATGTACAAACACTTTCTAGTTGCTAAGATCACATTTGTTTTTCTTTCAGTTACATCACATTAAACTCTGCCTTTCTGACGTTTCAAAGGGTGAATTCCCTGTTTATAGCACATACACTTGCCAATTACTGTGTGTGTGCCCTTGCACTTAATACTACTTTTGGCTCCAAAAGCAACTGTGCTAATGAAACCATTCACAACAAAATCAACCCTGAGACTCTAATATGGCATTTCTTTTAGGATGGCTATTCCCATCTTCCAATTCACCAGTTTCATATGCACTTTATCATTCTGTCTTAGGTTGATCTAATAATATTTCATCTTTAACTGAGCAAATTATTTACTCAAGTCCAGATGTGTTCAATTTTACATATGTTCTTTTTCTAGAAAATCCGCAAATCATATTGGCATACCCTATTATAGTACCCTTTTAATCCATCATATATTCTCACAATTACTTCTTGAATGTCCAGAGCTGAGTAACATTTATAATTCCAGAATCATATAATCATAGAATGGTTTGGGTTGAAGGGGACCTTAAAGATCACCTAGTTCCAACCTCCTGCCGTGGACAGAGACACCTTCCAGTAGACCAGGTTGCAAAACCCAGAGATAATTTTTCCTAGCCTCAAAGCCTGAGATGGGATAGAATTGAACGTTTCAGTTGGAATTTGATCAAGGATCATCTAGCCTGATCACTTCAGGGCTCGCCAAAAGTTAAATCATGTTATTAAGGGCATTGTCCAAACACTGACAGGCTTGAGTCATTGACCACCTCTCAGTAAAGAAATGCTTCCTACAAGCCTGTTCCAGTGTTTGACCACCGTCTCAGTAAGGAAATGCTTCCTAATGTCCAGTCTAATCCTCTCCTGACACAACAATTGAACATTTCCCATGCATCCTATCACTGAATACCAGGAAGATCAGCACCTCCCTCTCCACTTACTCTCTTCAGGAAGCTGTAGAGAGCAGGGAGGTTGCTCCTCAGCCTCTTGTTGTGGTTTAGAACTTCTTCCTTGTGTTTAATCAAATTAGTCATACATCTGTAATATATTTTTTATTATTTCAAAGGCAAATTATTAATTTTGATCTGATTTGTCAAGATGTTCACATTTTTCATTCAAAAATTCAGGCCAAAATAATTCCAAATTTTGCCCTGTTGTCACCACTGTCAGAATTTATTGATTACTGTGTGCTGCATTAAAGAGGTAACTCAGTATATCAAGACACATTTTCCCCACAAAAATAGTTTTCATTTCGTTATTGTCAGTTTTGCCTGTCCATAACACAGATCTGTCTAGCATTAAAGTACCTGTGGGCACTTGGTGAAATGAGACAAATAATGGTTTTTGGTAATATTTTAAATAACCAGCTTTAAAAATAAATTTATCTTCTAGGCTGCTGCCATCACATCAGATGTCTTGGATACTCTTGGAAGGCCTGGCCATTACACACTCTTTGCTCCTACTAATGAAGCTTTTGAGAGACTTCCAAGGGGAGTTCTAGAGAGGATTATGGGTGACAAGGTGGCTTCTGAAGGTGTGTAACCTTTTTTTTTTTTCAAATGAGAAATACAGGTGACTAGATCAGGAGGTAGAAACTACATTATCCTACTGGCTCTGAAATTAAGCTCCTGTACTTTCATACATATTGGAGGAGGTATTTCATCTCTGATTTTTCCAATTACCTAATGATTACAAGTCACTGAAAACTTAGTTTCCAAAACACTGATGTTACTGATAGTTCAGCTGCACAGTTATGATATTACACAGATACAAGATTACTGCCTCTAGAAATGTAGGGCTAACAGAATGTGGGAGCTTCTCACAGCTTTCTCATCAACAGCTTTTTCGTGCAAAAAAAAAAAGAAATGTTCTTGTAAAAGCTAAGTTTGGCCCTGCAAGTTGAACTGAATTTGTGCTATGTATTCTGACAAACTATAGCAGTCAGCACACTTACTTTTTTGAGAACTGCAGTAAATCCAAGTAATAGCTGAATCAGTTATGTTTATTAATGTAATGGAACACTAAGAAATGGAAAGCTGCATTTCTGTCATCTCCTTTATGCTCTCTACTGCACTAAACAAGTTCTCAATCATTTCATTTTAGCCTGATTAAGTCAGTCAATGAAGTCAGTCAAAGAAGGATGGTGAAAAGAGGGACCTGGTCTAATTAATAACTAAAAATGGAATTCTGAAATAACACAATTTTTTTTGATGTGGCTTTTTATTAATTTTTTTCAGTTTACCTTCAGGAATTTTTGGCTGATTCTTTTGGTGCTCACAGAGGATAGCACACTGAATCTCAATTACTATAAAAAAGCATAATAAAATACAAATCTGGGCTGGATTTTCATAGCCTATACAGTTGTGTACTTAGAGGTCTATTTGGAGCATATCATCTACAGTCACTAAGTTATATACTCTGTTACATGCAGGTTGTCACATAAACTGTATAGTTTTTATAATACCAGTGATGCCAAATATATTTGACCATAAATGTTTTTTTTAGAGGCCTGTAGGATCAATTGTCAAATAAATAACTTTCAATAAATTATCTATCAGTGCAAATATATGTGCTAGATAAGCTAGTAAACTATTAAAATAGTGTAGCTATTTCATCTCCCACCTATATGTGTATATTGTGTATATATATGGATATATATAAAATATATGTATCTAAATACCTATACATTAATGTCCTGATCTTTTCTCTACAGCTCTAGTGAAGTTCCATATTTTAAATACTCTCCAGTGCTCTGAAGCTATCACTGGTGGAGCTGTCTATGAGACCTTGGAAGGAAACACAGTTGAAGTTGGTTGTGATGGTGAAAGTCTGACTGTGAATGGAGTGAAGATGGTAAAACGCAAAGATATTGTGACAAGCAATGGTGTTATCCATCTCATTGGTGAAGTCTTAATTCCTGATTCTGGTCAGTGATGTGTATGAAAAGCTTCTTATACTGAAGATGTTTTCTACAATCCTACCTATATTCCCTCAGCTCTCTTGTTATGGATAAGCATGGAGAATCCAGGAAAAGGAATAAACTGTGTGCTAAAATGTTTTGTCTTATTTGCAGCCAAGCAAGTCATTGAGCTTGGTGGTGCCCAGCAGACAACTTTTACAGACCTGGTGACACAGGTAGGACTTGCATCTTCTCTAAGACCTGAAGGCCAATACACTCTTCTGGCACCTCTGAATGGTGCTTTCTCAGGTTAGTAGCCTTAAAAGATTATGCTCTGGATGTAAAAATAGGTAAGAATATATGCTACATAGTAATACTTATATTTTTTTATAGATGACACCTTAAGGATGGATCAACGCCTTCTTAAAACAATCCTGCAGAATCACATTATAAAAGTGAAAGTCGGGCTCAATGAGCTGTACAATGGACAAGAGCTGGAGACAATTGGAGGAAAATTACTTAGGGTCTTTGTGTATCGCACAGTAAGTGAATGGGGCTTTCTAACAGTATGTATCCCAACTATGAAAATGAAGAATCATGAGAAGGTAAAGACAAAGTGGAACAAAACCTCCAACATTTCACAACATGATTGTCTAGCAAAAAATTTCAAGCTTTAAGGCTAAGAAAGTGTGAAAATCTAATCTTTATCAATAGGAACTTTGTTTGCATGGAAGACACTTTGCGAAAACAAGGCAGAATTCTGTATTTGGCACTCCATTATTTAATTTTTAACGTTTTGTTTGTTTGTTTAGAACTAGTTAAGAGAATTCTCAAGGGAAACTAAAAAATCAAGTTTGGAAATATTTGCACCATATAAACTTAATCCAGATTTTGCTACTTTTGCTTTCTCAAGCAATACCAGATTTCCTGGCAAGAACACAAAATGTGACTGTAGGAAATACATGTGAATCTTATGTTTAAATTTAGAAACCTGTTGGGAAGTATATATCCATCTCATTTTATCAGATATGTTTAAATGTGTATCACTGTGTGAAAGCTGCACTTGTTTCTCTTTTAATCAGGCTGTATGTGTTGAAAATTCATGCATGGTCAGAGGAAGTAAAGAAGGAAGGAATGGTTTTATTCACATCTTCAGACAGATCATCAATCCAGCAGAAAATACACTGCATGAAATGCTGAGGAATGATAAGCGTTTTAGGTGAGTAGTGGTTTTGACAGCCCTGAGATTTCCCTAGAGATAACAACTCTAGGATATACAGCACAGCTGGTCTGAGAAATAATTGCGGGTTGTTGAATTTTGAGAAACATGGAGGGCAGGGAAGGCTTTATTGCCTCATCAAAAAAAAAAAAAAAAAAAGGAGAAAAAAAATATGGGAGGTTGGGGAACAAAAAGAAAAAGTGTTCTTCTCTAGCTATATGCTGAAATCGCTCTCAGACTTAATGTTACAATGGTTGTTTAGGTACACAGTTACCCATAAGACACCAGAGTGAGAGGAGTAAAAAGACAAAATTGGATAATACCTCCAGAACTATAAATACAGCAGTGTCTGGTGGTTTAGTTAATGAGTAGTACGATTCCATATGGATGCAGCATGACTTTATGCCCTTCCAGTACATATTTCTTTCTCCTTCCTGCAAGTATCTCCATGCTTTTAGAAAAATAACCACTCTTGTCATCTTCTCTTCATCTCTTTGATTGGTGGGGACTTAATTTGATGAATTCTGCTCTGATACAGTCTGACAACTTTTTTTTTCTCCCCTTCAAATCCTTTTTCTTCAGTCTGCTACTTTTAAGACTGTCCTTTTTTCTGATTTCCCTCTTCTGCTTCTGGGAAATAGTGAGATCATTGCATTATCAAAAAATGAGGAAACTAAAGGCCTGGACCCAAGTGCAGTTTATTATTTTTGGTTTTTTTCTTTGTGATAAACAGTGTTTTCCTCAGTCTGGTGAAAGCTGCAGATTTAGATGATGTTCTGTCACGACCTGGAGAATGGACTCTATTTGTTCCTACTAATGATGCCTTTAAAGGTTTGACTGATGATGATAAGGATATACTGATAAGTAAGTAACATAAGAAAAACAGAAATATAAGCAAAGGTAAAACTGAAGGGAAAGGTTGCTAGTGCTTTTCTTACACAAAAGCTATCTGATAAAACAGTTTACTTTTGACTAAGAGCAGGTCATAGGCCATCCTTAAATTCATTCCTTCTTGGGGAATAGAGAAAATACCTTTTTGAAAAAAAAAACCAAACAACCAACTTGAATTGAAATTTAAACTTCAATCCTTAATATAGTATTATTCCAAGATGTATTTACCATCAAAGCTAAAATCTACATTCACTGAATTAGTTTTAACTTGTCATTATTCAACCTTGCTATAATTTTTTTTCAGCTGAAACGTCTCTTCTATTCTCTTTCTTTTCTAGTTGTGGCCATTGCAGTAAAAGATATTTAATACTGACTTTCCTGTCATTCCTTTCTCTTCTCTGCCCAGCAATCTCTAATATCACTTGTGCTCTACAAGTTAAATATTTAATATGCATTGTTAAATTCAATTTTATGTAATTTCAATTTTTTGTAGTTTCTTTAATTTCATGCTTTATTACCATAAGAGAAGAAACACTGAATACTCCATATCTCCTGCAGAATTTCCCACTAGAGAGGTAGACTGTGGCCATAGCACTATGACTATTTTTAGTTTATTTGAGAGTAATGTGAACATAGCTTGTGCACAAATACAGGAGGAGTGATTGCCTTGAATCCCACATTATAAGGTCAGTCAGATTTTCCATTACTGCACATTTTAGGCCAAAGTTTGATGACATGAAGCCAAATCCCATGAATCCTTAATTCCTTCAAAGAATCCAGCTCAAAGCATTGATAAGCAGCAACCCAGCTCTCTACAGCCTTTATCTCACTGACAAGGCACTGTGAATTTGAATTAGCTATCTCTTTAAAGTCATGATAGGGTCTTAATTACCTTCGAGTGTTGTGTGTCTTTAGTGACTAACAGTAAAATAACGACTTAAATGACTAACATTAGCTAGCTATAAAATGAAATTAAGCTTGTCCCAAGGCTGCAACCTGAAGTAGCTGGATAAATGACATTGTTCTGGTTTTATTGGGCTGTATTCTGTGATTCTGTGCTATAGTTATTTTATTAACAAAGATTGAATTTATCAGGTCTATTATTTTTATCTTAATCCACAATTTGATGTTATACTCAAGGCCCATGCCATTTTGGATTATTTCTGTAATTAAGAATACAATTATATTCTGCTTTACAAAGGCTTTATGTACTATCTTTTCCTGTCATTGTTGCTCAGTTTCTACTTTGGCAAATGAGATTTTAATTTACCATCTTTGTTCCTTTTTTTTTCTTTTCTTTTTTGTTTCAGCAAAATGTCCATTTTTTGTGTCAGATTTCTCTCTGGAATTCTGTCTGTCTTGGCTTTTTTGAAGAAATTACCTTGCTTATTAAGGAATATAAGAACTTTTTTTTTCATCTGTAAGAAAGACACAAACCAAAGATTATTTTAACGAATAGCTATTGTGGCATAGAACAAAGCTAATCTGATAGTTGCTGAAATCAGGTTTTGAATGGCCAAGTGTAAGCTTTGCGTGTAACTTGACGCCATCTATGAATGGTCCAGTCAGAAAATCTCAGTGTTAATTTTAATTGCATTTAGTATTAAAGTGAATTGCAGTAATATCTGTGATCAAAACAAAAAGCAGAGTAAGAAAATTTTCTCCAAAAGAGACATCAGGAAAAAATTCTAAAGAGCATTTTTCCATTGCAGTTTCATCAAGGCTGAAACTCCTAGTAACAGTCAATATCAGCATGTAATGTTAATATGAAACTTGTAATAGCATGGTCAATATTACATGTAACGGTAAGTGGATGTGTTTTAGAACTGCTTAGTTATTACTTCTACTTTTCTTTTTAAATAGGAGACAAAAATGCTCTCAGGAATATCCTTCTTTACCACTTAACACAAGGAGTTTTCATTGGAAGTGGCTTTGAGCCTGGTGTGACAAACATTCTTAAAACCATCCAAGGAGGGAAACTCTACTTGAAAACAGTTAAGTGTTGAAAAGGAAGTCTCATGGATACAGCCTTGTAACAGGGTTTTGACATTCCATGCCTATCCACATTACAGAATGGGATGCATTTCTCTGAACATTATATTAGGGTTTGGGTGTTTGTTTTTTTTAATGTCCCTAACAATTTGTGTTCTCTTTTCATCTTTTACCAGGTAAATGATACCCTTCTAGTTAATGAACTGAAATCAAGAGAATCTGATCTCATGGCAACCAATGGTGTCATTCATGTTATTGATAAACTCCTGTATCCAGCAGGTGAGTATTAGTTCATGGAATTTATACACACTCTTCTGAATCTGTTTACATGTTATGTAGGTGAAATAACTCAAAAAAATGTAATTCCTTTGAAGAGACAATTTCCATGTGGAATAAGAAACAGGAAATTTACCTCACTACTCATTTTGTGGAAGAACCTGGGTTGAAACCATGGAAACTCTTCAAAATTCTGTGAAAGTCAATTAGGTGGTAGACAACATGCCATAGGCTATCTTTTCCACTCATATGGAAGAATGTATATGTACAAGTACACATTTGTGTGAGTGTTTGAGAGTGATTACATCTCCTGATCATTGTAAATAAAAGCAAAATGAGCACAGATGTATGTTCTCACTTACATGCCTATTTCTTTTGTCAGATCTGCCTGTTGGAAATGATCAGTTGCTCACAATCCTGAAGAAGTTGATTAAGTACATTCAAATTAAGGTACTCTTTGAATAATGATCCCTTTGTCCTTTTGCAGGATCTGTGAAACTGTATACATTATAATTTGTAAATTATTTTCTGGTCCCTCTGTTTCTTCAGCAGGAGGATCTAAACAAACCTCTAGATAAACGAAGCGGTGAATCCTACTAACACTCATTAGGAAACTAGAAAGAAAGTGCTCCTTCTTTTCATTTTTTAAATTACTTTTCTGTATTTATAGTTTGTTCGTGACAGTGCCTTCAAAGAGATTCCACTGACGTTTTACAGTAAGTTCATTTTAAATATTGCCAGATGGGTTTGAGATTGCTTTTTAAATGTTGCCAATTCTAATCTTGAATCACAGATCTATTTTGTTTTCAATCAAAAAAAAAAAAAAAGCAATTTCTGGGAAAGTAAGATGTGCCAGTGAAGCACAGGAAGAGAAAGATTCAAAGTAGAATATTTCTGGCTGATGTGCTACCATACATATTTTTTCCCTTTCTAGATGTGTGACAGGAAAATAACCCTGAAGTCAGACTCTTTGGAGTAAGCAAGATACATATGGAAAGGATTGTTTTTTTTAAGTTTTCAGCCAAGGTTCAATGTTTGCTGCACAGCAGAGTTGTACTTCCTCTCTCTCCAAGATGTAACATTGTACTGTGCTGACTGTCCAAGATGTAGCATTGACCAAACTCTGCACTGAAATGCTTTTCTTTTTCTTTTTTTTTCTTTTTCATAAATGCTTCCAGAGGACAGAAATATACCTATTTCACCTGTCTCCCGTCCATGCAAATATGATGCCCGTGTGAGAGGTGGTTATTCTAACCATTTTCTCTTTAGGGAGCAAATGTAAAAAATGAAATACTTTTTGCTCTCTTGCAGCCTTTCTCAGGGTTTGCCTTTAGCTTCTACATACAAAGTAGAACCCATTGAAGCAATCTGTTAGAAAACAAAGTTTCTGCTGAAGCTTTTCCTTGTGGGGAAATGTGAATTTAGGCAGATGATGAAATTTCTATGGAATTCTACACACATTTCTCAGTAGAAATGAAGACCATCACATGAGGCTTTTGAAAATTGAGAATGGACACACTGAATGTAAAAGACTCTTGAAAAAAAAAAAGAAATAATCTATCTTGATGACAAGTTGAATATGAGCCAACAGTGTGCCCTGACAGTCAAGAAGGCAAGCCATGTCCTGGGTGCATCCAGCAACAGCATAGCCAGCCAGTTGTGATTACCCTACTCTGCACTGCATAGGTGCAGCCCTGTGTCAACCACTCTGGGGTTCCTCAGCATGAGGACATTGAACTATTGCGGTGTGTCCAGAGGCAGGCAATCAAGAGGGTGAAAAGCCTCAAAGGCAAGACATCACAGTCTACAATTCCCTCAAGGGGAAAAGTGGAGAAGGAGGTGCTGATGTCTCTGTGGTGATCAGTGATAGGACACGTGAAAATGGAATGAAGCTACATCAGGGGAAGTTCGGATTGGTCATTGGGAAAAGCTTCTTCACTGAGTGTGGCTGGTCACTGCAACAGGCTCCCCAGGGAAATAATCATGGTATCAAGCCTGTGAGTGTTCAGGAGTGTCTGGATGATGCTCTTTAGTCATATGGTTTAATTTTAGATAGTCCTGTGAGGAGCAGGGAGTTGAACTTGGTGATCCTTATAGGTCCTTTCCAACTTGAGATATTCCGTGATTCTATGACTCTATCTCCCATGGTGAATGAGAGTAGCACAAGAAGCAATGCCCGTGAACTGAAGCAAGGGAGGTCAATGTCAGACATCAAGCTGTAGCTGCTGATTTAGTTAAATGCGGGAATGGAAAGGATGAAACCTCTCTACCAGCAAAGGTTTCTCTATCATTGAATGATACAAGTCAAATAACAATCTGTCAGAGTTATTCAATGAATATTTGAGTCTGTCTTAGGTGTAGAAGGAGACGTTGATCTCTCAAGGGCACCACTGTTGTGCTTTCCATGATGTTCTATCATGTACAAGAATAGTTCTGAATGTCAGCGGGGTTCCTCCATTTACCAGGTCAGCTCCCTGAAAAAAAGAAAAGCTCAAGATTTTCATATAAGATAAGTCAGGGAATTGTGCAAGTCTTTATGCAGGGAACAGTATGAGCTGTTATTATTACGTGCCTTACAATATCATAGGTTTCATGACTAGTGGGTATCATAAGGCACAAAGAAAGGCAAATAGCATGGCAGCAGACTCTGTCTACAGGTGACTTATATACACCACCATTTAACAACTAGAACTGAAATCCATACTCTAGATCTCTAGAGTTAGTTTTTCAATCATTGATATCTATCACTTTACCCACATCTTTTTGACCAGACCAAATGTAACTGATTACCATGAAGAAACTATAAGAATGTGCTTTACATTCCATTTTCTATACTTTCAGAAATTAACATAATTGAAAGCAACGTTCAGCCCATCATCAGAAAGGAAGGTAAATGAGGCCCCTAGTATATATATTTCTCTATATGTTCAAATACATATATAGAATATATATTGCATATATTTCTTTTATAGGATGCATTTTGTACTTAACTCCAGGACATTTAGCACTTTGCTAGAAAAGCAAAGATACAAATATTGTAATTAGAACTGTCTGAAACATTTTGCATAAAAATATTTACCACAGTTGTTCTCCTGAATGGATTCTATCCTTTTTCTATGGGCATTTAAAAAAATAATTTTAAAATCGTCTTTTTTCAAAGCATTTCTTTATGTGCCTGAAATCTTTGCATAATTTCAATAAAAGCATGTCCTTTTCAGATTAATTTTTTGTTAGAACATTTTAAAAAGCCTTTTAATTAAAAGTCTTTTTTACTGAAACAGTGTTTTTTTAAAAAAAAATAATTAGACTTGTTTCTAATACTTTGAAGGAAAAAAAAAAATCTGTTCTTTTCTCAATGGTTTTCAATCAGTTCTAAATATCAATATCTGTCAGATGCCTGGGAAGGACAGCCAAACTTTTTTTTTCAATTTCTCAGGGCAAAAGCATGACTTAAAGATCAGTGATGGAACTGAAAAAAACAGCAACTGGAGCTGGCACTGCCAAAATCACTCATGATTCGTAACTTAACTAAAACAACCATTGGTTTCACTAGACCAGATACATAGCTAATGAGCTCCAGTTCCCCACTGAAATAGAAATGCTCAAAGGGAATCTTGTTGAGCCCAGCTGAAGAGAAAGGCAGTTTAAAATGTCCAGATTGTTTAATCATTTTTTCTGGGAGGACTCTCAGCAGAAATGACATGATCTTGCTTTTTCAGCAGCTTGTCTGTGCTTAATGCCATTTAGGATTAGCCACCATCTTTCATATATCTGCTGATCTTTACTGGCTAGTCTGCATCACTAGATCAGATCCACAGAGCAATATAAATAGATAGATTATTGCACATGGCAATTCAACCAAGATATTTTAGAAATCTTCTTATGATAAAGGTGAATCACTCTCTGAATGTACCTGTTCTTTTATGTTACAGACAGGGTATAGAGTTTAGCTGATTTACATGATGTTTGGAAGTTGAAAGTTAACTGAAACAAAAAATTGAATGTCTGAGCGCTTCTGTAGTCAAATATACAACTAAATATTATTCACCAGAAAGAGAAAAAGTAATTTTGTATGTTAGTGAGTATTGAAGAGTTGCCACTGCCATTACGGTATTTCTGATTTGGGACATGCTCCAGGGAATGGTCTCTGGCCAGCACAGCTTTCCTGCTGATGATTCAGAAAGAATCACCGATAAAGCCAAGTCTGGCCCTTCTGAGCTTACCAGTAGTAACAGGAGTGAGTAGCAGCTCACATCAAAACCAATTAAACTCATGATTTTCTGCAGAAAAAGAACTGGCAAAGTTGCATGTTAATTTGTGTAATATGTGTCAGGAAGTTCTAGCAGATCAGGATGGAAAGCAGATTTCAGTAAAAAAAGAAAAAACACCAACACCAAGTTCAGAGGGTGATGTCTGCCCTTTCCTGTCTGTTTCCTACTTGAGTTTTGGGCCCATTGTCCTTACATAGGCAAGTTAAGGGGATCAAAAAGTTAAATTTGATTGAAACCCAAATCTGAATGGATTAAATTTTCAAAGGATTGATTTTAGAGTAGGCAGTATAGCAAACTATGGTTGTACCTTTTGTTTTGCATACATCTGCTGCATCAATCACATAGGAAGGTACAGTAAATTAGAAATAATAGAAAAAGCAATAGGTGGTTCAGTTATTTAAAATGTAGAACAGATGATTAGAGCTCTATAATAACTAGGCATCATTATGATCCTGTCATATAATTTCATCTGCAGCAAATAAATGAATTATTTAGCTCTGAATTCTAACTTATACAATCATCTGCTGCAAAAGCAAACAAAAATGTATGCATGGATTTGCTACTATTGAAGGCTACTAGTTAGCCTGGATTGTACTGTTTTCAGCAATTAACGCCAGGCACATGTATTGAAAGCTACTGTTAGATCCTGGTCAGTAATTAAAAAACAAAAATCTATGCAGTATCGACTTCTACATAAATTTATATAAAGAAAGGTTTTTAAGGTTTTTTTTAATCAAAGTGAGAGAGGTAGACTGTGTTAAGTTTCTAAGTCTGAAAAGTAAATAAAGGAACTGTCTGCTAAAGCAAGTTCTTAAGTAGAAGTGCTGCTGTAACACTCATTACAGAACTGTGTTATTCCTGATAAATGACTGCATCAATGGTATGTTCTTAATTTATTTAATGTCTGCTGCTCCAGCTTGTCAGGCAGAGATAATGTTTGGATCAGTGTGGTCTATAGGGACTGCACAAGATTAAGAGGTTTGCTTTGGCTATTGAAATCAAGACGACCTCTCCCATGCAACTCAAAGAATGTCAGACTTTAATGCTGATAGATATCATTACAGCTGCCCCAGTTGATCTCTGAAGTTTACTTTTATTTCTTTAAGCTGGGTGACCACTGTCTAAGTCTAATTTAAAACCCTCTTAAAACAAGCTAAAACACCCCCAAACCAACAAATAATAAATAAATACATAAATACATAATCTAACCATAAGGGAATTCTGATTAAAAGACTTAGTCTCCTCTTGGATACCTATACAGTTTGTTGCAAATAACAAGAGAAACATTTCTCTCTCTATTTCTTTTCTAAGCTTTCACACAGTAGTTTGCACACTGATCACTCGTGGAGCAATAGGTGTAAGATTCCAGCAGTGCTGCAGAGTAGCCTTCTCTACCAATATATGTAGAGGAAGTCTTCCTTTCAGCTTCTGAGGATCTGGTTTTTTGCCTGAGACTTGTCAAGAGATGTTAAAAATAATCAGATACATAAAAATAATGAAATTGTAAATAGTAAGCATGCAATAGGATCTGAATTGAAGATTGCATGGGAGGAAGTGCAAGATTGCGCAGTATCAATGCAAATGGTTTTTCAGATTTTAAAAATCCTTTGTTATAGTCATTTGGTTTATTTAGGGTAGGGGGAATAATTTTAGCTTCATCTCAGCCCCGTGGAATACCGTAAATATTTTTATGACTATGTAACATGTTGTTTTTCTCCTATGTCACAGACCCATCTATCACACAACTCACTAAATTAATTGAAGGGGAACCTGAATTCAAAATAGTCAGGGAAGGGGAGACAGTAACTAAAGTGATTCATGGAGGTTGGTATGCTTTCAGCAACTCAATTTGTATTAGTTAAAATCTGAATCATTAACTGTTCCCAGTCAGTTTCTAATTACGTAGGTGATGTTCTGTTAAAAACCTGTTCTAACAATACATTCTTGAAGCTTTGTAAGGTTATTTCATCATTTCATTCTTACTTGTGCATTTCAAAAACTTGGATTTTTTTTTGCCTAGCCATGTTCCATAGCTACAGTCAAGACACTGTTAGAAATATTCTGCATGCTGACATAACATGTCTCAGTTAAGTATTATTTGCTGTTTTTTGTCCTGCAATCAAAAATACATTATGTAATTCTGTGATAGAAAGGCAATTTTTATTAGCTAGAGAGGTAAACTTTGGCTTCTGCTTTGCTAGGGACATTGAAAGTTCAAATCCAGGGGATTTTTTAAAGGAAAACAACATCTGGCCATCCTAAAACTTTGAGGAAACTTAGTTCCTAGTCTTTTCTGAACATTTTTATCTTTTGTAAAATATGCTATATTTTTTCCTTGTGTCCTTCAGTAAGTTACAGCGTCTCAAAAACAGCACTTATAACACTGTTCATTACTTGCTTAATGTATTCAATTTAAAAATCCTTATAGAACCAATTATTAAAACATACACCAAAATCATTGATGGGCGACCTGTGGAAGTGACAGAGAAAAAAGTAACAGAAGAAAGAATTATTCAAGGTAAATTATGCCAAGCTTTTCAAACTTATTAAAGTTCACCAGTAGATATAAAAGTAATATAACTTAAATTTGGTCCTAATGCCTAAGTTGCATTTCCTGAAGAAGTCTTTTTCCCCTAATGCTTCCCACTGCCTATGTATGGCCCAAATTCTGGCTGTGTGTGATACACACACATATACAAGAAATGGCAAGAATATTTTAACAGAATGCAAAACAATAACAAATTGTTCTTTGTTTGTTTTTTGTTTGTTTTTTTTTTTTTTGTCTTTTCCATATGCCTGAGATAAGACTGCTTTTATTGCATTTTTTTTAGTCTGGTTTTCTTTAAGATAGAAGGCTTTTTTGTGTGTGAGTGAATTTTGGAGTTGTGTATCTCCAGGTAGGTTTCATTTGACCAAAGGTAGATCTTCAGTATGTAGATACCTACTTCTGCATGTCATCCCAAGCTTCCTTGACAGTCATTTCCAAAAAACAACTTCTCTGTTTCTTTGTAAGGAGTGGCCTCCATTGACATTTGTATTCAGCTAATATAAGATAAAATCAATGTCCATCTGTGTGCTTTGATCTTCTCCCACACTAACTTTCAAACTCTTTGGCCAATTACTCTTTGGCTAAAATACTTGAAATTGGCCAATTTCAAGTATATTTGACCTAATAGATATTTCTTTAAGAATTCTAGAAACTTCACAGCAATTGAAAAGGGAAGAGGGCATATTTAAACAATCTCAAGTTCTTTGCTAACACATTTTGATCTGTTTGGCTAAATATCAGTCTGAATGCTGCCATTAAAATTCTGTCTACCGGAGCAGCTGTAAGGGAAAGACAGCACTATAGGAACATGCTGACTTAGCAGGAAGTCGTTCAAGCAAGAGAGAAATAAAGAATGAAACTTAAGTTATTCTTATATAACTATTTACTACAATGGAAATAACTGAATGAAAAAAAAATTAGTGGTTTCTAGTAAAAGTGGGTATTTTTTTCAACACAAGAATATAAAATGACATTTTTCTCATTTTTCAAATTCAAATTTTACTAATAGCCCGCACAAAATGGTCAATTTAATGTAAAATGCAAGTGTTTCAGACCTAATATTTTCCTCTCTTCCTTCTGTACTGGAAACTGATAAAGAATCTCAAATATTATGATTTGAAATTATTCATAGCAGTAATAAATGCAACAATATCTATTTACAACAGTGGATCCAGACTCTTTTTGCACTTAGGAAATATGTAATTTATGAGCTAATGCAACAAAATGTTTAAAACTGTGTCTTAATTTAAGTTTGTGAGCAGATATTCTTACTGTATCTTACTTACTGTATGTTATATTTGGCTAAGTACTATCCTGAATAGATTTAAATACGCTTAGTAATCCTCTTGCACTTTGATTTGGGACACAGTGAAAGTAAATAATCATAAAATCAGATTAAAGAATCTTAACTATGCAACCATCCTAAGTTTTAAATAGGAAAAATTAGTTTAAAAGGCAACACTGTTATATCTGATTAAAGCACTGTCTCACACATCTTTTTTTCAGGTCCTGAAATAAAATATACCAGAATTACTGCAGGTGGTTCAGACAATGAAGAAAAGTTAAAGAAATTGCTTGAAGAAGGTTAGTAACCTTGTTTTCTTCCTTTCCTTTAAAAAAATCAATATTAAAAATTGTATTACTTAAGTAATTACTAAATGGATGCTTCATGTTTTCAGCAAACGTTCTCATACTGTAAAATCATACCCAGAGATTATACCTCAGAACCTGAGAAATATCTAAATCTAATGTTCTGTTTTGAGTCTCTGATCTTCACATTTCAGCCATCCTCAGAGTTGATGCTGCCTGGCTTTAGTACATAATATGCTATGTTTCTCATAAAATTGTGCTTTCAGTGTTTACATGGAATTTAATATTATAACAGATTAATTTTGTAATTCAGCAAAATCTATGACAGGATTAATTCAGTAATATGCTGTTGCAGAATTGTCAAAAGTTTTCTGTAAATCAACTTCTTGCCATAACCTGTATTCTGTCAGAGGTTACCAAGGTGACCAAATTTATTGAAGGTGATGGTCATTTACTTGAAGATGAAGAAATCAAAAGACTTCTGCAGGGAGGTAATTCATTGTACTATAACTAACGTTTTCGCAAGAGGTTATGACAACTGAAATGCCTCTCAGATATGTTGAACTCAACGTTTTAAAGACTGACTTAGCAGAAATGTAATTTTAATGGCATAAAAATTAGAATGCCATATATGAAGGGTCAGATGTCTGTGAAATGGAAATAAGTACCAAAATTTGATTAATAATTTTTTATTATATTGGTCATGGAAAAAATATATTTGGTGGTTTTCAGTCTTTAAAAAGTTATCTAATTAAACCTCGGGGGAGCAATGAAGATTTATTCCTCTAACTGTGAATTTTTATTTTTTTTTCCCCAACGAATTTAAATCTGTGAAAAGCACTTATGAAGTGGAAGTACTGTAATAGGCCAAATTCAACTTATTTATCAGTTCTTCAGAAATGAATATTCATTGCCCTCAAGTTAACAATTCAAGGCATGTTTAGCATTCTTCTGTCAGTGCTTACAGGCAATGGATATCAAGGCATTAACTATAATTCTCTTCAAATGTAGCATTCCAAGGAATGGTTTTCTTTCCTTCTTGCTGTCTTAATTCTAACAGTTTTGGCAATATATAACCAGTAACTGTAGAAAACTAGTAAAAGAATTTGTGCTAAAAATTAATCTTTATTTATGAATTTGGAATGTTCTCTGCTTAATGTAGCTTAGAAATACTACATATAATAGCAATGGGGAATAAAAAAAGAGAATTCAAGAGAAGTTTTTTTAGTAAACGTTAGCTTAAACCTGAGCCAGAAGCTCAAAAATATGTATGCATGTTTCTCTTGGCATAAATGAATTGAATCCACTTCATCTTATGTTCAATACTGACCAAGTTATAAACTTGACCACTAGTAAAGTACCTCACAGCCAGCTGTGTGTTCAATGAACTAAATCATGTAGCCGTTCAAAAGCACAATTCTGTAGATGTGTCTTCAGTTAAGTAAAAAATATAGTGATGCTGAACATCTGAACAGCTCTCCACTAAAGAAAATATGATCCATGCTAGTTGGTAATAGAGCTAGTTTTAGAGAAAAGCCAAGATATGGTTATGAATACCGTAGACTGTGTTTCTTTCTTCTGTTTTAGACATCTAAACCTTAGTTATACAGATTTGCCTACAATTTGACTGAATAAGCTAGGATTTGCCTATGATCATTGGTGATAAATAGGAACTTCCAGAGGGATTTTTATTTTAAGTTTCCTACCTATGTGAAGAGTTACTCTCTGGACATGTCTATTTTAAACGTTGAATAATTACAAGGAACGTTGAAAGTTGAAAATGAAAAAGATTATAGCAAGAAAATCCCTCCATATAGTGGACTATATTCTATAGGTTTCAACCAACCAGTGAAGAGCAAGATCAAACTTTATAGAATCATAGAATAGTTAGGGTTGGAAAAGACCATAAGATCATCTAGTTACAACTCCCTGCCATGGGCAGGGACACCTCACACTAAACCTTGCCAACCAAGGCTCTGTAGAACCTGGCTTTGAACACTGCCAGTGATGGAGCATTCACAACTTCCCTGGGCAACCCATTCCAGTGCCTCACCACCCTCACAGGAAAGAACTTCTTCCTTATATCCAATCTAAATTTCCCCTGCTTAAGGTTGAACCCGCTACCCCTTGTCCTATCACTACAGTCCCTAGTGAAGTTCCTCTCCAGCACCCTTGTAGGCCCCCTTCAGATACTGGAAGGCTGCTATGAGGTCTCCATGCAGCCTTCTCTTCTCCAGGCTGAACAGCCCCAATGTTCTCAGCTTGTCTTTATATGGGAGGTGCTCCAGTCCCCTGATGATCCTCATGCCCCCCCTCTGGACTTGTTCCAACAGTTCCATGTCCTTTTTATGTTGAGGACACCAGAACTGCACACAATACTCCAGCTGAGGTCTCACGAGAGTAGAGTAGAGGGGCAGGATCACTTCCTTCAACCTGCAGAATCTGTAAAACTGTTAAAAATTCTCATAACAGGTCTTATGGTAGAATCTAACAATTCCAATTGTAATTGTAAACATCTCCAATTACAGAGATACACAATTAAATAGACATAATCTATAGAGACACATCTCACAGCGATCCTATATGCGTATGGAAAAGACATTAGTTTCTTCTTAGAAAATTTGGAAAAGACAATATTGTCTCTTGAATTCTTACTATTTTTCCTTGCTATTATATATTAGTTTGCATAAGCATCCTGCTTTACAATGGAACAAATAGACAGATTTATCTCTTGTTTTAATTTGATTTTTCTCTATCTTTTCCATTATTTATTCAGTCAGCTACCCTTGGCTGCCATGATAATACCTTACCATGCTTTTAGCCAATAAAAGCAGATACACATGCTGCTTTATGGCTGTTAGTGACAATGTTTTATGGACCTCTTGTCTACATCAAAATTAATCTGTTTTACTGAAGATTTCCTAAACATTTAATCCTGACTCTCGTCACAAAAAAATGTATTGTTGCTGTCTAAAGCAAAAGGATGATTTGATATGGGCTGTAACACTATACAATATCCAGCAGCGCTTATTACTATTGGCAGTCTTTACTGAAACAAAGTGTCGAGCCAAGTTTGCAATGGATGACACTCCTCCCCACAGAAGGAATCTCCTGTGGCAGGGTCAAGAAAAAGAGAGGGACCTTACAGCATGAATAGTATGGTGGTCTGCATAATCCTATACCCCCAAAGTGACATTTTTTCCACTGAATGCTCCTTGCATACGGAAAAATTCTATGCCAGATTTAACTCATTTGTTTTTGATGCTTATCATAGCTGGAACTGAGTACACCAAGGTTACTAAAGTAATTGAGAGAGAGCCACAGATTATCGAGAGAGAAATCAAGAAGGTCCATCTGGAAGGTTAGTTTGCCTAAAAATCCAGTATCACCAAGACCTGTTTTGTCTGAAGTGATCATTCCAAGTGGGGTTTTATAGTGTCTGTTCACAAAAATTACTTAGGCCTAAAGCCAGTATTTTGGCAAGAAGAGTTTTACAATTGTTTTGGAAAAGAATTTTTTCACTGGTGCTACAGAGAGAAATGTTGAGGCTTACCTTGTGGCTAAAAGTTACTAAAACATTTGGCAAGTGTAGTAGACAAGAGGAAACGTCTAACTACAAAGCTTAGGTAAAACTTTTGAAGGAACAACCACCATAAGAATTGCCTTGTCTCTAAACAGCACACCCAGAAGTCCACGTGAGTTGTTTTTAACTTGAGTTATTTCTTGTCAGTGTTTATGTGATCTGTTCATGTGAGGGGTTCCCAGCTTGGTGAAAGGGTGTAGAGTGGAGGGAATATAACCTCTGGGGTCGAGTAAATATCTCACAGAATTCTGGAATTTTTCTACCTTTATCCTTTTTTTAAATGAAGGAAGTTCTTGTGTTTGAAAAAGCTGAATGGTGTCAATGAACCTCTTACAGGAGCCAAATACAATTCAGTCTGGCTTTATACAAGGAATTTGTTCTTCAAGAGTAAGAAACGTATTTTTATGTGCTTCATTCAAAGTTAAGAAGTAGCTTATTCAGAGTTTGTTTCCTGTCTGTATGAATGTCTTTTTCCAACTCTGATTCTAATAAGGCAGAATAAACTATGCAGAATAAACTATGCTGTCAGCCTTTGAACTAAATCGTAGAATGGTTTGGGTTAGAAGGGACCTTAAAGATCATCTAGTTCCAACCTCCCTGCCACTGGCATTGACACCTTCCACTTGACCAGGTTGCTCAAAGCCCATCCAACTTGGCCTTGCACACTGCCAAGGATGGGGCAGCCACAGCTTCTCTGGGCAACCTGTGCCAGTGCCTCAGCATCCCCACAGAAAAGAATTTATCCCTTATATATAATCTAAATTTATTCCCTTGCAGTTTAAAGCCATTCACCTTGTCCTATCCCTACATGCCCTTGTATAAAGTCCCTCTCCAGATTTCTTGTAGGACCCCTTTAGGTACTGGAAGACTGTTATAAGGTCTTCTCAGAGCCTTCTCTTCTCCAGGCTGAACACCCCCAGCCCTCTTAGCCTGTCTTTGTAGGGAAGGTGCTCCAGCCCTCTGATCATCTTCATGGTCCTCCTCTGGACACTCAAACAGGTCCATATCCTCTTTTGTGAGGGGCCCCAGAACTGAACACAGTAGGAAAAAATCTTACGGCTTGTGGAGAATGAAGTTAAATAAATAGGTTTCTTAATTTTGAAGTCTATGCTAAATACTGAAATTATAACATAGTGTTTCTATGATTTCAATGCTGAGTAGTACAAAACATACAGGGAAGTCAAGTATTGCCTGAAAATGGCAAACAGATGCGACCTTCAACCATGAGGTTTATGTGAAAGCATAATTATATGGATAGCATATAAGTGTGGAAATCATACTTTTGGTGGACCATGTTCTGTTCTTGTCAGGGCAGTGCAGAGCTTGAATGTATTGGTGCAGATACCCAGTATTTCGCATCAGCTGTAATGAGGTGAAGCCAGTATTTCAGGATTATGCATTTATATACCCTGTTTCAGGATGAAAAGACTATTGACTGAAGCTGGTTAAGCAAAAATGCAATACTTGATGGTTGTAAAGAATTAAAAAAGCTGCAGTAACATTTCTGTGACAGTTACAGAAAAATTCTCTCTTATGCTTGTGAAATGTTTCTCCTCCCAGTGAGGAGAAATCTGGTTTAAAAAATGTCTCAGCTTTTTGATGAGAAAGAGGAAAAAGTGTCCATAGTTTCACTGAATCAGTATTTTTTAAAACACATGTATCCGCTAATGGGAGTGGTATGTATTCAATAGCCCTTGCTCTACTTTACACTTTAAAACAATAGTCTCTGAAAAAATTAACTGAACTCTAAATGTAGACTCAAAATGCAGTTACAAATCAAGGCCCAAACACACATGGAAATGTGGCCACCATCTTATGAGGGCTGAGTTTCAAGCACAAATAATTCCTGAAGTAATTCTCCACATCAGACCTGGGCATCCTCTGCCAAAAGCTGAGACTGAGTCCTGGGCTGTACGTTAATCTGAGCTTGTACATTGTACCAGTGTCAGATGGTGTTTGCTGAATGAAGAGCATGGCAAAACATCCTGGCACCTGCATACGTCATGTAACCAACTGTAGGAGATCAGTGGTGTGAAAATGGATTACTTCATAGTGTTAAAATGTAAAAAAACTTTTGAAATGTTGCTAAGATTTGGTGCATGACAGAGTTGTAGGAACGATAGTGTCACATAACAGAAATGTGTGAATTGTATTATAAGCATTCTTGTTTCAGGTTATCAAGTCAACATGCCAATGGGATGAAATTCTTAATTTACTGAAAACCTAAAAGAACAAACTTCACAAGCCAACAATGGGTTTCCAACATTTCTAATGAGTTTTAATTAAAATGGTCTTAGAAATAATTTCTGACTACAACATTTCTAATTTTGTAGAAGCACCTGTACGGAAAGCACAACCAACGAGGAGGACACAAGGTAAAAGAAAAACATATATTTAAATGTACTAACATGCATCAAATATTATTCTCAGTTATGTTGATAGTCATGAGGAAAAAAAAGCCTCTTAAGAAAACAGCTCAAAAGGAGAGAGTTGTATTTATGCTTTTTTTAATAAAGAAATTTTAACATAGAGCTTCATCTTTCCTCTTTACGTCTGTTTCACGAGTAAATACAGTATACACTGGAACTATATTATGTATAATCATAAGTAATACTTATCAGGTTTTTCCCATTTTTCCAAGGGGGAACAGCAAGAAGGAGGACAAGACTAGCTAACCACTAAAAGCTTTCTAAGATGGAATCCACAGAATTACAAATTGACAGCGTGGTCTTTGAGAGGAAAAGAAACTGGTTAAAAGAAAAACAACAAAACAACAACAACAAAAAAAAAACCACAAAAAACCAGATCCAAACAAACAAAAAAACAAACAACCAAGCAAGATCCTTAGAAAATGACATTGTTTCAATAACAGTGTAAGCTGAACCAGGAATCCACAAAAAGATGTGATGCTGCAGATGCTGCTTGCTAATGCAGTACTTTCAAAGAGTAGTCCATTGGTTGGTGCTTTAACTGCTCTTGATAGTAAGCACTATTCAGGGTGGGATCCTGTAACTTCTGTAGAACCAGGATTCCTTCTTTTGCTGGCTACTAAGTGTTTGCAGAATTGGATTAAAAAGAGCAGGGAACAATACAGAATGTATTTTTTTTATATATAATGTTTTTTAATATTATTTCCTCTAAATAAGAACTGTAACTGAAATTAGATCCTTTCTAGAAAAAAAGATCACATCAGGGGACTTCTGGAGTAATCTAAGCAAATATGAGATATTACAATAGCACTTTTGGTTCAGTAGTATTGTATGCTTTTTATAAGTCAATCTTCATCATGTGTTTAATGTCATAATGACACCAGTAATGTTACCTTTTCTAAACAAATAAATGTGTCTTACATTAAATGTATCCTTTTCTTTTTGTTCTGCATTGCCTATCCAAATGCCTTCTAGTAATATGGCTAATGGAAGCTCTTAAAAAGAAGAAAAGCAAACATTATGAGCTTCTTGAAATGTAATTTTAATCCTGTTGACTTCCTTAAGAAAAATCATTCACTATGCCAATACATGTACTGAGATTCTTCAGCATCTTCCCACATTTTCCTAAATAAATTTTGATTGTTAAAGTTGATTATAAAAAGGATAAATAAAATGCATGCAAACAGTTAACTCAGCATAGAAAAAGGTTTTACAAAAACAAGGCTATGTCTTGAAAGCTTTTATATCAAAACATATTTTGCTAACGCCTGGTACTAATGTGGAGTTGTCTGTAAATTGTGTCAATTTTATACCTCTAGTTTTGTACTCATAAAACTTCTTTGCCTTTATTAACAAAAGTTGGCAAACAATTACTCATGGAGTAGAAAAATGTGTTCAAAGTGCCTTAATTCTGCAGACCAAAGTTTCAGACAAGTTGTCTAGTGTGCTTTTATAATTCTGGGTTCAAAGAAGTACTCAATAAAGAATTTGGCTGAACTATGCTTGCTTTCTTTTGCAAATATTTATTTTTATTTGTAAGGCAAGTTCTAAATATTTTTAAGCTTTTAGTGTTATTTTAGTTAAAAAATACATTTTCACAGAAGCAAACTGATGTTTTCCTTTCTCACCTAGCACATGCTAATGCACTTAAAACTTTCTTTAAACACAATTAAAAACCTTCCTTAATTCCATAACCACATACCATGAGCACTACTCCCTGAAAGGCAAAGCTATCTGGGCGCTGGATTGATATGTTGCACAGTCTTACTAGGCTATCAGACTCTCAGTAAGGTGATCTCAGTATCTACTATCATACTGTTTTGTTGGAAGGAGAACTTTTAACCCTGGTTAAGAGCTAGATAACTCTTAGGGAAGAATGAGAACTCTTAAATCTGCCTAGAGGATAAACTAAAGATGCCATCTTCCCCTGGGGACCTTTGACTGTCATTAAATCATTAACTTTAATCTGCTTTCTTCACTGTTGTGCCACTGTGAGCTGTCAGTCAAATAAGATTTTAATTATCTCAGGGGAGGAATATGCCTGTGCTCTTTTCTCTCTCAAAAAAAAAAAAAATTAGATGGGGAAGAAAATGAAGTGGAAATGACAAATATAGTATGTACAGGAACTGGGGAGGAATCAGAAGAAGGCAAGATATTAGATTAAAACCTGTCGTGTGGTAGGATGTTGTTAACTTTTCAAGTGGTAATAAATATGTGAATACTAATTTTGTCATATTTTTGAATTTGATAACATTTTAGAGCCTCTCTGAGTCACTAAAATACCTTTCTGTACTTCACCCTTCATTAACATAATCCAAGTGAAATGCAGCTACTCCTACATCAGTACTTGTTTTCCTGATACACCCTGGCCGCTGAGCCCTTCCTTGGACACAGAATGTTTCTGCCTAGCTGCACTGTACACTGACATCTCCACCACTGATGGTGTGGCGTTTTCTGTTTATCTGAACAAGAATCCTTCCACAACCCAATATAGAAAGAAAATCAACATGTTCTTTCAATTGCTTTTCATATAGTTAATAATTTCTGTCTCAGTACAGACAGTCTTTAACCAAAGAGCAGAACTAGAGAACTTTTGTGACTATGACTTCTTCTGCCCCATTATCTAATTCTTCACACCTCGTAGTAATTTAAACTAATGTCATGTGTTTAAACAAGGGTTAACATACTACCAAGTCAGAATGCTTACTAATAATAGAGAACTCACTTTTCACTTTGATGTTTCCTTGTAACCTCTTGGACATTTATAAGTAGGAATGCCCAGCTGAGTTGATGATGGAATTCTGAAAGGGCTTTATCTGCTTCCTTTGGTATCCTGTGTGAAAAACTGATGCCAAAGAATATTTAATTGGAAATGCTTCCAAATCTATCAGTTTTGTCAGCAGTGGGTGTCACATAAATGATCTATAAGACCACTAAATGTTAATGTTTTCTTTAAAAATAATGAAATTTTAGAATTACGCTTTTAATCGTTACCTTGTAATTTTCTGGAAACTAGGAATTACATCTACATGCTTTGCTTTGTGATGAAAGAGGGTGGATATTCATAATCATAATTTGACAAGTATTGAACAGAGGAGACCATGGTGAATAGTTTTCATATATTAGATAAATAAATAAAAGTAGAAGCTACAAGGCGGAGAAATTATGGCCAAGGGATATCATCATAGTAGCACCCACTGAGTTGATGGAAAAGGAACTTGAAATTGTCACAGCAATAAACTCTTTCTCAATGTCACTGAAAGAATTCAACCACAAAGCTATAAATGGAAAGGAAGTCCTAAAGAGTAAAAAAAAAATAAATAAAATATTGCAAGGGTTGAGATTAGTGAGTGAAGGTTTCAACAGAGAAATATTTACAGATAAAGTTAAATCTGAGGTGCAGACCAATGCATATACAAAAATATGTCAGAGGAGAAGACTGAAAATTTAAAAATCATCTTATAACCATAATTGCTATTGGAGGAAAATTAAAAGGTGGGCAAATACCTGAACTAGCAGAATTAAGTCTTATTCTAGATCACTGAATATGTTTGTTTTTTGATATAAAATGATCACTTCAGTCCTCTCTTCCTCTTTTTCATATCTGCAATATGAAGTAACCAGCAAGGATGCTTGAGCACTTCTTTGGCATGGATCCATGCGCTCAAAATTTTCCTAAACAGATCCTCTGATCTTTGCAGTCATGTTAACTCTGCGTAGTATAATACATATAAAACCTAATTCCCAAATTTGCCTGCAATAAAGAACAAGACAAAATAACCAAAATTAACTTCTCCAAAATAAAATTCTGTTTATTCTTTCCGTTAACGGTGATGATAATAATGTGTATTGTAATTTTCCCTTTTAGTATCTGAGTCTCAGAACTGCTACATGTCAGTCCCAGGTGGAGGGTCTAAGTAGAGATAACAGTCTAGGCACTGATTAAATAAAAGAAGACCTGATTCATTTGAATACTGAGCTGCAGAAGTTCCTGGTATGAGATCCATGAGATGCATGTGGAGTACTCCATCCTCTTTGTAATTGGGCCTTGGGTGATGTAGAGTCTTTTTTTTTGAAAATCATGATGGCACATGGATCCATGTTCAGTTATTAAAGGAAGGTTTGCCTTTGTGTCTCTTCTGCATAAACCACAAGCATGAAGGTATCAAAAGCTTGCCTTCTCCGTTGTGTCACTTTTCTCCAAATGTGTTTTTACAGCATATCAAGAAAATGGAAGTATGAAAGTATAAACACCTGTCAACATTTGCCAAAAGTTGATTTTTTCAGTATATCAATAATCTGGTTTTGACATACACAAAAATTTTCACATCAACAGATTAGCATTTTTTTAACCAGCATTAATTAAGAATTCGGTGATGTATGAGTTTTGTGTTCAACTGCTAGCACAGAAGAGGAAATATTAGCTACAGATTCTAGATGGGGAGGAGGATAATTCCTTGTGATACAACTAATTAGTAAGAAATCAAGATGACACTATGTCATCAGGAGCCCAGCACATTATTTATTGAAAAGTAGCAGTACTTTTTGTTCAAAAGACTTTTTCAGTCTCCTTTACAGCCATAGAAATCTATTCCTAATGCCATACTAGATTAAAATGCTTCTTTCTTGCTGCTTTAACTGTCATCTTTTAAATACCACAGAGCTCAAGCTTTCTTCTACAGATTTCTTTCTTGTTGAACAGAAGTAACCTCTCTGATAGAACTTGCAACTCAGAGGAAAGGAAACAGCAATTATACCTTGGATCATAAAGTTCTCCCATTCTCATGTGCTGGATTTTGCATTCTTGCTTAACTTACTGATCTTATCCACCTCTTTCCTGCTCAGACTTCTTGGCTTCTGATTTTAAATCCCGTATATATACTGCTAAATAAAACAAAACTAGAGACTTTGCTTGTGTATTTAGATCCAGTGGCTCATGCAGTCTGCATCCATACTACACAACAGTTTGTCCTCAGCTTCTTTTATCATCCAGTGCCCATGTGGTTCCATTTTCTTGGCAAGGGCTGGGGAATGCTTTTTTTTTGTTTTCACTGCTATAAATTATGTGTGAAATAACATGGTGCTTTTGAGGATGCCGCTTTAATGTGACACGGAAGTTTTGCATTGTATGCACTGTGGTAAAGTGTACGGGAGTTAACTGCCTGCAGGGTTGAAAGAAAAGAGAAAGCAAAATCTTTTCAGCCTTGTCTATGCTGTCTGTTGGAACATTTCCTGGAATCTGTTGTTCACAGACTAGTGCATGAGATGATTGGCTCAAAAACTGCAATCTGGCATGGGCCAAAACTATTCTATGGAAGGCATAGCAGAATACTGTGTCCAGTGTTTCATCTCATTTCAATATAAAAATATACTACTATAGCTATATACAGTACTATACACTAGTGTATAGTAGTGTATATACACTAGCTATATACACTACTATATATATCCATAGCTATATACACTACTATAAATAATGTATATACTACAAATAGTAGTGTATATAGCTATGGATCCATATAATCATGAATTAGGCTTGTTAGAATTCCCTCTTTTTATATGTTGTACTCCATGTTTAACTTTTATGGACTGCCCTGATGCCTTTCTTTTTAATTTCCAATAATTAATTCATCTCTCATAACAAATGTGTGACATTCACCTGTGTGAGGTGATTACATTTATCTACAAACTATATTGTTTAGGTTATTTGTAGGAAAAACAGTGTTGTCTAACAGGACCAAATGTCTTCCTCTGCAGAGCTGCCTTCCAGCAAGTTACCCCATAGCTTGTCCTTGTGCTTGGGGTTATTCCTTTCCAGGGACTTCTTTTTTCTTTTTGTTGAACTTCATGAGATCCCTGTCAGCAAATTTCTCCAGCCTGTCTCCTGAATGGCAGACCAGCCTTCTGGTATATCAATCACTCCTCCTCATTTTGTAGTCTCTGCAAAATTGTTGTGGGTACACTCTCCTCATTGCCCAAGTCACTGACACAGATGTTAAACAATATTACAATAGCTGGCCCAGTACTGAACTGCTTGGACATACAATTATGAAATGAAAGACACTGCTGGTCATGGTGTGTTGGATGTTTAAGCTATGAGAACTGCTGCTTACTGTATGCTTGCTTTAAAATCAATCATTACATTACAACTCCTGCTGATAATTTTTAGGGTTGTTTTAATCATGTCTGTGTTGAATCAGAGTAATTTATCTCTCTAATTGCTAGGCCACTTCTCTTTTTTTTTTTTTTTCCTCAGGAAAATATTTAACACTTTTTTCACAGCTGTATTTCCTGCAGTGGAACATGTGGACTGAGTCAGGGCCACCTTGAAGCCATATGATGTGAATATGATGTTAAATGGAACTAAACCAGAATGTTTATTAATTGAAAAAACTACTGGCAAGAGATAGGAACATTTTCAGTGGTATAGACAAAAGTGACTTGAGGTGTCATTTGCAGTTTACCCTAGGCTCTTCAGGCTATTGACTGTACTGCAAATGAGGGCTAGGCAACCTCTTAAGGTCATCAATGTCCCTGCAATCCCCAGAGCTCAGGTGCCTGCCCATCAGTCAGTTGGTCACTATGATCTATAGCAAATCCAGGCCCTGACAGTTCTCAATGGCAAGTACAGATAAATCTCCCTACAGACACCTTAATCTATTTGTCTGGAGGACTTAGCAGGACTTGTTTCTGTCTTTTATTAAGACCTTCATTACAAAGTGTCCCTCAGCTGTGGAAGATACAGATGGAGTGGTAAATGAGATTGCTGAGGCTCCTTTTTCCATGTCCAGAAAAAAAAAAAAAAAAAAAGCAGCTATGACTTCACTGGTAAAAACTGTTTTTTATGGGGAGGGCAGAAGGATAACTCATTTCTAGATCCCAGCTGATCAGGCACAGAGAATAATGTAAGAACTATTTTTAAAGAGGAATCCTAGCAAAGAGCTTTTTAAAAGAAGATGCATATAGCTACTTTCTATTCCTTTTGCAGTTTCATATGAAATTGGATATTGACGTGGTTGTCTTTGGAAAAGATTATTCTATAGTGTTAAGACTTTGCAAAAGCACATGTGATCACTGCAAAGCACATATGTACTGTACAAGTCTGCAGAAGCCTCAGGAGTATTTCCAAGACAGTGGATCTTCATGTGTGTCTCAAATATGCCCTAACACCAGGGAGAAGACATGCAACAATCCAAACAGAAGTGAGTCTGGAACAAAACAGCTGTACATCAAATGTGTATTTATTACTTCTTCAGCTGCAGATCAGAGATATTACAGATGGAAAAGTCTTATTAGATCATGTTATCAATCTCCTTGCCAAGGCTGGATTTTTCCCCACTATTACAGTCCATAATGCTTTGCCCAGGCAAGTGGTGACTTCCCAAAGTCATTCTCTCACACCCTCTCCAGAGCCACTTTCCCACATTTTGTTCCTCTTCTGGCTTAGCTGCCATCAGGCTAGACAGACATGTTCCATCAAGTGCTTCAGTAGAAAAGGCATCTGGTTTAACTATAAGGATGAGCAGTCTTGTTAACGTGATAGTAATGAATTTGCTCATATTTTCATGAAATATCTGTACAACTGGAGATCTATTTTGGTGTTGAACAAACTGTCGACTTTGATTTACTTTGTGTATGGCCTCATAAGACGGCCAATTTTTTCTTTTTTTTTTTCCTTCTTAATGATGCCATATTAATTCAGGATATGTGGTTTATGAAATCATGGAGTCATGGCATGTTTAAGGTTGGAAGGGATCTGTGGAGGTCATCTGATCCAAACACCCTTATCCAGAGTGGTCAACTAGAGTTCTAAAAAATACTGAAAGACCCAGTTGCATTTCTGAAAATTTTCTTTTGAGCTG
Organism: Pezoporus wallicus; assembly: GCF_028554395.1. NCBI lineage: Eukaryota > Metazoa > Chordata > Aves > Psittaciformes > Psittacidae > Pezoporus > Pezoporus wallicus. Next base: position 556,319 of record NW_026636323.1, on the reverse strand, counting down.
GAAATGCCCCTATGTATTTCCCTTGTCCCAAAATAAAATTTTTCTAACACCAGTGCAATGACAAACTATTCCATGTAATTTTTGGCACTCCTCATGAATGAAGTAGATTTGTTTCAGGAGAAGTATGACAGCAAATCACTATAAAATTCAGGATTAATTTCCATTTCACCAGTGAAAATCTTACTGGCCTGAAAGTTTTCATCTCCTGGCAACCAAGATAACAGGGTTACCCCCAAGAATTAGGCAGCAGAAAACCATTTCAAACCATTTCAATTTGGCTCTTGGCATCTGGACCCTGAGATCCAAAGTGCAGAAAGCCCTAGTCTTCTAGATTCACAGCCAGAATTGCTTGCGAGTAGGAGCACAGCTGACTGAAATAAAAAGACAAAATCAGGCTGTATTAGCTGATCACAGAAAAGAAAATAAGCAATATGTGCAAAGTACATGCATCTGCAATTTGTTCACTGGGAATCTTTAGATTGTGTCTGCTACATCTGTCCATACGGACCATGGACACATCATGAATTTACCGTGTTGACAGTTTTGTGCATTTTGTAACTGTACTCAACTGCAAATGTCAAAAATTACAGTATGATTCAAATGAACTTAGGACATCAACCAGGCACTCTGAAGCATTAAGTGACAAAAAAACCTTCACTAAATTTCATGTGAGCAGCCAGAGTCAGATGCTACCTATGTGCCTATGGCTTAGAAATGCTAAAGAACGCAAACAAGCCATTAATCATGAACTGTCCTCCTTCTGCTCAAGGGCAGTTCAATGGTAGATTCTGGTTTAATCATTAAAATGTACTCCACTGACAATGACGATGCCTTCAATATGAAGGTCCTAGACCCAGCTTATTTGGATATTTTGTTTTCTCCCTGGCGGAGCTTCCACACTGTCATCTAATCAGATTGTGAGTTTATGATTTAACCCTTTGTGGTTTCTGTGTGAATGCTAATAAAATTATTTTTGCAGTGGAAAATACCACATAAGGAGTGCAAATGTTGAGGATACAAACCAGACATTTTGTATGACTTTTATTCCTAAAGGCTTTCTTATTCATTTATGGGTGATGAAGAACTATCAGAAGGTGACCTGGATCTGCTCTCCCCATTGGTCACCACATCCCCCTCAGGTAAACTGCATCACAGGGACAAAATCCCTGTATGATCCAGGCTTACTTAAACATGAGGGTGATAGCATGACATACAGGTGCACAAACTTTTTGTCAGGGCTGAAGTAAAAGCAGTCACTATCTGACCTACACAGTATCAGAAGTATAGATCACTTTGTAAGCTTAATGTGGGAGATGAAAAGGATGAGATAAAGATTTTGCCAGCTGTTTGATTAGAGACAGTAGATGGACATCTGGAAGGAGACATCCTAACCCTTCGGACTCTGGTGGGAGTTAACCATGCCAAGTGCAAGATCCTACACCTGGGTCAGAGAAATCCCAGGCACAGCTACAGGTTGGGCAAAGAAGAGATTCAGAGTAGCCCTGCGGAGAAGGACTTGGGGGTGTTGGTCAATGAGAAAATGAACAGGAGCCAGCTTCAGTGTGAGCTTGCAGCCCAGAAAGCCCGCATATCCTGGGCTGCATCAAGAGGAGCGTGACCAGCAGGTCGAAGGAGGTGATCCTGCCCCTCTACTCTGCTCTTGTGAGACCTCACCTGGAGTATTGTGTGCAGTTCTGGTGTCCTCAACATAAAAAGGACATGGAACTGTTGGAACAAGTCCAGAGGAGGGCCAGGAGGATGATCAGGGGACTGGAGCACCTCCCGTATGAAGACAGGCTGAGGAAGTTGGGGCTGTTCAGCCTGGAGAAGAGAAGGCTGAGTGGAGACCTCATAGCAGCCTTCCAGTATCTGAAGGGGGCCTACAAGGATGCTAGAGAGAGAGTCTTCACTAGGGACTGTAGTGATAGGACAAGGGGTAACGGGTTAAAACAAACAGGGGAAGTTTAGATTGGATATAAGGAAGAAGTTCTTTCCTGTGAGGGTGGTGAGGCACTGGAATGGGTTGCCCAAGGAAGCTGTGAATACTCCATCCATGGCAGTGTTCAAGGCCAGGTTGGACAGAGCCTTGGTTGGCATGGTTTAGTGTGAGATGTCCCTGCCCATGGCAGGTGGGCTGGAACTAGATGATCTTAAGGTCCTTTCCAACCCTAACTATTCTATGATTCTATGAGTTTTGTCATTAATTTTAGTGGAGGCAGAATTACATTGTAGTATTTTCCCTTTCTTTTTGTACTGTCCCTTCAATCTTCACTTTTTATATTACCGGAAGAGAAGGATCTGTGACTCTGGATGTGAATTAAACCTTTAAACACATGGTCTCAGTGGGTTATGAGAGTCTTGCTCTTATCACTTGCTCCCTGATGGGTGGGAGATTTGGATCTATATTACTCTCCTCTTGGACTCAGAAACTGAGGTAGATGCCTAAGTAAATCTCTCATCTGCTCTACAGTAAACAGGAAAGTCTGCAATTATGACTATCACCTATATGAAGCTGCAGAAATGACTGGCCTTCAGATACCAATGTGAGAAATGTGATATTTGGATTATGGTCTAAAACATGACTAGTTCAAACACAGCTTGTAGATTGCTGTGATAAGGGTTTTTTTTCAAGGGAATAACTTGCTGAAACAATAGTATAACTGGGCAATCTGGTTTACTGGTGTTGCTCCTTGAAACAGGCTCAACTAATTCACTCTTAGGACTGCTTTTAACCAAATCAGCCTGACCAGGGAAGTGGTGAGATCACCATCTCCGGAAGTGTTCAAAAACTGTGTAAATGAGGCCCTTAGTGGTATGGTTTAGTGGTGGACTTGACAGCACTGGGGTAATGGTTGGACTTGATTATCTTAAAGGTCTTTTCCAACCTAGTTGAATCTATGACCCTGTGATTCGATGACTTGATGCTCACTTGATTATAGGCATACGTTCAGGTAGAAAGACCTTTGTAGCAGAGACCTAAGATCCCAGATTGTTATTATATGAACTGCAATCTTCATACGCAGGGATAGCTCCAACATACTGACAGAAAATTCTGGGATAGCATTTTGCCCTAGCAGTTTTTCCCAGAGTAGATTTTTAATACTGCAGCAAAAGAGAAGGAGGCAGAAACCACGGCCCTGATCCCATTCCGTATGTCAGGTTATATTGTGAGGTGTCACCCCATCACTAAAGTTGTATCTCCTTCCCTGAGCTACTCTTGAGAAAGATTTTCTTCCCTCTAATCCAGCTCCACCTCAATCTTGTCAGATTACTTGTATCATTATATTTTTTGGTAGTGGTTAGGTTAAACTCAATGCACAATTTGACCTCAGCTGAAAATGCACCATACGTGGTGCTAGCTGAAATGGCTGGTTTGAGCGATTTGCATACTGGCATGAATATGTTCATGTAAGCATTCTCCAGCACTTTCTGACTATTTCCACAAACCAGTGGAAGTGCAGGTGCTGGTGTGATCACCCTGTGTGTGCTCTGCCTACAGGTACAGACAGCCTGGACTTCAAGAAAGCCTTTGGCACACTAAAATTTGGTAACAAGGCTTTCTGCTGTGAGTAGATCTGTGCAAGAGTGAAGCTCTCTATAGTGAATTCAATCTCCTTTTCAGTAAGTAATAAAAACACTTGAGCTATCCAGGCGATACTTCATGTTTCTAAATTGGGAATTTGCTTTGTCTCACTTAGCCTGAGCAAGTGAAACAAACCCAAAAAAGGAAGCGACACTGTAATGAACATAAGCCTGATGCACAGAGTATGCAATATTCAGCTATCTTCATTAAAATCTTTTAAGGTATCCAGTGTCAGAATCAATCTTTAGTATTTAGACATCATTGCCAAAATATTTAGGTAGTCTCAATTTTTAACTAGCTGTAAAAATTTGAAAATGTATGAAGAAAAGTAGCCAACAAATCCTATACACATAATTAACAATAAAAAAGAAGCATTGTTTCTGTTGTTTCTGATAAAGAGGATTCTCTTCAGTAATAATAATCATACACCCTCATGGCCTCAAAAAATACTCAGAGGTCACTGATACAAATGCTTTATATACATATTACACGTACAAAAATTATGGCCATGTCTGGTTCATGCCTCATCCTATCTTGTTGAAGAAGAAAACTATGAAAGATTATGCTTCCTTAGTTAAAGGAAATGCTGAATCATTCACAATGTATGCGATCTTCATACTGAGTAAGAGTATATGCCACACGCAAAGAGTAAGGTGTGAGGTGGAATATCTCTTGTTCTGGAGAGTGTGGTCAGGAAGTTTCTGTAATTTTTTTTAAATTGGAAGCTATGCCATAAAGAATATTATTTTCTATAAAGATGTGGGGTAGAAAAGCCAAACGAAACTCTATAGAGAAACTTTTGTCTAAAACAGATATCAAATAATGGACCAGTTTAAAAAATGTGCTATACTGGTACCTTCTGATTGATGGATATCAACATTTTCCAAAGATGGTAAATCTGTTCATAGCAAAATTCTTAAATTACCCTCATGACCACAGGATTACAGTCAATATAAAAGGAAGATTCTGAAATTTTGACTGTAAAGCACAAGCTTAAATTTAGTTAAGATAGAAGTTCTAAGAATTTAGACTAAAACTAGATATAAAGATATCAAAGCTGGTATGCTCATAGAACAAGTCTGAAAGCTTTGGTTTCACAAAGGCTGTAATTTTAAATTCTGCTACTACTGTTTTATTCATTTAAAAAACTGGTGACCCTTTCTTACACTTTCACCTTCAGCCATATACTCTTTTTTCAAGCTGCAGCCTTTGTTGAAAAGTGATTTCATTTCCTGCATGACGTTGAAGCCATTTCTCCAAGACACAGGACAATTGTGCTGAATAAGTGACGTGTCTATATTTTAATATTAATAGTCTGCTCTTTAACCTCTATTGTGACATTAATAGTTCTCATTTATAGCCACCCATCCTCTGTCCTGAGAAAACACCTCTTTAAACTTAATTGGTCTTTCTGCAATTTTGCAGTGCCTAAATAGTGTTCTGTAATGGAAAAGGAAAATTCTTACCCAAGAAAATTCTTAACATAAAAAGCAAAGTTTTTCCTCTTTCATCAGATCATACCCTTTAAACATGTTTATATATGATGAAGAGATCAGTTCTTTTGAATTATTTTTTCCTTTCATAACTATAAATGTTTAGCATAACACAATGAAGATTTCTTTGCAAAATCACAAAATAAAACTGAGTAATAATTTTTAAAATCCTTAAAAAAGATAACAGCCAGCTAGAAAAATGGTAGTCCTCCAGGGTTGGTTTTCCTTGTCAGTGTAGAAGACAGTAAATCCTACAGCAAGCAGAATCATTAATTATAGGTGATTATACACAGTCTCCACATAACACCAAATTGCATAGTAAAAGAGACACCAAGCAGTGGTCAAAAATTGCTGATGGAAAGGGGCTTTACTGCAATGCTTCATGGGTAGTATAAGTCTATGTTCCTCTCTTTGGCTCAGGAGGATCACCACATGAGTTACCTATACTCAGCTTCCAAGAAAAAATCACTATGGGAGCTTCTCAGCCAACATATTTCATGCTTCTACAGAATTATTCCATTTTTCCCTAAAAGAAACTGAAACTTCGTATTTTTACATTTTTGATTTTACTCATCCACTTTGATAGAACTTCTCAGTGTAATATCTTCAGGGACTTTTGGAAAATTGATAACCTTTTCTGATTTTACTTTTAGTCTTCCTCAGTGTCCTGGGTTCAGCAGTAGCAACCATTTTTCTCCTTCTTGGAAGCTGGTGCAGTGCTGTGTTTTGACTTTCGGCCTGGGAACAGAGCTGATAACAATGATGTTTTGGTCTGGCCAAGGACTTTGTGAGCCTCATGCTCTGCCAGGGAGGAGGGGAAGCCGGGAGGAAGCAGAGACAGGACACCTGACCCAAACTGACCAAAGAGGTATTCCATACCACAGCACGTCATGTCCAGGAGGTAACTGAGGAGTTACCCGGAAGCGCTAAGGACTGCGGGGTTGGAGGAGGTATGGATCGGTGCTTGGTTAGGCTGGGGGGGGCGAGTTATTGGTAAGCTGGTGGTGAGATGTTGTATTTTCTTCCCTTGTTATTTCCTTTATCATTGTTATCATTGGTGGTAGCAGTAGTGATTTGTGTTATACCTTAGTTACTAAGCTGTTCTTATCTCAACCCATGGGAGTTGCATTCTTTTCGATTCTCCTCTCCATCTCTCCAGGAGTTCAGGGAGGGCAAGAAGTGGGGGAGGGAGTGAACGAGCTGGCTCGCTGGGTTTAAAACACAACACTCAGACAGCCTTATCATATGTAGTCAGTGACAGGAGAACATGTCAACTATTTTAATCATAAAAGTGTATGATTAAAAATACCCAGTTTACTTCTCCAGGCAGGCCTAAACCAGCATGTTTCCTCTGTATGAATTCATATGTACATAAAAAAAGCATGGGAGAAAGCCACAGGCATCAGGACTGATAAGTCATAAAATCATTATATTGTTTGTTTACCTCTACATTTAACTTCTGGACTATGATATACCACATCTGGACACATCTTTGTCAGAAGCACAGACTTCTGCTGTGCTCTGTGATGGGTACCTTCAGCTCCTGTTCAAACAACGGGTCCTTTAAAATCTCTCATTACTTCATATACTTTCATCATCATCTTTCAGCTTCTTGAGCAGCCAAATCTGGCAGTTTTCAGCAGTTTTTGATTTACGGTGTGTGTATGTTTGCTGGTTTAAAGATATGGCCTGGGTATCTTATAACAGATCTAACAGTATGATTCAATGCTTTGCTGTATTTGTTCTCTTTTGCGTTGTACTATTCACTAACTCATAAAAATTGCTTACTGATAAATGTTTGGTTTGGCTGGGGATTTTTTCATATCTATTGTTTGGATTTCATCTCATTTTCCCTGTTAGATGCCATGTTATTTCATAACGATAAAATCCTTCCCTGTGTAGGAATTTCATTTTCACTCTTTTTCCCCTTGGGTTTTTATTCTCCTCTCAAATACAATCCACTTTGTTTCAATAGACCATGTGAGCTTCAGGTCTAAGTTTATTAACTGGACAGAAATGTCTGTTCTCATCATTTGGAGGGTGACAATTTACAGTACCGGTAAATGAAATAAAAACGTATGAAAAATAAGATAAAGGAACTGGCACTTCCATAGAGGAAAGAAAGGGAGCAACAAAAGTAAAAGTTAAGCCTAAGGTTATAAAAATAAAAAAAAAACAAAACAAATCCCAAACAAACAAACAAACAAAACCAAAAAAAACACATCCCCCCAAAAATAAAAAAAAATAAAAAGAAAAAAAACTTCAGCACAAGAAGTTAACACATAGTCAGTGGAAACAAGATGAAATTGCTGACAAGTACTGAAAATCAATCCAACAATGCAGTGGCTATCAGAAAAAGCAATGCAAAAAAGTGAATTAGAGTTAAACCATGAAAGTACTAGGATGTAATTTTTGAGTTCCTAAGCAGCAAGCATAGGGATAGGAGTGCTGACTCACAGTCATATCAAAACAGAAAACTGACAGCCAACTTGATGCCTTTTGTAATCTGTTTCAATAGTGTTCCCTTGGTAGGTCAGACTAGTTGCTATCTAAATTAACTCCAGCCACAAAGTACAAAGGTCTTCCTCTAGATTGGAATGAAAAGAAATACTTTGAGAATTTAATGTCTTCAAATTTATTGGACCTGATGAATTTTGTTCTAGGAAATAAAAGAAATAGACATAACCTCAGAAGCCAAAGAATCTTGAAGAATTTTAGTAGAAGTGTGAAGTATCAGAACACTGGGGAAAATGTTCCTAAAAAGGGAGAAAAAAGAAAATATGAATTTTTACTACTCTTGATTGGATAGAATTCAGTCCAATCCTGGAAACTTTAATCCTGGAACTTTAATCCTAGAAAATTTCTGGAGGAAGCAACCTTTTAACAGATAGTAATTAACAAAGAGAACCATTACTGAGAGCACAGCAAAATTACAATTCATGTTAAAAAAAAAAAGGATTTTTCTGCTAGGTAACAGACTTTCTGGATTCAAGGAGAGGACCACATTAAGAATAGCATTGCCACTAGTGTCTTGTAAACTCTCTAAATGCTCCTAAACCAATTTGTCTGTTATAGACACTGTGTACAAAAAAAAAGTAAGAAGGAGTGTTGCATTGGAAAAGCTGTTATTGACATGTCTTTGAAATGGTCTTCACTGATTCAGTCTGAGAATAACTATTTTGCTTCCATAATTAGGTATTTTATGGGCAGTTTATGGACCATTTGAAGATATGCTCATTTTGTCAAAGGCTAGTCTTAGCGCACACTCATTAGATCACATACATCCTTAATATGGGCCAAATATTTTATTCTAAAACAAAAGCTTATCCAAATATTGTATTAGTTTACAAATGTAGGTTGTAAATTTCACCAAGTAGAATATTTCTTACATGTTTTCTGGCACTTTTATTCTCATCTGTTTTATGCAAATTCTCGTAATTTCTCCTGAATCAGATGAAGCTGGGACAGTTCCCTTCCTTGGCCAGGGACCCTGGTGTTATTTTAGTCACTCTCTCAGTACAGCCATTACTCAGTTGTTCAGCAATTCTGCATTGACACATATGTGGTCAAGCGAAGCTGACGCAAATTGTTATACAAACAGTATCACTGCTGCATTTAGCTGTAGCAGAAGATTTATAGTTTCACATAATCCCATAACTCACTCAAAGAGCCTGCAGTTTCTCATATACAAGGAAGAGATTTCAGCTTGCAGAGCCAGATGAGACCTGGTGAATAAAGTGTCAGGTGAGTACTTCAGCAATGTCATCCCTTCAGCCTTCATTGGTCAGCTGCTTGCTCCCAGTGGGCCATATAACTTTGGAGGTACCGATCCATGAACTGTACTAGAAAAGCCTTCCAGAGTGCACAGCTTTGGTGGCTCAGCACCCAGCAACCCTGTGTCCAGCTTAAAACACAAGTTCGGTGTAAGGTCTCTCATGGGGTAAACAGGAAATAAGTCAGAGTCCTCCTGGTCCAAACAGGATCTTCCCCCACAGGGGAGAGCATCATAACTTCTCATCCCAGAGTCAGACTAGACTTCTAGGTATTACAGCACTGTGTACAACAGCGGTTTGTCCAGTTTTGGCTACCAATGTATTTCTTATATCACTTGATAATTTGTTGAATGAAGAGGAGGGAAAAGTTTTAAAAGCTGATGTCCAGATTATAAAGTTTAAGTGATACATTCCCAGATTGTGCTGTTGAAGAAAATGAAAGCAAGAAAACAAAGAAATAAATATGTAACTTGAACTTATTTGCTACTAATTTGGACATTTGCTGGCTCATGCAGGGCCGATTAAGCTAAACTTTCTTAACTGAAACTCTGGTGTTTATAAAGAAAGCACAGACTGCAGTAAGAATGCAATAAATACTTTGAGAAAAAGCTGGTTTCCTTCTAAAAAAAAACAGAATCAAAAATCTCTGGTGATCAATTTTAATGGGCAGACCAATAGCTATGTCTCATTAATTCCATACAAGAGTATGTTAAGATATAAAAAGCTTCATGAGTCATTTGTCCTGCTGCTGTTCTTGGGGTCTCTTATCTCCATGTATTTGTACTGGAAGCAGCTAACCTGTGCATTACTGATTTGACTTTAAAACTTCAAAGAACTAAAATTAATGAAGCTAAGTGGTGTTTAATGGAAAGGGGGAAAGAAATGCATTCAGATGAATAACAGCTACAGTAAACAAAAACCTGTAATTTTATTTGGATTAATCTTCTATGTAAATCCATATCAAGCTCACACAATAATTTTGATTAAAAATGGAGGAAATGTTTATTTCAGTATTTTCATATCTTTGTGTATTAAAATCAAATCCAGTTCAAATAAATAACAGCTGAAAAAACCCAAAAAGTTTACTTATCAAATATTTTTTGATGAACCTGATCATGGTATTTTAATTCTTCATTTGACAAAAAAAAAACATTAAGAGATTCGATTCTTAATGATTCCTTCCTTAATAATTTTTCAGCACAGGTTATTAGCTAATCATTAGCACAGCCCTAACTTCATTTTCATAGTACTATGCGAAAAGACACCCAATTACACAAACTGGTAGAGGACCCAACTGCTATTGTAATATATTATGATTGTTTATCCATTGTTTTTTATTGGGGGGGGAATCAAATTAGGTTATAAAATGACTGCAAGCACATCTTAATGTATTTTAGTCACTCAATCACTCACACACCAAGAATTCATTGGTGGTCCCATCATACTCTAATTGGACACTTCTCCTACAAAGTGAGCAAATTTTTGGACACAGAACTGTGCAAACACATTTTCAGTACATTGGCCTCAGCTCAGCAATAGAGGTTTCAGAGGCCCTTTAAAGATCTCACCAAGTTTGCAAAGTGGCAAAGATAATGATATTTTATTGTCATTTTACTAAAGAAGGATATAATCCTTTTTCATTTGAAATTATCTACAAAAAAAAAGTTTAATGATCAATAAAGTCATGTGGTTGAATTCTCCAGAAGCCTAATATATCAAGATTTGTAATTAAAACTCTATGTCTAAATTGAAAAATTCGAAGTTATTAGAGTAGATAAATGCTCTAACCTTTCATAAGATAATATTTTTACAAATAGTATTACATTTTCCATGTTTTAGTACAAAGGAAATCAATTCCTTTCCCATTTAAAGAGAAGCAGAAATAGCATTTACCCTTTTCCAGACATGAAACATGAGCACCATTTGCATTTACTGCCATTGTCTGCCAGCTTTCTTCTAATATTCTGAAACATTAATGGACATCAGAAATCTCTATGCTAGCTGATAGTTTGCAGCATCTGAGCTTCTGATCAACAATCAGGGTTTTGCATAAGTGTTCACTTATGGAGGCCCCTATATCCAGAGTTATTACTTCTACCTCCATCCTAAGATCCCGTTAAGTATTGAAGGCTGCACAATAATTTTTTACTTTACAAATTGACAGTTTCCGCAGAATGTGAAATTCTGAATAGGTCAAAAATCTTGGCAAGGTAACTCACTGCAAACTGCTGCATAAATTTCTGGATGTTAAAAACATTACTTTAGTCTTTCCATCAGACAAAAGCACTGTTAATCTTCAAGAAGCCTAGCAAAGCAGCAAGCTAATGAAACAGCAAGCATTTTACCTTTTTTTCCTATCTCCCATAATTCTCTCAGTCACGTTTGACAAATTCACCAGTTGAGAATCTCCCCTTTCACTTTTGGTCTCTTTCACTTACATTATAGAAAGCTTGAGATGTTCTAACTGTAACTCCATGTAAGAATGAGGTCAGAAGAATTTCAAGCTTACATTCTTTTTAGAACAATCTCCAGACAGTCCACTGCATAGAAGGGAGCTCTGTGCTTTCTCAGAAATCAAATAAATTAAATACAGCTCCTACACAAAGCTGTGCACAGGGCTACCATTTCTTGGAGTACATCACTGAAAGCATACTGAGAGAGGTAACAGTTTGTACCTGGCAGATCACTAACATATTCATGCATCAGATCCATGCAAACACAGCATGCTAGAACTGGCTTTATATATTAACAAGCTACCTTTTTCCTCCCTGCCATAGCTTTCTCATAGTCTCAAGATACAATCTATTAACATTTTCTTTAAATATGATGAATATACACCATTGACATACAGTAATCAGCTCTTCTTTTAACATTTACTAAAGAAATGCTACAAATAAGCTTGCCAAAAGAAACTACTAGGGGGAGAAATCTGATCCTAGACACATCAGTGTAAATGTAAAAGGGCTTCAGGAGGTTAAGGGAATTTTTCTGTGAAACTGAGAGAACTTGGCTTACTTATTCTGCTTTACAGGGTGCTGATAACTTTCACACGGTAAGATACCTATTAAACCACTAGGCCAAACAGCTTCCTAGCCTCGAAGCTGGCTGAAATCCAGGAAAAGGCTTATGCATCTGACATGACACTTAAATGGAATTTAGCTTCATAAATCCTAAACTGTGACTGAGAAAACACCATCAGATCACCTAAAGCTAAGAGCATACAAATTCTGCAGATAAATCACTCTTACTTTGAAGTTCTCCAGGTATCTGTGTTTGTATTCCCAGAAATACTTAGGAACTAAGTAAACTGACACTTACCTTCTCACTAATTTGAAATCCACATGCTCATCTGCCTAAACTGCCTGACAGATCTTATCTGTTGGGTCTGACAAGTATGGGTGTGTTTTGGATAGAACATGTTAAAGTGGCATAGTGACATTTTTATTTAAAAACTGTATAAGGAGGCAAAGAAGTCTATGACAGTGTCATCCATTTCTTACCTAGCAACTTACTCTCATCAAGGAAAGACCTGGATTTTGTCTCAGTCTGAAGAGCTTTAGGTCAGTATTTATTGACTACGAGATTTGCTATGCAAGAGTGAGGAACTCAAGCACCTCTTCTTTTGATGCTTTAATCCTGCAGAGTGAAGCACACAGGGAATTGGATGTTGGGACAATCAATGGGAGGAACACCCACTGGAAGAGGGGAGTCCTGTACACCAGTCCCTGCTATCAAGACCATTTTATATGTATTTCACATACATTCAGCAAATATTAAACAAAATAAAGTTTTTCTTTCCCAGCTGAATCTGGAGTCAATCTACACAGTCTTGCTTCTCCTCAAATTTATTTTCTAGCACAGTGGTTCCCCAAGACTTTGCTGCCAAATATTGTTTTAAGAAGGGGGGATGTGTGTGAATCATGAGTCACTGCACAGAATAATCTGTACCCTGGTGCTAAGACCTCTGTTTAGAAAACTAAGTATGGGTTTCTGTGTTTGTATGATCTGCCTGCAGTTGTGACCCCTGGAAGCACTGTAGCAAGGCCAGACATATGCCTGCCAGAAAGCAAATGAGTACTCTCTAAGGCACTAGCCTTGAACTCAGAAAAAGCCCTTGCTTGGACGCAGCCCAGTGAGTTAATTTATGAACTGAAAAGGGTCTGGGAATCCACTGCATGAATCCCAAGTTGGTAGTAGAATATGCATATATAAAAGTAATACACATAATGAACTTCAAAAATTAAGTACATGAAAACCAGTTTCTTTCATATACAAAATTCAGATAGCATGATAGTTTCATTAATCCCATGTTGTTTGCTCATACCCAGCCCCAGGGATTTGCCTTTTACTGATGTTGAATTCAGTGGCAGGAATGTGCCCTTGTTGCTTTCCCATTCTTCAGCAGCCTAGCTGATTCTACTGCAACAGACAGATTGCAGAGAAGCTAAGCAGCTCCTCTTCCACATACATTAGAGCAGAGATGTATGTTGTGTCCCTCTTATCCCATGCTCCCAAAAGTAGTTGCTGTTCTCCGTGTAGGTAATTTTCCTCAGCACTGCAACTAATGCTGTTCAGCACTTTGTAAGGCAGAGATGCCAGAGGCAAGCATCTTCAGTTTCCCTGTCAGCATTTTGTCATCTTGCTTTTTTCACTGTGTTATTCAGCCTCTAGGAGATGCCAGGTCACCTCACAACACCCCAGAAAGAGATTGGTTTTCAAAATCTATGGAAGCTTTGATGATTACCAGAAAATAAAAAGGAGTATGCCACACTTATTTAGATGTATGTCACAGTTTGTAGGCTAATCTGTTCTACGAATATCCTTAATAATATAAATAACAACAACAAATAAATAATAAAATTAGATAATTATAGGTCACAAGCAGGAAAACAGACTGCGCTGCCATTGTTTAACTTCAGTTTAGCTGAATGAAGGATAAGCAGAACCCTGATAGAAAATTCAGCTTGCGTTGAACGTAATAGAGAATGACAGTTCCCTTCATCCAGCAGCCTCATCTATTGATGCAGTACCTGGACATTTAAAGGTTTGAAATTATTACAAAAAAATATGTACAAAAGCATATAAAATGGATCCACCTCTGCATACAATTGGTTTTAGACTCAGAAAGATAACATCAGAGGCCTCCTGGAGAACAAAGGTGAATACATTTGAAACGGTGCCTAGTAAAACCAAAAACAGGAATGGAAAGCAGTGACTAGGTAACTCTCTAGGACTTAAGAAAAAGTAGGGTAATGAAATACTATCAAATATTTTTAATGGGTGTTAGAGAAGTTGGTTCTAAAAAGTGAAAAACAGTTGCAGAAAAAAAATGAAGAAGCCCTCAAGTTTTAATGGTTTGTTTGTTGATGGCTGTTTTTGTAAAAAAAATACATGAAACAACAGTCTAATGTGTGGTTACAGTTAAAGGCAATAAACTACTGGAATATATCAAGGACAGAAAAATGCAATGAAACATAATATTTGCTATGCAAAGCAAAAAATAGAAAAAAAGGAAAACCAACCTGATTGCAAGCTGTACTTGAGTTAAGCTGTGGGTTCTTTTGTTTTCTATTGGAAGACTTGAATTGCTCTGGGGACAATGTACCAGTGGAAATCAGAGGGAGTCTGGCAGTCCGGAATTTCTAAGTTATAGATTATAAAGTCAGGCTAAGAAATGTTCAACTGAATTTTTATGAGAGAATTGTTCTTAGTAGTCTTATAGCAGCAACTTTTTTAAAATAAAGCCCAAACCACCTCATGAAAGGTAGAACTTACAGAAGACTTACACTGAGCATGTTTCTTGGAGAAATTACGTTTCAGAATATTCTTCATAAGACTGTTAACAGCAAATGAAGAAATCATGAAGAATGATTTCACTATAAGTACTGCAAGTGGGTGGAACCAGCAGGACTATCCAAGAGAGACAGTTTGCATTAAGCAGAAGCACGGAATAGCTCACAGCCTTGATATGATACTGAATCATATTCAGGTGTTATGGTTTTATTAGTTTTATATCTAGCAGCAGTTCTTTTGCTTTCTGAATTCTATTTGTATAACTATTTGAAAATATGTTTACTGGGATTAAAAAGTGATCTGTGGGATCCACAGCTGTAGCTATTTCTATATAAGGCAGATTCAGCCACAGCCCTGCATGCCATAAAGGTTTCAGTGCAGTACTGGCTTTCATTTTGCCTGCACTCAGACAAAGAATGAGTAAGAGGATCAAATGCCTGGAGCATTTGCTCTAGACTTGTTTTCTATTTCATGCTCCATTCCAAACTCCTATAAAGCATGATGTTACTTTTCATAACAATAATGCTATCTGTCATTTGTATTTGGATAATTTTTGAGTCTTAGTCATTAAATGGCATTGTTTTGCTGAAGTATCGTGATTTATAGGCTGAAATTCCCATTCAAATTTGCATCTTATCATACATCACTGTGTATGAGTGTACTTCTGGAACTAGTAGCAGATATTCACACATGAATGTGATCTTATTCAGCCATATTTTTTAATATTTTGATTTTCCTGGCCTCCTTTGAGCTGGCTTTGAGCTATTACCTGTATTGATTTTTATTTTGCTGATGACAGCTTATGAGTTTATCTGACTGATCATTCAGAACCCATATTTGAGAACACTTCCTTCTTGAGTTGCTTATGCAGTGCATTGCAAATGTGAGAAAATTTTCAGAAAAGGGAGCATCCTTCTATTTTCAGAGGTAGACATGTAAAACCCTTGGATTCAATTTTTATGCTGTTTCAAATGACCACCATACTTTATCACTTTAGATCAGCATAAATATTCTGGCTTTCTACCTGCTAGGGTTTATTGTACAGGATACACTTGGACATCTGGTGTAGGAGTTTTAACGACTTGAAAAATTCTGAAATGTCACCTTTTTGCTACAACCTAACCCTGTGAAGATTTTAGCAGTGGTCATAGAGGTTCAGTGTCAGTTACAATTAATAAGTTATAGGATAAAATTTCTCATATGTGGTTGTGCAAAGTTAAATTTGGCCTTTAACAACATAATTATTTGTCAAGCCTAAGAAAAAATATAAAGTCATTGGGTTTGGCTTGTCTGCAAGGGTTTTGCTATCCCTTCATCACACAAGTAACCCTTTTTTAGTCTGGGAATATCACTGAAGTCAATATGCAAACAAGACAGCTACCTCTAATAGGTGTTTATAAGAGATCAAAACAATTTAGACTCACTACACTCTTAATTCTCAGTCAATAATACAAGGTTTTGTGATGATACATCTGCTTTCATCACAACAAAAATACACATCTGCAGACATCTTTCATTTGTTCTTTTGTTTGTTAGGGTTGGAGGGGTTTGTTTTCAGGCAGATGGATTATCCCTTGATTGAATTTCAGCCTTATGGGAAAACATGAACATATGTTCAAATATGTTACTGAAAGCCTTCTTCTTTCTTGTTTTGTATGAATAGCTAATTGAATGGGAAAAAAACCAGCATATCCAGCAATGGCCCTGTCTGCAGTAGGCAATTTTTTCCTGAAAAGGTTAGTAGATATACCCTGAGAACATATAATCAGGAAAGCCTTGGAAAACACTGACATCAAGCAGCATGTTCCAAGAGGCAAAGGACAAGCATGTTTGACACAAAGAGACACTGTGTATTTTTAATAGCAAAAAGAAAATTTTTTTCAGAGTATAGGGAAAAAGGTACACATTTCCCATATTAGTAGCAATTTACAGACAACACCCATAAGGAATACATTTCAGAAAGCCTCAGTGGATAAAAAACACCATAAAAGAAAGAGCATTGGTCTGTAAAAGTTAGGGGTTTTTTTTTGAAAGGAAGGATGCAGATTCAGTTTAATAGGTCATGCTTATCATGGGACAAGTTAAAATATATTAAATTACCTATTATCTTCTCCATAATGTAGCATACACCACTGCACCATCTGCATACACATAAAAGTTACAAAAAACAGAATTTTCAGTAGAAGTTAATTAATTTTGAATCAAAAAGGTATTTGAATTAAAGGTTCACTTGGTTAAACTAACAAATACTCAACTTTGAAATATATAACCAGATGCTGGTCCCCAGCTTGTGGGGATGCTGAAATACTTTTGTATTTGTAATTCTTCATGCTTTTCAGTTTAAGACAGTGAGATGATAGAAAAGCTAAGAAAAGTGTAAACTGAATAGATATTTAAACCGAAAACTGAATTGAAAAGTATCTGGAGGAATCAAGAGCATCATCTGTTACTGAAGAAATATCATTTCTTATTTCTTTTTTTTTACTGAAAGTGGTGTTATTTAGTAAGGATTTTAAAACTGTACTGAAAAGCCTTGAAACTGATAAAAAGAATGAAAAAATGTTCATATTAAAGCTAAATTATTAAGAAAAGTGTAACTCCTCTGGAAGTAGTGAATATAACAATATCTCACATACTGAATAGAGGATACAAAAACTATTGAATGCTTAATTTCTTCCTACACAAAAACTTTCTATACTCAGAATTTCTTCCTATCTGTAATCCATGAACAGAACAGTGGGTTTATCTTGTGGTCCTCTCCGGGGCAGCAACCAAGTATGGGACTTCACAGCAGGTATACCCCAAAGAGCCTGGGCTACTCAATTTGCACACTTTATCATCCCTTTTCTCATTTTGCAATCCTTTTTGCCATCCTTTACCGCACTTTGTCCATCCTAGTCTTAACCCCCCCCCCAAAAAAAAAGCCAATCAGCCTCTAATTACTTTTTCTATATTAAAGTTTTTCTACATCTGTACCTGAATTTGATGGTTCTAATAGTATTAACTATGTGATTTCAGCCTTGTATGTTGCAGTGGAAAGTACTACCTAGGTGTTCCGGGTCTTGCAAGATTGTACTCCCAAAAGGACCCCAGTATTATAGAATCATAGAATCATAGAATCGTTAGGGTTGGAAAGGACATTAACATCATCTAGTTCCAAACCCCCTGCCATGAGCACGGACACCTCACACTAAACAATATCACCCAAGGCCTTGTCCAACCTGGCCTTGAACACTGCCAGGGATGGAGCATTCACAACTTCCCTGGGCAACCCATTCCAGTGCCTCACCACCCTCACAGGAAAGAATTTCCTCCTTATATCTAACCTAAACTTCCCCTGTTTAAGTTTTTACCCATTACCCCTTGACCTGTCACTACAGTCCCTAATGAAGAGTCCCTCCCCAGCATCCCTATAGGCCCCCTTCAGATACTGGAAGGCTGCTATGAGGTCTCCATGCAGCCTTCTCTTCTCCAGGCTGAACAGCCCCAACTTCCTCAGCCTGTCTTCATACGGGAGGTGCTCCAGTCCCCTGATCATCCTCGTGGCCCTCCTCTGGACTTGTTCCAACAGTTCCATGTCCTTTTTATGTTGAGGATACCAGAACTGCACACAATACTCCAAGTGAGGCCTCACAAGAGCAGAGTAGAGGGGCAGGATCACCTCCTTTTACCTGCTGGTCACGCTCCTCTTGATGCAGCCCAGGATACGGTTGGCTTTCTGGGCTGTGAGTGCACACTGCCAGCTCATGTTCATTTTCTCATCAACCAACACCCCCAAGTCCTTCTCCACAGGGCTGCTCTCAATCTCTTCTCTGCCCAACCTGTAGCTGTGCCTGGGATTGCTCTGACCCAGGTGTAGGACCTTGCACTTGGCATGGTTAAACTTC
The DNA here is from genome assembly GCF_028554395.1 of Pezoporus wallicus. Taxonomy (NCBI): domain Eukaryota; kingdom Metazoa; phylum Chordata; class Aves; order Psittaciformes; family Psittacidae; genus Pezoporus; species Pezoporus wallicus. The sequence continues at coordinate 537,790 of NW_026636323.1, read as the reverse complement.
CTGAGGTTGGCATCAGCCCACCTCACAAGCGTGTCAAGGTCCCTCTGGATGGCATTCCTTCCCTCCAGTGTATCAACTGAACCACACAGCTTGGTGTCATTGGCAAACTTGCTGAGGGCGCAATCAATCCCACTGTCCATGTCAGTGACGAAGATGTTGAAGAAGACCGGTCCCAACACCGATCCCTGAGGGACACCACTCGTTACTGGTCTCCAGCTGGACATTGAGCCATTGACCACAGCTCTTTGCGTGCGGCCATCCAAACAGTTCTTTATCCACCGTATTCCCCTCCAATTGTCTGTAGAGTTTGGTTGTTTGTCACATAACTACACTTTAACCACCTGTAAGAGCTACCTATCCTTCATGGTGCTATTTGTAACTTTTGTTTGCTTCTCACACTCTTATTTGTTGTATTAGGCATCTCATGTCATGCCAAGTACTTCCCCCTATCCTGCTCAGTTCATTTAACCTCAGGCCAGGACCTAGTCAGCAGTCCAGTCATTTGTCTGCATCCCTTACATAAAGTTTTATATTTGCAAACTTCAACTGTATTGTTCTGTTATATACTTGGATACAAAATGGGTATGTGAAAGAATACTTCGCAAAGAGATTTTGTTGCTAAAAATTCCTCTCTCCTTTTAAGAGTCTTAGCCTGCACACCTCACAAGATGACTCTCCTTTTGACTAATCTGTACTTTGCATTAGAGTCTTCCTGGTGATGAGAAACCTTCAGCACATCCTGGTTTCTGCCAAGAGAGGATTCTGTTGAATTGTAAACATGAAAGAGAAAATAGAGGGAAACATTATCAGATTGGTAGTACCTGGCAACAAAAACTATCTGTCATAGAATTTTGACATTAGCTTGTTTTCATTTACTTTTAGGTAAAAAAAAATACTGTAGCTTCAAACACTTTAGAAGCTCGCTTTTCTTAGCTGTCATATGTAACCATGGAACAATGCAGTCTTTCCATCCTCTCATAAAGCTCTCAGTCATTAATCCTGTTTTCCTACTGTAATCAGCATGGTGAAGTTTTGCTTAGGTCTGCAATCATGGCATGGAAACCCCTTTCTGATTTCATTTGCAGAAGTTTTGTTATTCAAAATTACATAGTACCATATACAGTCCCCCATTCACAACAAGAATTAGCTGAATAAAGGCTTCTCCTACATGATAGGAAATAACATTAGACTACTCCATGCTGGGTAATATCTGTAAATATATTCTATTAGGAAGACATTTCTTCCAGCTGAAATCGCTAGTTTGCCATAGTTAAATAAAACCATATGCCTAAGAAATGCAAACAACCTCCTTCCCCAGACCTCTAATGACAGGGTGAAACCAAATGTGAAGAGTGCTATGTAAATTATTACACTGTGCTACCATATTTGCTATTATGCTTTTCAACCACTCTGAAATAGTTCTCCTGTCTCATGGCTGATGGTAACAGAAAGCCAGCACATATGGTATTGTTTGCTTTAAGGCTTTTGACACTGCTGTGGTGAAATTTCCATATACAAGCCAAGGAAATGTGGGATAGAGGAAATCATCACAAGGTGCACGTATATTTGAAAAGTGATTCTCAGCACCATTAGCAACAATTTGCTCCTGAAATATTCAGAACATTTCTATTAGGATCCCATAAATACCTGTGCTGGGTTTGGTTAATACCTGCCTGAAATACTAGGAACAGAGTAGAATATATATCTATAAAGTTGGTGCTTTACACCAAGCCAGGAGGCTGGCAAACATACTGAAGAATTTAGATACATGGCCAGGCAGACCAGTGGCAGATTAGGAAGCAGAAGGTCATTGAGGTTTAAATGAGTAACAAATATGACTCTGATATTTAGAAAAAAAAAAAAAAAAGCAGCTGTAATTCTGTGATTCATTAAGAAGTATGGAGTAGTAATATTACATAAAATGTATGAGAAAATTGAAAAGGAATTAGGTTTGTCCTCTGTAGAGAAAAGGACAAGCTAGGGGACAGCTGGAAGGAGAAGAGGAAAGAAAAGCCATAATAATGGTGTTGTAAAGAAGATAACAATCAAGTTTACTGTGATCTGGGGACATAGGCTGAATTTAGGAAATTACTTTGTAATCCTCAGGGGGGTAAAGTCCTATAACAAGCTATGTGCAGAGATCATGGAATCTATTTCACTCCAGCAGGTAGCAAAGGCTTACTTGGCTCTTAATTAGCATGACAGGCAGACCTGCGACAAATTTATTTACAGATTTTTTTCCTTTATTTTTGAACTTTGTAGCCTAAAAGCAAAAGGTATGAGATAAATAAGCTAATAACACACTTTAAAAACCATATGCTTTGAATGTGCCAAGAGTAGTCTTTAATATGAGTTTGTTCTAAACCCTGTGGATCATATGTGGTTATTGTAGCATCAGACTTCCTGTCCATGCCTATCTGTTAAAGGCTGGGGACTATGTTACTATCTCAGTCATACCATTAGCATACAAGCTTCTGCTTCTCATACTCTTCCCCTCGCTATCGCTGTTTGACACCCTTTTGCCTGGTATATCTTTATGTGCAAGACTATTTAGTGACAAAAGCACCAAAGCAATGAGTTTTCTCCAGGGGCTATAATTATACCACAGGGACCACAATAGCCTGTCATATAAGATGAAGTCAGTGTTGGAAAATGTAGTTTAAACTGGGTTGTAAAACTACCTTCTGACTTTCCATTCCTTTTGAATGTAACCGCAGAGTCGATCATTCAGCACCAAGACTCAGCTTACATGGAAGTGATGTTGCAATTCTACACCAGCCGTCTTCAACTTGCCCACCATGTGTGACTGCTAATGGCCTTTGTCACAATGCCAATTTTCAGGTTTGTTTCATTTAATTGTTCTCAGTAGCTTTTCCTCTTGTTTGACTCTTTAAACACAACCAACAGAAAAGCTTTTCCAGTGTCAGTGTTGACCATTGCCTGTTTTAAAACTTCGTGAGAATTTTCCATTCATAAATATTTCATGAGAGTATTCTATTCATTAAAACTCCATAGAATTATTAATCCCACTGAGGAAAACATTGAATCACCTCACCTCTATTTTGCATGGCGAAAGTAATGTAGATGACATTAATTAGATATATATGAACTAAATGCATGCCCTAGTTCTTTTTAATTAGTAGCTTTATATGAAAAATAATTAAGGAGACAATGATTTAATTGAATGTTAAATGTAGAAGTAATTTTTCTACTGCGACATAGTATAGTCAACCTTGGAACATGCAAATCTCCCTTGATTTCCAAGCTGATAATTAAAAGCTGCATTTCAGATTAGAATTTGGTGGGGTTAGGTACCATAGTTACAGTTACATTTCTTCCCTTGCTGAAGAAGTTTCCCTTTTTAGAAGTGCCTGAAGGATTCTTACATTTACATCCATTCCTGCCTACCCCCTCCCCGACCATGCCTGTAAATGAACTGTAAGTCACTGTCTTTTATGTATTGGGGCAGAAGCCTCCACCTGCAGTGTGTGAAAAGGTGCAAAGGTATTAAATTCCAGCAAAGAACCACAGGAAAAAATGCTCAATCCCCACATTTCAGAGCAAGGCTACTTTTCATTGTAAGACCAACCAAAGATTGATTTGCCTTTCTTTCAACTGACTTTTGGGTTTGGATTGGGATTTTTTCTGCTCACTCTTGAATGCAGTCTTACAAACTGTAGATTCAATATGCAGCCCAAGAGACATAAACATCTGGAGAGGAGACTGGAAATGAATTGCTAAGAAGGAAGAGAGATTTCCTTCCCCTGATGAAGAAATCTCTTTTTAGAAGTGCCTGAAGGAGGTTGACATTTACATCCATTCCTGCTACCCTCTCCCAGACTGTCCCTGTAGATGAACTGTTTATATCTCTGTCTTCTAAATACTGGGACAGAAACCTCCACTGAGGTGTGTGAAAAGGAGCAAACGGCTCAAAGTTCAAAAGGTGGAAGCTGAATCACAAAATAACCACCTAATGGCAGTAAGCAGGTACCAACTCATATTCACCAGTTTGCTTAGGTGGCCTATCACTAAGTAGTCAAGAGTATTGAAAAAGAGATTTGTAGAAGAGATTTCCTTTTTTCTTTAACATGTGCTTCAGTCACTGGGTTCATCCAGTACTGTGAGGCTTTGAGAAACTTCTATGGAAATGAGCTATAAGAAATTATATGTGTATACCAATTATTATCATCTCCCTACAAACTGTATTTCTTTTAGTTTATACAAGTAGTATTACTCTAAGACTAAGTATGTCTTTGTATCATGAGTGGAGATGATGATGTGGATTGCATTTATGCAACCTGTTGTCAGGGATTTTTGCACAGTCAGTCCAAACCCACTGGGATGCTAGTCTGTGCTGAAACCTGTGCTGTCACATTTTGCCTGGGCTTATTTGACAAAATAAGCTTGCACAAATTGTAACTACATCTTCATTTGCTGTGTAGACATAGCCTTCAGAGTAGACTCACACAGTCTAATTGTAGTCCTCTAATAAATAGATACCTACAGTAAAATAATTATATGTCCAGTGTTAACTTTACAGATGATAAAACCTGCTGAAGGCAGAATCTGTCTTTGGGGCAGAATAACATCAGGATATAGTTTCTCAAGAGAGAAAAAGAAATTATGTGAGCCTTCAGAGAAGAAGGCTAATCTACATTTCTAAATAGACTGTTTTGGATTAAGAATTGTTGATTTCAAAAGACAGCTGAATTACCTGTGATGTTGATTTTCTCAAAAAAGAATTGCAACTTAAAATAAATTTGTGAAGTAATATTTTAAATGTACCATCTTACTGAAAGCAACCATATTAAAAGACCAGTTACATCATTAAAATGGTACAAACGTATGCTGCCTCAATGAAGCATTACACAGTGAGTGAACAGCTCTCAGTACTTCACAAGTCGGACAGGGCAGTCTTTGATTATTTTTCTTTAGTGACTCATGGTAAAATAAATCTGTGTTAGTAGATGGTGCACAATAAAATTTTGTGGGTTTGAAAAATATGTTGAAGTAGCTACTTCTAAAGAGGCTGGAAAAGATATCTGAATATTCCAGCTTTTACCAAGGCACACAATCTGTTTCAAACATTCTAATAAGGACTTGGTTTTGATTTAGATTAGGTTTTTAATATAAATCAAATATATATTAATGTAAATGAAACGTACCTTGAGTCAATAATGTCATGAAGTGGTTATTTCTATGTCACTGCTTTCTCAAAATTGCTGATATAGATCCAAGGGAACCAGTTGAAAGTTTAGGACAAAATAATCAAACCCAGTAAATAATCAAGACAGAATGAGAAAAAAGGGATAAATGAAAAATCGTTCTAACTTGTCCTTATGTTTCTAATATATGAGAAGATAAAGCCAAAGAATGTGAGACCGAATTGTAGAGATATTACTTCCCCACCCTCCTCAACTGTGCTGTACCTTATATTACAGTAATGGGAGAGGAAGGAACATCTCTCTCAATGACAGACAAGTCTTGGCTTGTAAGGATTATATAGATTCTTTCCTGCCTGCCTCTTGGGGAGATGTTTTATGGCTAAATACCTGACTTAGGGCTGTGCCTAAGTCAGGTATTTGCCTTGAAATAATAAAAATGTTTTCCATTTAGTGGCTTCAGACTATTGATCTGGCCATCTGGCCACTATTCCTGTACATATTTAACATTCTATTATCTTGATTTAATGAAAGGAACTATGTGCATAGTAGATTTCAAAGTACATCAGTAATAAAGGAAAACAAATAGCCACAATGAACATAAATATATATACTTTACCAAATACACCTTGACAAAAAAACACTTTGCTATGTCTCTGTCATGAGTGGGAATCAGCTCTCAGCTAGGATCCCACCCATTACACCAGGCAATGTCAGGTGCCACTGTATCCCAATAGGCACCTTCAGACAGCTATTCCTTTCCCCTTTTAAGGGCCAGGGGCAAAGGAACAACCCCACTCAGCAGCAGTGCCTGCTTTTTATTGACCTCAGCTTCTCCCTTTCCTCCATCCCTGCCCTCACATCTGCATGTCTGCCCCATAGCTGCTCCTGTATTGCTGCAATTTCTCTATGCAGCTGCTCAATGACTCAGACTGGAAAATTGACCCAGATGAAAAATAACTTGGATTTGGTTTTGTTTTTTTTTTTTTTGTAAAATTATTCTTAATTCAGCCTCCTGGGTTGTACAGACAATAAGAACTGGACTCTTATGCCACACTACAGACACAGCCCTTAGTAGCTTTCATCTTATGCATGTCGCTCCTTTAGTAAACTGCTGTCAGCTGATGTCATCTTAAAAGGGTATGAACTTTACTCCATTTCTTCTCTCAGACAGCACTGTCAGCATTTTTTCAGTCACTTGCATCTGTTCACTTCTCACATTCAGTAGTCTGAGCTGTACTTGCCTCATAAAGCCTCCAAGCATCTGAAACAATTTCCTAAGAGAAGGAACAGAAAGTGAATACAGTACTCAATTATGAATTTACTGGCCTGAAAAGCACACAATAAATTTACACCCAACTTTGCACTAAACTGAAAAGCACATAAAAACGCACACACACATACACAAACAAAAAAAAAGCCTTTGTGTTTTTTCACTGTATGCTAAGGGAACTGAAAGACCGTTATTGCTTTAAATTAAGTTTTTTATCAGCTTGCTTGCCTTATTAGGACTGCATAACTTCTCAGTTCTGTGAACTGGAAGCTAAAAGTTGATTCTGGGCCCATTGAAGCATATGTCAAAACACCAGATGACAGATATTTCAAAACAGAACCCCTGGAAAACAGTTGAGACAAGGTCATTGTAGCTCCCAAGGAACCTCAAATAGATTTTCCCAATGGGAACTGTCTCAAAATCTTCTTTATAAATGCTGCCTTAAAAAGACAGACGTAAAATTCTGACCCCCCAAAAAGAAAGTAACACTTAAATACATCCAAAAATAAGTAAAAGTATAAAAGGGTAACCTTCAGGGAATATCATTTAAAAAGCACTAATCGCTTGAGTGCGAAGTTCACCTCAGTTTTCTTGAGGCATAATGCATCCTACAGGCACCCATCAGTCAACTGTTTGTGTCTACATCTCATTCACAACCAAACCACATGAAAAAAAGACTTTTTTGAATTTAGGATTAAACACTTACTATCTCTGTTAAGTTAGTAACAATAATCTTATATGTACGTATGACTTGCTTTGAATGATCCAGTTCCTGGACGAGTATTAGTTAGAATACCTCCATTGCAATCATCAGAACAGTGTAATTTACACTTATTTGGACCTCATCCTCTGCTATGAAGTAACTTTACCAGCTGAGATGTCTGGGTTTCTAGCTTTGTACTGGGTGTTAACTTAAATTACTTATTTTATTCTCTGTTAACAAACAAATTCAAACTTTGAAATCTGGACCATTCCAAAGTCAGCCACCTGCCATTTGATAAATCCTAAATCATAGAATAGTTAGGGTTGGAAAGGACATTAAGATCATCTAGTTCCAACCCCCCTGCCATGGGCACGGACACCTCACACTAAACAATATCACCCAAGGCCTCGTCCAACCTGGCCTTGAACACTGCCAGGGATGGAGCTTTCACAACTTCCCTGGGCAACCCATTCCAATGCCTCACCACCCTCACAGGAAAGAATTTCCTCCTTATATCCAATCTAAACTTCCTCTGTTTAAGTTTTAACCCGTTACCCCTTGACCTGTCACTACAGTCTCTAATGAAGAGTTCCTCCCCAGCATCCCTATAGCTCCCCTTCAGATAATGGAAGGCTGCTATGAGGTCTCCATGCAGCCTTCTCTTCTCCAGGCTGAACAGCCCCAACTTCCTCAGCCTGTCTTCATACGGGAGGTGCTCCAGTCCCCTGATCATCCTCGTGGCCCTCCTCTGGACTTGTTCCAACAGTTCCATGTCCTTTTTATGTTGAGGACACCAGAACTGCACACAATACTCCAGGTGAGGTCTCACAAGAGCAGAGTAGAGGGGCAGGATCACCTCCTTCGACCTGCTGGTCACGCTCCTTTTGATGCAGCCCGGGATACAATTGGCTTTCTGGGCTACAAGTGCACACTGAAGCCGGCTCATATTCATTTTCTCATCAACCAACACCCCCAAGTCCTTCTCCGCAGGGCTGCTCTCAATCTCTTCTCTGCCCAACCTGTAGCTGTGCCTGGGATTGCTCTGACCCAGGTGTAGGACCTTGCCCTTGGCATGGTTAAACTTCCTGAGGTTGGCATCAGCCCACCTCACAAGCGTGTCAAGGTCCCTCTGGATGGCATTCCTTCCCTCCAGCATATCAACCGAACCACACAGCTTGGTGTCATCGGCAAACTTGCTGAGGGCGCACTCAAACCCACTGCCTATGTCAGTGACAAAGATGTTTAACAAGACCGGTCCCAACACCAATCCCTGAGGGACACCACTTGTTACTGGTCTCCAGCTGGACATTGAGCCATTGACCACAGCTCTTTGCATGCGGCCATCCAGACAGTTCTTTATCCACTGAGTGGTCCATCCATCAAACTGATGTTGCTCCAATTTAGAGACAAGGATGTTGTGTGGATGTCTAAAGTGTCAAACACTTTAGACAAGTCCAGGTAGATGACATCAACTGCTCTACCCCTGTACATCAGTTCTGTAGCCCCATCATAGAAGGCCACCAAATTGGTCAGGCAGGATTTCCCCTTAGTGAAGCCATGCTGGCTGTCACCAAGCACCTTGTTGATTTTCATGTGCCTTAGCATGCCTTCCAGGAGAATCTGCTCCAAGATTTTGCCAGGCACAGAGGTGAGACTGACTGGTCTGTAATTCCCTGGGTCATCCATTTTCCCCTTCTTGAAAATGGAGGTTATATTTCCCTTTATCCAGTTGTGGAACTTCACCTCACTGCCATGATTTCTCAAATATGATGGCCAGGGACTTCACAACTTCATTCACCAGCTCCTTTAGGACCCGCAGATGGATTTCATCAGGACCCATGGACTTGTGCACATTCAGATTTTGAAGATGGTCTCTAACCAGATCCTCTCCTACAGTGAATCACTGGCAAGTTCCTGTATTCAGCTATAACTTGAATCCTTCTTGTCAGAAGGTGTGGGTAATTATTCATTATGAGGTGGCCTGATGGCTACTCTACATTTGATCAAAGTCACCAGCCTACATTTTAAGAAGTCACAGGCTCACCTGAACTGACAATCCTTACTCCTAAGAGCAAGTACGCTGGCTGTAGCTTCAGGGTGAAGGTTGAATAGAAGAGAAAAAAGTATTTCCTTCATTCATTTATAAGCTGGATTCCATATAAAATACAATATTACGGAAATGTGTCTTCAGTTTATGCATTTCCTTTCTGCATTTCTGAAATATGTGTTTATAGCTACTTAAAAGGAAAAACTTTTCAGACATGTAAGAAGTTTTAAGCACGTTTCAGACATGATACAGACCTTTCCTCCTACTATGGACAAATAGGTTGCGGTAATAATTGGCTTTAACTGAAAGAAGTGAAAAAGAGAAAAAAGTAACCATTAACTTTTTGTTTGAAGACAATGACTTTTTTGTTTGGTTTTTTTTTTTGCAACTGCATTTCATTCTGATAGATACCCATTACCAGCTATGCCTGTACTTCCTTCAAGGAGAATTTTGAGGTTTAAGAAACATCAAGTGACATGACTACTATAATTTTTCTCTACGTGTTGGCTTTCTTCACTGTTTCCTGAGCAACACACCTGAGAAAACATTTTATTACCAAAATGAGCAACAGTATCATGCTTCCATGTTCAAGTACAGTTACACAAAATGTTGTTTTAAGAGTCACAGTTGTTTTGTCGCAATGAATTTAACAGACACTGAAGTTTATCTAAGACTGCCATTCTTTAATAACTTTACCACAAACAGTGGTTTGTTTTATTTGTCTAACTAGGCAACCTTTTAATTGTGTTTTTTCAGGTAGTCCACTTTATTTTTTCTTCCCATTTCCAAAACAGAAAGAACATTTCCAAATATGTCTCTTTCTCTAAACAAAGTGCTTTTTGTGCGTGATTTTTTTCATGTGGATAAGAAGGAGATGTATGGAAATATTCTGGAAAAAAGAAAAGGTTTGCTTTTTTCCACTTCATCTTTCTTCTCTAAAACCTCTAAAATCTCTTTGATCAGAAATAAACAGATGACATTTTTTCCACTTAATAACACAAAAGCAATATGTTTGAAATTATTTAAATTCATTTTCTGGATTTATGAGAGTAAGACTTGGGATCAAAAGTCTGCAGGAATATGGATCGGACTGAGAAGACATATGCCTGTCTATTGTTGCAGGGTAACAGTGAGAAGCTATTCTACGTATCTTACAGTAGACACAGCTGAGCAAGACTAACTAACTAAACATAGGCAATGCTACCAGCATTCCAGGGAGCATGGTCAGAATTTGAAATTAGGTCCACAAATTGGAAACATGGTCAGAAACAATAAGCTGAAATTTAATAAGGGCAAATGCACTTCAGAAAGAAGACTCAGACACAGTAATTATATATGGGGAACAATTTTCTCATACAAATTCTCCAAAAAAGGATAACGAAGGAGATGATTTGACTATCAAAACTGAAAGTGAGTCATCACCCATGCTGCTAGAAAAAAAAACTCATGTCTTCTATTATATAAACAGAGGTACAATCTGAAAAAGACTTGTTGAGGAATCTTTTTATTCAAGGCAGTAAGGATGTTGGACTTGAGATAAAGAACAGTTGGAAGTGGCATGCTGCAGAAAAATGTAAACTAATTGTGGAATGTAATTGCAGAAAGATCAGAGGAGAACAGGGAAACAGATCTGAAAAAAAAAGTGGCTTGTGAAGAAAGACTGAAGAACTGATTTAGTTTAAACTGGAGGAAAGTCAGAGGAGGCAGGAAAATACTGCTGAAATACATGATCAATTTGAAGAGAGAAATAATAACATTTTTACAGTACCGTAACAAATACAATTAATGGTTTAAATCATGAGTCTGAGACTGAACACTAGGAAAAACTTATGAGTAATAGTATCTAATAAGATAGGTATCAGGTACTGAGACTGTGGTAGAAGCTTTCCATTACTGGAGATCTTTAAAAAAATTTAGGAAAACTTTTGTTATTAATGTTTCTCAAGAGTTGATCCTGAGCTATGTCATGTACAAAAGAACACCCTCAAGGACCCTCAGGCTGGTCTTGATTTTCTGCTAGTACCTCCAACTTGAATTTCTCCCTGGAAATGAGTCACTGGCAAAGGGCTGAGATCACTGAGAAAGAGGATTCCAAAGTGCTGTTTCTGGCCACTTCTGGTTTATATTTGCTTACTGAATTGTGAGACTAAATAATGTATTTCTTGTCCCCAGAGAAGAGATGACTTACAGTGACCTTATTTCTTCTATGACTTGCCTGTGAGACTGTGAAATCAAATATATTAACAAAAATGGAACAATAGTTACATATTTGCTCTGTGACTCTTTCCAGATGAAAGATATTAAAGTAATTTATCAATCAGAAGTTATTCTCAGCTTGTCATTCAAACCATTTCTGTGCTGTTTTGTTTCTTGGACATGGACAAGAACAAGTCAGAGCAATCCCAGGCACAGCTACAGGTTGGGCAGAGAAGAGATTCAGAGCAGCCCTGCAGAGAAGGACTTGGGAGTGCTGGTTGATGAGAAAATGAACATGAGCCAGCTTCAGTGTGCGCTCACAGCCCAGAAAGCCAAACATATCCTGGGCTGCATCAAAAGGAGCGTGACCAGCAGGTCGAAGGAGGTGATCCTGCCCCTCTACTCTGCTCTCGTGAGACCTCACTTGGAGTATTGTGTGCAGTTCTGGTGTCCTCAACATAAAAAGGACATGGAACTGTTGGAACAAGTCCAGAGGAGGGCCACGAGGATGATCAGGGGACTGGAGCACCTCCCGTATGAAGACAGGCTGAGGAAGTTGGGGTTGGTCGGCCTGGAGAAGAGAAGGCTGAGTGGAGACCTCATAGCAGCCTTCCAGTATCTGAAGGGAGCCTATAGGGATGTTGGGGAGGGACTCTTCATTAGAGACTGTAGTGATAGGTCAAGATGTAATGGGTTAAAACTTAAACAGAGGAAGTTTAGACTGGATATAAGGAGGAAATTCTTTCCTGTGAGGGTGGTGAGGTACTGGAATAGGTTGCCCAAGGAAGTGGTAAATGCTCCGTCCCTGGTAATGTTCAAGGCCAGGTTGGACAGAGCCTTGGGTAAGATAGTTTAGTGTGAGATGTCCGTGCTCATGGCAGGGGGTTTGGAACTAGATGATCTTAATGTCCTTTCCAACCCTAACTATTCTATGATTCTATGATTCTATTCTAAGAAGATTACTTAAAAGACAATAAGAAAGTAATCTGGAATTAGGTATAAAATTACAAATATTGTAAATGTGGTGGTAATTTCTCTTTAATGCCAGCTTATTTACAACTAATCTTTCTATTAAAAAATCTGATAAAAATCAGATTTTTCTTTCAAATACGTAAGAATAATTTTTTCTTAATTGCCTTTAAATGCGTGAAAGACTCATGCAAGTTTCAATGTTCATCATAAGAAATATAAGAATCCATTTAGACATGGATTTACCTTTGCATTGTTAAAAATCCTTTGATCATTTCTCAGAGTAAATAGTGAGTGCAAATACTGGAATCTTTTGGAATCAATTTTAAAATTGGTTAAAGTTTTACGGATCACAGATTCTCAGATTCATTTCGCAACTATAGCAAAGCACTGGGAAGGAAGAGAGGGAAGAATAAAGGGAGGAGGCAAAGAAGGAAGGGAAGAAGACATGCAGGGCATGGCCTTCCAATTCGCATAGGTACCTTCTGGAAATGTGTATTCCCACTGAAATTTGTTCTGAATTTATATATGCACAAGTGTCTTCAGCACATGTGCACATGTAATATGCTACCATATTACCTGAGGTAATTCTTTTTTAGTCAACGATACATTTATTTTCTGTGCATCTCTAAAATGATATTCATGGAGTACTTCTTAGATATCATTCTATACGTTGATTACAATATAGTGAACTCACTGAAAAAAATATGGTTTGGGTTGACTTCAGAAATTGAAAACTGAGGAACAAAGTACGTTCTTGCTAGAAAATGTTTTCCTTCTTACCGCATGTGGTTGTAGTGAGAACCTAAGACCTATACAAGCCAGCAAACACTGTGGTTGGTAAGATATGTTTGTATATTACACTGTATTTCACCTTGTGATAACATTTGCTTCAGTCTGCTGTACTCAGAGATACTGTCATTACTGAAAGCATATTCCTCAAGTAAATAGAGGATTTGCCTCAGATCTACCTCATAGCAGTCGTGGTCATAACTAGCGATGTCCACCAGTGAGTAATAGTAGTAGACTCTGGCCACAACAATGTCTTTGCACAATTTATTGACAATTGTTGGATCATAAAAGCTTCTAAATCGTATGTGTGTTTCCATGAGTGTAAATTATGAAGACACCCGTGGACACATGGAGTTACCTGCACCTATGCATGCAGCTATGTTCCATTTGCTATAGAACAATGTGTCCAATGTCATCTGGAAATCTCCACAAACAATTGGAATGTGGAAAATGTACACAAATCTAACATGTGAAAGAAGTCCAAACCCTAAAGCTTATTTTCTCTTCATTCTGTATCTAACAGACTACAGGACAAAGGCGTACCTTACAAGCAGAAAAAGCACTAGACTCTGGAAATTGTCCAAGAACCTCCAAGAAGATCTCTCAAAGGATGTGCAAGAAAATCAGTTAAAGGTTGAGCCTATTCTTTGCCAAAATAGATGAACAAGTACTTATTAAGGGAGAAAAATGAGACTTTTATGTAGGATTTTTTTCCCCTAAAAACTATTTGCTACATATTGAGTATAGATTCACATGCCATTGTTAATTATAATACATTTGCATCCTTTTATATGTTTTTACATTGATAGAGTTCTAAACATACATAAGTGGGACAAAGAAATGTTTACCAAGGTCGCTCCATTTAAAACATAAGGAAGCTGAAGCTTAAATAGGTGAAATGATGGCCAAGAAAATAGAGACAAAGAAAAGAAAAGAACCTTTGGCTTTCATTTCTAGACAACACATTAATTCTAATATACTGACAGTTTAAATAGACCTATGAGATTTCACCTTACCATTGTCCACTTTATGTACCTCTGAACTAAGCAATGTTTGGAAGAGTTACTTTAAAGACATTATTTAAAGGTATCTTTTGAGTGGTGTAAATGGTAAATAGAAATTACTCCCAGAATCACACATACAACTTAGTCACTCCTCTTTTGGCTTTTTGTTTGGTTTTTTTTGTGGCTTTTTTTTTGTTTGAGGTTGTTTTGTTGTGGTTTTTTTTAGCAGTGCTGTATCATAAATTCAGGAGAAAGTTTTATGCCTTCCCAAAGACTCCTTTATTTTCTCCTCTCCTATCTCCATATTAGCTGAATAAGTAGCTATATATTATAGCCAGATATAAACTAAATCTAAAATGGCAGCATCTGTGTTATGCACATAATTTCATCTTGGCAGAGGCTGGAGGTGCAGATAATTGATTTTTCTTAAAAAAAAAGAAACCTGACAAGCTGTATTTTTCTTCTTGACTCTCAGTATAACTATCCATGACCATGAGATGGGTTATTATTTTCTTCACCAGCAAAATTCTATTTCCGATATAATAACACACAGTAACTCCTTGGATACTAGACTAAAGATTATGTGCAGGTCCAGACATTTCATATTTGTTCAGTATGAAAAAGACAGAAAATAACAAACACCAGGACATATAGCCACTGTCATAAGGGCAGTTTCTTAAAACATAAAAAAATATGATGTAAAAATATATCAAAATGAAGCAGGAAGTCATATCTCCTACCTGGTAGAAATTGTGTTTTATGATTAATCTTCATGGGAAAGGAAGCCTTTCTCACTGTATTTCTGCATAGCTATGCATTTCTATTATTCCCGTGGAACAGGCCTGCATAGACAACATTTGTATAACTCATTTTTTCCTGAAAACAAGGTTACTTTATCATCTGTCAAATAAGGAAAAATTCCTTGTCTCTAGGGACTTTCAAAATACATTATACACAACTGAGACCACGTTCAGCGCTGCAAAAATCCTGCAGCTTGGGGTTTAATGATTTATAGCCTTATTCAGAAAGAAAGAGAGAATGCAACATAGTTTTTGAGCATGAAAACTCATAGGACTTAAAGTCTAACCCTAAATCTTAAATCTAGTCTGTCCTGCCATGAAACTACACCAACATGTATGTAACTGCTCAGTGAAGCTGAACCACTCCATTTCTTTTTCAGTGAATCTCCAGATTCCTGAACCCACTTATCACTCAGTCTGCCTAACTGCAGTGCCAGTGCATAGGAAGAGGACAGAATAAATAGCTATGGACAAGGGACAGAGTGGCAAAGCAAAAGCTTGCAATCACATCATCCTTATCCATCCTATGGCTATGCTGTGCACTTACAGACTTAGACTGAGCAGCAGGATGGCCTCTATGCCTGGCAAAATCTTGGAGCAGATTCTCCTGGAAGGCATGCTAAGGTACAAGAAAAACTACAAGGTGCTTGGTGACAGCCAGCATGGCTTTACTAAGGGGAAATCCTGCCTGACCAATTTGGTGGCCTTCTATGATGGGGCTACGGAACTGATGTACAGGAGTAGAGCAGTTGACATCATTTACCTAGACTTGTGCAAGGCATTCAACACTGTCCTGCATGACATCCTTGTCTCTAAATTGGAGCAACATCAGTTTGATGGATGGACCACTCAGCGAATAAAGAACTGGCTGGATGGCTGCACACAAAGAGTTATCGTCAATGGCTCAATGTCCGGTTGGAGACCGGTAATGAGTGGTGTCCCTCAGGGATCGGTGTTGGGACCGGTCTTCTTCAACATCTTCATCACTGACATGGACAGTGGGATTGAGTGTGCCCTCAGCAAGTTTGCCGATGACACCAAGTTGTGTGGTTTGGTTGATACACTGGAGGGAAGGAATGCCATCCAGAGGGACCTCGACACGCTTGTGAGGTGGGCTGGTGCCAACCTCAGGAAGTTTAACTATGCCAAGTGCAAGGTCCTACACCTGGGTCAGAGCAATCCCAGGCACAGCTACAGGTTGGGCAGAGAAGAGATTCAGAGCAGCCCTGCAGAGAAGGACTTGGGGGTGTTGGTTGATGAGAAAATGAACATGAGCCGGCTTCAGTGTGCGCTCACAGCCCAGAAAGCCAACTGTATCCCAGGCTGCATCAAAAGGAGTGTGACCAGCAGGTCGAAGGAGGTGATCCTGCCCCTTTACTCTGCTCTTGTGAGACCTCACTTGGAGTATTGTGTGCAGTTCTGGTGTCCTCAACATAAAAAGGACATGGAACTGTTGGAACAAGTCCAGAGGAGGGCCACGAGGATGATCAGGGGACTGGAGCACCTCCTGTATGAAGATAGGCTGAGAAAGTTGGGGCTGTTCAGCCTGGAGAAGAGAAGGCTGCATGGAGACCTCATAGCAGTGTTCCAGTATCTGAAGGGGAGCTATAGGGATGCTGGGGAGGGACTCTTCATTAGGGACTGTAGTGACAGGACAAGGGGTAACGGGTTAAAACTTAAACAGAGGAAGTTTAGATTGGATATAAGGAGGAAATTCTTTCCTGTGAGGGTGGTGAGGCACTGGAATGGGTTGCCCAGGGAGGTTGTGAATGCTCCATCCCTGGCAGTGTTCAAGGCCAGGTTGGACAGAGCCTTGGGTAAGATAGTTTAGTGTGAGGTGTCCGTGCTCATGGCAGAGGGGTTGGAACTAGATGCTCTTAATGTCCTTTCCAACCCTAACTATTCTATGATTCTGTGAAGCACCGAGTTTTTCCTGAGCCAGGTTTTGGTTTGCTTTTCCCTTCTAGGATGGCTTGAGCTATTTTTGCCTGCATAATACGTTTTTGCCTTTGCACACCTCTCTCTGCTATTTAAGCAGTGCTGGTTAAGGAACTATAATTTGAACTGGAATGAGGAATGTAACTAGCTGGAAAGAAAAAACGTTTTGTCTTCAAATGGATTATCTTCCCAATCCACTTTAGAAAATGGCTCTGCAAACATTTATTCTGAAATTACAGCATGTGGGGGAGAGAAGGAAGAAGCTTCTTAATTAAGCATGGTCACTGAAGACATCCATATGGAAACACAGCCTCTGTAAGCTAGACTAAAAAACAAACCAAAACAACAGTTACACATGAAAATAGAGCCCACAAAGCTCTGTAAATACCTTATGAAATTCCATGAGTAGCTTTTAAGCAAGTCCTGCTGCATGAATCTACTGGTAATCCTCACAGCTGCCTCTTTTCACTCTGGCTCTTGTAGGTATTTTGCTAATAAATGAGAACAAAAGGGCTATTCTTCTATACTTTGACATATACAGGTTTAATGCTTATCTTCAGCAATGATTTCTTAGACATTAATCAGTATCCAGGATATACAGGCTAAGCCAGACTCTTTAAATCACACAGAATTGGGGCAGTGTTTCAAGCATTTTACAAGTACCTCAAAGCCATCAAGCAAACAAGGAGGGAGACTTCACAGTCCAAGTCCATTAATTAATAAAGTACTTCTTTGCGGTTACTACTGAGACAAAAAATCTGTTCTTCATAACCAGAATTGTGCAACAAATCTGTTTGGCTCGCCTTGGTGGACCACAAGTTGTCCATAAGCCAGCAATGTGCTGTTGTAGCCAAGAAGGCTAGTGGTGTCCTGGGCTGCAGCATGAAGCTCATTGCCAGGTTGAGGGGGATGATCTTGCCTCTCTGCTGTGCCCTGGTGAGGACTTACCTGGAGCACTTTGTCCAATGCTAGGCTTCCCAGTACAAGAGAGACATGTGGTTCCTAGAGCAAGTCCAGCAAAGGGCTACTAGAAAGATTAAAAGTCCTCATGTAAGGAAAGGCTGAAGGATCTGGGCCTGTTCAGCCTGGAGAAGCGAAGGTTCAAGGGGGAATCTGATCAATGTTTAATAAGTACCTGTAGGGAGGGTGTCAAGAAGATGGGGCCAGACTCTTCTCAGTGATGCCAAGCAACAGGACAAGGGGCAACAAGCACAAACTGAAGCACAGGGAGTTCCACCTGAACATGGGGAAGAACTTTACTGTGAGGGTGCCTGAGCACTGGAGTAGGTTACCCAGAGAGGTTGTGGATTCTCCTTCCCTGGAGATCCCCAAGAGCTGTCTGGACACAGTCCTGAGCAATGTGCTTGAGCAGTGATACTGCTTGAGCAGGGAGGTTGGACTAGATGACCTCTGATGGTGCTTTCCAACCTTAACCATTCTGTGATTCAGTGATCCATCAAAACTTCATCTGTATATTTGCTACATGAGTGATGTCTTTCCATATTTCTCTTTCTTTACTCCTGATCCAGCACGCAAGAGTGTGGCCACTGCAACCTGCAAAATAACTTGCAAAATAGGAAAGAACACCTGAATATAATTAATGTCAATCACATACTATTTTTGGATATTTCTTTTCCTTTGGTTTCAGTTGCCCTACTCAGTAAGTCCATAGTGTGAGAAACAGCTAATACCTGTTTCCTTCATGCTTCATCAAAATGCTTCACCCTAAAATGTGTGGATTAACCTGTATCAGACCCACTGTCCAAGGCAGAAAGTGTAAGGGAAGCAGAGGCCCTGCTTATTTAGAAAATATGTCCTGTACTATATGTTTCTACGGCATCTATTTTCATAATCTATGCTGGTAAAACCTGCAGCATATGCCATTAAATCCCATCATGAGCTCATTGATGCCTCAGAAGAGACAGGTGTGGAGGTGAGGACAGGACACGACATTAAAGAGACAAATTTTTACTGTCCTGTGTATGACTGACAAATCTTTGAGTGCTTGTGGAAAAATAAAGTTCGAATGTGCTGGGAAGGAACAAGGTAAAATATAAGCTGATCTGTTGCAAAATTCCTTTTCTAGCATGCCATATTGCTCCACAACTGTGTCCATACTCCCTGTGAGGATGGATGTTACAGCCTTGAAAGCAGCACATATCCCCACTCTGGAAACAGCTGTCACATTAAAGACCCAGAGCAAACACCTTTCAAGGATACACGTTGTCCTGCTTCCTTCACAGTCTTGGTTGTGTTCCTGTTGCCTGTGAATTACCAGAGTTGCGAACACTTTTCCATGTTTACATGTACAACTTTTTAAGGGAAATAAACTCTATTTTTCATGAACAGTGAAAAACCCATGGTTGCACTTTTCTGCCAACATTAAGCTAGCTTTTAGATGAGCATTGAAACTGAAATATAAATCAGTTAGGACAGGCATGTTTTGAGGAGTGCCATAGAGGAGGGATTTTTTTAGGACACATTTATGAAACTCTAAGATAAACAGCAGTACCCTCAGGAAAGCTGGACAAATGTCTGCTTCCTGGCTGAGGCAGAGGAGCAGTAATGATTTTTGTTCTAGTTAACTTAAAGCACACACATTCAGTGAAAAAATGAGGCGAGATGCAACAGCTTGTCAAATGAAGCTAGAAAGTTGCTGATTTGGGATTTCTATTGCTTTAAGTATTTTTCTTGTCGTAACTGTAGTGACTCTTCATGTAAATAGACAAAGTAACTGAAGAGAAACAGAAAAGTCTGTGGAAAAACATGTTTCATGACATGATCAATAGTGATATACTAATGAAACTGCAACCTGTACCTAACTCAAGGTGAAATCAGCATTTTCTGTTTATTGCCTAAACTCCGGAGGCTTTTACAAGATTGAAGAAATTCCTGTTTAGGTCATTCAGCTTTCCACATAGGGTTATATGTTTTCTATATACGGGTCAGTCTGCTAATTCATGCACTGCATGGTAAGAACAACCAAAAAAAAAAGCCCTTAAAAAAGATATATGTATTCTACACTACCTCATGCCTTACCAGCTATCAATGAATGGAAGAATGATTCATGAGCACACTGTTCCTTAGCTGTACGTGGAGTGCAGATTCTTTGCCCAAGAACCACAGGCACAACAGGCTAGTTAACTGCTTTTTTTTCTTGCAACAGCAGCTCTGAATAAAATGTTCACCAGGGCTGACATTCAGGGTGGAGCAGCTTTTCCTCAGCCCAGTACGTCTCTCTCTAAACACACAATTCCTGTGTCAATCTGTGTACTTTCTACACAGACCTCGTTTTGCATGCTTTGGCCCTCCTGAGCAGTGGGTGTTCTCTTGCATTGCTGCTATGAATGAAATCATTGACATTATGCTAGGAACTATTTTTATAACTTTTGGCAGAATGTGGGAGTTTCAATATGTAAACTAGTCTAAGAAAGCATCTTATAAACTCATAGAACTGTATTACCAGCCCTGAAGGAAACAAAAAAAATTATTCAAATATCCAGGAACTATCAGTGACATTATTGTTTTCCCTTAGGTTATCCTAAAAAACTAATTTTGTTAAAAAAATATTAAGGATAGATACAGATGTACATAGCTTTATGCAGCATTTTTCATATACTAATGAAGGTAACCAAAAGGTCAAATTACATATTTTCTAGTATTTTCTGTATTTGTCCACACATTATTAGAGCTAATTGAAAAAGAGAAGAAGAATAATTGGTTTTCTGTGGAAAAAAAAAAGTACGAAAGGTAGCATTTTGAAAAATCTAACATTAATAAATAAATGTGTTCAATGATCATGCTTAAATTGTACTGCTATGAGAATGACGATGAAGCTGAAGATGATAATGACAGTGAAGCTGAAGATCTAGAAATGCTTTTTCACTAAACTTCACTATGAGAGCTGCTCAATCATCTTCAAGTGAGTATGAACACTTCCTTTAGGGCAAGGAAGGACAAATGGAAAGAAAACTGTGATACCTCTGACCAAATGAGGTATGTGACCCTGGAGGTACCTCTCGCTCTCTGATAACTACCCGGAGAGCCCAAACTGCAAGGCTACACTAGCACCTAATTGATATATGAAGGCAAATTGAATTTCAGTTTAATGGTCTGCTTACATCACTTCAGTAATATGAACCTTATATCACCAACTTTTGCAAAATTTGAACAAGGAAATTCTTGATAAGGAGATAGAATCTAACTACAGGCACCGTTTGGCTTCACATTTACCCAAATCCCACTGGCCAAAAACATGAGGCTGGATTCTGCTGCTCTGTCTCCATTAACCCCTACTCACAAAACCACACTATTATTCACCCAAGGGGCTGATCATGTTGACAGTTCCCATTAGCCTTGAAGAGTTATTTAAGATGTTAATTTCCGTTTTTGCAGTTGTGATTTCCATGGAAGAAGATATTTGATTAGAGAGGAGATAAAGTCTAGCCAAGGGTCTCACAATATTAGTTGAAGCATGTCCCTCATTTTCAGGGTTGAATCAGGTGCAGGGGGTTAAAGGAGGTACACAGGCAAGTAGGAGACTGGGACAGGCAGTCCTGAGCTTCTTGCTGAAGAAGGGTGATGTCATTGGAAAACTGGTTTGGTTCTAAAGCTGCATAAAAAATGAGTGAATTTGACACATAAAGGTGGAACAAAAAGTCTGAACTTGCTGATGACACAGTAGAATCTTGTGGGTCACAAACAAGACAGATGACCTGTAAACCCCCCTTTTTATCTGTATTAGGTTATGGCTGATGTCAAAAAGACACAAAGGAAGAACTTTACTTGATGAAATACCTTACCTCCTGAACTGGTTTCTAAATCAGCATTAGAGTGCAAAGATCCCTCCAGGTCTGAACTTCGAAGTTTTCTGGGCTTGAGAAAAGTATTTCTATTTTACTTTACAAGACTACAGCTTTATCTGTCTGTTTGCAAAATGTTGAGTATGCCTTTACATTTTCCTCTAATAAAAAATCAGATGTCTTTTACATACCTATGACAAGTATCATATGTTCTTTCCAAAATTAAGTATATATGTTCCTCATTAGAAGATGATACTAACTGTAGACTGTATCTCTATCTGTGCTTGTACCTGAATTCCTTGAATAACATTCTAGGAAAACAAATCGACTGTAGTACATTTTTGCAGTAGTTAATGACTGCCATATGTGAGTATCATGAATATCAATAACAAATTTGGAGGATTCTATACATGTAGAACTTTTATAACAGAAAAAGAAGGGGAAAAGATGACTTAAACCAACTTCTGGGCCAAAAGAAAAGCAAACAAATATGCTGGTTCTTCTGCACTAATCAAAATTTGATTTATTTCTTGCTATTTTGCATGAAGATATCAAAAAGAAAATAATAAGTTGAATCTGCAGATTTTTTTCTATCAAAATGTCTTATTTGCCATGTTTGCCTTGTAAATCTGATACCTTTCACACCATTATCAGAGCAGCTCATATACAGAAAGTCTTTCTATACATAGTAAACAGTTCCACTGAGCATGCATCTTCAGAGACTGAAGAATATCCACTGACTTAGAAAGGAAACACGTTGCCACAGACATCCAGAACACCAATCCCTGTTGCAAGCAAGGGGGTGGATCAGATGACTGGCGGCAGACCTTCCCAACAGAGATCATTTTACAGCTCTGCACCTGGCACCAAGAAGGATTTTTCTAATGGAAAGAATGGATTTTTCTACCTCCCCCAGGTATATCAGTAGGTCTCATGACAGAAACTACCTCTCTACCTGATTTCTCAATGATTTATTTAGTAACGGGATTCATATCACAAAGAAATTGACTACTGAAAATCACGAAGCATAGAGGAATTGATATGAGATGAAGTATACAATTGCTAGTTGATAAAGACTTTCTCAGCAGCAATTTTTCATCTTTGCTCTCAGGCCTATTATCTGTCTACCTAACTACTGCGTGTCTTTCAGAAAACAAGTGTTCCTGTCTCTACATACCTCCAACATAATCATCCTTATCAGCTGCTGAGTTAAAGACAGCTAATCTTCACCTTAAAATAGTAGGAAAAGAATGAGGAAAAAAACCCGAAACAAATGTTAACATAATAAATGGCTGATAAATGTTGTTTAACTTGCATTAATAGGCTTAAGGGGTTTATTTTCAGTGAAAGGTATACCTAAGATATTTGAACAATTCAAAAAAATCCAGTCTTCTGTGATTATGAAGCATCATGTTTATATGTAATTCAAGTTTTCAGTGTAAAATTGCATTAACTGGAGGCAAATCAGCTATGTATCCTTTTAAGAATAGCCATAAGCAGTGGGTTTTCATGTACTACTATAGTTTATGTCCACGTTTCCCTTTGTACTATTGCATCCAAGGCTACATTCCAGTAAACCAGAAAATAAATCAGAATCCACGAGACTGGGAAGGAATGCAAATAATTTCCCTTTTAAACAATGGCCATGTCAAATCTAGTAAAGGAACTTTATATTTTTCTAAACACAAATGCTAATATTATTTACCCATGTCAAACATCTGTTGGGGCTGTGTGTCATGGAGGAAGAGAGAAATTCATTAAAGATCTATACAAGCACAGATAAGAACATGATATACAAAAACATATAAATGGCAACAAGAAAGACAGCTACATGAAAACCATATGTACAGCTATAATGCATGAGCTGTGTTGGAAGGACAACTGTGAAAGCTTTTGGAAGACAGTTTCCTAGTGAGATTAGGAAAGTAAAATTGTGGTTTGTTATAACTTCAGTCACGCACACTGCCCATGACCTGAGTGAACCTTTTCATGGCTTAATCCCAGCTGCCAACTAAGCCTCACACAGCCACTCAGTCGCTCCCCCTACAGTGGAATAGGGGAGAGAATACGAAGAATAAAAGCAAGAAAACTTGTGAATTTAGATAAAGTCAGTTTAACAGGTTGAGCATAAGACAAGTGAGCTAGGAACACAAAACAAGGAATTCTTTCACCACTTCGTATTGGCCGGCAGGTGTTCAGACATGTTCAGAAAAGCAGGGCTCCAATACACATAGCAGTTACTTGGGAAGACAAATGCCATCACTCAGAACATGTCCCATTTACCCCCATTCCTTCTTCTTTATCCAGCTTTTATATGCTAAGCATGACACCATATGATCTGGGATATGATTCCTTTCATCAGTTGGGGTCAGCTGTCCCAGCTGTGTCCCCTCCCAGCTTCTTGTTTGCCCCCAGCCTGCTCCATGGTGGGGTGGGATGAGAAAAGGCCTTGGCCCTGTGTAAGCAGTGAACAGTAGTAACTAAAACATCCCTGTATTATCAACACTGTTTTCAGCACAAATCCAAAACATCACTCCATACCAGCTACTATGAAGATAATTAACCTTATCCCAGCCAAAACCACCACAACCTTCAAAACCTGAAGCTAAGGTGAATAAAGTAACCATTTGTTTGGTTTGCGTTTTTTCTCTTGGCCTAAAGTGCAGCACTTAGTGGGGTGGCACTTCAGGTGTTTTCATGTCATATAAGCACAAGCGGCTAAGTTAGGAATCCATGTAAGGGACCTCAAGTCCCTGCAACTCACCCATCTCATTTACTGGAAAAGAGACAAAAATTTGATTCTTGAAGTTACCTCAAATCTCTTTGCATACTTCAAATCAGGCCACCTGTTAAGAAAATATTCTCACTTTTTTGAAGGCAAGAAGACAAGGCTGCACTTTAACCCAGTCTTCTGACCCGCTTGAATGCAAAACCACCCCAAATGTTTTCTTAGTACTTATGTTTCCAATTCT
Source organism: Pezoporus wallicus (assembly GCF_028554395.1). NCBI lineage: Eukaryota > Metazoa > Chordata > Aves > Psittaciformes > Psittacidae > Pezoporus > Pezoporus wallicus. Next base: position 513,132 of record NW_026636323.1, on the reverse strand, counting down.
TATAATAGTCATCTGGTTTACAGAATTCTTTACTCTGTCTTATTTACTGGTAGGCAGATTTTCCTAATCTACATTGTGTTCCTGCACCAGATTTGAGTTTGAAATGTAGATGTGGGAATAGATGTAAACAGATGATTTGTAGATTCTCTCACATCCTGTTATTCAAGTATGTGGGGAAGGGGAGGGAGAGGTATATCTGACTGATAGAATCTTTAAGAGTAGAAGTTATCCTTTTTGGTTTTCAGATGTTATTTCCCTATGGAACTGACCCTAACACAGAAGACAACCACTTTTTATTCTTTGTTATTTGTTTTTTGTATCTTTAGGTACACAAAAAGCAGTTGCAGTGACCAGGCACCATCTCTCAAGTTCTGGATCTCTCACTTTGTGGCTGAAAAAATGCAGTTTACAAAACAAAATTAGCCATTTGGAATTAAGAAAAAAAAAAAAAAGTGAGACTCTTTCTGGTTTAATATGAATTAGGTATAAAAATGTAATTCAGACAAGTAAGGCTGAACTTTCGTGCTATGTCACCATATAGAAACATTGCAGATCAATCTGCACAGGAAACAAATGTTACCTAGTAACCTCAGCATTCTAATTATGTCTGGCGGTTTATGCACAGAGAAAATTTTTAATCACAGTGGTTTCACAGCTCCTCTGCCAACATCCTAATATTAACTGAAGGTCTACTGAGCTTTACTTTCAAGAGTGTCTGGATGAGATGCTTAATGAATCGTAACGTCAAAGACTGCCAATAAATCACGCTTGAAAAGAAATCTCATTGCTATAGAAGAAATAACTAAGAAGAGGCCTAGTCCTTTTCACTTCCAGCAAAGAAGTTTTTATTTCAGTGGATTCCAAATAAAACCAGCTATTTTCCAGCAGAATAATTATGCAAAATAAAATTGACCATTATATTTACCAAAATCTACAGCATTTGGATTAACTCCACAAAAGAAGTCCTTTGAAGTGTGATTCAAAAGTGGAAAAAATTGGATTTAGGTCTACACAATTTACACTCCAGAGATAGAGTGAAGATAAGAGATTTTTAAGCAATTCCCTTTTTAAAACCAGGAAAACATTTAACATAACACTTCCTTTGATGGATGTCCCAGTGTGCCAAACATTGCCAAACCCCCTTCCAGCACTCATATTGAAAAGGCCTTTTTGTCAGCTGAATTTTAGGCAAGCCAACATTATTTTTGTTTTCAGTTATTTTATGGTGTTAGTGAAATTGCAATTTTTACTACAGTGATCTATCTTGTTCCCTTCCTCTGCCACATCTACTATAAAGCACGGAGTAACTGCTGTCCAATTAATAAAATACCTATGCCAGACTGCTTCCCAAGGACACTTTTTGTAGTAATTGCCTTTCATCAGATCCCTTCAGCTTCTCCAGAGCAATTCCATTCCCATTTCTAGTCAGGTCTTTCCCAAGACTCTCTAATCAAGAACAGAAAATCTCAGCTGTTTTTTTCACAGCCTGTACTAAAGCCTTGTTCATGGTACAGTACTGTGCAATTCCTCTCTTTTATGACACAGAGCCACTGGAAGTGTGATTACTAGGGGAATCATTAGTAATCTTCGCTGAGTAAAGGCCAAGTGATCACAGGTCAATGTGGCTAGATTTTCATCAGGAATTAATCTTTAATTTATATGTTTTTCTCTCTACTATATCTACATACAAACATTCATATACCATTTTTGGCAAGGTGAAAGGCTATTTCCAGCCTCTCTGCTCACTACAGAGGAAACTGATAATAAAATTTAAGGCAAAATGCTACTGAACTGCCAAGAAAACATTGTAGCTTGCTTTTAAACCTTTTTAAAGTGGTAAAAAAAGACCCATTGTGTTGCTTTTCCATATATATAATCATTTACTCAAAATATTCCAGCCTGCTCTATCACAATGCATCTCCACAGCTGAATACTAGGCTACTGAAAGACTCATTTCTGTTTCTAGCTCACCACCCTGTTTTAATGCTCATTTCCTGTTTGCCTGTTGCAGGGGAATGACAGAGAAAAGTTACAGCATATGGCAAGAAAAGGAAGTGCCTTACAGAAGTGAACATGAACTGAATGCATGTTAGTGAAGTCAACCAGTGAAACCTTCAGAAATCAATGAGATTATTCCCACTCATTTCCACACACATCAGGCAAATCCTTTAGTGGTTTTCAAGGCCAGTCCTTTCAAGGACTTTTAACAATCCTATTAAATGATATCTTCACTTATAGATATTCTGCACACAATAAAACATTCCTCCTCAAGTTTTCCACCTAATCAGGAGGTGCTATCCGCGTCCCTGCCCATGGCAGGGGTTGGAACTTGATGATCTTAAGGTCCTTTCCAACCCTAACTATTCTATGATTCTATGATTCTATGTTAAGTAAGCAAATCCATTGCATATGATCAAGGCAATTTTTCAGATGTGTTCAAATTGTCAACGTCTCAAACTATTTTCAGACCTTCTTTCTGTTAACTTATACTGAAGGTAAAGAGGGAAAAGAAAGAAAAGCAGTCTGTTGAACATGGACTTTATTTCAAAGCATGCAACTGCTCTGGCATTTGGCACTGCCTCAACATGGCTGTGGGCAAGCAGCCACTCACAGACTTAAAGACATTCTGTGAATTTAAACTATAATTTTGGAAACAGCTTGCTGCTTATGTATTGAAAACTAATACTGGGTTCTTCCAATGTGCTGATCATTTGCTGGAAAACTTGTCTCTCCCTCCCACAAAGCCAGAAATGTTCTTTGTTTTCTTGTTTGCCAAAAGCAGAATGGTACACTGAATGGCAAAATAAGCAAGTCAGTTTAAAGAGCTGAACAGCAAAAAAACCCTCACTCATTCTTCTTTGAAAGACTGGGATTTGGGAGTGTGTATGGGGAGGTTCACTCCCAGAAGCAGGTCATTGTAGGATCAGAAAAACACTAGTGCTCATATATGGGAATCAGTGAGAGCATCAGCAGGAGCAAAGTACACTACTGAAACATTTGACCCCCTGAGCCATATGTATTAACAAATGCTAAAATATGAACAAAAGCATTGTGACTTCTTTTTTCATTTTCCAAATAGAAACAAGATTTGAAAAATGGAGTAGAATGTATTTTGATTTGGAAATGAAAGAAAATTATATACCATATATTTAAAAAATAATTTAGTTCTTTGTTTGTTTGGGTTTTTTTAATTTTTCTCAAAATATCTTGTTCATTAAAAAGCTGTGCTTCAAAGTTTTTTTGGAAGAAGGGTATTTTTTTTTTTTTTAACCAATGCAGAATCACCATAAACGTTTCACAAAAATGCTACTTCAAATCTCTATTAAACAGGAAAGGATTGCTTGTTTATAAGAACTTTTCTTATTAACATTATCAGTGAATTCATACAAGCTTTGGCAATTATTAAGCAGAATGGCAAAGCAACTTTTTTTACTGGAAAAGCTGGTTGTTTCTCTAGGCTATCAGATAATTAGAAATAGAGAAGTAAATTAAACTGCAAATATTCTCCTGTTTTGGGGTAATGCCCTTTCTTAGTACTTTGGTTTCCATAGACCACCTTTTTTGAGGGACAAGGATTATTGCCAGGGTATTTTTACTACTTTGTTATATGAACTGCCCTGCTTTTTCAAGATTTTCATACTTAAGGATCTTTTCACACCTTCTCAAAAAATAAGATCATAAATTTAATTTCCAAAATACTTCCTTCTGAAAATTAACAGGAATGGTTTCTTGGAGTTGTCTCCTTTATTTAATTACTCCTTCTAGCACCACATTGAGGTGGTCAGATTTTGTTTTGTGAGTAATGACATGTGGCTTCAATATCCCAGGTGAAACACTGTCTTTGCCTCTTTCATTTTCCTTTGGATCTCAGGGGAATCATCTACATGAGGACTCCACTGAAAGTGATACAACTTTATGAAATGTTTTTTCTTTCCCAGAACACATTATTCTACTAAAACTACAAAGCATTAAAGATGACCCATGTGAATCCAGCTCTGCTCTTGTCACCAGGTTATCAGCCAGGACTACTGCACCCATTTATATATATTGTTAAGATTTCAGAAATTCGTATATGTCTTGGCAATGTAATCCAAAGGCATTGGTTCTCTTGCTTTTATCAACAGATGCATCGTCCGCTTTTTTTTTTTCTTGGTACAGAAACATTAATGTGTTGAAGATTTACACTGAAATCTACTTTAACGAATTCCTGGTTTTCTGTTAGAAGTCCACCTACACACTACAGTTTTCACAAGTAATTTTTCTCTCTACGTACTTTCCAATGTAGTACATACTTTAAAGCTGAAATATCTGTACAGTCTTTTCCTGAGCATTTTTTTGTTTTCTTCTTTGTCTCTTTGATTTCTGAGTCTGGATTTCCCAGATCTGTGACTTCTCAGTCTAATAACAGCAGTGTTTCAATTTTGTTAGCTAAGACATTCCTTCACATTTGAAATGTACCTTTGTCATGTGAATACTGTCATGTGACAATACTAAATCACTCTTTAAATTACTTCAGCATGATCAAAGCAGTGGTAAGCCACAGAAAATAAAACACATAAAAATATCAGTCTTTGGTGTGGCCTGGAAGATGCTAAAAGTAACATTAAAGCCATAAGAAACTCATATACCTGAAATGCAGCACAAGAATGTGACTTGCATAACTCTGTTCTTTACGGAAGAATAAATTATTGTGTTTTTTTTTCTCTCTCTAAATTGAGATTTATTTTGATTAATCAATTAAGAAATTACTGAAGAAATTAAAGCAATACTACACATGCAACTTTCATATGGCACATACGGAAGTATTTCTAAGGTCTCAAGATGAGTCCATGTGATCACCCTGCTCCATGCACAAAAGCAGGTCCATATGTATTTCTGTGCGCAAAAATTATCACAACCTAAGTCTTTGCCTGATAAGTTTGCAAATACATGAAGGTCATAACCTGAAAATTTGACTGGTAGCATAAAAACAGACAAAAGTATACCTGAAAAATTAGCTGATACTGCAATACTTTCATTTTAGATTTCAATAAAGAGCACAATACATATAAATTCTGATGTCTGTATAACTCAGTACATTGGAACTGGGAAAATGATATAAAAATCCATACCAAAACCAAATTAGATTAACTGCAAAAAAACCTAACACCTCATTTAGTACCCATTTTTTTATCTTAATGAAATGCATTTTCCTTAGAAACTGAACAGTGCTACCCTGTATTATCATGCTATTTGTTTTAAAAACCTAGATCTAATTATGACAAACTTGCAAATGATGCTGGTGATTTATCAAACTAAATGGTTATTTTAACTGCACTTTACCTTTTAAACAATTTACTGCCCTGTAAATCGGCCTTTTGTTTGCCATTGCATTACTGAGTGTTTTAAAAAAGAATGTTTTTAACATTTCTGATGGGTGGAGAGTAGATTTAAATAATGTTTTGAAAAACATTTCTATTTTAATAGGCGAATTCCCAAGAAGGAAGATACATGATCCACCCAGTCCACAGACAAAATATTTCTGTCACAGTTCACACCTGTCACAAATGTCCCTAACATTCAATTATTCTCTATGCTGCAAAAGAAATGCACATCCTCCAGATAAATAATTTCAGAGATCCAAAGGTAAGGTCCAGATGAGCACTTCAACTTGTGTTTCAAATGAGCACTTCAGAAGGTGCAAATTAGGCAAATTACAGCCTCTTTATGAAGGAGAAAAAAAAAAAAACAAATCAAACCAAACACAGGGAAGAAACCACACCCAGTCCCATAGGCAAAGTGCACTTAAAATTTCATAGAAACAGTATTTGGCTTGCTGAAAGTTTAATCCAGAAGTTTGGCAATTTTATGGTGAGCAGTCACAGGAATCTATATCCTCACCTCATTTATGACCTATAAATTAGGCAGCCTTACACTCAAATCTGGCTGAAATCACTCCGAAAGCAGGGATTCCATTGGGAACACCTTTCTCAGCATAAGTCATTATTTTACTCCTGTTTCATCCACAACTGGTGTACCTCAAGGATTAATAACGGGTCAGTCATTTTTAACTTTCTCATTCGTGACCTGGATGACAGGGTGCACTTTCAACAAATTTGCAGGTAACACAAACCTGAAGGAGTGACAGATGTACCAAAGGGTTGTCCTACCATTCAAAGGGACCTCAACAGGCTGGAGAAATGATTGGGCAAGAACCTCCTGAAGTTCAATGAAGGAAAAGTTCTGCATCTGGGATGAAACAACCCTGTGTGTTTGCATATGCTGGAGACAGACCAGGTTGAAAGCATCTTGACAGTCCTTATAAACAAGCTGATCATGAGCCATGAGTGTATTCTCACTGCAAAGGAGGCGAACAGCCCTCTTGGGCTGTAAAAGAACAAGTGTTGCCAGCAGGCTGAGATTTACCTTCTCCTCAACACTGCTGAGACAACACATCTGGGGTGCTACGTACATGTTTGGGTTCTTCAGTAAAAGAAAGACATGGCTTCATTGGAACTTGTCCAGTGAAGGGCAACAAAGCTGATTAAGTGTTTGGAGCAGCTTTCGTATAAAGAGAGGTGGAGAGAGTTGGGAGTGCCTAGCCTGGAGAAAAGAAATCTTAGAGGGACATGCCTGAGGTTATAAATACCTGATGGGTACAAGACATCAGAACTTGAGATGTCTTGTCAGTGGTCTCCAGAGATAGGGCAAAAGGCAATAGGCAAAATCTGAAATAAGGGAATTCCATTTAAGAAAAGTTTCAGTGTAAGGATTGTCAAACACTGGAATAGTTTGACCACAGATGCTGTGGTGTCTCCATCCATGGAGATATTCAGAACCCAAGTGGGCATAGCTGTCATCAACCTGCTGTAGCTCAACCTGCTCTAAGCAGACTAGACAATCTCCAAAGGTGTCTTCCAACCTCAGCTATTTTATTATTCTGTAAATTTTGAATCACTGTAGATGGCAATATTCTACTGATTATTCCCATTGCTACTGCTTAGGTTCAGGAAGTAACAAAAGGATTTATTCCATGTGGACCTAACAAATTCCAGACACATGGGCAAGCTACAAATGCCTGACTCACTGCAGAGAATGTGGTTAGGTGTGGCTAGTTCTTATTCAAGTAACTACTCTGTAAATTAAATTGCATTATTGCTATCTGTGACACAAATCCAAAGCCCTCTTAAACTCTTACATCAAATTCAACTATTTCTGAATCTGAAACTTTCATTCTTATAATTGAGTTAAAAACAAAACCCAGCAATTAAATTATTTCTTATTTTAAATAAAATGCCAAACTGCATAGCTGATGGCTCTACCGGTGCATATGTTTTCCTCATGCCTTTGTTCTGTTACATCTGTTAATATGTTGTCATGACAATTTTTTTCATCATTCAGGAATTTTGATAATCTTACAGTTATGGGGTGTGGATTGGCAGATATAATTAGAGATGCTTTGGGAGTAGGGGAGAAGTAGATTATAAAAATTTAAATTTTACCGAATATTGCACTGAAGCTGAAAATTATTATTATGGGCTGTGTGATATAGACAAGCTGGTATACAACATGGAAAAGGCAACTGAGGCTATTAATTCATATAGTAAAAAAAGATGTATTAACTGTAATTAAGGTTGGCTTATTTCTTTTTCAACTTAACTGGCCTCTGAAACAGCAGAGTTTCGTTTATTACTTACTGTAGCAAAAAAATTTATAAGGGAAGAAAAAGGTGATTATAAGGAGCTAATATACAGTTCTGCTCATGGTGTGCCATATTTTTAGGATGAATGACATGCAGAACATTTTAATTGCTCTTTCTTAATGTATCGTTTTCATCCTCACATTAAATTCAATGTTAATTTTATGAACTGTCTTTGAATTTGACTTAGACATTTCACTTGAGTATTCTTCTGTCATTGTAGGTTAATCTTGCTTCATCTCTCTTTGTATGCAAAAATTCAAGTGCCAGGCTATATTAAAAGATTTTTTTTTAATTTGCTGCAACATTTTTCACATCATTGTGATAGAGAACATGAGAAAAAGTTGTCATAAGAAAGAAAAAAGAATTTTAATTTATCAACAGGTTTCCTGGAATTGAACTTTTCCCCAAGATTCTGATTTGTAGCCATATGCAAGTACCTTTTCTCTCTGTATTGGCATATTTTCTCTCAACTCAGTAGAAGTACTCACCTGCAAAAAAAATCTATGCCTTTCTAAATATTCTCAACTTTTTAATATTGGTAACTGTTACTGATAAGATCATTAGATGCATTTTCTGTTTCATAGGGATGGTGCAGTGTAAAAAATACAACAAAGGATTGTTATGATCGTTGATTAATTTTACTGGTGAAAGTTACTTTTACATTTGTGTTATAATTAGAAGCATAGATAGTAGAATTCATGTAAAGAAGAGAGGGAGAATTTGGGAGAAACTTTATTCACATGGAAATAAATAACATGGAAAGAAATGAAATAACTGAAAATTTGGGCAGAAGAAAATCTGAGGAAAAATTAATCTTTTTAGGAAGAACAAATCTGACATATTTTTGTTTTATTTCCTGACAATGTGACTTTCAGGACTGGTTGCACTGTCTGAATGCTTAGATTTGTCACAACAGTAGACAGAAAGAAGACATTTCCAGTGGTGTTTCAGTTTCTTTATCCAGTGGTGTTTCAGTTTCTTTAATTTCTTACTATGGATTTTGCTGTTAAAATTCATAGTTAAATTTATAATTTTCTCATAATTTTGTTATGTGTTATTTAATTAATGATCCTATGGTAGGTTGTTGTGTTGTTTTTTTTTTTAATATAACAAAACAACAGGGTTTTTTTCCATGCTTTTTGGTGGTGGTTGGCTAACTTACTTGAAACTTCATGCTTTTTTATAAAATACCTTTCTACCACAATGTGCTGTAGCAGCAAAATCAGTATTACAAAGACAATCATTTTCCTGCAGTACGAGGCCAAGCAGTTGATATTAATACTAAGTGGCAGGCAGGTTCTTCAACAGGATGGAGTTATTACTGAAGACTGGAGTTCTTAAAACTGTTTTCTTTTTATAACAGCAACACCTTCAGGCCTGCCTAAGGTTTAATGTTCTTAAAGCTCTTAAGTCATTGAGGCAGTGAGGGGACTACTTATGGTCAACATAGAGATGACACTCCTGCAACAAAGAAGTTTCTGTGTCAACTGTGTCTTTAGAAGGGCCTTAACTAACTCAAGATCAAAAGAATCCTCTAAATTACCTTCTAACATGTGTTATGCTTACCATAACACTTGGGGAAAGCAGCAACAGAGTTGTTTAAGAAGCTGTTGCATGAACAGCTGGCTTGGGGCTGGACCTCTACTTCCAGCACTACCTTTAGACACAGGAATTTTCTTCTGGCAGAGCAACAGGTCTCATCACACAGTACACAGACAGCATAAGCCAGTGCTGAGAAGAAACAGCTCTGAAACATACGACTTTCAGTGCACTGAGCACACAAGGTCACAGGCAATAGATTTTTCATTATTTTTCATTATTGTTCACAGAGTTGTACCTTTAGAACTGCCTCACAGAACAGACAGTATAGGAACTATAAATCACATTAATAACTTAATCAACAGTTTATTCTGGCTAGACTTGGGAAGTGGCATATCGTTCCACCATCCTTACTAATTTTCTTCAAAAGCATGATAAACTAAACTGAGGTTTAATTCTTGTTACCAGTATTATTACCGTGTAATAACTGAAAGCTTGAAAATAAAATTTTTCAAGTACTCAGGAAAATGTCTGGTCTAATCTAACCTATTTGTTAAGGTAAGTTTAAGTTTATGAAATACCCTTTTCTCAGACATGTGGTTGTTTCAATTATATTTTAAATAGAAGACAATAACAGATGAACATTGATTTGACAGCAGCATTGTGCCAAAATAGCTCAAGACTATGCTCTTTGAAAGCAAACAGAAAAAAGTATAAAATCTAATAAATTGACTCATTCTGACTATCCGGCCATAGCTGGAAAAAAGAAAACACAGAAAACAATTTGATAATCCCAATATTAAACTTAAAAATCTAACTATATGATGGGACAGTGTGGGTGAAGGACATCTTTCCACCAGCCTTACAGTCAAGCTATGAGGAAGGCCTGTGTCAGCTTTGTTTGTACTAGCATGGGAGAAGAAAGGTTGAGGATCTCTTTTCTCATAAAGCTACCCCTCTATCTGTATAGGTCGTTTGCTAGCAAATTGTTATTAGGAAGTAACAGAGACAAAAAAGAAAAAAGATCTGTGGAGAAGTACAGAACAGTGTCTTGTTTCTTACCCTTCTGTGGACTGGCATATCCACTTTTAGCTGCCTTCTGGTTTTCAGGGTCTGCAGAAAAGTGTTTCCAAGTGTTTGCTTAGCAAGACAAGTAAAGGTTGGACTTTTTTCCACAGACACAGTATTTGCTTAAATCTAGAGTCCTCAAACCCTAAAAATAAGTAAACAGATAAATAAATAATTACATAGAAATCATGGATTAAAACATCCTCTAGTGGTTTCAGTAACTGTCACACTGAAGTCAAAAACTTGAATGTTGGTAAGTAAAAGTCCATGGCACCAACAAATAGCTTGCTGCCATGTATAATCTCAATGCCACACATCTAGGCATACACCTGTGCACTGTCCATAACCAGGAACACATAAAATGACTAGCAAGAGAAGACGACTAGCCTTCTGCTCCCCAGGTAGTGAAAAAGTGTTGCAGAAACGTCACCTTCTGAAACAGCCGTTTCAATAAATGAAAATCTAACCTAATCTAGAAATATTACCTCTGGTTACACTCCCAAGATCTGAATATGGTAAACCCAGGTTTTGACCTATACCTGGGCAACTCCATCCTGTGACCAAGGCTTTTGAAATACTAGACTAAGTAGAGGTATTGCCTTTCCTCTCTAAAGTAGAATTCAACTCCATTTATTCAGCAAAAGTTCAGATGTCTTGTCCAACCTCATTTTTCAGTCTCTCTTAGTAGTCAATGGAGTGACTCACCTCCTCTCAGCTGTTCAAAATAGTTGGGATGAATTACGCTTGAGGGGGCCTGTCCTTCTCCATTAACCAATAGACAAAACAATTAGATTAGTCTACCTTTTTTTAACGGCTGGAAAGATGAAGGAAAGTCAGACCTGGAGCATTTCCCTGACACAGCTGCAGTAACAAATGTGGTAAAAGTATTTTTTTTAACAGACATTTCTCTCTTGATCTTTGTCAGTCTGGTCTGCAATATCTGTCATAAGTGACAAATAATACAGGTAATGATTAGCCTGTAACTGCTAGTTAAGGCTGAAGAGATTAGCTAAACCATAAACCTTCAAACGTATCAGCTTAAGTGTAACTTTATAACAAATTTGAAACTTATAAAAAAAAGCTTGTGGCAAAGTCTCTCTCACTTCAATTCATTATTTATCGGACTTTGAAAGAATATATTGATGGTGAAAATGTTAACTATGTTAATAACTATGTATATTTTAATGCTGGAAGAATCCCAGTCTAATCCTATTCCCATGAAAAATTCTTGCTTGAAAAATGAATCACCACTTTCTCTGTGTCATGATGGGATTAATGCTTAAACTGGTGAACTGATATTCATTCATCACTGAGTTTATAAATGCTTGAGAAAAAAAGCATCAAAGTATACCTACAAGAGAAAACATAAGACATTCACCATTTGAGCCAAGCTCCATTTTCCTTGTAAATATGTGCGTATGCTAATATCCATAATCAATCACATGTCAGGGTCTACTTAATGCATATTTTCCACATTGCATAGTTTCCACATTGCATGGTTTCCACAAAGGGTTTTTTTACATGAAATGTAAAGCAGAGGAATTTGGACCCAGCCCAATCTCTACACGCCTCTGGGATCACCACGGGCTTTTCCCACAGGAACAGGGTAATCAGATCTTCTTGCCTTATATGTCCATTTAGAGGTTAGATCCTAGTCCTGTTTACATGGGGGTAAATAAGGAACTCTTGCACCAAAATAAGAAAATGCAGTGGTCTTTGTCATGTTGTCGTGGTTTAAACCCAGTCAGGTAACTTGTTCACTCACTCCCAGTGAGTGGTGCCGAGCTGACAACAATCAAGGTCCGTGTTCGTCTCCCTCCCTGCACCGGGGCTCTCCCCTTCCCCGCTCCCGGACCAACGCTGTTCTCAAACTAGAAGTCAAAACACAGCACTGCACCAGTTAACACAAAGGAAAAAACATGACTGCTACTGCTGAACCCAGGACATTATCCACCCCTTATTCCATACCATTCACGTCGTGCTCAGATCCCACATTTTCAATACACCATCGCTCTCCCACATATATACATCCATATACATACAGACCAAGAGGAAAAAATCATTTTCTTAGTGCATGGACCAATCCCTATAATGCTGCCGAGTCCATTCGGTCCATGATGTTCCAAGTTCATTCTCTGTTGGGATGATGGCTGGAGGGAAGTCAGGGCCAGTCGCTGGTGACCTGGAGACATCTAGTTGATGGGCTATAAAAGCATTACACAGCAGGCAACAGCATACAATTGAGTTCACTGGCTGTTTTCCCCTAAAATCAAATCCCCTTGAGGTATACATCGGACTTCCCCATCTTCCCGCATTACCCACCAAGTATATCCAGGTCCCTGAGCAAAAGCAATCCCACGAGTGGGTTTGCCTTTACCTGAAGCAGGAATAACCCAGACTGTCTTCCCCAGCAAATTCTTCATATGCACCACGGGAACTTTGTCCCCCTCTACAATATGTAAAAGTTCTGACTGGGCTGGGCCAGCCCTGTTGGCAGATCCTCTGGTGTTGACCAACCAGGTGGCCTTTGGTAAATGTGTATCCCAATGCTTGAAAGTTCCCCCACCCATTGCTCTCAGTGTAGTTTTTAACAGCCCATTGTACCGTTCGATTTTCCCAGAGGCTGGTGCATGGTAGGGGATGTGATATACCCACTCAATGCCATGCTCTTTGGCCCAAATATCTATAAGGTTATTCCGGAAATGAGTCCCATTGTCTGATTCAATTCTCTCTGGGGTGCCGTGTCGCCACAAAATCTGTTTCTCAAGGCCCAGGATAGTGTTCCGGGCAGTGGCATGGGGCACAGCGTATGTTTCCAGCCACCCGGTGGTTGCTTCCACCATGGTAAGCACATGGCGCTTGCCTTGGCGGGTTGGTGGCAGTGTGATATAGTCAATCTGCCAGGCCTCCCCATATTTATACTTCAACCATCGTCCTCCATACCAAAGAGGCTTTAACCGCTTGGCTTGTTTAATTGCAGCACATGTTTCACACTCATGAATAACCTGGGCAATAGTGTCCATTGTTAAGTCCACCCCTCGGTCACGGGCCCATCTATATGTTGCATCTCTGCCCTGATGGCCTGAAGTGTCATGGGCACACCGGGCCAGAAATAATTCACCTTTATGTTGCCAATCTAAGTCCATCTGAGCCACTTCAATCTTAGCCGCTTTATCCACTTGCTGGTTGTTCTGGTGTTCCTCAGTGGCCCGACTCTTGGGTACATGGGCATCTACATGACGTACCTTCACCACCAGGTTCTGCACCCGGGCAGCAATATCTTTCCACAGTGCAGCAGCCCAGATGGGTTTACCTCTGCGTTGCCAGTTGTTCTGCTTCCATTGCTTCAACCACCCCCACAGGGCATTTGCCACCATCCATGAGTCAGTATAGAGATAAAGTACTGGCCACTTTTCTCGTTCAGCAATGTCCAGGGCCAGCTGGATGGCTTTCACCTCGGCAAATTGACTCGATTGACCCTCTCCTTCAGCAGTTTCTGCAACTTGTCGTCCAGGACTCCATACAGCTGCCTTCCATCTCCGATGCTTTCCCACAATACGGCAAGAGCCATCAGTAAACAAGGCATACTGCTTTTCACTTTCTGACAGTTTATTATATGGTGGGGCCTCTTCAGCACGCACCACCTCCTCCTCTGGTGACATTCCGAAATCTTTGCCCTCTGGCCAGTCCATGATGACTTCTAGAATGCCTGGACGACTGGGATTTCCTATTCGAGTTCGTTGTGTAATTAGTGCAGCCCATTTACTCCATGTAGCATCAGTTGCATGATGTGTAGAGGAGACCCTGCCTTTGAACATCCAGCCCAGCACGGGCAGCCGGGGTGCCAGGAGGAGCTGTGCTTCAGTGCCAATCACTTCCGAAGCAGCTCGAACCCCTTCATACGCTGCCAGTATCTCTTTCTCAGTTGGGGTATAGCTGGCCTCAGATCCTTTGTATCCCCGACTCCAAAAGCCGAGGGGTCGACCTCGAGTCTCCCCTGGAGCTTTCTGCCAGAGGCTCCAGGTAGGACCGTTCTCCCCAGCTGCAGTGTACAGCACATTTTTTACATCTGGCCCGGTCCGGACTGGTCCAAGGGCTACTGCATGAACTATCTCGCGTTTAATTTGCTCAAAGGCTTGTTGCTGCTCAGGGCCCCATTTAAAATCATTCTTCTTCCGGGTCACATGATAGAGAGGGCTTACAATCGAACTGTAATTAGGGATGTGCATTCTCCAGAACCCCACTGCACCCAAGAAAGCTTGCGTTTCTTTCTTATTAGTTGGTGGAGACATTGCTGTTATCTTGTTGATCACATCTGTGGGGATCTGTCTACGTCCATCTTGCCATTTTATTCCCAAAAACTGAATCTCCTGTGCAGGTCCCTTGACCTTACTCCGTTTTATGGCAAAACCGGCTTTCAGCAGGATTTGGATTATTTTCCTCCCTTTCTCAAAGACTTCTTCCGCTGTATCGCCCCACACAATAATGTCATCAATGTATTGCAGGTGTTCTGGAGCTTGCCCCTGTTCCAGTGCAGTCTGGATCAGTCCATGGCAAATGGTAGGGCTGTGTTTCCACCCCTGGGGCAGTCGGTTCCAAGTGAACTGGACACCCCTCCAAGTAAAAGCAAACTGTGGCCTGCACTCTGCTGCCAAAGGAATGGAGAAAAATGCATTGGCAATATCAATCGTGGCATACCACTTGGCTGCCTTTGACTCTAGTTCATACTGAAGTTCTAGCATGTCCGGTACGGCAGCACTCAATGGTGGTGTGACTTCATTCAGGCCACGATAGTCTACTGTTAGTCTCCATTCTCCATTAGACTTTCGCACTGGCCATATGGGGCTATTGAAGGGTGAGCGGGTCCTGCTGATCACCCCCTGACTCTCCAGTCTACGGATCAGCTGATGGATGGGAATCAGGGAGTCTCGGTTGGTGCGATATTGCCACCGGTGCACTGTTGTGGTCGCAATTGGCACTTGTTGTTCTTCAACTTTCAGCAACCCCACAGCAGAGGGATCTTCTGAGAGACCAGGCAAGGTGGACAGCTGCTCAATTTCCTCAGTCTCCAAAGCAGCAATACCAAAAGCCCACCGGTACCCTTTTGGGTCTTTGAAGTACCCTCTCTTGAGGTAGTCTATGCCGAGGATGCATGGAGCCTCTGGACCAGTCACAATAGGGTGCTTTTGCCACTCCCTCCCAGTCAGGCTGATTTCAGCCTCCAGCACAGTCAACTCTTGGGATCCTCCTGTTACTCCAGAAATATAGATGGGTTCCACCCCTTGACAGCTTGATGGCATCAGGGTACACTGTGCACCGGTATCTACTAGAGCCTTATACTTCTGTGGGACTGATGTGCCAGGCCATCTGATCCACACAGTCCAGTAAATCCGATTGTCCCCTACCTCCACCTGGCTGGAGGCAGGGCCCCTCTAATGGTCCTCACAGCATTGGACACTTAAGTCGTGTTGAAAGGGATTATTTTTCGTTATCACAGGAGCTGGAGTAAAATCAGCTCTTCCACTCCATCTGGGAAACTGCTCACCAGAGACTGAAGCCGTAGCTCTCATGGGACGATCAGTCTTGGCCCTTGCTCCCCTCTTCAGTTCACTCACCCGTTCCTCCAAAGCTGAAGTAGGTTTTCCATCCCACTTTGTCATGTCTTCTCCGTGATCCAGCAGGTAAAACCATAGGGTACCCCGTGGCGTATACCTTCTGTATCTCCTCTCTTGAATAATAGGAAGTCTTTTGTTAATAGCTGAGACGTGTGTTGGTACACGTGAGGAGCTGGATAAATCAGATACATCGTCCCTCAATTTGTCGAGGTCCTGGGACAGTTTTTTCACAGCTGAGATGATGGAAGGAGTGAGATTGTCTTCGAACTCTCGGAGTTTATGAACCATTTCATCCACTGTTAGTGGTACTATGTCATTCCAGGTCACTGTTGCCAATGAATGGGCATATGATGACGGTGCATTCCGTGTAAGTTTTCGCCACATGGGTCGTGTACATTCAACTTCATCTGGATCTATAGGTGTATCCCCGTTATTCGGCTTGATGTGATAGATCATCTCTACGATGGCCGATTCCCTCAGAGACTGGATGCCTTTGTCTATAGTAGTCCACTTGGCCGAACGACTCGTAACATCGTCCTTGTACGGAAACCTTTCTTTCACAGCTGCCAAGAGCCTCCTCCAAAGGCTGAGGGACTTTTTCTCTCTTGCAATTGCTTTGTCAATTCCCCCTTCTCTAGCAAGTGATCCCAGCTGCTTGGCTTCTGTACCTTCTAGTTCGTGACCATCGGCCCCATTGTCCCAGCATCGGAGTAACCAGGTGATGATGTGCTCCCCTGGTTGACGGGTAAAACCTTTTCGCATATTCCGCAGCTCGGTTGAGGTCCGAGGTCGAGAAGTTACCTCTTCTTCTTCTTCTTCGTCATGTGATGATGACTCCTGATCAGATTCTGGACCGGGTGGTGAATTCATTGGTTCTTCATCTCGCTTCACCCTTTTTGCCTCCTTTTTGCTTGTTCTCTTGCGTACAGGGGCAACTGATATTGGTACGAATTGGTCCTCTGGTTTGGCTGCAGTGATTATCACTGTGGTTTGAGTAGCGACTGTACTTGTTGCTGGGGGTGGTGTAGCTACCGTGCTTGGAGCTGGGGTAACCGCGCTGTCTGTTGCAGTTGAAGTTTGAGCAGCTGCTGTACTTGCCACTGGGGTAGCTGCGCAGTTCATTGCAGCCAAAGTTTGAGTAGCGACTGTCGCTTTGCCCTCAAATCCGCCGATATTCTTTTCCTTTTGAAGGTGCTGGATAGTGTTGAACAAGGCCCTGTAAGCATAGGCCAAGCCCCAGCACGTTGCCATGATTTGTCCATCTCTGGTATGGCCAGAATGACCACACACCTCATTTAAGTGTTTTACTAATTCTTCTGGATTTTGCAGTTGTTCGGTAGTGAAATTCCAAAATACTGGAGGGGCCCACTGACCTAGATACTTGCCCATACTATCCCACACACCCTGCCACTCATGGCTGTCCAGCCTCTGGGAAAATCTCTCGGTCCTCCTACATCGTCGTTTGACCCCAGACAAGACCCAAACCTGAATCTGCTTAACTCTTGAAATCAGTAGTGGGCAAAACACACTCTGTATGCGTGTTAGCATGGTGATTCCCATCACCATCAGCAAACAAGTCTCAACAGCATTAAAAGGCCATTCAAAAAATTCGAAACTCTCAAATGTAAATGGTCTGGGGGGACGACTAGGAGGGTAAAAGGATGTCTCCTTCACAGGTTGAGCACCTGAGAAGGAGAAAAAAGATGTGTAATTGCTAAGCACCTCCATCATATACCTCCCAAAGTATAAAGGTGGTGACCACACTGGGAACATAAACCAGATCAGTTTCATGATCAATGATTCTATTGTATTACAAGTCATTACCAGAAAGTACAATGGGATAAAAACCTTAGCCCAAGCCCCACACTTGAAAAACACTAATACAGCCAATACCGGATGGACGTAAGATATGGTATACTGAAACTGTGAGATCAAGAGGAAAAACCTTGAGAGCCAATAAATCAGCATTGTGACGAGTGACTATCAATCCAGTCAGATCTGTTCTTATCTCAACCCCTCGGGCCCCACGTTGGGCGCCAAAAAGAACTGTCGTGGTTTAAACCCAGTCAGGTAACTTGTTCACTCACTCCCAGTGAGTGGTGCCGAGCTGACAACAATCAAGGTCCGTGTTCGTCTCCCCCCCCCCTCCCTGCACCGGGGCTCTCCCCTTCCCCGCTCCCGGAGGAACGGGGAGGAGGATCGAGAGAGTGCAACTCCTACGGGTTGAGACAAGAACAGTCCAGCAACAAATCACCACCGCTACTATCAGCTAAAACAATGGTAAGGGAAAATAACAAGGGAAGAGAATACGATACCACCGGCCAAGAAAACGAGTTCCACCCGGAAGCTCCTGTCCTTCCGGGTAACTCCCAGTTACCCCCCACCCCGGGCATGACGTGCTGTGGTATGGAATACCTCCCTGGCTAGCCCGGGTCAGGCGCCCCGTCTCTGCTTTCTCACAGCTTCCCCTCTTCCCTGGCAGAGCATGAGCCTCACAGAGTCCTTGGTCAGGGTAAACATCACTTAGCAACAACCGACAACATCGGCTTCACCAACGCTGTTCTCAAAACTAGAAGTCAAAACACAGCACTGCACCAGTTAACACAAAGGAAAAAACATGACTGCTACTGCTGAACCCAGGACACATGTTGGTCAGGAATGTTTGGGTTTGACTCCATAGCTTCATTCCATATTACAGAACAATCAAGACCTTTAAAGTGTACTGATTATACATTTAGAGCACAACCTCAAAATAGGCAAGATCTCAGTGATCAGACCAGTCATCAGGCATCTGGGAAGATTACTTTTAAGTTATAGATCCTCTAAATTATGTCTCTAATCCAAGGAATATTTGTGATTTACGTAACAGAGGGTAACTCCAATAGAAAAGTGAATGCTTTGTGGTGTGAAATTAATTATTTAAACCTGAGGAGTCACTTAATTTGAAAATATCACCTAATCACTAATCTACTTTATCTGTTCCTCCTTAATGTATCTATATTTTAGCTGAGAAAGCTTTCTCTAACCTTCATGGATACAGGACAGCTGAGGTAGCAATTCTCTTTTGTTCCCAAACTAGGTTTTGTCACCATACATGTTTTAATCTCAGCCCACATTATGAGTCACCTGCAGTCAAAACATAGCCCCGCTACATTGGGGACAGCCTTGTCTATTTGGCACTTGAGTTCATATTACAATCCTGGGTGTAGGGATAACCAGTTTCCTGGGATTTCCAGATGTACCACAGCAGTACTCAACCTCCTGACGACAGCACAATATAATCCCATCTCAGAATACATTTGGAGACCTGTCATGCAGCTTCCTGTAAACCCATTCACACAGCATTGTATGCCATAATTTTAGGGTAAAGGAAGACAGGAAAGCATATAGCTCCCCTGTAGCTTATAAAAGCAGTGGAGAGTTTCTGTTTCCTTACAGTTTTACACCTCCATAAAACACAGTCAAAAGTTCAGTCAAGAGTCAAGTGTATTCCCAGGAATGCCTGCAAATTTATGGGCAGATATTTATGAAGTCAGGAACTTTCACAGGTGAGTCAAATGATATTGCTTTAGTAGTTAAGCCATATGGAGGTACATAAAGGTTATCCTTGATGGAAACTGCACTCAGAGTTGCTTACATGGGTGACCAACTTCTGAGCCAGATTTTGCTTTCCTGATATTAACACCTTCTGAAAAGATAGCTAATATATCATTCCTATGCTGAAAACCATGGCACCATTGTTCAAGCCAAGTCTGATTTTTATTTTTTTTTTTTTTTGGTGACAGAGGCATAATCTGAGAAGCCTTCCCCTTTTTTTTTCTGAGAATAGTAGCACTGAAAACATTAAAATATTCACTTTTTAATCAAGCACAGTGATTAATATATTTCCTCCAAACTGCCTTTGTTTAAATGTCAGTATTGCAGCTTTATTTTTCATTATCCAAAGCTTGTCCTTCCTTTCTGAAAGACTGTGTTTGTGTCAGATACATATCTTAAACATCTTATTTTTTTTTCCTAATTTGATACTTCCTAAAATCCCAGCTTGCAGATGGCAGTGAGAATGGGAGATCAGTAGGAAGGCGTGTTTCTGTTCGCATTGGAGTAAGGTTCATTTTTTCTTTTCTAACATTGTTATTCTGAATTCTCATGCAGACTAGGAGCTCACAGTTCAAAATTAATCATATGACCTCTTGGAAAGTACAAGATAATATTATATTGTTAGTATTCTACCTTTCCCCTCCAGGAAGAGCTGCGAGTGGTTTAAAATCATCCTGACTTTCTTGCAGAGATGATTCCATACACTGACAGCATGGTGACTCATAGATCTAGCAGAAATATAACATTTAGTCCAGTCTAAGCAGGCATATGCAAATAATAAAACAAAAAACCAAACAAACAAAAACAACAACAACAAAAAAAAAAAAAACAAAAACAAAAACAGTCTGATCTTGCCAGTAGATCTTTTCAATTATTTTCTGCCATAAAATCTGTCTAACCCTCATGCTACTTTATATCTTTATTGGAGCCTCCAGTTGGGAAAAAGCAAAGTGTTTTGGAACTTGTTATACGGTACAATATTTCAGTATTTTCTGTAGAACTCAATGTTGTTGGGCTGGACGCATTCTTTTTTCACTGCGCTTGTTCATAATGAACATGACCACCTTCTTTTAGTTTACTCTGAATGGAGACTTGAATTAAAAATCTCCTATGATGACCTTCCCTTGACACATATTTTGGAAAGCTTTCTGTGCCATAGACCAGAAGGTGAAGAACACAGAAGTTTAGGCCAAATGGGCAGGTGAAATTTTTCTTTTAAATACTTAACAAACAGGTAAATATCCAGTTGAAGAATCCCTCCTTCTTGATCCATGCAGTCCTCTTGTCATCTTCGCTCAACGTACAGGACTGAAAGCCTTCCCAGAGAAGTTGTGAATGTCCCATCATTGGAAGGGTCCCAGGTCAGGTTTGATGGGGCTTTGAGCAACCTGATCTAGTGAAAGACATCCCTGCCCATGGCAGGGGTATTGGACTATAATCTTTGAGACTCCCAACCCAAACCAATCTATGATTTATGCTTCTATAGTTTATTACAGTCTATCTAACGCTTAATTGAGCCCTGAGATAGAAGCCTGGGCTGATCTGAGAAGAAGTAATTATATCAATATTGTCCTTTTTAATTTCAGGACAAAAGCTATAGAGATATATCGGGTTACTTTTGAAACTTCCCATTGCTGTCATGGTACATTGTGTTTTGCTAAAAAGGCAAAAGAAAAATTAAAAGAAAAGAAAAAAAAAGGCAAAAGAAAGAGAAAAAGAAAAAGAAAAAGGAAAAGGAAGAGAAAGAAAAAGAAAAAAGAGAAAAAAAAGAGAAAGAAAAAAAAAGAGAAAAAAAAGAAAAAGAAAAAGAAAAAGAAAAAGAAAAAGAGGAAAGAAAAGAAAAAATAATAAAAAGAGGAAAGAGGAAGATAAAGAGGAAACAGAAAAGAGAAGAGGAAAGAGAAAGGCAAAGGCAAAGGCAAAGGGAAAAGGAATTAATTTTTAACCCAACCATGAGCCTGCTAACCTTCCTGTTATGCACACTTCTCTTCATGCCTTATTGCCTGCTTCTTTCATCAGCCTACATGCCCGCTATTTTGCCCAGATGTATTCAAGCTCTTTAAATGCTCCCATTTAAAGGAGCATTTAGTGACTGATCAAACTGATGGAAAGTTATCCACCTGAGGCACAACTGGTGGTGCAATCACTCTCTACAGGAGTGTAAGTTTCCCAGCAACAGCATCATTCCCTGCAGTCTCTGCAGGAAGCAGAGCAGGGAAGGAGACAGAGGGGTAGAGGGAGAAATTAAGGTCTTGTACATTTCTTGCAATACCAGTTATCATTACTTAGGGACATCGAGATAACAACTCTCACTACTGAAAGACAGACAATCCCTTCAATAGGAATTGAATACCAGGGGAGAAAGAAGGAAGAAAGAGTTCAATTCAGAGCAGAAAAATACCAACCCTTAAATAGCTCCTAATATCAGTAACAGAATAAACTTCAAATGAATACTAATGCTACTATTTTATGATTATAAACTCATATCAAAATGCTCCCTGTCAAGAATTAGATCCACGAAACATGATTTTTTTTTAATCCTATCTTCACTTTCTGTAGCAGTGAAATATTGCTCAACAGTGTCTCAAAACTACTGCAGAAAAGTGTAAGCTATCAGAATAAAAGTAGGGCAAAAGCCCTGGGAAATTCTGTTTCATTACATCAACAGAAATTCAAGTTCATTAGCTACATCAGTTGCAATAGAAAACACTAACAAACCTGCCAAGCTCTAGAGCAATGACTTTTTTTTGGACAATGTCAGAGTCAATCATTGTTTCCATAAAATTTTACAATGAGGAGAAGGTATAATGTACTTCTGAAGAAACAGGACAGGTTCACAGCCTGTCTTTGTCTCCCCTTCATGGAAGGAAGATGAACAGCTCCACCACAGACCAGAGGACAATTCATGTGTGCTCACCATGACAAAGGCATACCTGTAGAGGAGGCTAGCATTTCCTCTAGTGGTTCCTGCTCAGAGGTGTTTCTCCGCTAGCTGGCATAGTTAAGCACTCTTTTACTTTTAAAACTGCCATTCATTCCCTGGGAAAAAAAAAATATATATAAACAAAGGAAAAGAAAAAAGTCTTATATGTCTGATAGACACAAGTAGCCTTCAGTCCCTTTGTTCCCTTCACCCTTGATAGATATTTGAAGGTGAAACCCTTCACATTCAGTCTCTTCTTTATACACCCAATAGCAAGATATGTAAAATAATCATTTGCTCTAAGCTAGCACTCTGGGCCCCTTATCACCAGCAGAGAGAGAAGGGCACCTTCCCAGTGTGATTCATTCTGCATGCTTTAAATAATTTTCTGTGCATAGACGAACAGCCTCCAGAAGTGCCTGTTTCTTCAGTGACTACAAATGAGTTGAAACAACTGGTTTAGATTAGCTGCAAATTTCATAGAAGGCTAATGCTAAGCAAGACAAATTTCACCTGCAGAGCAAAACAGGAGCAAAATGTCTTGTTTCCTTTTCCTTTCTGTCATGTTTGTGGCCTGGGGATCAAGGTATCCATCATGTTTGACTTTCAGGGCAACAAATTTTCTCCTTTCCCAGAGCCAAGAGCATGGTCTTACTTGCTCCTTCCTACAATGTAACAGGCTGGAGGGACAAGACCTGATAGTCCAGAAAACACTAAGAAGCTCAGTATCTGGTACTTCCCTGGCCACCCATCATGCTCTCATAAAAGCTCAAAACTGAAACTCTAGGAAAGTAGTTTCATGTGTTTCATGGTCCTATTGCGCATTAAGGGGTGTACCTGCTAGCTAATGAGTGTTCTTCAGTACTCATGGTTTTAAGGTGTGTTCCAAAGTCTCTGTAGACAATGTAAATACTTCCATTGCTTTATATTTCCAGGCTTTTAATCTTAGCTTGCTATTTACTGTTGTTAGCAGCAAAACGCTTATTGCATGTGAAGATTTTCAGGCTTCACTGCAGCCTATCAATAAGACATAAAAAATGTGTTTTGTTTGATTCAAATTAAATAGCACTTTTTCCTTATGACAGTTTTCAGGTCTTAGCTTCATCAAATGCTAATATCTGTTTGAGAATGTTTTAGAATGTATCATGGTTTGTTTTGCCTAGGCCACAGATTAACATGCTTCTACTTTATTTTGTCAGAAAGCAGGATTGCTGAAAGGAACAGAGTTGAAAGGCTTTTGGAACCCCTTCTACCAGGAGATAACTTCATCATTTTCTGTGAAATGCCATTTTTTCTACAGCTACATTATGCCATTATTTCTAAAGCTACATCTTGCACAAACAAATTTTCTATTCTTTCATTTTCAGCAAGTATGTAAAATGTTTGGGGGGGGGGGTTGAAAAGAAATAAATCTGAAGATACTAACTTAATTTCTCTGCTATTATGTATTTATTCCATAAAACTTGAAACCTAAAAGTGTGTTATGTAATTGTTCTTATTAATGAAAAATGGACTAAAATTATTTTCTAGTCTCTATCATAAATATAATTTCCCCATGGTTAAAATAGAGTCAAAAGACAAATACATGCATTTTTATGTCCTTGTTCAAAACAAATATGTTGTATGATCTTTTAACCCATACAAGCTTTGCCACTAGGACTATGTACAACCATTATAGCCTGTTATGGTGGAATGTATTTTGCCTGTTTTCAGTAGCTTAAATATCAGATGTCTAGTCCAAAAGAATCTCCAAGACTTCTTGCAAAAATGAAATTGAGAAAAAGTATCACTGCAAGAATTCATCTTAGCTTATCTACATTGTCCTCTGGAGGTACTTTTTTCTCTTTATGTAAAACTCATTTAAAGTAAACTTCAAACATTTAGCTAGCTCATGCTAATCAAGATTAATTTTTACCTGATATTCATGGAAGTTAAAAAAATATACTTAATTAAAGAACTAAAAGCATGTTTGATCTTATCCATGCTTCCATTAATTATCAATTTTCTAAGTTTGCTTAAATGTTTTTTAATTTCTTATCCAAAAGCGTCATTAAAATCAATTTTAGATGCTTAATGAAGATTTGATTAGAACTGTCTTAGCTAGAAAATGCCAGACTCTTATTCCTTAGAGACTTTAATACTCTGTATTTAAGTCCACCCTGAATGACATCAGTATAATAATTTGAACTGCCAAACAGTATTCTAAGAAATTCTTTGTTTCCAAATTTCCATCTGTATTGAAGTCAGTTCAGATATGAGACATATGTATAATAGACACAGCTTGCTAGGTCACCTGGAATCTTATTAAGCAGCAATCTTACTGAATGTCTTAGGAAGCACTTTATGAGTAAGGGCACTGTGTCACATATATTTTTTGTATTTGCAAAATTATGCAGAGCCACCTGTCATTTTTAGAGTGTATCATGTAAATTTTTAGGTCTGAAAAAGAACACTTCAAAAAAAATTAACACTGTGAATAAACGAGTCTGCTGCCCCTCAGTGATCAATCCTGCCTCAACTAAAAATAGTATCTACACTTTTTTTCCTTATGCTGAAAACAAGTCTGTCACAGGACATAGTTCACTGTCTTACCAAGGTTACAGTTCTTGTATTCATAATCAGAAGTGTAGCTTTTAACAAATCTCAGTCAACTTCTCAGTAGGCAAGAGAAAAATGTGCCTGCCTGTTGGCACTCACAGTCAAGGTCAAAGCCTATGCCAGTATCCTTCTCACTCTAAGGTGATCCCAAAACATATTTAGTTAGGAATGAATCCTATATCCTCCCGCATATTTCTTCTTTTTAGAAGTATTATTCCTACTGAAAATTATTTTCAGACCACAACAGCTAAACTGTGTGTATGTGTGTACAACCCTGTGCTTGTGTGGGTGCTAATAAGTAGTTGCTATGTATACAATGCTGGAATTCAGCAGTTCAAATTGAATTCAAATTCAAATTCAAACAGCAGTTTGAAAGGAAACCTAGATTAGTTAGGTTGTCTGAATGTGATGCAGAACAACAACTTTCCAAATGCATTGCACCAACATTTGTAAACAAAATGATGAAGAAACTGGAGAGGGCCTCATTTCATTAGCCTTATAAAAGGAGTCATACAGAAAATATCCAGACCTCCAACATCACTATCACCTCCACCCAGGTGTACAGTCATGTACTGACCTCCAAAAGATTAAAAGGATGCCATCAATACCCTACAGAAAGGTGCACACACTATAACTTCACCCACCAAATGCAGCCACAAGCTAAAAAATGAAAGGTCATTCCCATTTGAGAAAGAGGTATTCCACTATATTTTATAAGGAAAGTTTCCAAAGCTGCTTAAATCTGTAAGGTCATATTTCCATATTTCTCATGCTTAGCTGTAGACATCAGGGAGTCTTCCTCCGGGCTGATAAGTATTTGACAGCTCAAAAAGGTGTGTCCCATTCCCCTTAGCCAAAAGGACCACAAGGGCCACAAGGATGCAGGGGAGGAATCAGAAAAGATAATCCCTCAGGCTGTGAGAGGGGTTCCAAGGAAAACTTATCCCCTCAAATATAAATAAATCAAATAAACATGTGGCTCTGGCATCTGAGTGATGCTTTCCTGAAGTCTAAATTGCAGGTCCAACAGATGACTCTGTTGAAATGAGTCACCACTATTCACTGTAGCATCATCCAAAACACTTGGAATACAACCAGAAGTAGGGATCAGCGCTTTTGGATAGTGCTACTTATGACAAGAATTTGGAAATAGTCAGCATCCAGATAGCTGGAACTCCAACCAAACAGTACATTATTTACTTTTATTGCTGCCTGAATGTCTGTTTCTCAAGAATCAACTATGAAGTTTATTAGAATCAGCTTCAGTCAGAAAGATGCTGCAGAACTACCTCATAGCATAAAAATTTTTGTGTTAGCTAGAATTTTCTTATTCTGTTTATAAGTCCTGCTAAATATCTTTAAATACAAGAGAGAAAGATTATGCCTACACACTTTTCACTATTGCTAAAATTTTTTCTTTCGAGACATTTTGACTGAAAGATGATTAATAAAATACCTTATATTCTAAAATAAGTAATTTGTCCATTCAGTCAGAGAAACTGGTCATAGTCATAAAAAAAATACTCCACAAAAATTCTAAGCAATTTTGGGTACTTATGATGAGCTAATCATGTACACAAGACAATATCTGTGGGAGAGATTTATGAAAAAGGCCTGTTTCCATTTAATCAATTGATATGTTATGGGGATACAAGGTTGTTTTTCAGGTCCACCTGTTCTTCTTCATGTTAGGACCCCAGAAAGCAACTAGCATCAGTTAGCATCTAATTCTACAAATTGTCTCAAAATGTCAGGGAGTTTGTCTGCGCAAGTGAGCTGCATACCAGTGAAAACATCAATTTACAATGAATTTATTATTCTCTATTGCATATTATAATTGATATTCATTCTACATACTTTAGCCATCCAAAAATAGTGTAAATACATGCAGCAGGGTGAAAAGTCTGCATGTAGGATGTGTGGTCTTTTTCCAGAAAAATGAGAAAAGATTCCCTATTTGTTTTAAGTGGTGGAAATAGCAGATACCTTTTATGACAGTCAATTATGCAACACAGTCAGTGAGGAAGACTTGGATTTAGGATCCTTCTTAGTCTCTTTTACAGCCTAGAATAAAGTCTAGCTGCCCAGGTTATATTTCTGCTTGAGAATGGAACAGAAATTTTCTGCCCATCTTACTTAAAGCAATTCCTTTGTGAAGAATTATAGCAAGAACAGTGAGCGTCACCGTCAGTGGTCAAAACGCTCTTCAGAGAGAAAGTAATTTTCCTAATTTTGCTCACAATAACTCAGAGACTGCTCAATGTTTTCTCACTGGAGCAGGGTTTGTACCAGGAGGGGACAGGACAGAACAGACAAGCCTAGACTGGACTAGACTAGAATTTTGAGAGGAGTGGAGGTAAGACTGCAGTTAAATTATCAGTTGCTGCCATGATGGATGGTGTGGGGGGCAGCCACTTTCTCACTTCAGTGTATTTTTGATATGTAAATGAGAGATAATGAGAGTTTCAGTCAGGCACTGCATGGGCTGTTGGTCTTGCACAAGGGCAGAACAGAACCCTGAAACATTAGACTCGCTCCATCTTCCACCCTGCTGTGGCAAGTCATCTGGCCTCCATCTGATAGCACATTTATCAGCATCCAGTCACCCCAGTCAGGGTCTTGACCTTGTTAATTCCTTCACCACATTATCTCATGGCTTCAGGCGTCATTCCTACACAAGCTAGATAACCCCACGGTTGTTAGCCACTCCTCATTGGACATTCCTTCCAGCCATTTCACCAGCTTTATTGCCCTCCTACGGACACATTCAGAAAAACATCTGTCTTAAATTGTGGGGTCCAGAACTGCACACCAGACTCAAGGTGAGGCCACACTGTCACTGAATACAGTGGGATCACCACCTCTTTTGACTGGCTGGTTATATTGTGTCTGTAGTTTGCCCTCCTGGCTGCCAGGGCATATTGCTGACTCTCACTGAAACTACTGTTGACCAGCATCCCCAGATGCTTTTCTGCAGGGCTGCTCTCCAGACACTTTCCTCCCAAGGTATACATGTGCCCCGCATTACTCAGTTATAGGCACACAATGTGGTATTTAGACTTCTTGCATCTCATCCCATTAATGGAGCCCAATGCTCCAGTCTATCTAGATCTCTTTGCAAGGCATCTTGTCCCTTAAGAGAGTCAACAGTACCTCTCAGTTTGCTACCATGACAAGGAGTATGCCAGGACAAAGACTCCTGCTGTGTTTCAGGTAACTTCAAGAAGACTAGTGAGTGAGACGCTTATTAGCCAGCAAAGCAGGGGAAAACATACAGCAGTGCCAAAAAAGCATTTTTGACATTTTGAAATACATTTGAAAACTTGCTGTAGATTCTTTGGATTACAGAATTCTTTCATTACACAAGGGAGGAGACTTGCAATGTCTATCAGCTCTGATATCCTGTCTTAATCTGTGATGTGGTCTAGTAGACTGTAGACATTCATGAAGCCTAAAAAGGGAACCAGCTAGACAACATCTCAACCAGGAGGAAATAATAAACAGCTCCTCTTCAGTTCCAGCTAAGATCCCTAGCCACTTGGTCATGGAACAGAAAACTAGACTTTCTAAGGCATTTAGTGCAACAAGTTCTATTGTTATTAATTACTATAAGTTTTGACACAAGCATGATGTTAAACAAGTCACTGTAGAAGATAACCCATAGATGCAAAACCTTTGCCTATGAGCATGTTTAAACTGTATACATCATGGGAAAATATGTTATAAAGCTTGATATATAACTACTTTAACTTGAACATTTTTTAATATAAAAAACTGTTATTGGCTATAGATGCCTTTTCAGATAATTCCACTAATATGTTAAGTTTCTCAGTCATAAGCATATCAAAAATGTTCCTGAGCATTCCTCTTGGGCTATTCTTTCTCTTAATTTCTCTTGTTTCAAAAAGCTTTTTTTGTACTCTTTTTAGCCTACATTCGGAATACTTTGTGAATACTGTTTTACATTGAAGGGTTGAGTCATCACAATGCTTTGCACAGCCAGGTGTCTTGGGACAATGGTAACTAGGATAACTCATACCAGCTTTCACCTGGAAATACATTTAAATTCATTAATAACTCCAATCATTTTGCTGAGATTAATCATGTTCATAAAACTAAGCATACTGCTGGACTAAAATTAAACTGTTCAGGAAGTTTTTGTTAAATATACTATAGCCATGTCATTCAATTAACTAAAGGAAAATATGGAGAACAGATACCACTGAAACACAATACAGGGTGACAAAAAATATGAAGTCAGACTTCACAGTTCAAATCAGTTCTCCATAAATTACTCAAAGAAGGGTTTCTAGGAAACCTAACAAGTTCTTTGTGAGACATTGCAAACTAGAAAATGGTTAAAATACTAGAAATAAAGTCTTCAATTGGTGGCAAAAGTTGGTGAAAATGGAAGATATTTAAGGAAATCTTTTGTTCTTGTGTGAGACAGAAAACTGATGAAAGTACTTTAGAGAGAAAAGTTAGCTTCTGTGTTCAGAAGGAAGAGGAAATCTGCTGCGGCTGGGTTTAGGACTGATAGCATCTTCACAACTGGCAGCACCTAAGGAAATTAAGGAAAACAGCTCTCAGTCCTGAAGTATCCAAAGTATACCTTGGGGAAAACAATCCACAGTAGAAAGGAGATTTCCAGTCTCTTTCATCTAATAGAAAGTAGGACACAAAGAAGTAAAGGGTGATGTTAATCATCTGTTAGCTTGTTTCTTGGTCTCCACATGTATTTATGTTCCCATGCTGTGAATGGAAAAACATCCAAAGCAAACGTGGACTTGCTGTCCCAGGCTGCTCTCTCACAGTTAATTCTCCCTCAATATACAGTGGTTTTATTTGTTGATTTTAAAATGCACATGATTTGGAGGAAAGAAAAACAGGAAGAAAAAAAGAAAAAAACAATAAAAACATAAAGTCATTTGCTTGCAATGTTCTGAATTTTTTTCATCTGTCATAAACACCTCTGAGGTGACCTGTATGCTTCCACTGGTGCCTATTTTAAACTATACAAAGAAAGAAATGCAAACTGCTTTAACATCTTCCAAAATCTGATCTATTTTTTCACCATGTTGAAAAAGCTTAGAAAATAGCTTTTTTCAAACTGCTTTCCTAAGTAAAACAGATTCTATAATCTCTTTCTATATGTATGAAGCTCACAAATAATTTCTGAATATATTGGCCCAGTTCAACCAGATTTGACAGAGATGATAGAGATCCCAAAGTTATAAAATTCATGCATATTTCATGAGCAGGGATTGCCTGGTATACCTCAAGGGGAATGCAGACACCCTTAGTGAAGACTGTAATATGAACTCACCATTTCCTAGACAACAGAGTCTAAGAGGGAGGGAGATGTTTTGCTTCAACTACAGGAAAAGCTTCACTGGAAAAAGCTTTATGGGACATCAGAAAAGCCAAACACAACAATTAAAAAAAATATATCTTTAAGGAATCATATTTCATTAGTTTCACTGTGAAGAAATTTACAGATGAAAATCTGCAGAAATCTGTGACCTACACCTGAAAGCATTCCACTAGCTAAACACCAAATCTTCCATACTTCATCTGCGAACCAAAATCTGTCTTCCTGCAAAGGACATCAAAGTTGAGATACCAAGCCCTCACAAGCATTGCTAACTTAAAGCTGTGTTTTGCTGAGTGCAAACAGAAAACAATTTCAATTTTTACCCATTTTCTGTCACCTCACAACACGTCCTATGGCCTAACCATCTGAAAATTGCCTGTGTCTGAACCAGCATCGCTGCTGTAGAGCATACACTGGAAAGGTGCAGGAGCCAAAAACTGCTACCTCTCTTCTCAGTGAAGTCCATAACCACAGGTCATCTGCTCCACCTGCTCCATCAGCACTGCATGTTCTACCTCTGAAGCCATGCAAAACACCATGCATCTTTTACAGACCTATCAATAAATATGTTATATTTCATGTGAATTTGTATTCAAGACATTTATGATGAAAAAACATTATATAAATGTAAGATATTCTGGTCAAAATTAATCTCTGATGCATATTTATTTTATTACCAGACACACAATTGTTTGCCTAAAAATTTTTGTTATGTCCATTAGCATTACCCTATTAAACCTGGACCTTGGTGTTATTGTGTTTATTCCATCTTAGCCTTCTCCCATTCTTATTTTACTATTACACATTCTAAGGAAGAACTTACCTAATGTTATTTTATGAGCCACAACAAATATTAAACCCAGACAGAAGATAATTTCTTTTCTTTTTTTATGAAATGAAACTAAATAGGGAAGCAATTGGTATCTTGAACTATGATAAAACTTACTTTTATGCATGTTGTCTTTCCTTACATCCTGCTCTTTTGCTTACATGCATTCAAAACTTTTTTGAGCCAAGATTTCTTTTAATTATGCAAAAGCTTTACTATTTTATTAAGCAAACTGTTTTTTCACAGCTGTTGAGGATTCCATTCTAGTTAATATCTTAAAAAGAAATATCCTGATAAGTACTGAAACAAGGAATTTATCTTTATTGCAAAGCTCTTTCAGAAAAACACTGAATAAACTTGCAAAAAAAGAGCAAACCTCTGTGAATATTCTCCCTAAATTTGTTTTGCAACTTACTACATTGTCTAAGTTAAACAGTAAAATCAATCTGCTTCTGATATCAGTAATATAAACCTAAAAGAATATTTTTAAACAGCACTAGACCTTTTTCACACTGCTACAGCATGGGAGAAGTCAGAAAAAGTTTTCAAAATATTATTGATGAAAACAATAGCATCACTACAGATAGACTTAATATATTCAAGAGTGGTTAGCAGTTATATTTCTCAGAGATCCAGCTGTCTTCTGATTTTTGGTAAGCATACATGGAATTAGGTCTGTTTTATTATTGCTTAAACTCTCATCAGTCTCAGTTTGTAGTTTGTGTCAAAGTACCATATAAAGCCTGCCATATTATACCACAGAATATATTGTTGTTATTAACCAAACTCCAGCTATTTAAGAAAAGTGCAGGTCTCAGCTCACACTGAGTGCAAAAGCTGCTCACACTGGCAAAAAGGAGAGCAACTATTACTAGACAGCAGTTCAAGAGATCAGGTTTTTCCTTGTCCAGATGAGACAGCCTTTTGTGAGTAGAATTTCCAAGACAAACTCATGATAAGTTTAAACTGTCTGATTGCAACTCCCTACTGCTTTTCTGGAGCTGACCCAAAGCCCATTTAATTCAGTTGGGGCCTGTCCACTGACTTCAGCAGAGTCGGGATCAACTCTCTTACAGTCTGCATAGCAATGAGATTTTGCCCGAATTTACTGCAGCTGAAAATTCTGCTTTACCACCATTTTTAAAGACAGATATTAATATAGGATAATAAAACATCCTTACTCCTGAAAATACTGAGCTTAACACCATGTTCTGCTAATCTTAGTGGAGGGGGAGAGGCAGACAGTACCACACAAGCCTTTAGCAGGCAAATGTTTATAAACTATTCAGCACTTTAATTTCCAATTATTTCCTTGGGAAATAAATACATCTAAAACCTCTCTCATTCAGTCCTGCAGACTTTGAAAGGTTTTTAAAATTTTGCTCAGACAAGCCTTGACTTCACCTTTCACTCTTGTTGACTTCAGTGAGTGACAGTATTCAACAGCAAAGAAGATCAGGCTTTCTGGGTCACTTCAGGTAAATAACATTTATCAGTGATACAGTTTCCCCATTTCTCACATGAGACAAATAAATATGTCCACATTTGAAAGTACTATTACACCACTGCTCTCAATGTTATCTTTATACTTGAGTGCAGAGAACAGTCTTTGAGAAATAATCTTATGTGTTTGTAAGAATAAAATGCCCAGCTTAATGTACAAATTCATTATATTGAAACAATAGCTTCAGTGTGCAGAAAGGAAAAAATAATTGCAGTATCTTCATCTAATCCTTTTGCAAACCCTTTGGTTGCTGCTGCATCTTAGTCTCCTTCCTGTATTTTTTATTTGCTATCTTAATTTCACAGATGTTCTCAACAAGTGGTGGGTTGCAATTTTGCTTAGATCAGCATTTTCAGATACTGTGGGAAGGATCTCAAATACTGTGGCTATTGGAACCAATGGAATATATGACTGTATACTCATCATGGTGAATTGAACAAGCTTTTACTTCCTTTTGGAGAACCCTCAAAGGAAATGAGTGCAGCTGTGTCTTTTCTGACTCCACAATAATGGGGATCTTACAAAGTGCATGGTTACTGTCTGCTTCCAGACATAGGAGATATTTCATGTTGTGACTGCACAGGCTCCACTATCATGCAGAATTTTCCCTGAGGTGTACATCCAGCACAAGATGGTTCCCGTGTTCCACCTCAGCTTCAAACCATACTGTAACTGGATAAAATGTCAAACATACACAACCATAATGAGATATTTAGCCAGCTGGAGAACCTCCCATGAGATTGCCTCCTTCCTACCTTAGAGGTTTTCAAAACCCCAAGCTCTTTTCTCTTTCCCCTTTTCCTTCTACCCTCTCATCTGCAGCTCCCCTTCCTGAGGGGCAGCAGCCACAGCCGGCACTAATATTTCGTAATTTCAGGTGTTTTTCTCAACCTACCTTCTACACAGCATTGCTCCTTTTGAAGGATTAGTCTAACTCCTAACATGAACCCAGGACACTAGCAATAGTTAAATTAGGCATGAAAACCTGATAATGTGTATACACACCCTATTCCTGATGTATTTTCTGCAGAGAAACTCATCTTGGTGTTCTGTTTTGGCACCAGATGATGCGAATGGCACCACTTGTATAGCAGCTTACCCTGCCACCATCTTCCCATTTATTTTGTTGTGTTTGGGAAGGCTCTGAATGAAGATACAAAGACGAAGGTTAAGGACTTCAGCACTGGGAGGGAAAAAATACTAATTTCACCACAGAGGATGGGACATGTTCTTGCTGCTCTTATGAAGGAAAGAGCATCCTGTGAGAAACAGAAGCAATGCAGTGATTAATGAAGTGTATTTGTGTATTCCCGTGTCCTCCTTCTACTCCTTCAGCAGTAGCTGTATCCAGCAAAATTTCCCCCGCCCTGTACAGTGGACAGAAAAGCTTTTGATTCCTTGTTTCCACCCGTGATTTGCTGTCATCAGCCAGCTGCCTACCTCGCCCATGCCTACTACTAGCTGTAAGAAGTAGGGTTTCACACTGTGTTTTTATAATACTTTATTCTCAGAAAGATGATATGACAAGAAGAAATAGTGATGAAGTGAAGTAATTTCTGGCAGAAAAATGTTTTTCTAAAAAAGCATGTAAATTCTCTGAACATTATTTAGTTTTTACTGAGAAATCTTTTTTATTTTTTTAAAAAATTCAACAATATTCACTCTTATAAGTGCTTGATTCTGAGACTTCCACCCCCCCTTAGTGGATG
The DNA here is from genome assembly GCF_028554395.1 of Pezoporus wallicus. NCBI lineage: Eukaryota > Metazoa > Chordata > Aves > Psittaciformes > Psittacidae > Pezoporus > Pezoporus wallicus. Next base: position 478,695 of record NW_026636323.1, on the reverse strand, counting down.
GATCTTTCATTGCTTTGAGACGCAACACAAACAGAGGGGCTTCAGCTTTCCCATGTGAGCATTGCTTAATTGAAAAGAGGTTTATTTTACTGTTTGACTTTTCTGGAAAGGAACTTATATTATCAGCCATCCTGCATGAACAGTGATACCATCAACTTCTGAGGAAGTTCTGGTTAAATTTGTCCTGCCTCAACGGGATAAGAAAATGACAGCTACACCCCTCAGCCAACATACACAAATACAGAAGGCTGTACTCTTCTTTCTGTTGAAGAGTGTGAAAACAAAGACTGCAATATGGCAGGGAGACATATAGAAGTTAAAAAAAAAAAAAGGATTTATTGTAAAGATCTTTAAAGGAGAGAGTCTCCATAATCATGATAGAGGTTGATTTTGAACTATTGGAGTTAAGAATTGGTCTTTTCCATAGACAGCTTTGTTAAAACCCAATACACTGATATTCTTGCCTTTTAGAAAATTATGATCTACAAATTCAGATACAAAATTAAACCCAGTTCCTAACTTAAGATCCTTGGCTTTTCTTTGGCTACCTCTGAAAACAAAAAAAAAACACACAAAAAAACAAGCAAACAAACAAACAAAAAAAAACACTTCAATATATCCTGGTATCTTGATGAAATAAACAGACTTATCTCCTAACCATTTGCTGAATATCCTGGCAGCCCACATTACTTTCAGGGCATTGGGTCACACATCGCATGAGCCCTAGAAGAAAGAGCAACAAGACAACTCGAACCCATGACTACAGGAGTCCATATGGCACCTCAGAGAGGTACCGCCCTCCTTTACCCCAGAATGTGACCTCAGCGGGTCAGTGTTCACAAAACAAGTACACAAATTCACAGTTTAGTTATATATCTTCTCTGAGCCACCCCAAACATTTAAAGAGGGACACTCAATCAGGCAGTTTGATTTGAAAATCCCATAGTAAGGAAGTGTGCTACTTATCAGCTGATGCTTGGCAGATGCATAAGCAAGGAGAGTTGACAAAAAGGGGGTCTATGGTTAACACACACAGCTACATCTACCCTGCTAAAACAATACAGTCAGAGTGAACTTGAGCACTGGATCTCTGTTTTCGCTCACAACTTAACTATTTTCTCCCTGATTCTGCTCTTGGCCCAGCATTTAAATGTCTGATATTTTCAGACTTTTTTTTTTTTAACTTTGGATTTATAAAAACTGCAGTTATTGAATTACCCTCCAGCATTTGAATTTCAATCTTTGCTGAGCTAGACTTGATGTTTGATACATAAACAATGGCTCCTTGTTCTTGTCTATCTTTTCTCCCTCCCACATCCTCCTATATCAGTGAGTGGTGCAGAACAAACTGCTGTGATTCATGTCTTGCCACTATTCACATGGCCGACTGTGTTCCTGAGTTAGAGCTAGGAAACATGACAGACCGAAAACATAGCCCTCTTTGCATCTCAACACACTGAAACACATAGTAAAGCCACCATGTGTTTCAAAGAAGGTATCTTAAAGCAAAAGAGAGCACCATCTCTCTTACCTTTTAAGTAGTCACTGGCAGTTATAACTAGATAGCCACTTCACAGATTTTTGGGGGCCATTTTTGTAGAATACAATGCTTTAGGCCTGAGGAAAAAAGCTCTGCTCTTTTCCTTAGGAAATATTTACATTGCATATGCCTCCTTTTTCCAGTTCCAATAGTCAGGTAGGTCTGGCTGGGAAGGGAACTGATAAATAGAGCACTAAGAAATGGAAGACTTCATGGGCCTTTCAGCAATAATCCCTCTTCTAACAGATGCTGATGCCCGCTACAGCAATCTGGTCTCTTCTAACACTCATTTACCTCAACAGCTCAAAGCAAACCAAAGTCACCTCATTCTTCTCACTTTTTGCTCTGCTATCCTCTATATTAGTATGTGAGGCAGAGGGAGGACCACAAGTCTTGTTTTGGTAAGTGAAATGCAATGCAGGTTAGAGTGCCTCTAATTAGTCTTTGCTTAGAAGAATAAGCCTTAGCTTAGTAAAATGAAGCTTATTCTCAATAGCAGGAGCAGCATTCATGGTGTAAGAAGGACACATTGAAATAGAACTGGATAAAATACAGACAGTTAAATTAGTATATATGTAACTTCTACACCTGCTTGAAAAAGAAGTAGTTGAGAGGGCAAAAGATCTTTCAGTATGCAGTTTTAGATGACATCTGGTGTCATAGAAGCACTAAGTCTTTTAGATGGAAACAGTGCAAAGGAGACTCCAATAAGATGTAGCTATCAAACATCAGCAAAGCCATAAAGTCAGCAGGCATAGCTTGGACCCAAGTATCAGAAGTTTTATTCCCTGAATGTGATGTAGATGATGAATGATCCTAAATGGGCGTCACACATTGGAAAACAAACAGGAAATGAAATGGGTGAGAAGAGAAAGCTAAAAGTTAACAGGAGACCAAATCTAAGTTTGCAAGCATTCCTTAGAGTTCATATGCAATGAGTCAATAAAATTTCTAAAACTTCATTTCATACACTCTTTTTAAGTCCAGACCTTCTGAAGCACTGAATATATTCAAAAATAAGGTGCCAAACCTGGCAAAAAAGAAATGGAGTTTCCTAAAGGAAATCATTAAATGTTATTACTGACATCATAGGTCTAGTGAGAACTCTTGAAAGGCAAGTTTCTTTTAGTGTTTCAATCACAGACAAGTTACTTGCAGAAATAACAAATCTGTGGAGGGGTTTCAAGACGAGATCAAGAGAGGGGCACTGTTTTAGTCCTTAGTTTGAAAATGTTGTTTTGTTCAAGTCAAAAAAATGTAGGAGGAGTTGAAGTTGCTTTTCTTTTTAAAAGTGGCAGTACATCCTTCCAATTTTCATCCACTTTTATTTCATATTTTTGTTTGTTCCAAAATTCATCCCTCCTTCACAGTTGGCACAAGGACAGGGACATTCTGTGCTAAGGTGACATAGATGGTTGAGGCCCAGCCGAGTGCAATATTTAACATGGACCTTCAAGCAAGCACCTCAGTCTTGTGCTAGATTACAACTCCAAGGTGGCTTACATCACAGCTAACTGCTTAGAACTCCTGAACCTCACACTTGGAGAAAGCCTAAATTTGAAATGGCTGCTTCTGTATGGATAGATTACAGTTCCAGTTTGAACACCTGGCTTAACCAAACGTGTTTTGTGCATAAGTCAAACTAATGATACGATTTTTATTTTTTTTCTGCTTATTATTGTTAAAGTAATACAAAACCCCCAAATCTTCCTCTAGATTGTGCAGACATGTTGCCAAACAATGCTAAAAGAAGTTTACACATGATAAGTGAAAGAACAATATATGAATCTGGAAGCCAGAAAGCCTGTAGAATAAGCCTTGGGTCTGTTGGCTACGGTTTGACACTGTTTATTGTTTTTCTCTTACTGTCTATGAGAAGCTGAAAAACATGCAGATATTTGGTCTTGTATAGCAGAGGATTTTGGCCTCAACTTTTTTTAACCAAAACAATCCAACTGGATAGCAGAAATCAAGTTAGATATCTAACCAAAAGCATATTGTTCATCCACATGCCTGTGACTCAGAGGACCTGATAAACCATGTGAACATTACTTTTGTTTGTCAAGTTGCTGAGTTTGAAGAACAAGGAAGCCTGGCAGAAACCCACCTATGAAGGCCAGCATATTATTCTCTTGAAAGTCTGTATCATTTAAACAGTGTTGTCATGCACTCACCAGAAGTTTCTAATACAGCAAAGTTTTGTTTTAGTATCTTTGAGCCCAGTCATGAGCTACTGAGAGCCCTTTCCCATTTTGTACTGGTGGGCTGGACACCAAGACATAGTTTCTCACTTGCTATTCCTTCTAGACTGAACTATCAAATTTATATCCTTCCAAGAACTTTACTGAAGGCAGAAGGAGTTTTATGGGAACAAAGACAGAGCAACATTAACATAAATCTCCGTAACTGAGGTGGAAGCAGACAGTGCTGGACATTGTTCAGTATTTTCCCCAGCACAGTATGTGAGGACTCAGCACCAGTCACCATGCTTTGGCTCTTATTATTTATATGATAAAACAAGAACTTCTAAAGAGTAACTCACACCATGGGAGCTTTTCCCTAGCTTCAGCTTGATATCATGAGTTACTCCGCTGACGTAAAGTAGCCGTGTTCTGCTCTTTTTCTCACCTCATTTAAATTAGCACACCCTGGTAATTACTGGATCTAAACATGACCCATCTGGGTCACCAGATCCACCAAGTCTCCAGGCTCCTGCTGTCTTCCACTGGGTTACTCAACAGAGGTCTCAGGTTGCTGAGGTGGCAGGAAACCTTCAGCCCTGCCCACCCCTCCAAACAGACCCTACATCTGCTGTAGAGACCAGCAATTATCTCAATGTCACAATAACAGACCTAGTTTCTGATGTTCCAGGACCATCTTGGACCACTTGTTATCTAGCAGCCAGACACCTTTCTTTAAACAAAATAGCATTTATTGAGAACAAAACCACTTGAGGAAAAAATAAACAATTAACCACATGTGTGCATAACTAACTTACCTGACTTTTTATGTGGAGATCCCAGCAGACTGGTCAGATGGCCATGCCAGCCTGGTCCAGAGTCAAGTCTGGCTCCCTGCACTGAAGCTGTGGTTTTATGCAACATCACATCTTTCATCTATTCACGCCCTTTGAATAAAGGCAAAGCAAATTGTGTGTCTTCTATTGTAGAGGGAAAAAAACTCACTTCAGAAACAAAGATTTGCATTAAGTGCCTTGAAACTGGGCAGTGGAAATTTCTTATCTCACTCTTTTGGCCCGAAATGCAATAATTTCTTATATTAAGAGAAAGCCTGAATTTTATTTTATGAATTTATACTTCATTAACGGTCTCACATTAGCTTTCTACTGGGCCCACTCAATGAGATAAGCTAATGATAGAAGAAAGAAAATTGTTTGGTGTACAAAACCGAATTTCTCATAGAAATTCAACTTTGCTACTTGCCAAAGAAACTCCTTCTACCATTGCATTTATTAGTTATATTTATACACTTTTATTACAGGGTGCTATTTGCCTTAATTGCTAAAAATATCCTGTTTTCCTTAATTACTACTTAAGATCACTCTGTATATTGGAAGCTTAAAAGTTTGAATTAAAAACATCACAAGTTGCTATCACATTTCTATGCATAGCTATGCATACTTGCAAACAATGCATTATTTGTACCAGAAAGATTAGAAAATCATTTTAATCTGGAATGCCTGCATTTTCTAAAAAGATATTTCTTGCTTCACATCTAGCCTTCAAAGTTTCACAGATCATACATGACTTTTTAGTCAGTCTAAAGTTGAGTGAAAATTGATTAAACTGAAAAAAAACCAATTCTCATTAATTGAAATGCAAAGGCAATTTTTAATATGAATATTCCATAAGCACTTTGGGAAATTAAATTTTTGTGTGTCAGGACCTCACAACCTAATATTGTTTATTCTTTCTATATTATTTTACTGTTTTTATGGTCAAGATCAACAGTCTGGGGAGCTTATAACAAGCAAGAAATCAAAATATATAAAGGCAGGCTAATTGGAGGTCCAAAATAAAATTGGAACTTCTATTTCTAAAGTGGCCAAAAGAATGTAATGGAAAATTGTTTTTTTGGAATTCACTTCCTAGAAATCAAATTAAGTTAATAATTTGTAGACAATGAATTACTAAAACAATCAGTATAATTCTAATAAGACTTTAACAGTTTCTCCTATTATGGAATAGAAGGGAAAAGGCGTCTTCTGCTTCATAAATTGTTAGATGCCTGGGCATTTCAGAGTTGACTGCAATTAGAAAGAAATTTTGATTTTATGACCTATGTATCTTTCATGTAGACTTCCTTATCTACAATGCAGCTTATATGACACATTGCTAGTATAGTTTCTAACCACTTTCCTAATCAATCTTTTAATCTGTGCCCCAAAACATGGCTTCTTTCCCGATCTCCTTCTTGCTTTCAGCTCCCTCCCAAAACTGTTCTCACATTGCTTCTTTACTGTATTTTCCCCCTGCTTTCTAAACCCACTAACACATAATCAGAAAGGATATATTTTGACAAGAAGCTGATTTAGTTACCCTAATATATATTCTGACAGATACGTCAAGGCAGCATGATTTGCTACTGCCAGAGAAGGAAAATAAATTAATCAGCCACTTACTCCTGCCTCGACATCAGCCTTCTCTTCTTCCAGCAAGTCCATGAGATGGACCAAGGAACTCTTCTAGCTGAAAAATAATTCTGAAAAGTTACTAATTTTCATTGCTTTAAATGATGGTTGCTGTGTAGCAGCACAAATGCTCATGTCATTCTACAGCCAGAGTGGTGCAGTGCCAGAGAACATTCCACCGATGGTAGGAGGAGGTTGGACGGCATCTTTTGGTGGACATGTCATTTCACAGGACCTTAAAGTAATCATCCATCTGCAACTGTAGTCCAACATGTACAGCTGTCTAAACTTCAGAGGTGTCTTTCACTTTTGAGGATATCTTCTGTAGTAATCATTTTGTCTATGTGAGTATGCACAGAATATATTTGGCAGCATTAGTAACTTTCAGGATTCAAGAATGCAAGGATTAGAATTTTAGTTCTTGTTTACTTAGTTTGTATTAGAATACAAACAGACAAACAAAGGCATACACAGGTGTTTTGTGTGACCAAACCTGGAGAAAGAACTATGTTAATAATATACAAAATGTTTTCAGATCATAAACACACCAGACAGTACTCTCCAACATGTCTTCCTGATATATTTAATGGCCCTTCTGTGAAATGTACAATGATGACATTAATAAGGCTCAACAAATAGATTTTTCCCAGAAATACGGGATTTCTGCAGAATAATGAAATGAATCCACAGTAAACCAGAGCAAGATTCAGGAAGCAGAATTTGGGCAAAGATAAGAAATGGTCATATATCTTGCTGCATAATTTCACAGCACAAAGCATCTCTCGAAACTAGTGTACATTACAGGACATTGTAACACATCCTTCAGTACTATCTTTGTAGAATACTGAAAATGCAAATTCTGGAAAATCACAAACACCCTGTTCTGTTCTCTGGTCTGTCTACACAAATTCATTCCCCACAGTCTGCACAATCTTACTTCCATGATCAATATATGTCTTTTTATAACCATAAAGATTTATAGTACTGTAGAACATTTTCCTAGAATTTTTTTTTAAATGTACTAAGAAGAATTATGTGAGTTGGACAAGCCAACAAGCAATGTACCTGAATTTTCTTTAGGTTTTGGAAAGTTGGCAGTATTTTGCACCCCACTTCAATTTCAGTTACAGAAATGTCTCTGTGGTATACTTTTGTCTAAAAATAAGAGTATCTGCTGAAGTGAAAGTTTTCTAAAAAGTGCTATAAAATAAGTTGAAAAGGCTCAGAATTAATCCAAAGAAATAAATCAGCATCTCATATTTCTGTTATTCCTACACACACCATGGAATAAAGAATATTCAGTACAAATGAAAGTGAGTCCAGAGAGGAAAAACAATGCAAAACAATGCAAATGATACTTTATAAAGAGTAAAGGTAATGCAAACTGACTTTAAGAGACAGAGAGTCTTTCTTTGTTTTGTTTCTGGAAGAAATGAGAAGCTACAAACCTCTAGAACTGTGGCACAAAAAAATGAGGTCTGTAGTAACCTTTGGAGATCTTTGGCTTTAGCAAAGTTTCGTTGCTTGATGAGTTCACCAGAAGACAGGTCTAATCCAACCCTCATGTAATTCAATTGAAGTCCATGGAATAAATAATTTATATCATCTTTCTCTCCTCTGCTGCTTTCTCACTTTGTCCACATATTTCCTTTTCTTCCTCCTCTCTAATACCCCAGCCTCAGTTCTCTTTCTAGATAGAGCTCTACACAGCACTCATAGTGCTGCAAGAGTTATGCTTTGCCTCCCAAATCTGACTCTTCTTCCATTTTCAGATCCAGTTCTATTTCCTAGTCTGACCTATTCCTAGATCAGAATTTTATTACTAAATATGCTGACAGGGTAAAGAAAGTTAAAGTTTCAGAAAGGCAAGGCATCTCAAGGTATCAGATAAACATGTCCAGCTTCAGATAGTAAGTGAGAAAGGGACTCTGCTAACAGCTGTGATAATTTTCATGGTTATATTTAGCAGTGTTATCATTAAGCCTGGGGATGTAGAAAAGGAGGCTGGTACTCAAAGCAAGCCTGTGTTTGTGGTTATGTCAGCTCTAGTAGCTGCCAAAATACAACATGAACCTGTATTCTCTGAATGAATGACATTGTAGAATGAATGAGATCTAAAGACTCTTGTAACTAAATGGGTATAAGATCCTGCTGTGTCACACTGAAGTGTAATAGTTTTCCAGTGATGTAAGTTTATATGTTAAAACTGTATAGTTTTGATTTACTGAAAATCTGTTTTCATGCCTGTCCTAGTCTTCTTCCTGCTACAGTAGACATGTCAAATTCCTTTGGTGCTTCCTCGTATTATAACGACTTTCATCCTGTCGTGGTTTAAACCCAGTCAGGTAACTTGTTCACTCACTCCCAGTGAGTGGTGCCAAGCTGACAACAATCAAGGTCCGTGTCCGTCTCCCCCCCCCCTGCACCGGGGCTCTCCCCTTCCCCGCTCCCGGAGGAACGGGGAGGAGGATCGAGAGAGTGCAACTCCTACGGGTTGAGACAAGAACAGTCCAGCAACAAATCACCACCGCTACTATCAGCTAAAACAATGATAAGGGAAAATGACAAGGGAAGAGAATACGATACCACCGGCCAAGAAAACGAGTTCCACCCGGAAGCCCCTGTCCTTCCGGGTAACTCCCAGTTACCCCCTACCCCGGGCATGACGTGCTGTGGTATGGAATACCTCCCTGGCTAGCCCGGGTCAGGCGCCCCATCTCTGCTTCCTCACAGCTTCCCCTCCTCCCTGGCAGAGCATGAGCCTCACAAAGTCCTTGGTCAGGGTAAACATCACTTAGCAACAACCGAAAACATCGGCTTCACCAACACTGTTCTCAAGCTGGAAGTCAAAACACAGCACTGCACCAGTTAACACAAAGGAAAAACATGACTGCTACTGCTGAACCCAGGACACATCCTCTGACTGATGGACCTATCCATCACTACCCATTCTTGCCACATTGCTGAATGTGTTCACACTATGCCAGATTTATTTCCCTCAGCTAATGATGCTCCCCATTTGCATCCTACTGTGAATGAGAGGGTACAAGATGATCAGAGCCAGAATCTTGTTGGTCACATTACATTAAGAATAAAGGTATGACTGAATTCATAGAATCATAGAATGGCCAGGGTTGGAAAGGACCTCAAGATCATCTAGTTCCAACCGCGCTGCCATGGGCAGGGGCACCTCACACTAAATCATATCACCCAAGGCCTCATCCAACCTGGCCTTGAACACTGCCAGGGGTGGAGCATTCACAACTTCCTTGGGCAACCCATTCCAGTGCCTCACCACCCTCACAGGAAAGAATTTCCTCCTTATATCCAATCTAAACTTCCTCTGTTTAAGTTTTAACCCGTTACCCCTTGACCTATCACTACAGTCTCTAATGAAGAGTCCATCCCCAGCATCCCTATAGCTCCCCTTCAGATACTAGAAGTCTGCTATGAGGTCTCCATGCAGCCTTCTCTTCTCCAGGCTGAACAGCCCCAACTTTCTCAGCCTATCTTCATACAGGAGGTGCTCCAGTCCCCTGATCATCCTTGTGGCCCTCCTCTGGACTTGTTCCAACAGTTCCATGTCCTTTTTCTGTTGAGGACACCAGAACTGCACACAATACTCCAAGTGAGGTCTTAATTCATTATTTCAATGACTCAAGCTTAGAGACCTAAGTAACTCCTATAGAACGGACTGCAAAATGTTAAGAAGCTTACACATCACATAAAACACTTAAGGTTATTATAAAAGCATGGAAAAGTCTGATTTTCAGGGGATACTTAGCCATGAACAGGCAATGGAGGTAAGACATAGGCATCCTGGAGATCAGCTTGAAATGTCAGGTCAGAACCATCATTGAGCTTTAAAATAGTTCAAGCTTCCTAAATAGATGAGATAAGAGGAGGATCTTCTGAGTTATTCTTTTTGGCAAAAAAATACCCTATATAAAGTTTGATTCTGATACCAGAGTTATATTTATGACCAAATTCAATTGCCAATAGACTGTGGTTGCACCCCTTTTCCTGCTTCCCTACCTCCAGAAACTTTTCTTTCCTTCATGTGCATTTTCTGTGGTTGTGCTCTCATGCTCATGGAGTATGGGTTCAAATTCCTTTTTCTTTTTGTGTTATACATCTTGGACATCTTTCTGAATTGCTTTTACAGAGCTAGATGCACAGTTTTACCTGAAATGTTCTTGGCCAACTAAGCATTGTGTGGAATGGATTTCTTTCTCTGTAATGAGAACACCTATGATGATATGTTTGAAGTAATTTCAGACTTTAACTGCTAGATTCTATAGCAGACATATTACTGAGTCACTAGCCAAAAACAGAAATAGTCTAAAATCAGCAGAATAGTATATAATATGTAATTATTTCTTTTTCCTTATTCAGTCTCTATAGTATGGAAACTAACCTGTCATAGAAACTAAAAAAGTAAATTGAATTAATTAAAATTAATAAGAAATCTTCTGCAGATGTCAATGGCTTTATGAAAATAAATTCCAAAGGAAAAAGTAATTTAGTAACAATAAAATAATTTTATTAGTCAAATGACTTAGTGAATATTTTGTACTTTGAAGGACTTTCTGAAACTGCAAATTGATACATCTGAAAGTATCAATTTGAAGATGAAAATATCAAATATTATGGAATCAGACACTACTTAATTAGATCATGACACAAAGTATGTTTGTGTGTGCACTTAAATATTTACTTAACATGTAACAGACTCAAGCAGTCATCTCTGCTTGAATTAAGATACTTGATAAACAATGGCAAAAATAAAAACAAAACCAAAACAAACAAACAAAAACAGAAAAAGCACACACACATACAAAAAAAAACCCACACCAAACCCAAACAAACAAAAAAAAACAAACAAAAAAAAACCAAACCCCAAAACTACAAAACTCTCCCTTGTTAAATCCGTACCTTTTTATGCCATGTCTATTTCCCAACTTATCAAGTGCATGACTTAATATAAAACATATCAGTAATCTCTAACAAGGTCCCTACAGCAATTTTGGCTGATCAAAGATTTGTGTGATTTATAGTCTGAGAGTGTTCTGTATTGCTGCATAAGACACTTTCTCCAAGACAGGGGATTTGAAATATTTGTGTAATCCTTGTGTGGTATGTAGAAATTCATCCTCAGGCAGATAACCCATCTTAAGGTAAGCAGGCAATGGAAAATGGAGAAAGTTCTAGCAAGACTGGTGACTAGTGCCACAAAATATTGGTGTAACATAATAACTTGGACAGGGTTAGAAAGACAAGGCAAGAAATTGAATGTAAACAAATAAAAGGTAAGAAGATATACCCTATACATTACAATATCTGGAAATAAAAAAATTAGTCAGTTTTGCAACTCCATAGAAATGTCAGGTGATGCTGAGACTGTTCAAGTGTTTTATGCCTTCACCCTTCAGTTTTCACTGAGTCATTCAGTAGGGCATCTGTCAGGCAGAGGACATTTAGCAACACTGGTGAAGGTATAACTAAACCAGGAAGAGGAAATGTTGGCATATTTGAGAAAGTTAGGTGTTGATTTGGCCTAATGAAATTCATCAAAGCAGACTTAGAAACATGGCTCTTGTACACCCAAAGTTGCTAGCATTTATCTTTGAGCCAACAGAGGATGACAATGTTTTTCTTTAAAAAGTAATAAATGGAGGAAAAGAGGAATAATAGGCCAGCTGGTTTAACACTGAATTTCAAAAAAATAGCAAAAATTTCTTTTTTAAGAATTTTGTTCTACAGAAGAAAACAAGAAATTATATAGCCAACAAGATCAACTTCTCAAAAATAAATTGTATCAAAATAATTTATCTTATAAAAACGTAACAAACTTTGTGGATAGGTAAAATGCAGTAGATGACAACTGTCTTAGATGACACTCCCTGAAGAAGATAAGGGAAGCAAACAAGCCTGTTCTGAATTCAATAGTACTAATATATTCATCAATGATGGATTACAGAGTATACAGCATGCATTTGCAGATTATCTTCAAGCACTCTGGAACGCAGAATTCAAAAATAACATTGACAAACTAAATATGGGTTGTGAACAAAATAACATTTAACTCAAGCAAACCAAAAGCAAAGTCCTATAATGGAGAGGAATAATCAGACAAACTTGTCCTGGGACTGCTGTGTATAAAACATGTGAAGTAATCCTTCCACATTAGTCAGTGGCGTTAAAGTCTCAAATGATATACATTTTCTGGCCTGGGACATAAAAGTTAAAAGAACCTACACAAATCATTAACAATCTAGAAAAGATCTGAGAAAAAAGCAGTGATGATAAATTAAAAAAGAAAAAAAAATCAGAAGGGAAAAAAATTAGTTTTTAAATAAGATATCTATAAATATGAAAGTTCAGAAATAATGAACTTAGATTAAAGCAAATAAATTTAGAATAAAGATTAGTAAAAGTGATCGAGCAATTAAAGCAATTAAGCGTTAAAGCAGATTATCTGAGTGACACTGTGGCATTTTTGGGGTAATGGTTGGACTTGATCATTTTAAAGGTCTTTTCCAATCTAGTTGATTCCATGATTCTATTTCCAGGCATCTGTCAGACATAACAGCAGGACTGATCCAGCTGCCTGGAGATGGGGAGCACAGTAGGGAATAGATGAGAGAACCATGCAAAACCTCTTCCAGAACTTGCTTTCTACAAGTTTCTGAACCTATTGCTTAAATCCTTTAAAACTGTTCTTCAGAAAATGAGGTGCAAATTAGTCTCAATTAGGTGTTTTTTCCTTGAAGTAAACAACTTCAGCAGAATGATCCAAAATATGAAGACTGGAAATATCTGTCTGGGAGCCACACCACGCTTAACATCATTTGCCAATTCAACATTTTTGGTGCTGCCTGCAAGAAGTAAAAGGGGTGAGATATGTGTATAACAGTGCTAGGCTTTGAAATTTTGCTTTTTCTCTTAAGGAACACACTGTTAACTCAAGGGAGCTAAACTATACCAATAGTTGTACACACAACATCAGAAATAAACACAATTTCAATAAATGGTGTAAGCCAAATTGACTAGCTTGCTTTATGTCATACTGATCATTAAAAGTGGTGCTGAGTAGTGAGACCTCGGTGCTGAAGTTTACTGTTCATTCACTGTTCAGAACAATGAAGTCTGGCAAATTTTAAATATTTTTATTTACAGAAAGGGGGGTAAATAACTGCCCTACTGTCCTTCTGTGTCCTGAGCACCTGTCCAGGGTTTTTGCTTCCAGCTTGAGGTCAGCAAAGCAACACTGTTCACATTTTTAAACCCTGGAAACTTCAAAGGAAACAAGTTTGCTGGTGTTGCTCTTTTCCTAACAGACCATCTTCTGAGTGGCCTAAAATTATCCTATCATGTTTACAGCCACAGACAAAGCACCCAGGAATCATGCATGGGAAAGCAACAAACAACACACATTACTGGCTTCTCCCCAGTCTGCATCTGTCAACCAATTCCTTATGTGAGTATTAAAACCCAAGGAAGGATAAGAATTAAATAAGTGAAGCAAGGAGGCTGTGAGGGAAGGAGTGGGTAAAACTAAGAGCCCTACCGATTGTTTTTATGAACGCTTTATTCTGAAGTGCCAGCTGCTACCATTTTATTTGGAGTGTAAATTATATATTTATTAATTAAAATTATCATTCTCATCACACTTTATGTACAACTGATAGAGCTTCAAGAGGGTGGTATGAATTAATGTAATGAATATAACTTCTAGAGGAAAACAAAAGCATTTACCTCTGAACATTTCTTTTCCTTACAGTCTCCAATATTTTTCTGTAATAAAATCATTCATGTTTGTCATTGTGCTTGAGAATGACTAGATTCTAAACATAGGTGAATGTAGCTTCACTGAAATCCAAATGATCACTAAGTATTTTTTAAAAATGGCAATCATGCAAAACATTTCTTCCTCATATGACTTGGAATTTCAATTATTTGAGACACCAAGCTTACTGCTATCTAGGTGGAGACTTCTTGGCACATCCAACTGGAAGTAAATCAAGTAAAAATAAAGAGTTCAGTAAATGAGCAATACTGACTCAATCAGACATGAATGTTGGGAAATAACATTTTGGCATGTGAGGTCCATAAACAAACTTCAAAAGAATAACTGAATGTTACACTGGTGATCATTTAATTTCTCAGTCACACTTCAAGTATTTATAGAAGTCACCTGTTTTTTTCTGAGCAGCTTAGGAGATGGAATGCAAAATATATCATCAAATCTAGATCTTGGTTACTACCTCAGGTCTCACAAAAGTGTTACCAGTTTATGCAAGCTGGAAGGCCATCCCAGTTCCTTCAGCAATAGCCAGTTTCTTCTGTCAGTCATTTATGTGTACTCTAGACAGATTCAAGCAAATACAGCTATGCCAGGTCTAGATCCCACTCCACTGACCTCAGCATCATTCCTCCACATTTCACAGAATCATATAATGGTTTGAGTTGGAAAGGACTTGAAAGATCATCTGGTTCTAACCCCCTGACACAGGAAGGGACACCTTCCACTATACCAGCTTGCTCAAAGCGCCGTCCAACATCTGGAGCACTGCCCCAGGGATGGAGCAGCCACAGCTTCTCTGGGCAACCAGCTTGAGTGTCTCATCGCCTTCATTTCTATCAGTATAGCAGATAACAATATCTGTAGTTTGCAGGTTATACCTTGGGTGCACTTGCAGTCTATACCTGGTGATTGCCACAAGGATCTTAAAAAGGATACTGAACACTGTCCTCTACCTCTGAGACCCAGTGTACAGGCTGGGCCTGTTCAGTCATGGGTCTGAACCCTCCACCAAAGCCATGCTCTTTAACTGCCTGTCCTGGGTTCAGCAGTAGCAGTCATGTTTTTTCCTTCGTGGTAGCTGGTGCAGTGCTGTGTTTTGACTTCCAGCCTGGGAACAGTGTTGGTGAAGCCAATGTTTTTGGTTGTTGCTAAGTGATGTTTACCGTGACCAAGGACTTTGTGAGGCTCATGCTCTGCCAGGGAGGAGGGGAAGCTGTGAGGAAGCAGAGATGGGGCGCCTGACCCGGGCTAGCCAGGGAGGTATTCCATACCACAGCACGTCATGGCCGGGGTAGGGGGTAACTGGGAGTTACCCGGAAGGACACGGGCTTCCGGGTGGGACTCGTTTTCTTGGCCGGTGGTATCGTATTCTCTTCCCTTGTTATTTTCCCTTATCATTGTTGTAGTTGATAGTAGCAGTGGTGATTTGTGTTGTACATTGGTTGCTGGACTGTTCTTGTCTCAACCCGTGGGAGTTGCACTCTTTCGATCCTCCTCCCCGTTCCTCCGGGAACGGGGAAGGGGAGAGCCCCGGTGCGGGGGGGACACGGACCTCGATTGTTGTCAGCTCGGCACCACTCACTGGGAGTGAGTGAACAAGTTACCTGACTGGGTTTAAACCACGACACTGCCTTAAATTTGAAGGGGCTTTTGTGCCAAAGGACTTCCCATTCTATGCTGAACCTGATACTTTCTCCAGAGGCTTTAATCAAAATTTGAGCTGTTACAATTTTTGATATACTAATTGGCTATCAGGTAGGGGAAAGAAAAGGAAGGGAAAAAACCAAAAATCTATGAACCTGAATTGTCAAATTTTACCATCTCCTTTTTCTAGTGTAGTAGTTTATCCTTTGGTTTGAGTATTGCACAGTTGATCTTTAGTGTTGGAAGTTCCAAACAGGCTCTTCACTGAGAAGAGAAACTTGCAGATGCCAGTGGTGTGAGTACCTTTCACAGACACTCCTTTTTAAAAAACCTTTTATTTATTTTCTTCCCTCCATGAAGGAGAGGAAACCTGAACAACATTTTTCAAAGAGATATTTTAAAATTACATAGAAAGAAATTGCATACAATTTTAGATTATGTAAAAAAGGCAATGTGTGTGAGAAAATTGCCCCATTACAAAACAAAGCACTAAGAACAGTGATTTGTGCTAGTTGTGCACGTAATTTTTCTTCTCTTTATTTTCAACCTAAACCTATAACAGATATGCTACTCAGAAACCTATCATAATTGTGTAAATATAATGTACAGGGTTTTGCTAGGAAAGTTTTTTCTAAAAAGAAACCTATTTATTTGTGTTTGGGTGATTCTGCCTTGTTACAGCTGTCAGGGATGGAGAATCCTTAATTTAGTGTCTAGTTATACGCAGGAATGTCCAAAGCTTGTACAAGCATCAGAATTAATCTGAGTGACTTTAGAAAGTCCCTAAGTAAACTGGCTTTAAGGGTCATTACTGTGTTCTCCCTTGAAGAACACTTCTCCTGTCACAAATTCTGAAGAAAAAGTGTTTATCTCTTTAGAATAATGCCTGGTAAGAAAGACAAATTTAGAATCTGTTTGGTCATGAATGATACTTCTTGGGAAAGAGCTTGCTCCCACCAATTGATTGGTCAATGATGTGTCATAATTGTGCTAAATTAGATTAAACAATAGCTTTTATTTTCAGTTTTATGGTTTGTGAATGTCTTTTTTTTTTTTTTTTTTTTTTTTTAGTGAGAACATAGATTTCAAAACATGTGTTTCTAGCTGACTAGAAACTTGAGCTATGAAAACAGTCTGGATTGTGAAGTCTTGAAAGCATCTCTAATTCTTCCAGGAAGACTACAGAAATAAAATGTAAAATGTAACATTCCATCATCTTATTTAGCCAAAGTGAAACAAAACCTGAGCTTCAGCAGTTCCAATTTCTGTCTAAATTTAGAAGCCATGTTTTTCATTAGTTCTATGTTTGGCAACTAAGATTTTTTTTCTGGGGTTTGCTGTTCAGAAAAATTAAATGCCTCTTTAACAGACTGGAGAGACTAATTTATATTGTGGTCTCAACTTCCTTTTTACGTCAAAACAACTCAATTTAATTTGGTGATTTTACTTTTTTTTCTTTCTAATCTTCTTTGGGTTTGAGTGAGATGTCAACGAGAATTTGTGCGTCTCATGGAGGAACGAAACATCCTTGCTTCTTTTAACACTAGACCAAGATCCACCTTCTGACCAGTCAGGTTTTGATTTGTATTTTCCCCAAGCTTTGATTGAAAAACTGTTCCAGAGCATCACTGCTACAGCACTTAGAAACTTTTTTCTGATGCTTATTTCAAATACAGCATAGTAATGAGAAGGGTAATCACATATTATGCCAAGTATTTCCAATGAGGAAAATATTAATAACATGAACCTTGATGCAGTGAGGTCCCACCTGTGACAACAGCAGACTCTGTTCAGGCTGGATTAATTCAAATCAGAACAGAAATGGAGAAGTATTTTAGGATGATCACTGATACTTTGCTGTTTTCCTGTTTTATGTAATGAAATTATATAAGCTTGGCTTGCCTTCCTTAGACAAATGAGGCTTGAGAAGACCTATAGATACTACCTGCAGATGCACTGGGAAATAAACACTGAGATGGACAGTCAGTGTTGGAGATAATGGGCATTGTTAACACATGATCGCATGGATATTAGCTGGCCACTGATTTACGCTGGAGATTAGCCACTTGCAAGTTTCATTTAAATACCCCTACTTCCCTCTTAATAAAAGAAGTAGGGGTATTTAAAGAAAGAGTAGAAAGGTTACTAATGAGCAGGTACAGCAACATCTTTGTAGAACAAGTACCTAGTTTCAAGATTAGATAGATATATGAAGGGATTTTTTTTGCTCTGACAGCTATAAGAGGGATTAGATGTGACAATCTTTCACAAGCTTATTCCAGCCTGATTTTCTATTTCATTTCTATGTTAGTAAAAATAAAATTTTCAAAGAAAATCAGCAGTGTAATCAGGCACACTTTTACTTGGGGAAAAAATTACTGCCATTTAGTTCATTTAGTAGTAACTCACTTGATTTTAATTATTTTTTAATCTTGCATATCAGAGAAAGAGAATTATATTTGTTCTAAACTAAATATTTATCAGTGACTCTTTGCAGTGATATAGCTCTTAGCATCTTTATTTATAGCCCTTGCTACAATTCCACAGTTTCTTGGACCAGTTTTGTTAGTATTCTATGATGGAAGTGACAGAGTAAATGCTGTCTTCTCCTTGATGTGGTAGTTTCTGCTTCTGTAGACTCCATTTTAAACACAACAGTCCTCACAGAAATAACAACTCGGTCATGACAGTGTATGCGCTTTAGTAATTGAGCCAATAACAGCTCAAATTCAATGTGAATGTTGTAATTAGCTTTGGAGTGTCCCTGCCCATGGCAGGGGGGTTGAAACTAGAGGATCATAAGGTCCTTTCCAATCCTAATTATTCTATGATTCTATGAAAAGGATGTCTTATTTTTAATGGGAAAAATTGGGAAAGGCTGATTCTTTTAAAGGCTGTCTCTGAACTACAACATAAATTAATATAAATCAGATCTCAGAGTATTAGGAGAGCTTAATTAGAGATAAAAGTCAGCACTGTAAGCGTTACACTAGGTCCATCAAAGCACAAACCAAGTTTTCATCTGTATTTTACAAGCTTTATATATTGCTTCTGGCCATTAAACTTTTTGACCGAAAAAAGGCAAGGGTCTAAAGTTAAACATCTACTATTCATCTTTTTCTTGGCAAAGTCTCTATGATTTCATCAAAAGGCATGTTTGAAGTCATACTAAAAAAGCCAAAGAAACAATATATGGATTAAATAGAATATATGATGTCAATTTTATTTGATAGGCTCGCAAATCAACACAATTTTATTGTAATAAAAAGAGTAAATCAAATAAGAAAAACAGTTCCTTTATATGTGAGCATGTTTATTTCTGTACTACACAAAAGACTTGGAATGTCATCATATTTGCCTGAGGAAAGCATCACCATTTGCCAATAAAAGTTAGGAATTACTCTATGAATTTGTAGTGAGATGACTGTTTAATCTTGGGCTGAGGAAAAACTGAACTTCTACCTAAGCATGATATGATTTTTGTGGTGTTTAAGTGGAGTAAAGGTGAAGTGAAACAAGCAACAGTACCCTATTAAACACTTTGTAACACATGGACACTCTCCAAGAGGCGCAGCAAACCTACTGGTGCATTTTCCAAGCTCTGATTCATATAAATTTGGACACAGGCAGATTTATTTCTGGCAGGAATAAAATGCTTTACACAAGGGGAGGAAAGAAAGGCCAGAGTTGGGGGAAGGGGAGATTTAAGGAGATTATTGCTTAAAAGAGAAATAACCACCAAGGATAAGATCTGTGGGTGTTTATATGTGTATGCTTCTGCTTATTTATGCAAGATCCCACTTTATTTATGAATAGAATTATACAAAAATGTGCCTGTATAATTTGAAAACAGAACGTGTCTTTTAATGTTAGATCTTGGGAGAAAAAATAACACATACATACTTCTATTTATTTTCCTCCTTTTCAGATGCATATTTGTTGAGTAATGTTTCTTCCTGAGAACATGAAGAAGACATTCTCATGGAGAGGACACAACAATCAAGTTTCATTCTCTGCATGACTGTATTGGATTTCAACTTGTGGCAATCAACACTGCAGGTAGATCACTTCCTGGATTGGGTTAGTTTTGCAGAAGGAAAATCCATAGCATCGAGGGAAAATAATTTCAAGGAGAAGAAGCAAACATTTACAGAAAAGCATTTGATGAAAGGGAAATATTTGATATACTACCCCAGAACAATGAAGAAGGCAACAACAAAACCTTTGAAAAGATGAAAGACTTCTCGACAGGAACCTTATGGTCTAATATGGTAACAAACAAACAGTAACATGGTTACTCTTTTAGGGTCTGGAGCTAATTCAGTCATAACAACTTCAGGGATGGTTGCATCCTCTCGGATTGCTTTGAATCCTGTCCCTCATTGTCATCAAATATTCTCATGCAAAAAATGAAAGGACTATTTTCTGTTATCTATGAGAAAGTTTTCCTCATTTTCGCAGGAAGAAACAAGATCATTCAAACATGCTATGGTAAATCACAAGGTTTATCCTGCTTTTGCTCCAAATAGATCTTGTTAAGCTTTAGCAAGGAAGCAAATCATATAAGTTAGGTGATTCAGTGTTTCAGGTATAACTAAAAGTGACTTTCTTCATTCTGCCACAACCAGTTTTGTGACTTGCAGGACCAGAACCAAAAGTCATCTCTTGACTCTGTCTTTCAATGATGGCAATGTAAACAAAATCAGATTGAAATTCCTGAGGTGGAGTTTAGACAGAGCTTGGGCACACAGACTCAAGAAGCCAGTCCAAAAGTTCCTGCTCAGTTGGCAGGCACATGAGATTCTTCTGGTCCTGGGTGCCTGAAGCTGCAAGTTTAGTTGGACTGACAAAGGAAATTTCCTTAGGATGCAATTTTCCAGTAACCACTGACTTTTGTTAAAATCAAATCAATAAAATCACATCATGCTCTTTCTGTACACTTCTCAGAAGCTGGTGTTTGCTTTGGGGTTAACCAGCTCTGTAGATCCTTGAAACTTTTCTTAGACCCCAGTCTTGCGCAGTGCTTGAAGAAAGTTAGGTGTCTAAGATCAAGATCCATGAAATTACCATGGCGAGAAAGAAACTGTCCAATTTGGTCTAATTTGGATTTCTTTTTTCTTCCCATAAGACCTCTATTTCATCTATTGGCCAAGAAACTTCCAAATCTAGAAATTACAAGATCATAGAGTCATAAGGTATCTCAAATTGTAAGGGACACATAAGTATCATAGAGTTCAACTCCCTCCTCCTTGCAAACTACCTAAAACTAAATGTTATGGCTCAGAGCTTTTTCCAGATGTTCCTTTATCTCTGACATATGACAACCAAATCCCTGGGGAATCTGTTCCATTGACCAGCCACTCTATCAGTGAAGAATCTTTTCCTAATTTCCAAACTGAACTTCTCCTTATGAAGCTTCATCCCATTTCCTCATGTTCTATCGCTGGTCACCAGAGACAGAAGAGCACCTCCCCAGAATATTTTCTTATACTTTTGAGAAGAAGGTAGAACAGTGGATTGAACAACTTTACAAGCTTATTTCTGACTGTGGTAACTAGCTGTGGAACTATCACTCAACTGGAAACCTGATCTTACAAAACTGGCTACAGAATCTGAGTGGCAACTTCAAGCAACAATATAGTATCTCTCCGAAAGTAACAGAGAAAGTGTAACTAGAAAAAGGACAAAAATGTTTGCATATAGATCTGAAGTTTGAGTCTGAATCAAAAAGCAAAGACAGGATATATGCTTAATGTGAAATTCCTAATTAGAATTTGAGTGGCAGTCTTCTGTGGCAAAGAATATTCCTCATTTTTGACCATTTCAGTCTATTAACATAATAAGATAAATCAAAGGATAATTTAGAATGTACAGCTGAAGACAGGCAATCTGTGGGATTTCTTCACTTAATCTGAGCTCCTTTCAAACTGAGATCAATGAAGGAAGGACATGTTGTTTGTTATGGTGCTTTTCAGTATAAACAAACAGCACTGAATAGAAAAATAAAAGCTCTGGTGAAGGGTAGAATAGCTTATGCAAGAGGGAAAAGAGTTAATGACACATTAACTGTGTGTGCACAGATGATTCTTGTCCAGCAGGGAATCGGCTGCAACCTTGGACAATCGTACATGGACATCTGGGGTGACTGTGAGAGGAGACATACACCCAAGCAAGCAAGGAAGCACTCAGGGAACAAGGACAGCAAATGTTCAGCAAAACTATGCTCAGCTTCTTGATGAGCATTTCTGGCCTGATCTATGCTTTTTTTCCTATATAATGTTCTCAAAATGGAGTTCTATTAAAAACCTTCTGCTATGATAAATCCTTTAGGCATTGAATGCAGATGGAGAGTTGCATTTGTTTACTTTGCAAGCAGAAGAATTCAAAATAAAATATTTTCTTAAATATGTTCAGAATTAAATATATCCTGCAGCTATTTAGCTTATAGGAAGCAGAGAGCCAAGCATTCATCTGAGAGGACTAGATCTTGAAGTCATTTTCCCCTTTTACTGGAAACTTGTGCTACCTCAGATTTTCCTGAAACTGTTCTCATTTCAAGTCATGATCAAGGATAACTACAACAAAACAAAACACATGAAAAATTAGCATTTAAATCACATATACAAAACCACTTAAAGTTTACATAGAAAGTGGTTACTTTCGCAGACTGTAAAGCAAAGAACTCCACTGAAAATCACTTACTCTTACCTTCTGCAGGGTGATACCCAGAAGATCCTCAAGTCCATATCTTTTTGTAGAGCTACAGCAAGGAAGAAAGTATGTGCAAGACAGAAGAGCATTACATAAGCCACATGTTGCTCTACGGAAATATTGATGTCATCTGTTGCCTTGTCTGTTATAGCCTTACAGAAGAGGAAAAATGACCACCTGAGAGAGGCAGCCCCAAAGGCAAGTGCTTGCCTCTGTATCTGCAAGAGGCAATAATGCACATGATTCAATTAAACCCTTAAATATATGAAAAAATTGATAGTCAGGCCCATTGCATAAAAGGGGCTTGGCAATTTGAGCTAACATAATTTTTCATGGAAGCTATAAAAAGCCATCTATAGCATTTTGTTGTTTCAAACGCTTTTTCTGTAGTAAACCCAAAGACAAAACACTCTCTTCTTTTTATTGCCCCTCTCATCAACTTGGAGTGCAGCATTATGTGACCATGATGACACACAATCGCATCAACCGCAGTTATTGGTTTATTCTTTTATTCCCCTGTCTTGATTAAGGTTTTGACAAAATGCATTTTCCAACCCTCATTGAAAACAGTTTGTCAAAAATAGAGTAAAAAAAATTCAAAACTGTTTCAAATACTATATGCTATTTGCATCGCAGCTTGCACTCTCTTCCCTTCCAGAGGTGTTTGAGAGGAAAGCTTGACAACCATATGGGTAGTAGTTTTCTACAGTTGCTACAGTTACAGTTTATTGTGTATCATAACTATGCAAATAGAGACTGTACACCCATCTGGGAAGCACATGTCTAACTTTCTGCAAAGTTTAGCTTTCAAGTAGAAAAAGTGAAGATTCGTGCACAGCCTGGACTGCCTTGATAAACTTGAGTTTTGTAAAATCCAGTTGATCTTTGCACATCTACTTCATAGGAGATGTAGCAATTCAAATTCTGATTATTTAGCCTCCTGTTTGTGTCTGAAGGTATGGCTTGTCCAGTCTTTTAGCTGAAGATAAAGTTCCTATAAAGATTTCCTTCATGTGTCATCTCCCATGTTTCACCACTTTCCTATGTGTCATTGCCCATCTATGGCTTGGTGTTTCATTTTTCCTTTCAGTCATTTCACTTTCTTATTTTTTATATTTTTTTTTTCCTTCTTGCAAAGCTCTTTAGTCTTCTGGTCTCTTACTGAGTGCTGTGTTTATGCTGTACACTTAATTTTACTGCACCTCAGAGAGATACCTTTATTTTAAGGACAACTTTCTAATGAAAGTTCCCCCTGAATGGCAAGTATAAAGCCTTTTTTTTTTTCTTTCATGCGCTATTTAGTTGTCTTGCAACAGTCTTTGCTTTCTGTGTCTCTAACAGAACCTGTACAAAAATCTGATAACTCCAAAACAAGAAATACATTGTCTCTAACTATTGCTTCTTTTCCTGTTCCCCATTTGTAATAATAGCTGCCTTCAGTAAATTCTTTTCTCAGTCTTGGCATTTTCTCTTAATTTCAGTCCCTTTATATATAGATTTGGCTTGGTTATGGAAAAGACATTAATATCCTCTTGGCGTCTAAAGAAACAAAAAGTTGTCACTGATTAATGTGTTATCACTACCATAATCTGTCTGTCCAGTTATGAGCTCTGGGCCTGTTTCAAAAGCAAATGGATGGGATTGGGCTAATTTTTCTCACATTTGCTTCAGGCTGTAAGTACTCTCAGGCAATTGTCAAGGCTTTAGAAAATGCTGAGGCTTGGTAATCAGCAGTAACCTAAACACAGAGCCCTCTTCGTTCACCTTACTCATCTTGAGCGCAGACTGGGACATAAGGATTAGCTGAAAAGCATCACCTAGGGTAAAGTAGAAGTATATTTATTTGGTAGTCCCATGCTCTCAGTATCAAACCAGAAGCCACCAGATAAGTCAGTTATCATGAGAAACATCCAAACAAGCACACTGAGTGTCTGTGTAAAACAGTATCTGGGGTTCTACAGGAGACAGTACTGAGGGGAAAGCTGACAGCAGCAAGACAAGCAGATATAAATCCAAATCTACTCTACAAACTCCTAGTATTCAACAGTCTAGAAGTTTCATGAAAGAGAATTGGTACCCATATCTGAAGACATTCAATACCCATGATAAATACTTCTTACATAAATTTGCTAGACTCCCACATTTTCATTGCCTACTATCTGGAAATGTATTTCGTTTTCTTGAAACCCAATGACTGACACTTTTTGTTGGTGTCTGTTCACCAAAGTAGCAAATAATTGTTCCTTATTTATTCTCTCTGTTAATTTTACCACATTCTGCCCTCACCCTTAGCCTTTTAGATATCTTTAGGTCTTTTCCTAGGCAGAAAAGTCCTAGACTAAGCCAGAGCAACTAAAATCACAGTAATCTAATTTGTGGTATCAGAGTCTCTGCCAGGCTGCATTCCCTTTCTAACACGCTTACCTGGACCTGGTAGTTTACACTACTTTTGCTTATGTTCACAGTGGTCAGTTTGTTTCCTTTTAAGAGAGAGAGCCGCTTAGTTCTGAAACCAGTTTGTTTTGTAACATATGCAAAACAAGAACTGACTTAAATTTCCTTCCATGAATGTCCTCTCATTTACAGATACAGTTTCATCTCATTGAACCCATGCAGCAAACCTCACACAGAATGGTACAGGACTCCTATATTAAATCCAGAGTTCTCATTTTAAAGTACTATTTAAGGAACCATCTTAATTTAATAGGGTCTGTAGCAATAAGAAAGGGGGTAATGGTTTTAAACTGAAAGAAGGTAGGTTCAGAATAAATATAAAGGAGAAATTTTATGCCACGAAGGTGAAGAGACACTGCCCAGACAGGTTGCCCAGACAGGTGGTAGATGCTCCATCCCTGGTAATATTTAAGGTCAGGTTGGACAGAGCCCTAAGCAATCAGCTCTAGTGGAAGATGCCCCTGTTTGTTGCAGGAGGATTGGACAAGATGATCTTTAAAGGTCCCTCCCAACCCAAACCTTTCCATGATTCTATGATTTCCACATCATTGAATGGCAAAAATGTAGTCCCCACTCTTTAGCTGAAGAATTGGATGATAGTTTAGTATTACAACCATGAAGATAAAGACAACAGAGAAAACTATCTGAAAACAGTTTTATTAAAAGTACACTAGTAAACATAACCGCTACAGTGAAGTGCTTTAATCATGTAATTGCATTCCAAGATTCATACAACTTGATGTTTTAGATGTCATGTTGACACTGAAGAGAAAATTCCTTGCAATTACAGTTATGTAATGCACTTCAAGATGCATTTACATTCATGTTCTTTCCATAAAAAAATATATAGCTCTCCTGAAATAGTCCTAGAGAATCATTCTGAGTTTAAGATTATATCTCTGACCAGATAGAGTACAGATGCATCTCCAGCTGTTGAAAAAAAAAAAGATTTTTTACTTTATTACATTCTGTTGTAATTTTCAAAGCCATTGTTTTAAGTAGGAGTATACCCCCCAAACCTAATTTTTAAACACGCTTGCCAAAAAATTTCCGGTGTCATTTTACATATGTGCAGATGAATTCAAACAGTCTTTTAATCAGCAGTGTTTTAAGTACTCCGTTCTTTGTGTTATTTAACTGGTTCTAGGGTAAACAGAGTAAAATAGTCAAGATTTGGCAAAGACATCTAAAGTAAAATTAGAGACTTTAATTATTTCCCTTAAATCTAGGCTAACATCAGAACAAGTTACTGTGTTTATTTTATTGCCTAATAAAAATTAATTAAAATGGTATTTTTAAAGCTGTTCATAACCTTGGGTCATGAAAAGTTGTTTTAGAATGAACAGTTATACTTAGAGCAATAAACTTCATGTGTGAAACCATTATTTCTAAGGTAGTGATAATAATGGAATCTTATGTTTTACGTAAGAGAGGCTGAAAATTTAAATCCAGTAGTTTCTGTACCAAACCTCCATCTCTGAGTGAATGACAGGATATCTTTTACAGCCCTGGATTTCATCCTGGTATTTAGTTACTCTCAGGAGCTCTGTAACAGAAAATAAAATTTAAGGCTTAATTTTCACAGAAGCACAGAATGGTTGCAGGCAGAAGGGATCTCTGGAGGTAGGTCATCCAGTCCACCCACCTCGCTCAAGTAGGGCCATTTAGAACCCATTGCTCAGGATCACATCTAGATGGCTTTCAAGTATCTCTAAGAAGGAAGATTCCACAATGTCTTGGGAAACCTGTGCCAGTGCTTGGTCACCCTCAATATAAAATAGTTCTTCCTGATGTTCAGAGAGAACCTCCTGTGTTTCAGATTGTGCCCATTGAATTGTGTCCCCTGCATCAGCTTTTGGCATATAGCATGAACAACCTTCTGCCTAAGTCTAAATTAGCCCTACTAACGCACCACTCTGAAACACACTTGGACAAAGGTGGGTTAAAGACAAAAGTGACATCCTCCTCAGCTGTCCTGAGTGTGCCTTGGCCACTGGTTCAAGCCCCATTTCAAGAGCAGTATGGTTTTTAAATTACTTCAGCAGCTTTTGTATATAAAGGTTTCTAGTAACAACTTGTACGCTTTTAGTGAATATGTGACATCTCTACACACATGATCTGACTAGAGTTGAGAAAAGTAGATGAATAATCATCACTGTCTGAAAGCATTTTTCTTCCTTCTTATGACACATAAAGCTTATGACACCTAAAGCATTCATAAGAACAGAGAAAAAGATGTGTTACAGTCCAGAGATTTATGGTGAATTGCACAATTTACAAATGAAAGAATATCATCCCATAAACATTGCATTTAATCAACTCCTTGACTGAATTACTGTTGCCAGAAATGTGCTTGTCAATAATGATCTTTCTTCTACTTATTCTAAGGCTGATGAATCAACTTTAACAGCATGTAGAATCTGTGCCCTGGTAAAAAACTTCCCACCAGTTAAAATACATTTGTGTGACACAATTGTCTGTGTTTGTATTTTAACTTTCCATAATTTTACATGCTCACAAATTAAATATCAGTTATCCTATATTAACCGCAGTTGAACTACCCACAATGCACTCCATGGATGAAATAATTTTTTCCTAACAAAACAATGCAACTTATAGCAAGACTGGATGGAGGTTTTAAAAAAAAAAATAAAATAACTGAACTGGAAGAAAAGTTAGACCCTCAATAAGTGTTTTTGCAACACATTTTGTTTAATACAAATGTAGGCAAAATAATTTTTAAACACATCTGCTAATGCTGAGGTGAAATTCTAAGCTTTATTGCTGAATTTACCTTTGCTGGTTAGCTCTCCTGCCTCTGGCCATAACACCAGCACTCTTATCCTGCATAAAACAGTTCACATCCAAACTAGACAGTCTTATTCTTCCCTGGAGATTATTGTCTAGTTTGCACATGAGCGTCTTTGTCAGAAAACTACCAGATTCTTTGCAGAGTCAATCCCAAGTGTAAACTAACATCTCTGCAGTGTCGCCTATGTAAATAAGAGGGAGCAAAAACATTTTGAAAGTGTAGATGTGCCTTTTGCAACATAGCAACTTATTATTGGTCAACTTCAAATTATATAGGGATAATTCAAAGCTGCTTATCCCTATGGAGAAGCATTTCTGTAAAGCAGGGTTATTTTATCAACTCTGCCTAGTCTGAATTCAGATTAACATGTCAGTCACTCACTACACAAGTCATCTAGGTTTCTGCTCCACATCTTCCCACTGATCCTCACAAAATGCCTGTAGCTGATGGCAAACATAAGTTAAAAACAAAAATCTGTATTCATTTGTGATTTAACCTTAATTTCTGTAAAAAACATACCAAAATTACGACTTTTGTAATATATTAACTTGGATTCCAGCTTGAACTGTCTTCGGACTCTGAGTTTCCGGAGTCCTGGTTGATGGCCGTATTTTATAAAAAGTTAGTGAAGCCTGTAACAGCGGAAGAGGAGGGTGCTTTATCATTCGATTCAGTGATACGAAGAATTGAATAAATACATGTATATTCATCCCAATTCTTTACATAATTAATATTCTCACTAAAAACTGCAACAAGATTTTCCTTAACTGCAGACTTTTACGAAGAGCCACTAAAGTTCTTTCAGTCATCGTCTAGACAGTGGTGATTTTCATGGGCTGATATAGACACTTTTTCTCTCTTAAACCATTCCACATATAGGTCATGATTCTGCAAGTTATTCAGATGGGAAGGGTGGGGTTAGAATTTATCTTAGGAAGGAAATTAATATTTTGTATTGGAAATAGAATAATGCAAAAATTATAATTAATGTGTCAAATGGATTCTGATGAGCATATAAATCAAATAGGTTATTAAAACTTCATTCTTGGATAAACAAAACCTAGACATTTTCACAGTTTGACACAACAGCAGCAATTTCTTATGTTTCAAAAATAATTTTTCATAAACAAATCTTCTGTCCTTGACAGAAAATTGGCAAATGATGGATTACACAATGTACTTAAAAAATCTGCACTGAATCCAGGGAATAAAAGCAATATTGCTTATAAAATCTACTATTAAAAAAAACAAACAAGACTTCTGCTATTAATCATAAATTACAGTGTGGAATGATTAAAAACAAATGGGTTTGGAGGAGCAGTTCTTTAAATGGAGACATCAAGTCTGTATTTGAAGTCTGTAACGTTTACTAGAAATGTCAGAAATTCATCACATCTTTGATATGAGGTTGTGTAATTACTGAGTTTGATTTGTATTGAATATTTTTACTAAAATGGTTAGTTAACCATTGAAATAAGAAGTAATGTAAAAAGGTACAATAACTGTATCTCACACCTATTCCCAATATCCCAGTTTGTGACTGTAACCTGCATCATAACAGTACACTGTTTTTCAGATTTCATATTGAATGCTAATTTTACATGAAGATCCAAACACACATACATTCATATTTCATTTTCCTCTGTACAATATAACAGATACATACTATGGGGTACTTTGAGGATTGCAGTGACCCTGCTGGCTCCTGAGACCTCTCAGAGGGTGAAACCCTCATGAAATGTCTGTGGAAAGCAATGGAAGGACTGCCACCACATGATGACCAGGCTGTCCTGGTCACAATGCTGTGGCCAGCAGCTGGGCACAAGCTGCTCAAGACATGATCTTTTCCCAGCACTACACCTGGGTGTGAAGTTGTTGGACTGATGCATATTCTTCATGCCGGTATTAAAAACCTCTCTGTCAGAATATTCCTTCCATGTTTTCATAGGAAAAACACTTCCTATAGCTGCCTGGGTGTCTGGAAGACATCTGTGGCTTCTGTATTGGGGACCAGTGTCAAGGTTTTGGTAGATGGGGTCTGCAAGTGGCTTCTGTGAGAAGAAACCAGGGGCTGCCCTATTCTGGAAACAGGACCCACCACAGGTTACAACAGAGTCCATCAGCCAAGCTGGTGGTGCTTCAGGGAAAACAGATTTCAGAAAAGGCAAAATGACAGAAAGAGAGGAGGAGAGAAGGTGGAGAGAAGAAGGAAAGAGGGAGAGAAGAACAGAATCAGAGACACAACAGAGGCAACACTAAGGCCAGCGGAGTCTCTCCATGGTAGAGCAGGTGGTCTTGAAGGATTGCAGACCAAGAAGGACCCACATTAAACCATAGGAAATTAACTAGAAGGAAGGATTTTTCTTTTTTCAAAAATAATTGGTAATTGATTTTCCTGATTTATTTCAAGCCACAGGTTTTCTTGCTCCTGTCCTTCCTACCCTTTCTCCTATCTAAATGCAAGAGGGGCAAACAAGAAAGCAATTAGCTGGGTGCTTGGCAGTCAGCTGAGTCCAGCCCTTCACAGCTTTTTAAATAACTAGGGACAACTAAAGGCTGAGCAGGACAGTAAAAAGTGCCAGCTGAGAGGACTGGAAGTGATTTATGGGATTTTCATCTAGCCCTACTAGTCCTACAGCCCTGTAGTTAATGGCCAGAGGGAGTGAATTGAAAGGGCTGTACATTGGCTGTACATTTTCCCAGGACTCAAGCAAGTCACCTAAGCTGAATGTGTTCAGATTGCACAGATTGGCAGGTTTTATATTGTAATGTGAGGGGTTGGAAGTATGCAGGAGAGATGGTAAAGCTTTATGGGTAGTTAGCAGAGCAAGAATCCCAAGATGCCTGTAAGAAACATAGTACTAAGCCTCCTTCCTGTAACAAGCCAGCCATAAGACAGATAAAAAGAGCATGAAACTTTTCCTGTGAGCTGGAACAAAATGAATTCTCTTCATCCCCTAACAGAGCCAGGAAAGCCAGCCAGCTATGCAGGACACCACACTGCCTAATAGGGATGCACCTACTCTCCTTGAAGAGTTAGTCTTAAAACACACTGTTGTGTTTGTAGGAGGTAGGTAGTGCCAGGTACAGCCAATGGAGTTATCTCCAAATCAGCTAGTTGCTGACACAAAGGCAATATGGGTGTGTAATTTAGGGCTAGCAAAAGCCTGGATTCTCTGGTTATTTTTCTATTTCATCCAAGTCAAGCAGCCAACAAATATCCTAATACAATTTCTACAACTCACAAGCAGTGATTTTCCCAACTGTAGTATGCATCAGGTCTAATTTTAATGTGTTGTGCTCATAACCTGTGCACTTCAATCATTTCAACAGGCTCCAGATTCATTATGCATGCTAAAAATTAATTTTATGAGATGCACATATACGCAGTGATGCCTTGAACTCACTGTGCCTGGTTTAATCCTGATTTATCCTCATGTTGCACGTCTACCTTGTTCAGAACATGTGGAACTATATAAACAAGCACAAATTACCAGTGTGCTTTAGGAAGTGTAGATTTAGATGTGCTGGCCACTTGGACGTGCTTGGCATGAATTTCATGGCATAAGCATAAATATTTCAGCCAAAATTTTTCACACAAGCTGCCTTTCAGGAAAGCTTCAGATGTCTGAGGAGTCGATGAAATTATCAGCTCTGCTGCTTCTGGGATAAACACTGTTACTTCTATCCAGACCTACTTCTATCCAGATCACACAACACTCCATCATGTAATAAACACTGTGAGATAATGCCTTTAAAAGTTTTAAGCCACAAAGACCTGTGCTTGAACTGTGGAGCCTGCCTTCTTCATTCTCTAAGATACTCAGGACTCTTACTTGTATCAACATTTTCTACAGGGCCCAGTGTCCCACCCTTGGTTTTTCTGAAGTTTCTGCATTTGGACACCACAGGTCTGAATGACAGATGGTTGCTATGGGCATATTTCATCATTTGAGAATAGTAATACTTTTCCAACTACTAATCATATTTTGTCATCCAAATGTAGTTGTAATACAAAAGTATCTATGAAAACTCTGAGGGCATTAGCTCTCTCTGGTAAAACAATGAGGGCACCAGATGACTTTAGCAATAATTTCAGTCTCCAGAGGGAATATGTTGTTAAAATAGTAAAGTCAGCATATAAACAGTACATTTCTATTGCTGCTAATGCTGATCTGAAAGCTAAAATAGAAATGAACTGTTTGCGCAGGAAGGACTGTTAAGCAATTGAACTTTTTGTAAATAGAGCAGAATCAAAAGGATAAAAACCTGTATTTGGTGGGGGAAAAGCCACTTGCTTATTAATCTACCTTCATAAGTGTAGTTATCAGAGACGGTAGTCAGAAGCTATCCTCCTGACCTCATAACTTAAAAATTAAATAAATTATTTTATTTTATAAACATCCATCTTCTCTTTCTAATACTACATATAGCAACCAGTACTCTGTGCATTAATAATCAGGTTCCAGCTTGGTTGTAGAGCCTAATTTCATCTTTAAGATGGACAAACACAGTATAAGTTTGAGTGTGAAGATAGCATAGCTCTATAACTGCCTTGTGTCAAGAAATGTGCTCTCCACCTTTGGAGGTCCTGGTCCCATAAACCTAATAGATTATGTTTGCCTCTGTCGTGGTTTAAACCCAGTCAGGTAATTCGTTCGCTCACTTCCCCCCCTTTCTTGCCCTCCCCCTGCTCCCGGAGGGACAGAGAGGAGAATCGAAAAGAATGCAACTCCCACGGGTTGAGATAAGAACAGTTTAGTAACTAAGGTATAACACAAATCACTACTGCTACTACCAATAATAACAATGATAAAGGAAATAACAAGGGAAGAGAATACAACACCTCACCACCAACCAACTGATAACTTGCCCCCCTCAGCCCAACCAAGCACCAACCCATACCTCCTCCAACCCTGCAGTCTCCCAGCCCTTCCGGCTAACTCCCAGTTACATCCTGGGCATGACGTGCTGTGGTATGGAATACCTCTTTGGTCAGTTTGGGTCAGGTGTCCTGTCTCTGCTTCCTCCTGGCTTCCCCTCCTCCCTGGCAGAGCATGAGGCTCACAAAGTCCTTGGCCAAACCAAAACATCGCTATCAGCTCTGTCCCCAGGCCGAAAGTCAAAACACTGCACTGTACCAGCTACCAAGAAGGAGAAACATGACTGCTACTGCTGAACCCAGGACAGCCCCTTTAATTTTTTTTTTATTTATTTTTCATCTAACTACTAATTTTGATAACAGACACAATGAAAACTTTGGACATATTTCTGATTCAAGATGCCTTGCAAAGAGATCTTGATAGACTGGAGCATTGGGAATGATTAATCGGATTAAATGTAAGACGTCTCAATGCCATACTCTGTGCCTACTACTAAGCAATGCCAAGTACAAGTATAAATTAGGAGAAGAGTGTCTAGAGAGCAGCCCTTCAGAAAGAAATCTGGGGATGCTGGTCGACAACAGGCTCAGTGAGAGTCAGCAATGTGCCCTGGCAGCCAGGAAGACAAACTACGTCTTGGAGCGCATCAGACACAGTATAACCAGCCAGTCAAAAGAGGTGGTGATCCCACTGTATTCAGTGACAGCGCAGCTTCACCTTGAGTCTGTTGTGCAGTTCTTGGCCCCACAATGTAAGACAGACATTTTCTTGAATGTGTTCAGAGGAAGGCAACAAAGGTGGTGACAGGGCTGGAAGAAACGTCCAATGAGGA
Source organism: Pezoporus wallicus (assembly GCF_028554395.1). Taxonomy (NCBI): domain Eukaryota; kingdom Metazoa; phylum Chordata; class Aves; order Psittaciformes; family Psittacidae; genus Pezoporus; species Pezoporus wallicus. The sequence goes on along the minus strand of NW_026636323.1, from coordinate 445,361 downwards.
GTGGCTAACAACTGTGGGGTTATCTAGCTTTGAGGAAAGGAGGCTGAGGAGTGACCTCATTGACCTCTACAGCTTCTTGGGGACGCAAAGTGGAGAGAGAGGTACTGGGCTCTTCTGCCTGGTATCCAGTGATAGAATGCATGGGAACAGATCAAAGCTGTGCCAAGGGGAGATTTAGACTAAACATTAGAATGCATTTCTTTACAGAGAGTGTCATCAAACACTGGGACAGGCTTCCCAGATTGCTGGCTGATACCTCAAGCCTGTCAGTGTTTAAGAGGCATTTATACAATGTTCTGAATAACATGCTTTAATGTTTGATCAACCCTGAAGTGGACTAGATTACCATTGTACAACCCTCACAACTGAAATATTCTACTATATTCTATTCTGTTCTATTTATTCTAGTCTATTCTGATTATAATTTTGTGGCTGGAAATATACAAGGAAGACTTTCTCTGTACTTTCATTAGTTTCCCATTCTTCCTTTGAGTGTCCACATACAGAGCACAAGGAATGATGAACTATTGGCTTCACCTGAAATTAATGTATTTCTTATGCTTTTATGAACTTGATGTTTTCTAGTAAAGGACTCTATCAAAACAGCTACACACATAGGGGAATGCAAAGTGTATTCTACAGTCTACAAACTGTAGAGTTTACAAACTGTAGAGTCTACAAACTTTATCTAGGTTTAACTGAGTCTCCCAAATGGAACCCTCAATGAATACCATTATAGTAATGAGAATTAAAAGAGTGAAGAGAAATACAAAAAAAGAAAAAAGACCATTCCAATTCATGGAAACCTACAAAATCTTTTGTTGTGAATTTACTTTGTAAGAAGCTAAAAGTTTTGTTTTTTTTTTTCTCCCCACCTTTAAAGTGATGAAGAGGATGACTTACTTTTCACCAAGAAAGCAAGCAACAGTATTTTGCATTAAAATGTGTGAAAAGCTTCCTGAAATTGCTTCCCCATATCACAGAATTGATCCATGTTAAGCACATTTCCCATCACATATACCCTCTTCTTATTTTTACTAACAATGTCTTCTAATACTGTAAAGTTAAAACCATAGAATGCGGTTAAAGAGGGGCAAAAAAAAATGAGAAGCATTAATGTTAATGTAGCTTAATTGCACGTCCCACTCAATTCTAGAATACTCAGAATGCAACCATCAGTTTGAAATAGTTTTAATAGTGAAAAAGTTGAGTCTTATTGAACCTGAACTTCGTTGTAGGTCTCTATGGTAAACTGTACCAAAACTTGGAATACAAAGACTTCCAAGTATTTGACCTCAAATTCATGCCTTCAGTGCAGCTGGAGGTTAGCAACATACCTGTTAATGGATGCTTCTATTTTCACCTTCCATTATAGCTGAATGTATTTCCAGTAGAGAATGTCAAGAAGACCAGGAAATGTTAGAGATGTGTTTTCTCTGAGATCACTTCCTGTGCTAAGTCCACAAGCAGCCTCTGACTAGCTGACCAGCTAACTGAAATACACAGGCATCTATTACTTCCATTAAGAAGATTAAACATTCCAGACTTACAGCTCTGTATACTTTGCCAGACCAAATGCCATCCTCTGTTTTCCTCAGAGAGAAAAATCTGGCCACTTACAATTACTATGAGCAAAGCGATCAGCCTGCCAGGTCTGCAGCTGAAAATCTGGAATTATAGCAGTAGGAATATTTAGGGATGAGTGATTGTAAGAAAGGACTCATGGGACTGGCAGCGTTCAGCAGGACTTTGGCCAAGCTAAACACCAAGTAGAAAATGCTCGTCAGTCATTGCAGCATAATCCCAGACCCTCTCCTGTCTACACTTATCTAACAAACTTAGTTTAAGACATAAGAAAATAAATGTGCAGACGAAACAAAGTTTCACATCCAGTTCACAGGGATTTTTTCTTCCAGGTGGAGTGTAGGAAAGACTAAAAGGAGCAGCTTCATGAATGACTTCAAGAGATGAGACACCGGTCAGCATCAGCTTGAGAAAGAGACTGAAGACAGCCGCTCGTTCCAGTGAGACCTCTGCACGTGTGTCATTCAATGACCTTGGCAAGCAGCTAAGGCTGTATTTCTAAAACAGTGGCTTTCAATCTTTGGCCCAAAGAACTCCGCGAGTCCATGGACTTTTTTTGGAAATGCAAAGTTAGCAAGACAATTCTCAAGAAGGAGAAGTTTGGTAAGATACCACCTATGGGTTCACTATGAAAAGATTTACACACAGCTAGCAAGAAAAAAAAAAAAAGATGAAAATTCTGCTGTACTGTATCTGATCTGGCCATCTTCTGTAGACATGAGAATGTTAGAAAGAAGATAAACATAACACATAGTTGACTGTTACTTAGCTGGAAGTTAAATGGCTAAGAAAAATAACCATAAAAAGATAGGCAAAACTATTCTGTCACTTTAGAGAGAAGCATGGGAGCAGGTCTTTAGAGTGGTACTCTACTAACAGCTGCTATTTAGAAAGAAAACTACATCTATGGCCTCATTTGTTTTCTCCCTCTCCCCCTTTCACACAGCCCAAAGTTTAAATAACTTTATTTTAGCAGATCTTCCAATTTCTGCCATTCATGCCATGGTTATCTCCAACTTAGACTGCTAGGACAGCAATTCTGAAAGAGCTAAACTGTAGACATATTTAAGATGTAAGACCAGTGTAGGATTCAGGAGGTCATTTGTTACATGGCATCTCTTTCAAATAGTGCACAGCATAAACAAACTTGAACCTGCTCTGGCTCTTTAAAGGTTAAGAGATACCACTTCAGGCGTCAGCTTTGTCCTGTAATTGCACAGAAATGCTGAAAGTCTAATTCTCTCTATTGCCATACTTGTACAGGCATGAATAGAGACTGTCTCTGTTGTGGTGATAGATTCATGAGCAAAGAAAGGATGTGGCAGAGTTCTGCATGAGGCTACCTAGCATCTAGAGAATAGGGGTTTTTCCTTCAGACTAAAATTATTCTAATTTTCTTGCCTTTTGGACATGCTGTTTACCTGAGCTGAAAAAGATTCAGTTAATCACGGCTTTAATTTAGGTAATAATAGATGCAGGATTAAGATTTGTCTTAATTATTGTTCTATGCAAAGTCTTTTATTTAAAAACTGGGTTTTGAAGTTTTGTAGAAATCAGTATCAGTAATCTGCACTATTAGGACAGAAGCTGTGGATGCTGAGTACTGTAAGAAGAAAACAATAGCATTTCTGCATGAGGAAACTTTTCAGCATTACTGAAATGCAACAACAGCATTTCAGCATTACTTCCTTGCTTAGCACAAGGTTTAGAAATTAATGTTTGTACTTATTTTGAACAGAAAAGGCTTACCTTTTCTTTCACTCTCTCTTCTCCATATATGGGATTACTCACCAGACACTAAATATTTTAAGTCCTCAACTAACAGAAAGTAGGATTAGTAACTGGAACTGACTTTACAAAGGAAGAGTGTAACATTTTACAGGTAGGATAGACTAGGACAATCAAATATTCAAGACTGTGAAGGAGACTTATTAAATTAGTTAGAAAACAGTATTCTCAACTTTTTCCAGGTGTTTTCCTTGATCATGACAGGCAAATGAGAGAGTAAACTCTGAAACTACAGAATATAACCACAACAGCATCTAACTTTTGCATATACTGCAGAACAAATGTATCTACAGCATTGACCAAGGAGCATTTATCCTAAAGCTGAGAACTTAAAATGGGAAGTGAGAAATTTGAACTGGCCATTAGGAAGTAGTATGGGAAGTCATGCTTACTATCCAAAGGAAAATGGTGGTGACACATGAGCAGCTATGCTCTGCCTGGTAGCCCCTGTGGCTACATGAGATGAAACATTTAATTTTTGATGAAAAAAGAATTTTTTCTCACTTTGCCTCACAGTTGTAACAAACTAAAGAGATGAGTTACCAGAGCCCATCTCACATGCAGTTGCTCATCAAGCCGCAGGCACTCACCAGCAGATTTCAGCCCTTAAAAATCTGCCCTTCAACCAATGTTAAAGTCAAAGAATCAGACATAAACCCCAGTTTCGCAAACAGGGGGTTGTAGCCATTAATCCCCTTCACAGTCTGCAGCTTGCTGGTCAGGAAAGGCACCGTGGAGTTGGAAAACCAGGATCAAATTATTCTGAGAAAAAAAAAAAATGCATTCTGTTAAGAGTACCCAAGACTGAAAGCTTTGAGGCAGAAAGGAGAAAATTCCCACTCACTTGTTTTCATTGAATGCAGAACACTTTGAGGTGATTAATTTAATATCTTCTGGACACGAGGGAAGGAGAAAATGGGGTGAAATAAAATTACTATAAGCTGATTAATAAGAGGTGGACCTACATTTCTGGCCCATAATATTTTATGTAAAATATTCCAATAACATTTTGAAAATGGCAATTAAACAAACATTCGAATCAAATGTAGGCTTACTCTTAACTGAAATTATTTTTGAAGTTGAACCTACAAAGAAAACACTGAGTAAGACATTTTAAGCAAATTGAAATTATTTTCTTTTCTATTGTTATTCACTCTGGCAGTGGGCCAGGATATTATTGTGATAAGGTTTCATTTAGTCTGTATAAGAGGAATGCATGGCGTGTGGGATATTTTCCATGTCCTGTGGATCTACGTAATGGACTTTGTGAGTCAACACAAGGTTGCCCTATGGGAGGTGCAGAGCATGAGTTGTCTCACTGCCAGCTAGATTTTTTTTGACAGTAGGATGACTGTATATCTTTCACCATGTGGCACTTTTCTGTGCAGTGAAATAGCAGCTGACCAACTCCATCTCTCCCCCTTTTGCTTGCTGATTTTGGCTGATAGTCCAAGGCCAGTGAAGATCCAGGTGATTCCTGACTTCCGATGCTTTCATGTCTACCAGCCTCATGGCTGGTTCTCAGTTTCTGACACTACTGAGTCACAGCCAAGCTGGACACACTCAAATCCTTTCAATTACTGCTAATTTACATCAGACAAATGCACATGGAATTTAAAGTTATGGATGTGGAGAGTAAGGCTTGGGCCAAGTGCCACCAGGCCAGTCTGTGTTCTAGAGATGAGATATCTGTGCACCTTTAGGACCCATTTCTTTAGAGGACACTCACACTCCTGATACTGTACACAGAGAGGTGCGGGTGTTTGGAGAGTTTCCAGGCCTCAGCATATTTATTCTCTAAAGACAGACAGACAGACTTACTGGCCTCCTGCTTTCCTTGGGCTGACTTCACCTAATGGCAGGGTTTGGTCCCTTGGAGCTCATCTCTGTGGAGATTTGGGGGGTGATGTCCATGTATTTCTTAAAACAAAAAAAAAAACAAAGCAACAAAGAAACATTCCTGGGCAAACAAGTTCATCCTGTAGATTCCTATTGTCCAAGCTAAATGTTAATGCACTTACAAACAGCTAGTACCTCCAAGAGCCCTGGGGACAGTGAGGCATATTTTCCTAGGAAGCCATGCTTTGGAGATGAATGTACGTTCTCAAGTGTCTAGTACACATGAAGCTCACTTCTGCCATTGAGGTAATTAGTAAAGACTCTCTTGGCAGAACTTCATAGTTCTGATGATAGCTCTGCTTCTTAGACTTGTGAGCTCAAAAGCTGTGAGATGAGGATAAGCCAAGAAAAAGAGAAAGCAGACTTTTATACACTCTGTCAAATACAGGTATACTGAACAAGCCCACACTGAGATAGAATTTATTTTTCTGTCCACAAAGACATTTTTGCTCTCCCAAAAATTCCACTCCCAGTGAGTACCATATTAAGCAGAAAATCCAACAGTCAACTGAAAAGCTTTTCTGTTGGCAGTCTCACCAAATCTGGTATGTTCATATAACCTGTTGTGGTTCTAAGTGATTTCTGTTAATAAAATATGAATTATTGTAAAAGCCCCAACCAGTTAAAGTTTGGGATTGATTATACTTGGATTTTGAAAATAAATGAGTGACGCAAAGGGTAGAATTAGATCTGATTTACCAGTCCATGAAGTTGTTCATGCTTGTATAATTTGGGACAAATATATACTAACAGTCAGGAGTTTATGTGTGCATACTTAATTGTAATCATTGTCAGCTAAAAAGAACAATATCATAACACTTTACATGGTCTGATAAATTTTATCCCTTTAATATGGATAACTTTTTAAGTGTCCTTGAGAATATTCTTTGCAACTGTAAATATCATTATGCAATTATTTCAGCAACCCAGTGTGTGCCTTCCATTCCTCCAATAATTTCTCCCTCTTTACTATTCACATTATTATTAATTCAGTTTCTCTCCATACCATGCATGTAACAGGCCTTCTTGAGGTAGCACTTGAAATCAAGGCTAAGGGATGTTTCTGCTGTGGTATGCAGAAAATAAACAACTCTTCTAATTTCATAATTCAGTGCACTACCCAGCATCTTAGGTTTTGCACACAATTTTAATAGGTAGAACTACTCAACCAGATTGATTAGAAAACTAAATTATTTACCACCCACACAATTTAGGGGAAAAAAATACATAAAATGGCAAAGATTTCAGGAGTAGTAATTCAATCCAAATTTTTTTTTCCTTTTTTGTCCTTTTTTGATTTTTTTTCCTTTTACTTTTGAACCAATTTAACATTTATTTGTGTGAGACATAAATTTTAGGAGTATATGTTGGTGGATTATAACCCCTCCCCCTAAGGCATGTTTTCTATTCATAATAGATCTTTCATAACTTATTCAATTACAGACTGAAAAACCTATGACTGCAGCATATTATGAAGATGTTTTCTGTCCAAGAAGCTTGTCAAAAAGGAGTCTAAAAAGATAAGACACATAAATTGTAAGTGTCCTAAGACAATATACTAATTCAAACAGATATAACTCAGTGCTAAGCTGGCCTCCAATAAAATGTGTTTATTTAGGAAATTATTTGTTTGAATGAAAACTTTTGAAGTAAATTTTTACAAAGCTTTTGAAAAGTCCCTATTTCATATAGCATTTTGATGGCTTTCTTATTAGTTTCCTCAGCTGTCTGTAAATACCGATGCTGAAATATAAAAATTTTCGAAGGGTGAGCAATTTCAGATTCCAAACTTCTATTAAAATTACATAAAATTATGTATGATGTCCCATTTCCTTCCCCAAAACTGCTGCTTCTCCATGTCACCAGTACCTGTGTTATCAGGTGTGTAGGGTTGAATCTGATAATGTGCATATTTCTCTTAGTCTACTAAAATCTCAGCAAGGAGATCAACCATTTAAAACTACATGTGCATGCCTAATTGCTTTATAGATCAGAGATGTTAGCATGAAGAGAGCTGAACCACTTGTAAACTTCCTAGGACAAGAACATCTTTTTGTACAGCAAAGCACTGCACCCTTTAGGGCAATATTAGAAGTGACAGCCATATGTACACATTGTCCAAAAAAAGTTTTTTTGGCCTTAGTATCTAACATAGAAAATAAAAGATAAGAGTAGGCTTAATTTAATGATTTTGTGGAAGATTAGGAAAATCAATTTAAACCTCATGGAAAATAGCTTTGTTAATCAAAGATTTCTGTGGTGAGCTTTCTATTTCTTTGTGGTTTTTACATATGTCTTTAATATAAACTTGTAATGGTAAACTAAACTAACAACAGATATGTTCGTATTCTACTAACTCATTTTAGCAAACTTAGCTTAAAAATCCTGTGGTATTACAAGTAAAACCTGATGCTATTATTTTCTAATTGTTTTTCCATGTCTCTCTTATTCACTGGGTATAATTCCCATTGAGTTTAATAAGATTGGGATTGAAATTTCAGATTGTATTTTGAAAATAAAATAAAGCAATTTATACACACACAAACATATAAGTGTATACAAATATACATATAATGCATACATGCGTATGTATGCAAGTAAATAGCTCAGCAAATTTTCACAAAGATTCCGAATTTCTTCTTTATAGATGCACTATGTCCACATGAAAGGGTTAAAAATGATAATTTTGAACACAGTTTGCAATATGCATTCAGTGTATTATAAATATACAGTAACATCCGCCCAAGTCTTTGCAGATGTTAGTTAGCTTTGCCAAGGAGTTTCAACACTCTGGATGAGGTCTTGAACTCAGGTTTGGCTTGTCCACTGTAATCTACAGCATTTCTTCCCCAGTGTAGCAGGGAAACCAAATGCACTACAATTGCTCTGGTCAGCTGATTCCCCCACCTCCATTTCTCGCATTTTGGAATTACACATGGCCAAAAGTTATCTTCTGAAGACCAAAGAAGAGCTCAAGAGAAGTTTCTGAAAAGCAACCACAAAGAAACAGAGCTAAGTATCAACACTTAATACCAGCTTAGTCTCACACAGGATGAATACATTAAAAGGATGTAGGAAGAAACTGTAATCTTTTTATCTTATCCATGTTACTAAACTCTGTTCCTTGATGAGGACCTGATTCAGTGCCTTGCAAACATAAACGTCTAAAGGAAAAACACTAGTCCTTTGAGTAATTATTAGCACTTCTTACTTATCTTCAGGTTTTCTTTGCAATGAGATATAATAAAGGAGAATTTGAGGGAATATAAATAGCTAAATAAAAAATATAGTCAAGTCAAAAAACAGTAAACAAGGAAAGACCTTAAGACCTTTTCACAAGTGTTTCCTGTTTTGCTGATTTTTAGCCCACTGAAAAGATAAGAGTCAGCATTAGTAACAGCTAGTAACAGACATTTTCACCACCCACGCTGTTACCATTTCAACAAAAATAACATGGAATCGTATTAGTACTGCTTCATCCTTTTACATATTTTGGAACAGTAAATTCTGTATGGGAAAACATTCCTTTTGTGCCATTAAGCTTCCCAGAGAATGCACTTTTTAAGAACATCAATTTCCACTCACCTATTTTCATATTTGCTTTGAATGAGTCCTTGGGAGAGCATCTTATGAATTCTCTGAAAAGCCCACAGCAACTACCGTCTTTTTACAAGGAGTCCTTCCATGCTTTGACAAAATGAGGACTTGGGAAGAGTCACAGGTGTGAAATGACATACCTCTAAGAAACCTGTAAGTCTTTCAAGGTCAGTTACATTTGTGAATATGTAACATGAATATATGCAAAGCAAATCCCAGACACAAATATGCACCACTGATGAGAGTTTAACTTTCTAATGAGATTTACTTTTGTCTCCTACTTCCTAATATATGGTAAATTTAACATAAAGACATTGAGTACTCTACCTTCAATGGCAGTGGAGCCTTTTGTCTTCTCTCAAAAAGTGACTTGGTTCCTAAGATTTTAACCTAGCTAACTGGCACTTATGCTCCAAAAACTGCAAGTTACTGTATTATTTCAAAGCAGAAAATGAGATTTACTCTTCAAAATTATGTTTGAGAGATACAGCTCAAGAGAAAAGCTGGTGTTAGATCCTCCCAGATACCAGTTACTTCAATAAGGAGCCATTTGTCTTCTCCAGGGCATTTCTGCATGACTTTTATTGATCTATTTTCCACTTTCAACTCAGGCAGCTGCAATTGCTAAACCATCAGACTAAATCACAAAAACTGCATGAAGCAAAAAAGTTGTGCTAGGGAGGATAGCTTACTTTTACATAGATTAATAGAATTGTCTTTTTAGAACTTTCTGTCCATTAACAATGTCAGGGATCTTAAAAGTTTTGTAACAGCTGCAGTTAAAATGCTAGTGATTAAAGTAAATTACTGCTTCATTTCTTATGATAATTTTCATACTTTTGGCACATCACAGGGCTAAATCACTGTCAGTAAATGGAAGGGACCAGGATGAGGAATTCAATTTTAATGACAAAAGAACAACTCCAGAGCACACAGAAATAAAACTGAGAGGTTTGGAGCTCAAGTTCATGATTGTTCGAATAAATTGAAACATCCTATAATCTTTAAATAAATTCCTACACCTGGGTCGGAGCAATCGCAGGCACAGCTACACGTTGGGCAGAGAAGAGATTCACAGCAGCTCTGCGGAGAAGGACTTGGGGGTGTTGGTTGATGAGAAAATGAGCATGAGCCGGCTTCAGTGTGCGCTTGCAGCCCAGAAAGCCAACCGTATTCCGGGCTGCATCAAAAGGAGCGTGACCAGCAGGTCGAAGGAGGTGATCCTGCCCCTCTACTCTGCTCTCATGAGACCTCACCTGGAGTATTGTGTGCAGTTCTGGTGTCCTCAACATAGAAAGGACATGGAACTGTTGGAACAAGTCCAGAGAAGGGCCACAAAGATGATCAGGGGACTGGAGCACCTCCTGTATGAAGATAGGCTGAGAAAGTTGGGGCTGTTCAGCCTGGGGAAGAGAAGGCTGCATGGAGACCTCATAGCAGCCTTCCAGTATCTGAAGGGGGCCTAAAGGGATTCTGGGGAGGGACCCTTCGTTAGGGACTGTAGTGACAGGACAAGGGGTAATGGGTTAAAACTTAAACAGGGGAAGTTTAGGTTGGATATAAGAAGGAAATTCTTTCCTGTTAGGGTGGTGAGGCACTGGAATAGGTTTCCCAGGGAGGTTGTGAATGCTCCATCCCTGGCAGTGTTCAAGACCAGGTTGGACGAGTCCTTCGGTGATATGATTTAGTGTTAGGTGTCCCTGCCCACGGCAGGGGGGTTGGAACTAGATGATCTTAAGGTCCTTTCCAACCCTAACGATTCTATGATTCTATGATTCTATGACCTGTGCACGTTCAGATTTTTAGATGGCCTCAAACCAGTTCCTCCCCTACAGTGGGCGCAAGGTCTTCATTCTCACAGTCCCCACGTCTGCCTTCCAAGACTTGGGTGCTGTGGTCAGAGCCTTTGCCAGTGAAGACCGAGGCAAAGAAGTCATTCAGAACCTCAGCCTTCTCCAAATCCTGTGTAACCAGTTCTCCTGAGAGCTTCCTGAGGGGGCCTATGTTCTCCCTAGTCTGTTTTTTATTTGCTATGTACCTGTAGAATCCCTTCCTGTTATCCTTAATATTCCTAGCCAAGTTTAATTCTAACTGGGCCTTAGCTTTCCTAACCTGTTCCCTAGCTTCCCGGAAAACATCCCTGTACTCTTGCCATGCCACCTGTCCTTGCTTCCACGTTTTATAAGCCTCTTTTTTTATTTGAATTTTCCTCAGGAGCTCCTTATCCATCCAAGGAGGTCTCCTGGCCTTCCTGCTGCACTTCCTTCTACTTGGGATGCACCACACCTGAGCTTGTAGCAGGTGATCCTTGAATATCAACCAACAGCCTTGGGCCCCCCTGCCCTCTAGGGCTATGTCCCGTGGAACCTTCCTAAGCAGGTTCCTGAAGAGGCCAAAATCTGCTCTTTTGAAGTCCAGGGCAGTGAGCTTGCTGCACGCTCTTCTCACTGTCCTGAGGATCTCAAATTCGAGCATCTCGTGATCGCTGCATCCAAGGCTGCCCTGGAGAGTCTCATTTCCAAACAGCCCTTCCCTGTTGGTGAGCACGAGGTCAAGCATGACACCTCTCCTTGTCCACTCCTCTATTACTTGCAGAAGGAAGTTGTCTTCCACACAATCGAGGAACCTCCTGGATTGCTTGTGCCGGGCCATACCATCCCTCCAACAAATGTCAGGGTGGTTGAAGTCCCTCATGAGAACAAGGGCCTGTGAGCGTGAGGCTTTTCCTATCTGTCTATGGAGTGCTTCATCCGCAGGTTCTCCTTGATCAGGCGGTCTGTAATAGGTCCCCACAGTAATGACTCCCATAGCTATATTCCCTTTAACCCTGACCCACAAACTCTCTGTCGACTGCTCACCTGTCCCCAGACAGAGTTCCATACTCTCCAGCCTATCCCTAACATAAAGGGCAACTCCGCCTCCCCACCTGCCAGGCCTGTCTTTCCTAAAGAGCCTGTAACCTTCCACTCCAACACTCCAGTCATAGGAGCCATCCCACCATGTTTCTGTGATGCCTATTATATCATACCACTGTAGACGTGCACACATCTCTAATTCCTCTTGTTTGTTCCCCATGCTACGGGCATTTGTATAGAGGCATCTGAGCCGAGCTCCAAATGAAGCCGGCTCATTGCCTGGAGCGGCTGGGATATCTCTACAGTGCTCCAAGCATTTATTATAGGTTCTGGCAACTGATGGGTGTGTTTGGACGGAATGATGCCCCCCTCCCGCAACACATCTAGTTTAAAGCATCCTTGACCAGCCTGGTAAACCTCCTACCAAAACTGCTCCACCAGCCTTCAGTAGACCTGTCCTACAAACTTGGATCCCGTGTTCAAGGCACCCAAACCCCTGACTATGACACCACCCTTCTAACCATTTATTAACCTGGCCAATCCTCCCAGCTTTTTTTAGGTCTTCCCCTGCATCTTGGAGAATTGACAAAAAGACAATCTGAACTCCAGAGCCTCTAACCACCTGCCCAGGGCTCTGTAGTCCTTATTTATGTTCCCCAGGCTACTACTATCTATATCCCTAGCACCCACATGTTATCACTAGAAGTGGGTAACAGTCAGTGGGACTTACTAGAGCAGACAGCCTCTTTGCAACATCCCTGATCTGTGCCCCTGGCAGGCAACACACCTCCCTTGAGACCAGGTCAGGCCAACAGATGAGTGCTTCTGTCCCTTTCAAAGTAGAGTCCCCTACTACTACGACCCACCGCTTTTTCCTGGCAGCACCAGTAAAGATCTTCTTTACCAGTGCATCAGCAGGCTGTTTCTGGTGCGAGTGAGTTTCCTCACCACCCCCTCGCAGGACAGCAAAGTGGTTCTGCATGAGGTCAACAGATTTAGGGGGAAGACCCTTGCTTTTAATTACCCTCTTCCTCCTTTTTTTATTGTGCTTTTTTTGTTGTTGCTGTTGTTACTATTTCACAGCTTCCTGAGTTAACAGCCTCCTTCTTTCCCCCATGAGCAGGGTGTCCCTGCCCACAGCAGAGGGGTTGGAACTAGATGATCTTAAGGTCCTTTGAACCCTAATTATTCTATGATTCTATGATTCTATTTAAGGAGGAAAAGGATTCAGAAGTCATAGTCTATAAATTTATTGTATTCACCTCTATTCTTGTCTTCAAGCTAACTTAGATTTCTTACTTGTCTTGCTCTTGCATAAACACTGCTCAGAATTCAGGCACCAACCTCCTTTGCTTAAAACCCTGATAAACTGACTTACCTAAATGGAGAACCATACAATTTCTTGAATCAAGCACTTAATTTGGAAATAGATCTCTGTAAAAATCTAAAACCCAGTCAGCAATATTTTTGATACAAAGGATAAATTTGAAATAATTTGTATTAAAGAGAAAATTGACAAATATGTTGCTAGCCATCACTTTACAGCTCTTAACATATTTGAGTGCAAAAGGCAAAGCTTGAAAATCACACTACATACATATGAATACATTCACCTCTGCTCTTCTTTACCACTTGATTTCTCAGGTTGTGCTGCAGAATGTAAAGCCTTTGCTGGTGGATGTTTTCTGTACACTGCTCCCTGCTATTTGTATTTTTCCACACCCCCACGCTCACTTATCTCTTTTATACCAAAACAGCTGAGACAAGCAGCTATCTACTTTCACAAGCAGTTACCTTGGGTACCATTAAGTTTGGGGTTTTACTACTTAAAATCATGTCAGCATCCAGTTCAGCTGAGGATTTAGGTCCTCCTCAGGGATTGGCATTTCCCCCAGACTCTGTCCTGTTTTGACCTCCATCTCTCACACATAGTCTAGAAGATACCTCAGATGTACAGCAGGCCTGTACCATCAGTACAGGCTTGTCTGGCACCTAGGGCCGTTGGCTGCCATGATTAACATCCTGAACCTGGTCTGCTCTTCTTGTTTGGGTACCATCTGTCTCAGTCCTGCTTGCCTTGTTGGGTCTGGGCTCACCTTTCCTTGCAGATCAGCTGTGGTCCTGCTGCTCCCTGACAGCTCTGGGTTCATGCAAACCAACAGCTTCAATAAAATACCTCTATCCTGGGGATCAATCTGACTCCAGCTTGTATTTCAGAATTATAAGTATAAAGTTCTTTTAACGTGAAGCATCAAATTCTGTGCATGACAGAATTGGAGCCATTTGCAATCCCCAACAAATATCGTAATTTAAAAATCGTAACTTTGAAATACTACTTATGGGAATCAGGTTTCGAAGAGTTCTTTCATGATGCCTGAACACCTAATCCTAAAGATAATTCAAACTAATACATAGGGTTTGGCATGGATGTTTGCTTTGAAGCCAGTGAAAATTACCCAGCTGAGTCCTACGCAAGTTATAGTGTTAGATTTTAAAGTAAGAAGGGTTTTAGACAGTTTTCTAGATAGTTAATTTCTGCCTAAGATTTTTAAATGAGTGCTCTGTTGACAGAAACATGGGCTGGCTCTCACACTAGCAAAGAACAATATCACACACATTAATATACGGCTATTCCAGGGGGTGAAGATTTTTACACACAAAGTTTCTACATATTAAGGTGACAGTCAATATGATACTGCATTGACTGAGGGATCAATCGTGATTACTTTATAAGGAGAGGCAATATCTGAGAATTTGCCAAAACAGATCAAATCTGTCCCGAACACTCAGTTCTAAATAGCCTGGAATTTGTGTAATAATCCATACAGCATATATAGAGTGATCCTATATAGCATCATTTTGCTAATGTTAAATTGTTAACAAGAATTAAAATGCTTAGGGGTAGAAATCACATGATTTTGAAATCACATGCTAGAAATATGCTAGATTTCTACTTTCTTATTTGGATGCAGAGGGAGTGTTTGAAGCATCAGAAGGGGTCTACAGTGAACAGATTGAGTAATCTACTGGAAACTGTCAAGAAGACAGGCATATCTGCAAACTCTGCAACTTCCAGTGTTACCACACTGCCTTACATTCCTGTGTTCTGCATCTCTGTCATACTGAGGTCATGGTCCAGGGTCTTCTTCCAGACAGACTTAAGTGCTGAAGTGATTCCTCTGAATACAGGTTACCGGATCAGCTATTCTTAAGGTCCTTCTGAAGGGAAAAAAACAAAATAATAATTAAAAAAAAGTTTTAAAAAGTGATTCCCTTGTTTGCATTTAAGAAATTAGGAAAAAAAATGTAAGGGGGGGGGGAAATTTCATGCGTGAGGTGAAAGATTGCATATCTGTGTAATGATTTGGCTAAATAAGTGTCTTTTAACTGGTCTTTGCCCTTAAATATGCTGGGTTATTAAACCTTAGCATAGAACAAATGAGAATGTGGAATTTGAAGTCACCAGATATTACGACAGTTGACTGAGATGAAAGAAAATGACAAATCAATATGTTCAATTCAGAACTCTGTGGAGAAGACTCAAGAGAGGTTCCCAGCACTGGGAGCAGGGTATTTCAGTTTGATAAATTTCAGTTCAGAACTGTCATAGATGTCAGTTCAGTACTGTCATAGATGACAGTTCCTGACAGAAGGTGCTAATTTCATCATTATATATATTTTACTGTGCTTTTAAAAATGTAAGCTTATAGCCTGCAGATATTTATTAAATTTATTTATTAAATATACATTATTGCCTTTTCGCGTACTGATAGGGTAGAAATACCATTAACATTACTGGAAAAGAGTAAGACATTTGTCACTGGCTATATTGCATCCTATGGTGCCAGACCATTTTCAGTTAGAAAAAGAAAAGAAAGGTGGCATAATCAGACATTATGTTTCTTTCATATAAAGCACTAAGTAAAGAGCCACACAAATTTCTGAAGTTAGTTGTGAAATCTTTCAATTACTCTATCATATAACCCGTGAAAAGATCTTAGGGTATGGTCTGTCTCACAGGTTCGACAAGGTCTCTGCGGTCCTACAGAACTGAAGGTATGATCCGTTTCTTTTGTTTCTGTAAGTGCTTGCTTGGCCAAACTGATAAATTTTCTGCTCCACAACATCCCAGACTGATGTTTGTACACTCCTCCTATGACTTACATATTAGAAAGGTAGTGGCTCAGTGTAACTCATAAATGCTCGATGGGTTGTTTCACCATTTCACTGGCCCATCAGCATGTGTGTCCTGTATGTATGCCTTGCCTTCACGACTTACATGAGCAGTCTTCATTAAAGGGCTGCTGTGGGCTCCATAACACTGACATTTCTGGAGAGCAGAAGGCCAGGGTAACTTACTGATCTGGATTTCTGGGGTTTTGCTACTCATTGTTAAGGCACTTCTCACACAACTTCTCTCTTGCATTTGGAGAGTGGGAGTGAAGGGGAACTGAAGAACTCTGGTGAACTGATGCAAAATTTTCAAGGGCTCCAATAGTGGCCTAATGCCTGAATGTTTGCAGTCATTTGGAAGCCAAAATTCAGAAGACAACCTAAACTTATACTCACTTTAGGCCTTTAAAGGTGCTATAATTGATAGAGGCAAAATAACTAGCTCATGTAACAGAGCTCATGTAACAGAGCTCATGTAACAGAGCTGCACTCTGTGCTACAAAAGCTTTTCTATATCCTTTCCTATTCACCAACAGAAAAGAATATGGTAAAGCTCCTTTCCTGCACTTAATATGAAATTCAGGACAATTAATCTAAAGTAGCTAAGTGAATTTAAATTGTACTAATCAAACCACATTAAGCATTTGCATAATCATTCCCATTCAGTATTAAAATTCTTTAATATTATATATATATATTTAATTGACTTCCCAAGTAAACAAAACCATGCTCGAAGAAGATGACCTCCTTCACTTTCTGCCCAAAGTTTATCACCAGCTCCTGAGAACTTCCTTGATTATCTCTGAATTTTGTAGTAGCAGTTTACTGTAGAATCATAGAAGCCTAGAATGGTTTGGGTTGGAAGTGACCTTTACAGACCAGCTAGTCCAACCTCCCCTACAATGAGCAGGGCCATCTTCAACCAGATCAGATTTCTCAGAGCCCTGTCTAACCTGACCGTGAATGTTTCCAGGAATGGGGCATCTACCACCTCTCTGAAAAACCTGCGCCAGTGTCTCACCACCCTCATCAGAAAAAAAATTTCTTCCTTATAGCTAGTCTGAATCTACCCTTTTTTAGTTTAAAACTATTACACCTTGTACTACCACAACAGGCCCTACCAAAAACTCTGTCCCCGTTTTATAAGCCCCATTAAAAGGCTGCAACAAGGTCTTTCTGGAGCCTTCTCTACCAGATAGACTTGGCTGATAAGTCTGTGTTTTCCAGAAATCTTGAATCAATGTTTCATTCCTCATCACCACTTATTTTTAGATTTATCCACCTCATGTGTCCTGTTGGAGCCATATAACCCACGGTGTGATGTTTCACCATTTTAAAATTATCTTTCTTCACAGGCTGCTGAGGCAACCAAAACAATTGCTTTAAATTAGATACTTTTTTTTTTCAGGTGGTTGAAGTTAGGTGCAATGAATTTCACTCTGTAGATACTGTGTAGAGTTTTATATCCTAAGGAGAAAACAGTCTCTTTGTTAAAAATTGAGTTTTTATTTCCCTTAGTGTGCATGTTTGGATGATTAGTATTTACATGAAATGCGAACAGCCAGAGCTTTTTTTTGTTCATTCAGGAAGCTTCTTCACATTTAATGTGCTATTTAAATTTTAGTTGTAGACATCTGTTCTCCACATCACTTCCCTTAATAGACATGGCTCCAGAAAGCTAACAAGGTCCAGGACATAAACACATAGTCCTAAACGCCATCCCTAATGCTGATTTCTCAGCACAGTCCCTGGAAGGCTTTTGGTCTTGCCCAGTTAGTAATTTTCCAGCAGTTTCTGGGCACAGTTCAGAAGGAATCTGGTCCATGGACTGCTCCCCATGGACAATTACAATGCAGCAGCCTCGTTTTTGGGGAAGTGGTTGACGCAAGACAGCTTAGCTTTGCTTTATGAGTGCAGTGGTGTTTGCCTTATGGCCAGAGAACAACCTCTTGAACATATCAGTGTTGCCACAAGGGCATAGGTAAACATTTAAATGAATAAACCTACCTTTAGATATTTGATTAAATGGTCTCTAAATCAGAAATGGCATATTAGTATATTACTGCTTATACCTTTAATGCTTCTGCATTTGAAGAAAATCATTCTTCTACTTGCAGAGGCTGCTATATAATATACTTGTAGCTGGGATAGAGGTAAAAATAGCCAAATATGGTGGTTGAACTGCATACCCGAAGCATGAGGAATAGATCTCATACTCCTCTACTTAATTATAAACCTCTCCTTATGACCCTTGAAGGGTAAAGCGACTCCAGTACATGCTTACATACTTTGCTGAATAACCCCAAGTCTTGATATTATTTCCATTAATTTCAATGGGAATATTCAGAAGCTGTAAAGCTAATAGCATGTGTAAACATTCCAGACTGAATCTTTTAAGAGAATTACTTCTTAAAATGCCATTCAGTTCAAGTCAGGTTTACAAAAGTAAGAAGTAAGCAGGCAATACACCAAGTCAACATAGCACTAACAACTATTTCTTACACTGATTTTCAATTTTTGACAGTATATGACATAGTCAGTACATATAAGCAGCACACAAATATGAAATATCCTTAGGATTTAAAGCAACTAAATAATTTCCTAATTCCCTTCGCAAGGGTTAATTTCACTAAATACCAGCTAAAGTACCAGCTTAAAAATCCACTTCCAAACCTTTCCACTTCACTTTTCTTTAAGAACCCAGGTTTCCTAGCAAATCTGAGTTGCTGATATCCCTGCACACATAAAGTTAGGAATGTGTGTTCAAAGTAGAAAAAGGCTGCCTTGTTCATAAAGAAAGCACATAAACTCCATTAAAAAAAAATATGCTGAGCTGACTAATCTGAGTATTATATCTTTTTCTCCCTATGTAAAAAAAAAAAAATCTTATACATGCTCATTTCAAAGCATATATACCAAATAAAAGTAAGTAAATCCTCATGCATACTTATCATTGTTTAGCGAAAATCACCATATATGAAAAGCAGATATTAGGGGTGCATATCTCTAAAAGTGTAATAGAGACATTACCCTTTCTTTAGGCGACAAAGCAGTGGCTTTCAAGTACTTGACATGAAACCAGAAAACCTTTCCTTTAAATTTCATCTACTAACACACAAAAACAGCATCAGCACAATCAAAATCATTCATATGCATTTATCTTAACTTTAGCAGAAAGAATCACCTTACTTTTATAAAATTAATGATCTTCCTAATTTGAACTGAACCCTTCTGGAGTGTTTTATAACATACACAACCATTTTCTGCAAATAACATTTTTGTAATTCCTGTCCTGTTTGAATAAATCATAAAATGTTTCCTTTCATTAAGGGAATTTAATTTTAACCACTAAATATTGAAATAATGACACACATGACTCATCTCCAAGTATACAGATTTCAGGGATAAATCTAAAAAAAAGTGGTGATGAGGAATGAAACATTGATTCAAGATTTCTGGAAAACACAGACTTATCAGCCAAGTCTATCTGGTAGAGAAGGCTCCAGAAAGACCTTGTTGCAGCCTTTTAATGGGGCTTATAAAACGGGGACAGAGTTTTTGGTAGGGCCTGTTGTGGTAGTACAAGGTGTAATAGTTTTAAACTAAAAAAGGGTAGATTCAGACTAGCTATAAGGAAGAAATTTTTTTTCTGATGAGGGTGGTGAGACACTGGCGCAGGTTTTTCAGAGAGGTGGTAGATGCCCCATTCCTGGAAACATTCACGGTCAGGTTAGACAGGGCTCTGAGAAATCTGATCTGGTTGAAGATGGCCCTGCTCATTGTAGGGGAGGTTGGACTAGCTGGTCTGTAAAGGTCACTTCCAACCCAAACCATTCTAGGCTTCTATGATTCTACAGTAAACTGCTACTACAAAATTCAGAGATAATCAAGGAAGTTCTCAGGAGCTGGTGATAAACTTTGGGCAGAAAGTGAAGGAGGTTATCTGCTCTTCCCTGAGGAGATGGAAGAATCATTTATGTGTATTAGTTTTAGCTAACAAAAGCTTGCAGCAACCAGCTCAAAGTTGATAATAATATTTATTGTAACTAATAAAAGCAAGTATGTCTGTCTGTCACTGTGCTACTCATTTCACCATCATAGTTTCTTCCATAGCTTTCATGACTTCCTAAGTGACAGCAAGTCTTCAGCCATCTGTAAAAGAAGCTAAAGTGTGATTTATTTTTGCAGATTTTAGGCTCTCCCCTGGCATTGCAAAGCTTCTGCAAATAGCCTCTTAAGGAAGAAAAGATGTAAGTGGACTCTCCGGCTACAAGGGATTTCAGGGGATGCAGGTTTAATAGATTACTTCTGAAAATCATTTTCTAGTCTCTGAATCAGAAGGTTTAGGTTGATTTATTATTGTATACATACACGCCTGTGTGTAAACATACATGTGTATGTATGTATATGTTCTTACTATTATAACAAAAATGGACAAATATAAACTGCCTCTGTATAAAGAGGGTCGGGCATTCGGTCAGTATTCTGTAACAGCAAGGAGCTTGCTGAATCTGACAGGCTACTTAATGTGAAATATACTACATCTGTTAAGGCCAAGATTGAATTTTGTTATTTCAGATACACATCACCTAAGTTTCTTTTTGCTTATAAGTTCTCCATAAATACCATATTTACAGTCAAAAGGACATGAGTCCTTTAATAAGAGTCTAAACAACTTTGATTAAATCAAAATGTGCACACCCAAAGGAACCCAATATTGTAGACTACTGTTTAGCACCTCAGGTATAACTTTGCCTTTGAAGAAACATAACTAGTGATAGCAGGATGATGCTTCTTCCAGAGTAGTTGCTAAAACCGATAGGTCTTCTGTTCCATGATTTTACATATTTTGTTACAGTCGCAAGGCCACTTTAAAGGAAACTTTATAAGGAAAAAGTTCAAATAACATTTTAAATTAGTATCTTTTCATTGGAAGAGATAGTATTCCCTGGAGAAGCTTCTTGAAAGAGAGTTTTCCCAGCAGAAGTTTCTCTGAGAGATCAGCCAGCACTGAGTCACACGCTCTCTCACGTGCAGACTTAAAAAAACAGCAAACAAAAAATGCAGCTACAAGTCCGTCCTTCTTCATGCAGTGACTTCAGATCTTTCTGTCCCCGAGGTCTTTATTAGTATAGAATGTGAACTGGTTAAGAGAGCCCCATCTAGACACCTCTCAGTGTTGTGATCCACTCTGCTTTACAGAGCAAGAGCACAGTTTTCACTGAGGAATATAGCCATTACTTACTGTGAGGAGAGCAGTCAAAATGGTTTATACATAAAGCTTGAACATGACCACCTTGAGCATAGGAAGCTACAGGGTATGGAAGAACCCATTTTATTTTCTCAGGCTCATGTGTGAACACAAGAGCAGAAAGGGGCTCTAGCTCTGACAAGACTCACTTCTCAGGAAACAAGCAACTCGACCCTCTTTGGTTTTGTGGACATTCCTGTCACGCTGATTGCCCCAGTTTCCTGCCATTTGTGCTGTGAATGCTGTGACTCACACTGGCCATATGTTCTCTCAACACCCAACCCACAAAACATCTTTTCTGGCATGTCTGATATCAGCATTTTGCCTGTTTTGTTTTTGGAAGCTTGTGTGGTTTACTTTTTATTCCTGCAGTTGTTCTGAGGGTTGTTTCTGTTCCTTCTGTAGCTATATATACCTTTAGAAGTTTATGTTAGACTAGTTTAGGTCCAAGCAGGTCTTGAGGAAGTTTGAATGGTCTTTCCTTCCATTAATCTTCTGTTAAGTTCCTTCCTGTTCATCGCACAATGCCTGGAACCTCAGGGAAGCCTCTAAACCCACAGCGGGAAAAGTCTTTTTTGGGTGGGGCCTAAAGGACTCTAGTTCCCAATATAATTGCCTTCCTGCAGCTTTCAGGAAATAATACTACTGATTGGTGACTAACACATAATCTTAACTAAAAAAACACTGAAAAGAGACTAAAGGTACTGTACCATACCTTCAGTCTGTCTTCAGTGTCTTTTTAGCTAAAATTATGTGTTACTCACCAATCCATATTGGGGTTTGTGTGTGAATAAATCTAAATTCCATGAAAAAAAAAAGAAAACTTTAAATCATTTATTCTAAAAGCCATGCAGAAATTAGTAAACATTCAGACTTTAAAAACCTCATCATTCCCTTTTTGCTATCCGTATTTCATCAATATTCCCTCTCCAGGAATAAATATTTTTACCCAATGAAATGTTTAACAATAGAAACCATTTCTGTCTTTATTCTTTTTTAATTCATAGAACTGTAGAATCACAGAATTCTTTAGCACACTTTATATCTTTATTTAACCCAAGAGAACATTATTGAGGAAAAGGCAGCTTTTCAGAGTAGGCACACTATATGTTTTAGTGCCTTTTTCTTTCTGCTTTGAATTATCAGTATAAAACTATTTTGACATGTTTTCTGTATAATCCATTTCCTAAAAATATCCTCTATTTCCCTCAGTTTAAAACTACTGATTTCTAGAAGTCATCAATTTTTTATAGAAATATTTATAAAAGAATAAATGAAGCAGGTATAATCTTCTTCTACAGAATCATTCATAACAGAAGGATTAAAAATGTAAATAAATATCCCTCAAATAGGCTATATCTCTTTGGACTTTGGAAAGTTCTTTTCTTATTCGATCAGAACATTTCCCAAGCTCTGCAAGATTCATTATGTGTTATAAACAGTAGGACAGTGATATATACTGTATAAAAGATTTGAATTTTGAAATTTAAAAAGCTGCAGTGCCAGATGATTTTGCTTTGTCACACATGACCATCTCACTGGTACTGTACCATCCTGTACAACGGAGTTGTGATACTGCTGGCCAGGAACATGCTTTGTCATCTCAATCACTAGAAAAATCATGAAAGGTCACATCCTAAGAAAAAAAGCAAATTTGCCTGGAGGAATGCGGATCTCTCACAGAATGTTTCTGGCCATCAATAATTTTTCCTTAACTGGGAATGATTTAGTTTGCTTTAAGAAGGTGAAATTTTGTTATTAAAGTTTGATGTTTTCTATAAGAAAATATTTGTACATTTTCAGTAGATTTAAAATAAAAATAATAGAAAAAAAAATAAGAAAAACATTTATTTTATTAGATAGGCCCTGATGATGTATTTCCTCATTCCTTTTTGCTGGCCAAAAAAACTGCTTTGTAGTCTTTCTCCTTTTACCACTGCAATATCTCTTCTAAATGTAAATTCCTCATCAAACTAACTAAACAAACAAACAAACAAACAAAACACAAACATGCACTATTGAAGACAAGCTTCTGGAGATACTTTAGCATATTTTGAGAAATAACTTCTCATTTTGACATAGGCAGATTCTCCCTTCTCCCCATACTGCACTGAGTAGCGGCACTCATTCAATATTGCTGGCAAAAACATCCAGAGCTGGGCAAAAAAGGTTGATGAAGGGAAAAGGAAGTCCAGATATTTTACACATACCCCTTGCATTATAGTAACAAATACTTCTAGAAAGTATTTCAAACAAAG
Organism: Pezoporus wallicus; assembly: GCF_028554395.1. Lineage (NCBI taxonomy): Eukaryota > Metazoa > Chordata > Aves > Psittaciformes > Psittacidae > Pezoporus > Pezoporus wallicus. The sequence goes on along the minus strand of NW_026636323.1, from coordinate 421,956 downwards.
CATGACTCTCAGTAACAACTGCTAGTTATTTTTTCTGAGATACACTGTTCAAGAGAAGTTTATGAAAGCATAAAGCTAGGTAGGATTTATGTAAGCTGCCTTTATGATTCATTATAAACACATCTAGGTGGTTTATAATCAGAAGGTATCTCCTCTGTTATCTCCTCTGACATTTTTGCCTCATCTTTGGGTAATAAAGAGCAGAATATCTCCTGAAATTTCCTGGATGTCTTGCTGAGTAAAGTAATTGAAAGAATTAGAATTTATAGTTAAATCCTTCCAAGACTATATGAATAAAAAATCACTGGATATCTCTCTTAACATTCAGCAAAATCTCAATCAAAATTATTATATTTGTCAGTATTAGAAATAAATTAGAAAAGTTTAATTAGTAACAAATTGTTAATCAGTTAGCAGGATTTAGCCATATACTTCGATAGAGACCATGCAGAAAAAAATGTAAGATTTTCCAAAATGTACAATTTTCAATCCATCAAGACACATTTTTCATGCCAAAGAAATTACTTAATCCATGACATGTATTAGAAGTAGCCTGCCCATGATAAAATGTGAAAAATATAAGCAGTAACTTGCCATCACTGGAGGTATCAATAATAACAAGTTAACAGTAAACTGTTTGACTTTAATATGAATAGATTTCTTAGGGCTTTCACTGAGTTAGAATCCATATTTTGACTTCTCCATAATAAGTCGTTCCAACTTATTTCATAAAGGACTCCTCTGGAGCAAGCACAATCAAGTATGGAATAAATGTGGCTTTCATACAATTTGTATCTTCACCTAAACCACAGTTCTCTCAAGAACTGATGCTGAGCCATTTGCACCAATGAATTGAAACTAGTTATTGTAAATACATGTTTCCAAAGCCATACTTCCCTGAAGATGAGCCTCACTCTCCACCCTGAGCGCAGCAAGCACACTGTTTCCCCACCCTCAGAAACATTCACTGCTGGGATGAGAACCTTTTCCAAAGCATATGGCACAGGATAAGCAAAGTATACAGGGAAAATAGGTCTCTGTGCCTTTTTTCCTATGGCTGCAAAGAGTATATGTATCCTTCAGCTTTCAAAGGTGGTTTGCTCCTGGTTAACTGGATATTTTTTATCTGCCACACTATATGTTTAGTGAAATTTCTTATTCTCTTGACTTTTTAACAAATGCTTACCATGAATAAGATTTTTTAATTATTTTTATTAGCTCCAAGAAGTTTCCTTCTCGCTGTGCTGAGCAAGCCTCATGCTGCTGGAGAGTAAGTCTAACCCCAACATCTCTGTTATATTTACTAGATGAAGGACTGTGATGTTTAGCACTGTGGTAGCAGCTACAGTAGCTATCGACATTTAGGATTCACCTCTTAACCCTCATCATTGAAGCAGGACACGAGTCTTTTCTCTGTCTTGACCCTTTACCTTATCAGCTTTCCTCTGTAAGACTACTACTTACATCACATATGGCAACCTGCCAGGTTCAGCCCTAATGCAAATCATGTGGCTTACACTGTGGTTCAGCTGATGTTTCCCTTGGCAGGTATTCTGATGTAAACAACTCTCTCAGCCCTTGCCCAGAGGTGTTCCTGCTTGCTCCTATGCCACCACCATCAGTTGTACAGTACAGCTGTTTGTGGGCCTGTGAGGTGAACCGAACCAAGAAACTGATTAAAAAGACAAAGGGATATTTTTAAGATATTTTTGCTCGGAATGAGCTGACCAATATATGTGTGATCAACTAGCAAATCACATTTGCCAGACGAGACCATAAAAATCTCTAGAGGCACAAATGAGGAGACGATATAGAGACAAGAATAAACACTGGGGGAGGGGGGCAGGAACAGTTTAAACCAGCTTTGCTGCTAAGAAAAGAGTGTGGAACCAAGGCCTTGCTGACAATGTAAAAAAAGCACAAATATAAAAATTTTCAAAGCTTGCTTTTGAACATCATCCATTTTGTGACTAGTGAGAGTAAGGGCCTCTCTGTTTATAACATTACTTACAGAACAAGTGTTTAATACATCAGCATCTTGGCAGGATTCATTTTGTGGTTATCTTTCTTTGAGAGAGCATCTGGCTTCATCAGCTGCTACCCAGTATAATGAAATATCAGACTCATCCAAATCATGTGAGTTTCAGATACGTGTCATGAAAAGAGTCCAACACTGAGGGCTGTTTGGTTAAATTATTTTCTCTTTTTTCCTCTCTGCGCATATTTATTTCATTAGATTTATCTCTGTTCCATTTTCTTTCTCTTCATGACTGCAGATTTTTAAAAATTCCAGATGAAATGTCATCAAATAATAGTTAGAAAAAAGTCTTTTGATTACTTAGCACTGTTTCTGTATTTAACTTGTATATGTGGAAATGTAGAAACTAGCAAGAACTCTCCCAGGCAAACTTTCACGGCTAAGGGAATAGGTACAAAATGACTGAATTCTGAGTCTTCTGAATCTCTCATTTCTATTACTTCTCAATCCACACTGAAGATTGTCGGGTTGTCAGAATCATCTGAAACAGACATATTTTATGGGGTGGCTCCATTTTGTGCATTTACGAAGGATCATATGCAATGTGAATTATAATACATTGATTAGTGCCAGCCATCTTAAAAACAACAAATGCAGTCTGTACCAAAGTCTGCGCTACACTGAACTTTGTGATTCAGGCTTGTTTCTGACAAGAGTTAATGCAATAACCATAAAACATTGTTTGCTTTACATCTTCTACTTCGAAGGTGGATTCTTTTCTTTCTAATTGCTATTTCTCTCTGGTTGTCCGAAGTCTATTTTTGGCTTTTGGTGCCTTGAACATGTCTAAATTTTCATGACTTTGTCATTTAAAAAATGTTTTCCTCTTCTCAAAGGTGTGTTTGCATAACGCAGAAAGTTAAAAAAATAATGTAATCACGGATGGGCTAGAGCATAGTAACATCGAATCACAGAATCATAGAATAATTAGGGTTGGAAAGGACATTAAGATCATCTAGTTCCAAGCCCCCTGCCATGAGCAGGGATAACTCACACTAAATCGTATCACCCAAGGCTTCATCCAACCTGGCCTTGAACACTGCCAGGGATGGAGCATTCACAACCTCCCTGGGCAATCCAATCCAATGCCTCACCACCATAACAGGAAAGAATTTCCTCCTTATATCCAATATCTAAACTTCCCCTGTTTAAGTTTTAACCCATTACCCCTTGTCCTGTCACTACAGTCCCTAACGAAGGGTCCCTCCCCAGCATCCCTATAGGCCCCCTTCAGATACTGCTATGAGGTCTCCACGCAACCTTCTCTTCTCCAGGCTGAACAGCCCCAACTTTCTCAGCCTGTCTTCATACGGGAGGTGCTCCAGTCCCCTGATCATCCTCGTGGCCCTCCTCTGGACTTGTTCCAACAGTTCCATGTCCTTTCTATGCTAAGGACACCAGAACTGCACACAATACTCCAAGTGAGGCCTCACGAGAGCAGAGTAGAGGGGCAGGATCACCTCCTTCGACCTGCTGGTCATGCTCCTTTTGATGCAGCCCAGGATACGCTTGGCTTTCTGGGCTGCAAGCGTACACTGAAGCTGGCTCATGTTCATTTTCTCATCAACCAGCACCCCCAAGTCCTTCTCCGCAGAGCTGCTCTGAATCTCTTCTCTGCCCAACCTGTAGCTGTGCCTGGGATTGCTCCGACCCAGGTGTAGGACCTTGCACTTGGCATGGTTAAACTTCCTGAGGTTGGCATCAGCCCACCTCACAAGCGTGTCAAGGTCCCTCTGGATGGCATTCCTTCCCTCCACCTGTTAGGGTGGTGAGGCACTGGAATGTGTTGCCCAGGGAGGTTGTGAATGCTCCATCCCTGGCAGTGTTCAAGGCCAGGTAGGACGAAGCCTTGGGTGATATGATTTAGTGTGAGGTGTCCCTGCTCATGGCAGGGCGGTTGGAACTAGATGATCTTAAGGTCTTTTCCAACCCTAACTATTCTATGATTCTATGATACTGAACTGACATTTCACTCCACCATTGGTGCTTTTCATTAAAAACATTCAATGGAAGTCAACAGGACATTTAACTGGTTTAAGTGAAAAATTTAAAGAAATATAAATTGAGTTTAAAATTTTTTTTTTCTTTTCTATTAGATTTCTACTTGGATGACTCTGCATCTTACTTAAGTTCTTTTTAGAAGAAAAGAGGTGAGCAGGTGAGAGAGGTCTATACTGAGCGCCAACACTTCTTTGACCCACTGTTCTACTCCAGATGCATTTTTTTTGGCCCACCCACTGAAAGGTGACAGAATGCACGACATTATGCATTTCACAGCACTGACAAATACTGCTAAAGTAGTGGGTTTCAATTTCTTATTTAAGACACACGATCATTTTCAAAATATAATAATGGACATATCTTTCTCCCAGCTACCACAGAAATATAGTCTGAAATGGAACAAAATTTGCAGAAGGATCAGCAGTTTCAATAGCCTGGAAACATCCAGCTTTAGTTTACAATCTGAGATATATGGCTACAGTCCTGAGTTACCTTTCAAAAGGGGATACCAGGAGGAAACCTTTGAAAGCTATTCCAAATCCGAGAAACTATACTTGGGGGAACAATTCCCCTTTGGCAAAGACAGGGACTAGATGAGATAGAGGTGTTTTCCATTTCTGCTCAAGTCTTTTAAAAATCAGTACATGTTTAATAAATTCTCATAACTTCTACAAATGCCTCAAAGTATACTAGCAGATGATTTGAGTTTAATCAGAAGGCCCAGTTCAGCCTGACCTTGTAAAACCTTACATCGGAAGAGGTTACATATATAAGCAGAGCCTTGAACTTCGTGAGTTGTAAGGCAGCAGCTTACAACAGCTAAGAGACAGCAGCTGGTATCTTCTGTTCTTTCCTTTCCTCATAACAGTTACGAAGCAAGTAGAAGAGAATGAATCTTACCAGTATATAAAGACCCTGATAAACAATCAAGTCACAAAGGCTAAGAAAAGGATTTGAAAATGGAGGGCTAATCCCTCCATTCAATACTATGTCCTTCATTTACTGATTCCCTCACCATGGAGGAGTGCTTCTGGTAGGACTGCTTTGAACTTCTATACTCTAAGAGATGACTAAGAAAAAAATGGGATATGTTTTGAGATAAGGGACTAAGTCCACTGTTTCTCAATACCTGTACAAGCAACAAAACAAATGAAACAATTAATGAGTCAGAGATTTTAGAAAACATTTTCAACAATGAACTTTACTTTGACAGCTGCAAAGACGATGCCAAAGAAGTCTGAGTAGTTATAATACGAGGTTTAGAATATAATTTCATTGGTCAAAGCCATTAATTTTGCTTTCTAAATGTCAGGCAACATACCATTTAAATGTTTAAATGTTTTAGTGACAGCTACAAGAGAGATGTCTGTTAAATGGCTTTATAACATACATGATGTTACAGCACAAAATCTGAGACTCATCTGTAGAACAATAACAGAGATTAAACACTTTCCCAGTATGGCCTAAATATAGAAAAAGGTGTATCGGGGTTTGATTTGTTCTGTATTAATCCATCTCTTTTGAATGGCTTCTAAGTCAGTTACTACCTTTCCACACTAAGATGAAGCATTTTGGTAAAGGAGGTTTTGAATGAAACTTGATAGCAATAGACCAGCTGAAGTTGGAACTGAAGAAAAATATAGCTTTTTCCCCTTTCACAAAAAGACTGATATGACTTTTTCCTTTCCACAGAAAAAAATAACCCTGTCAAAGGGGGCAAAGAATAAGAAAACTCTTTTATTTATAAAACTCAACTCAATTTTGTTTTGGAGTCTGCCCTGCACCATGGAGTCCTACAAGACAATATTCTTTTGACTAGTGTCATGGTTTAAACCCTAGCCAGACAGCTTGTTCACTCACTCCCAGTGAGTGGTGCCGGGCTGAGAGCAATCAAGGCTCCACTCCACCCCCCACCCCAACCCCCTCCCGGGGCTCTCCCCTTCCCCGAAAAGGGAGGAGGATCGAAAGAGTGCAACTCCCATGGGTTGAGACAAGAACAGTCCAGCAACCAATGTACAACACAAATCACCACCGCTACCACCAATGACAACAATGATAAGAAAAAATAACAAGGGAAGAGAATACAATACCACCGGCCAAGAAAACGAGTCCCACCCGGAAGCCCGTGTTCTTCCAGGTAACTCCCAGTTACCCCCCACCCCGGGCATGACGTGCTGTGGTATGGAATACCTCCCTGGCTAGCCCGGGTCAGGCGCCCCATCTCTGCTTCCTCCCAGCTTCCCCTCCTCCCTGGCAGAGCATGAGCCTCACAAAGTCCTTGGTCAGGGTAAGCATCACTTAGCAACAACCGAAAACATCGGTATCACCAGCACTGTTCCCAGGCTGGAAGTCAAAACACAGCACTGCACCAGCTACCACGAAGGAGAAACATGACTGCTACTGCTGAACCCAGGACAACTAGCCACCTCATAATTAGGAGGCTTCCACTCCCCTGATAAATATATCCATTTTATTTTATTTGGTCTGTTTTCTGAAGACTCTTATATTTGTCTCGTGACTAAATCCCAGGAGCTCCAGTAGCCCAGTAAGGGATATCACCACAAATCTCAGCTGTGGTTACGTGTGTCCTAGCTTGTTCCCAGTTGAACTTTTAATTTGCTTACTCATTTGGGAAGGATTTGTGTCTCTGCAGATTATGCATTAGCATCATATGTTAATATTAAGTAGACTGCTAGTATCACATCTCAGTGTTGGCTCTGTCCAAAGAAAATGATCCTTGACCACATCTGTTTTTAGAGACCGGATGTTTAGTCAACTGATTCAACTTTAGGGTAAACCAAATTCTGCCCTCAGTCCCTTGTAATTCTCTACAGCTAAAGATTTTTTCAGATATGGTATCAATATCAGGGATGATATTCACCTCTCATTACTTAACCAAGGGGATTCTTCACACGTAGATTTATGTAACCCACACCCTCCTTTACTCCCTAACATATAGCTTTGCTCAGTGAGGGCAGCAATTTTAAAGACTGGTTTGCAGCCACTTTGTAGCTGGGTCAGAGAACTGGCACTTCCAACTTTATTAGGACATCTGGCAATAGTAAGTGGGGAGACAGGCAGGGTTAGTCAGCATGGGTGTTCAGAGCTTTGCAGTGTATGTAAGTGGGAGTCTCAGTCATATAGCTTAACTTCCAGGACTCCCAGAGGATGTTTCCCAACTTCAATGTATAGTGTCCTCTGAAATGGTTTGTTCTTCCTGACCCAAAAAGCTTGGGTCTGTTGCTAAAAATTACAGTTAGCAATACCTGCAATTGAACTATTGCTGAAAAAAACACTTCTAATTTGTACTACAAAATGCCTGGACACTCCTAACGGATTTGCCTGGAAAGTGTTTTCCCAACTCATAAAACTTCATGAGCTTAGAAAATATTCCTAGGCAAACCTTATATTTTTTGAAGGTTTTCACAGGCAGAAAACAAAGCCAAGCAAAAGGAAAAAGAAAACAAGAAACTGTCAAGGGATTGAACTCACATGTTAACAGTTGCATTGCCTTATGTGTGGGACATCTTTGTCCCATTCCCAACCCCCATGCAAATTTCTATCTACACAACAGTGCAATTCTAAGAACTGAACCTGGAAGAGAGAACAAGCAGCACTGGCTGTGTTGTGGAAGGCAGTGGTTAAGTTGCTGGTATAAGTCCAAAAGAAATAAAATCCAAATGATAATCTGTGAAAGAAAAGAAACAATTGTTTAATTAAACAGTTTTATCTAAAGGTCACACTCAAGCAAATGAGCTAACTCCTATATCTTCTGATTTCTAGAATCAATCCTACTCAATTGCTAAGATAGGCTTAGCTGGACTCTGTCCTTTTTAGTGCTTGAACCGATCGCGACATACAATTCCTTATCTCCAAGAGACTCCAAGAGACCAGACTGCGGCTGGTTCTGGCCCAAACTAGGGATAAAGGCAGCAGAAAGCACCTAACCTAAAATTCCATCAAGTATTTGGTAAATTGGTTCAAATATTTAAACTCTAAGATTTGTATTTTTGTATTTTTACTGTGTGCATACTTAGAGCATACTCCATACATTTTTCTCAGGTCTTATAGCACGAAGCATATTGTATGCATTTCTTTTTACTCTTAATGTAGAGGTTGGAAACAGAATAAAGCCATGGATGCCTGGAAATAAGCATAAATATTTGCATCAGGCTGTTCCACTCGTAATTGCATTTTTCACCCTTCTGTGCTGTGCAGGCTTCTCTTTGCCCATAGTGTTCTTTCTGTCAGCTTTGGGGGGGATTTTTGAGTCAGACAGAGTACTTATTGATGGAAAAAGTGAGGACTACTGACAGCTTTATGTATTTGACTGTATTTTAAGTAAAATAGTATTTTCATATTTTTGACAGATATTAGTCCCTTGTTATATGAGTGATACAGAAGCCTTCACCCTACTCTTAAAAGCATTTTGCCTAATAATATTTCCAGGTCCAGTGTAACTATATCACTGATGCACCTGCTTTTTAGATGTATCACACCATATATCATTTATATGGTTCAGAAATTGCAGGCAAGAGCAAAGACATGGGCAAGGGCAGGACAGGACAAGACAGGATAAGAGCTTGTTTCTTAGCTCTTTAATTCTTGACACAGCAAAAAAATCAAAAGTATTTAGACCCAATTTTAAGATTTAAGGAAATAGATAAATTCTGGTTTAATTAAAATCTTTATATAATTGATCCAGTAAATAAAATAGTGTCAAAGTCTCCAGGAAACACTCAGACTTCATGGATGAACAATCACCATGTAAATCTGCAAAATTATCTGACTTTTGAGATTGGCTGGGCAGGAAAATAGTAGTTTGTTATTAAACCATATGATCTTAAATGTGGAGACTATAAGTATATCTTCTTTTTGAATAGTTAATAAATTTGTAGTTTAATCAAATGAGGAAAAGATCTACTGTGAAGCAAGTCTGAGATACCAAGCTGCAAAGGACGTTTTGCTCTGGATGTTCAATTTTGCCTGTGGACACTGTGTTTTTCAGAAAGTAGCTGAAGATTTATGTGTGCATGAGCAAACAAACTCATGAAAGTAGTAATGAAAAGCTCAAGTGGGTAGGAATACAGAGGTCTACATAACTGCCAAATAAAAAGCAGACTGAATAAAGTCCTTTACCAATGGGAGCCAATAATAATAATAGGGGAAAAAAAGATCATACAGAGTATAATTTCAGTGTGAAAGAAGAAGAAACAAGGTTCTGTATGCACAGCACATGTGAAATAAAACAAAAGGGCATGCTTAGATTAACATGAACCTCCAATTTCATCAAACATTTAAATATTCTCTAAGTTCAAATCAGGGTGGTAACAACATTACGTTCTTTGAAAGCTATATCACAGAAAGAAAAACACTGAACAAAGCTATGGAAACTGGAGACATTGCATTGCTAAACAAAGACTAGAATTAATGATGTAAGCAAATTACATCTGAGGGTTAAGCATTTAGGTACAGCAAGGATAGGTAAACATTGAGGGTGTTTCAGTAGAAATGCTCTTTAACAGACACTGCAAACCTGTACGTAGCCATAAAATTCTTTTTCCTTCTCCACAGTGCTCTTGTTCACCCAAGGAACCTAGAAATTGCCAGAAGCCTCACAACAGCTCTCTGGTGGAAAAGTATAAAATGTAGACGAGAGGTGAAACCAGAATGAAATGTTAAAAGAAGCTGAGTAAATCATCCAGCCAAGCAACAGCCATCTGTGTACCATTAATCCAATATTCTTTATGATCAGCATTTCTTGTTTCCTTTATTGTGTGCTTTTCTGTACAGATCTGCCTCCTGTCATTGCCACACTGCTTTCTAAATACCCTTTCAAACACAGTGTTCATCTAGGTCTCCAGCTCCCCTCCTCCACACCAAGAATCTTCTTTTTTTCTTGGTTCCCCAGGACCTTTCAGGATCCTGGACAGAATCCCCTTCCCTGGCTTTAAGGTGACTTAGTCAAATTTATCACATGAACATAGCCTTTAACACACATTTTTAACACATATCAATTGATTCAGCACATATTCTGTGTTCTTGGTGCTGGATTCATAACACATGACAGATCCAGTGGCAGCTCTAAAGCATTCGGTGTGGTGTGAGTCTGTGAACTTTTCATTTGATGCTGGAAAAAAGCACTCAGATCACTATCCAGGTTCTACTGCTGTAGAAAGAAATTTCGCTTTTTAATGAACAGTGGAAGAAAAGAGAGACATGGAAGCATATTTTTGGTGTCACAATCATGTGTCTCTCTCCATGTTTATACTTTTTTGTCAACTGCTGTACAATCGCCTTGCATGAGTAGCCCATTGGGGCAGATGTCGTCTTTGTTTTGCTGAGCACATAAAAACCCCACATAATGGGTTTGAGACTTAAGAAATAAACAGTGTGGCTTCTTTAAAGCATGTTAGTTAATCACAGTAAAAACATTCTTCATTTCCTCAGTGGAGTACGTGTTTTGATTCAGCTCAGCTGAAGAGGGGGATGTCTGGCAGTACTTTTTTTCAGGATATTACTGCTGCTTAAAACAGCATCATTATTTGAAACAGGCAATTGCAAGTTAGCCCAGGTTAGGAATGTTGTGCTGTTTTATCATAGTTGCTCCACCTGTGTCCCGGTAAGGTCTGCTCCAATAAGCTGTTCAAGTACTTGCCTGTCATTCACAGTGCAGTCTGCAAGCTGGCTTTCAGCTCTTACAGTGGTTGTTGGTTGCCCAGTTATCAAGATATCTGCCAAAACAGTGTGGTGAGTTTTAACCATGGAAATGTGTGGAAAATCAGTGTTTAGTCTCAGGACTGATGAGAAATAAAGTTCTAAAACCAAAGGAAGTGAACATGCTCTTCAAACGTTTTGTTTTTTATAGATCTCCCAAATCAGAGGTAAAGAAAAGATTTCAAACATAGCAATACAGTATTGCTGCACCAATTACACAACTTCACCTCTTGAAAAAGGAAGGAATTCAGAAATCCAAAATACAGGAATCATTTTTCATGCATTAGAGAGGTGGATAATGGTAATTTGAGGCAAATTGCTGTAGCTCCTATCTGCTCCATTATCTAATGAAAATAATGCCTTTCAGTTTAAAGAAACTCATTAAATAGATCTATGCTTTTCCTGTGGTTAAATATTTTTATAGTTCTTAGAGGAAGTCCCAAAGAGATGATGCCAGGGATAGAAGTAGATAGGAGTGAAGCATAGACTTTCTCCCACATGTTACACAGAATATGCTATGTACCAAGCAATGATCTGAGTGGCACATACTTCAGTTACAGTAGCCCTCTTTCTCCCTTTTTCCTTTCCCCACTAAAATCTTCTCTTTGACTGAGGAACAAGGGAAAACTGTAGACAAACCAGCTGTGTTCTTATGACCTATCTTTAGCCATCTAAAAAGTTGTGCTGGCAACTCAGCTTGCTCTTGGAAGGATAATGGAAACAAAGGATTACCTTAATTAGTGATTCCTCTTTTCCTAAGGTCAGGAGTGGAAGACCTGTGGCTGAATTGCTTCTGGCTTCCTAAGGCCTACAGTTCTCTGCCTGCTAGACTAGTTTAGGCTGATTAACCTGTAGACGTTTCTTAGGTGATCTGCCCACTCATAGCTCAGTAAGAAGAAAGATTTCTTTCTGTTTCCATCTTTCTTTAGTAGAAAAATTATAGTGTGCTAGAGACTTCTTTTACAGAGGAAAGAAAGGCACAGCAATAATCCATGGCTGAATGTTGAGGGTAGACAAATTCAAATATAACACAGATTTATAGTGATGATGACAATCAATCATCTGATCAGATTAACAAAGAAAGTGATATATTTCCCATCTCTTGTGTTTACAAATCAAGATTGAATTTGTTTTTAAAAGATAAGCTTTAGCCAAATGTGTTAGGACAGTAGAATTAAAATGAATGCAGTTGTTTGATCTATTTCACACAGATGAAACTAGATGATCTAACATTTCCTTCTTGTTTCAAATGCATCATTCTATTAAATAGTTCGTTTATTTAAATGTTCTTAGTCTGTCAGAGAATCTCAGATTGATGTATTCTTAAAAGAAAGAAGTTTTTCATTTAAGAATCTGATGGCTAATTTCACCAGTGATTCCAAATATTTGGGAGTTAGAGTTTTCTTTGATATGACAATTCTCTTGGTAATTTAATCAAAGTCAGATGTTGTTCAAATAAAATTACAAATTTTTAGAGGACTCACTGATCATTAAATAAAATCCTGTGTTATTTACTTTGTGCTTTATTTAGTCAGTAGAGAGATTATAATCTAAATATTGAAGCAGAGAAGGGTGGATTAAAGCAGTTATCTTCTCTTGTGACAGATTCTTGGCTAAAGACATCCTGCCTTTTGCCACAAAATTTGGTGACTACTAATGATAAACCTCCAAGGTTTTTATAGGAGAAATTTGGGAAGGAATGAGACTGAGTGGCTATGCATGGATCAGTTATGCATTTGCTGCCCCTTCTGACCTCTCTCTTTCCACTTAAGAGATACTTCTAGTATTTATCAGTTCTTCTTTATCCATAATTGGAGCAACTAAAACCTGCAAAAAACAGAGAGTAGAGAAGAAGCTATTTAGTAAAAGCATTGCAAATGCCGAACCAGTCACCTGCATTGATAATGTGTCGTCTGTGGGGAGTCAGAAGCAACATGGGGGCTGTGTGTTTGATAAGACTGCCCAGCAAAAACTCCTTGAAATATATGATACATAAAATACTGTGATGTGGTGAAAATGTTGCAATGAACAGAGAGATCACTGAAGTTCACAGAAGTGTATTTACTAGGGAATACGTGGGACAGTGAGCTTAGAGAATCTCCTGAGAGGCACAAGTGTCACCATTGCTGCACCTGTACCGTGCTATTGTGAATATTACTACACAGGTTTTTTACAAAATCAGAAGCAGTGTTGCTATTGGATGCATGAGTCATATTTTGTAACTTTTTTTTTAAATCTTTTAAAAATATATCAAAGACATCTAGAGCAAAAGAAGTTTCTGATAAGGGGATACTGCTGGGGGAGCCTTAGAAGGGACTAAACTCTTTGAGACCATACCTCAAAAGAGAAACATCAGCATCTCTGCTTTTCCCTCAGTTCAAAGTTGAGATAAGCTTCAAGCAACAGCTTAGTATTTCCTGAAATTAGTTTGTGATGTTTCCCTTTTCTCTCTCTATAACTCTATTTTTATTTTTTTTAAATCAAGAAATTAATTATTTTCTTTGCCCTAATGTCTTTGTACCCTTTCACCTGGTTAGTGAGCTCAGAGAATCACACTTATCACAGTGGAGAGTCGAGCCAACAGCGAGATGCGTTTTGGGTAGCGCATATATTATCTCTTTCATAAGGTATCAGGGCAAGATACTTTTTTTCCTTCAAAAGAAATGGGACAGACCCCCATGTTGCCTGTCTCAACAAAAAACATCGTATCCCCATGTAAACCTAGACAGTTCCCCCAGGTGTAACTCTCTTGGCAGCAGTGGAATAAGGGATCAATTTTTCATGTTTAAGCCTTAAATCTTGAGGCACACACAGGGTTAGGACTAAGACTTTAATTACGTTGTTCAATGTTAATATCTAGAAGTGATTTATTATCTGTTGCAAACCATGTATTAATGGTAGCCAGCTCTGAACATGCTTCAAGGCATGCTAAATATCATTAATATCTGTTTCAGTGTGAGCCAAAGTGCCTTTGTACACGATAGACCCAAGGTCTGGATCAGCTGCAACTGAAACCACTCAGCTGAAGTACCTCAGGCAGCCCCAGTGTCAGTCTTGGCTCTTGCCTGTGCAGTACATAGAAGGGCACAAATCTGGAGAAAATTTTGGCCTCTAACCCACAGACAAAGTAGATATGGACAGCAGAGCTCAGCTCCTTATGGGGATACCTGACTAGCTGTGAACTTTCTTTCCTATACCTTTTGGAAAGCAGAGCAGTTTTGTAGGCTCACAGAATCACAGATTAATTCAGGTGGGAAGGGACCTCAGGAACACATCGGGTTCAGACCCTGGTCAAAGCAGAGCCATCTTCAATCTCATATCACCTTACTCAGGGTGGTTTAACTCAAGCTGATATTGGGCACCTCCCCAGCTTTGCACTGTGCCATGAATGTCTGCCTGAAGATAGCTGTGCAAACTGCCTTTTAGCTCTGTTCCTAGCTAACTAATTTAGCTTATGTTTTCCTTCTCTAGCTTGCTTGTAACCAGGCCCTGTTCCCACAGCTTTAAAGTCATAGAATAATAGAATGGTTTGGGTTGGAAGGAACCTTCAGACACCATCTAGTCCAACTGTCCTGCCATGGGCATGGGTAACTTTCACTAGATCAGGTTGCTCGAAGGTCCATCCAGCCTGACCTTAAATATGTCCAGGGATGGGGCATCCACAACTTCTCCAGGTAAACTGTGCCTGTGCCTGACCACCCTCACAGTAAAGAATTTGTTCCTTAGGTCCAATTTAGATCTACCCTCTTTCAGTTTAAAACCATTCCCCCTTGTTCTGCAACTAACTACAGGCCCTGGAAAAAGTCTATCTTGGTGTTTCTTATAAGCCCTCTTTAAGTATTGCATGGTCACAATAGGGTCTGCCCAGAGCCTTCTCTTCAGCTCCAACTCTCTCAGCCTTTCTTCACATGAGAGATGTTCCAGCTCTCTGATCGTTTTTACGGCCCTTCTCTGGATCTGCTCCAAGTGAGTCATGTTCCTCTTGTGTTAGGGGCCCCAGAGCTGAATGCAGCTCTGCAGGTGGGGATGTCAGCAGAGCAGAGGGGCAGAATAACCTCACTTTACCTGCTGGCCATGATCATTTTGATGCAGCTCAGGATAAAATTTTCTTCCTGGGCTGCAAATGCAAATTAACAGCTTGGGTCTAGTTTTTCAAACACTGATGTCCCAATGTCCTTCTCCACAGAGATGCTCTTAATCCATTCATCCCCCAGCCTGAATTGATTCTGGAGGTTGCTCTGACCCAGGTTCAGCTCTGACCTGAACATGAGATTTGCATGTGCCACCCATTTCTCAAGCCTGTCAGGGTCTCTCCAGATGACATCCTTTCCCTCTAGTGAATCAGCTGCACCACTCAGCTTGGTGTTATTTAAAAACTTGTTAAGAATGCGTACTCAACCCTACTATCTGTGTCATTAATGAGGATGTTAAATAGTATTGGTCTATTGACTATAACTCAACAAATATGTCTTACCTTTTCATGTTGTACTGCTCTAATGTCTCTATTCAAAAACCCAATCCTCATCAGGCTGGGGATTTGTCTTTTTTTTTATTATTATTTTTAAAAATTGAAATTATGAGTTCTTTAAAGACTTACACACCCACTAAATTTAGTTGTTGACTCCCATGGCAGAAAGTTCAGGGCAACGGCACAGTGGATTTTCCTAAGCATATGCAATCCTGAATTACCTCATGTATGGATTTGAGTAATTTTTCCTATGGATTTGAGTACATTACTTTAGATAGAAACATTCTTCTATGGTCTGGAATAAATTAAGATAGTTCTGTGAGTTACTACTGTGTACTGTTGCCAATTAAATAGTAAGAACTCCTTATATGCTCTCTTCAAAAAGAAGTGAAATTCGTTCCAAAATGTGCTTTGCTTACCATGAGACTGTTGTCAGTGCTCTTCCCAAGAAGTAGTTTGTTTTAACTGTAGTAGTAGAACAGGATCGGCAAAACTTCTAAAACTGAAAAATAAATTGAGGGTGAATTCAGAGAATTTGATTCTGAAGAGTAGAAGCACTGGCAGCACATATCTTTCTGAGGAGTCAACACCCTGAAAAAAAAACACAACACTTTTTCTTAACAGGGTACCTGATATGATCTGTCAGAGAGCATCTGACCTAATGCTTCTCATGGATAATGTAACCAGCTCCTCAGCAATTTTCTCCTTAAACTGCGCTCATGATAGCACCTGAGTGGAGAAATAAGGTACTGTGCTTACAGATCTATGAATGCAGGTAAAAGCCTGCTCGCATCCATTTCGCTTGTGTTAGCAGTGGCAACAGACTCAGTGCGAGGTAAGCTTATCTGCACCCACACACAGAAGCAGACATGAAAACAAATCAACACAAGTAGGTAGAAAGAATAAACTGGAGAAAGCCAACTACCTGGTAGCACTACCTTGGGTTCCCTTGGGAAGCTTTCTTGCGTTCAGTCCTAACTGGAGGGACACATGATTTAGTGTAATACATTTACTTCCTCTGTAGCATTACTGTAAAGCTCCAAACCAATATCAGGTGCAGTTTTACTTTAGATAGCATCTATTCACTCAAGGCTTTTGTTCAAGTCTTGAAGAGCACTGTTTCAATAAGGTTAATCTCACTTTCTTTTACTTGTCTCCACTTTATCTACTCTATAGTGCAACTACATTCCAGACAATATACTAATAGGAAATAATATACTGGAACAATGATGGAAATTGTCTGTCTCTCAGGTAGAAAATGGAAGTGCAGTTCATGTATGTCCCAGGCTACTTGGACCAAGACTGGCCTTAAGGAAATGAAAGAGTTTCCTTTTAATTACATCAGTATTTTGCTTCCTGGCAGCATACATATTAATGTATGTCTGCATAGGTCTGGGTATTCGATTGTTTGCTTATATTTTTATGCATACATGCACATCATGGGTAGAGCAGTTGATGTCATCTACCTGGACTTGTGCAAAGCATTTGACACTGTCCCACACAACATCCTTGTCTCTAAATTGGAGAGACATCAATTTGATGGATGGACCACTCAGTGGATAAAGAACTGGCTGGATGGCCGCACGCAGAGTTGTGGTCAATGGCTCAGTGTCCAGCTGGAGACCAGTAACAAGTGGGGTCCCTCAGGGATCGGAGTTGGGACCAATCTTGTTCAACATCTTCGTCACTGACATGGACAGTGGGATTGAGTGCACCCTCAGCAAGTTTGCCGATGACACCAAGCTGTGTGGTTTGGTTGATACGCTGGAGGGAAGGAATGCCATCCAGAGGGACCTTGACACACTTGTGAGGTGGGCTGATGCCAACCTCAGGAAGTTTAACCATGCCAAGTGCAAAGTCCTACACCTGGGTCAGAGCAATCCCAGGCACAGCTACAGGTTGGGCAGAGAAGAGATTCAGAGCAGCCCTGTGGAGAAGGACTTGGGAGTGTTGGTTGATGAGAAAATGAACATGAGCTGGCTTCAGTGTGCGCTTGCATCCCAGAAAGCCAACCGTATCCTGGGCTGCATTAAAAGGACCGTGACCAGCAGGTCGAAGGAGGTGATCCTGCCCCTCTACTCTGCTCTTGTGAGACCTCACCTGGAGTATTGTGTGCAGTTCTGGTGTCTTCAACAGAAAAAGGTCATGGAACTGTTGGAACAAGTCCAGAGGAGGGCCACAAGGATGATCAGGGGACTGGAGCACCTCCTGTATGAAGACAGGCTGAGAAAGTTGGGGCTGTTCAGCCTGGAGAAGAGAAGGCTGCATGGAGACCTCATAGCAGCCTTCCAGTATCTGAAGGGGGCCTATAGGGATGCTGGAGAGGGACTCTTCATTAGAGACTGTAGTGACAGGACAAGGGGTAACGGGTTAAAACTTAAACAGGGGAAGTTTAGGTTGGATATAAGAAGGAAATTCTTTCCTGTTAGGGTGGTGAGGCACTGGAATAGGTTTCCCAGGGAGGTTGTGAATGCTCCATCCCTGGCAGTGTTCAAGGCCAGGTTGGACGAGGCCTTGGGTGATGATTTTGCCCCCCAGCTGTGAATTACCTGTTCTAGGTACTCATTTGTTTGTTTTCACTTGTTCCTTTATTGAACGCATGTTTCTGATACTTCCCTGGAATGCCAGAATGCTGGAGTGATGGCAAGATGCCATTTGAGGATGGTAATTTCAGAAGGAAATAAAACCTATGAACAAGAAACAATGTAAAAAACCTATCAGGGAAGGAAAAGTCTATTAGAGCCAATAAATACATATGGGAGCATATCCAACAACCCATGTGAGTACAAAATATTTGGAAAAGGTCTTTTCAGATGTTATCCTTCTATAACATGTAAATATCTGAGATGTTTTCTTTCTTCCAGCACATTAGAAAGTCAGTTTCCTCTTCCTGCCATGGGTGGCCAGGACAGCTGCTGCAGGTACTGCAGTGTTGAGGACAGCAACTGCAGAGCTTTGAAGAGCACACTCCCTCTGGACAAATAGTCACCAGCGCTGCAATCATTATTTAGTAAATGAAAAAAAATGACCATGAAAACAGATGTCAGTTTACGACTTCTATAAAGCAGCTTTCTTTCCCCACAGCACCCAACAATCATAAAGTCAGACTCAGCTCTGGTATAAACTGGCCAATCTTGCAGTGGAATTGGAGACTATTTAACAATGCAGAAGTTGAACAGGCAAAGTCAACCAAAACAAGCACAGATTTTAAATATACCGGAACACAAAAGTTTAATTTCATGCTTATCCACTACAACAGTATGATACTAGCTGTAATAACCAGGGAATCTAAGAACTGCACATAAATTTATACCTTTGTATGCATATGAATTACTTCAAAACTTTTCAGTGCCAAAATAATCAATAAAAGGGATTTGTAAACATACATGTGGTATTATTAGTCTTTTAAATACTTGCTGTTGTAGAACTGACATATGTAATTAATCAGTGATCTGATACACAACTCTGTATTACTGTGCTTTTTCCCACACAGAAATGTTCTTACAAATAGCTATTAAATACTCTTACTGTCATAGGAGATTTGAGTGTAAAGAGTGATTCTAGTTAGTAATATAAGTTAAAATCACAGATGACTGGTTTCAGTGTTCTGTTCTGAGGCATAGATTTGCCTCAGTGTTTTGTTATATGGAACAGCCCCTAGTGCAAAAGCTGATCATAAATATTATTATGATATTTGTGATCAGCGATGTCTTAGGCAACGGGAAAGGTACTAAATGCATTTTGACATTTTATGACAAATATGACCACTTTAAGAGACTAGACTAACAGAACCTTGAGCCACCTGGAGATTAAGTAGGTTGGAGAAAGTTGAAGACAGGTTGAAGACAGGAGGGGGAAGGACCTGAAAAGCTGTATAATTTTTAAAAAGTACTTCAGAGTACTCAGAAATTTAGTTTGACCAAACTTAGAAAGATTTGTTTTCTATTTTGTCAACCTGAGCTATGTTTCTATAGTTCACCTTTGATTTTTGGCTTCAAATAAATCCTAAAACTCTAAGAGACAGTAAAGATCAAGTTGCTGGGCCTCTTTGTTGATGCTGAGCCCAGTACTGCTGTTGATATTTACTGACTGCTCTGGACTTCTTTGGGTTTTCTATATAATTGAGTAAATAGCTGCTGTACTCCTTTCTCAATTAATATATATATATATATAAAATAATGTTTAAGAGTCCTGCACATATTTTAGCCACTCTGAATAAATAGCATGTGTCACAAAAACATCTTTACCTACAGTAATAAAGATTAGGCTTTGCAACTACTCATTGATTTGTGTCAAATTAGCAAAAGTCTTTTGAGCCAAAAAATAGGGTGAAAAGACAAAAGCATACAGAATTACACAGCTTTATTTTTAAATTTATGTCAGTTTCACTGGACGATGCACAAACATTTGCAGGAATTTCATGTCAGTCCAGCAACAAATGGCAACGAGACCCTGCTGGGGAGTTAGGTTGATTGCATTGCACTCAAAGGAAACCTACTTGGAAAAAATAGATAGATGCTTGGCCACAGTGAAGACTCAACAGAGTAATCTAAGCCCATCTATACACAGAAGGTATCCTAGTTTCTCTCCACTGATGTTTTTTTTTTCTTAAAGAAGATGGGCCTAATGCTATTTTCAGCTGCTGGAATGATGATGTTTTACTCAACGTTATGAATATTGCTCCCAGAGCTGGACATGTAATATTTAAACTTATGGGTATCACAGCTGTCATTAATTCTGAAACATTTTTTACCAGAATAGTTTTTCATTGGAAAATGATGGTTTCATATAAAACAAATTTTTCTGCTGGTTTGTCAGTTTCAAACACAATTAAAAAATTAAAACCTGTTATAATAAAGGCATAGCTGAATGGTTTAACATTTCTATAACAGAATGCCTGAAACTTTCATTAAAATTTATTTTTTACATCACAGGTGTAATTTCATATGCTAAATAAAGTTAAATTAACTAATTCCACAAAAAATCTTTCTAATAACTGGAAGCAGTTTATTACAATTTCATTTTGCAGGCAAATTCAAATTTTTTGAGTCTGTTCTTAGAATTCAAGTCTACCTTTTGAAATATTGGTATTTCCCATCAAGTTCCCATTCTAATTCTTCCACTTTCCTAGATGCCACTGAATTATTCTTTAATACTGCTTTCTCGAACATAAAGAAAAGTACAATTTCTTTTGCTCTTGTGATGGGGTATAAAATACTTCCCTGAGTATTCTTCTCCCTCATGGAAAGCAGATAGATAGTGCATCATTAAAAGTTAATTCTATACCCAGGGCACAATACATACAAAAGGGGATGCTAAACTGAGGAAGAATGGGGCAGGAGAGACACAGACTGCACAGCTGCCACTACGTGATTCAGATTTTTGTTCCACATCAGTTCATGAGGATGGTGAGAAACAAAATCCCTCTCTCTTCTGCCTTCCCAGGAAGTATTTGGGTTGGTATCTATATATTGTTTTCACACATAGGGTTTAAAGTCAGGTTGCACTAAGGTAGCAGCTGGGTCAGTGGGTACAGCAGCATGACAATTCAAAGATCCTTATGGGCTTAACTACTATAAAGAAGGGTATAATATTAGTTAATAATGTAAGGAATTGCCCAAAGCAGCAAGCACAATAGAGATCAAGTTGCCTTTGGGATGGCAAATCTGTTACACCCCATTCTTGTTTTCCCTCTCCAGAGTCTGCAACACAATCTTACAGAATTGCAGGAGATCTTTTGAGTAAAATCCAGGGCCTCTGCATTTCTCATTTCTGGTTATTTAATTGTATTCTGCAGTTTCTTCTGGCTTTTCTGCAGGAAAGTTTGATTCAGGAAAGTCTGATTCAGGAAGGCAAATAGGTGAATCTGTCCTTCCAGACACACTGTATGGCATAAACGTCTAGAGGAATATTTTTAGAGTTATTCCTGAGGTAACATATACAAAAACCAAAAAGGTAAAACCAGCTGAAAACACATTCAGTAGGAAATTAGAGGTACTCAGCTAGCCAAAGTGAACTAGAAGAACCATATAAATTTTGCTATTATAAATCCCTCATTCACAGTAAATTCATGCTTCACATATATATACATATATGTGAATATATATTGTGTTGTGTATATTTTGAACTGTCCAATAAGAAAAAAAAACAAACAACACAACTACATCTTCACTGAAAGCCTCAAATAAAATGTATATAAACTCCTAATGAATTTAACCTTTTTGGCTTTATTCAAAAATATGAACATTTTTGCTAATGTATATAAGTGCTAGTGAAATTTCTCTAGTTTAATATTCAAGTCACAGCTGCCCAAGTAAATGGTGAGGCCTTACAAGTGGACATTTCCATGAGATAGTCCCTGTCTATATACTACTTTGTTCCACTGTCTTTCTCTTGTCAAATGTGTGTTCATGTAATCCAGACTTTTGAAAGTAGGTCTTACATACATGGCATAAGTACTCAGAACAAACTCAAAGCCTCCAGGTGAAATCCCAATTTCAGCGTTCAGCAGCAGTGAAACAAGAACTAAGTCTTTGGTGATTTCCTGAATTGTGTAAGGGGAAAAGAGACACAGGCAGAGGTAGAACAGCAAAGGAAATCACAGTTCTTCCGTCTTTACATTTTGCTCCTAACTGTCCAGCTCTGATATACTCCTTTTGTCTTTGTGGTTTTGCTGTGCTTAATCAAATGATAAATATGATAGCTGTATAGCATGATAAGCTTATGTAAAACCATGAATCTGTTTAAGCAGAGTAAATTAAAGCTCTGATTTTTATTCTTGCAACAAAAGTCCATTTAATTTATCTTAATTTTATTCATCCTGAACATGAATACTGCTGTACAGAAAAATAAAGACACTCCACGTACTGGTTCTGTTTGTCATTACTAGAAAATGGTCTCAAAAGACATATGTTAATATTTTTAATCAAATTGTAATCTGCAAGGCAATTTTCAACAAGTGAATTGGTCTGTTTATACTATTCCTCAGAAATCTTGACCATTTGGATTTGATATGCTAAAAAGAAAATATTTTGTAAAAAGATTAGATTCACATAGTGAAGCCACATTGCCCAGGGACATGGCTCCTTTTTCTTTTTAAAATTCAAATAGCTTTACAGAATTAGGAACTTGCTGTCTGTGTAAGCAATGAGCTTGCAAGTGCCATTGAAGTCAGAGAAGGCTCCAGGTCAGATTGGACGTGGTGTATCGCCACTGAGCTGCCAGAAGACCCAGTATACACAAAAACCCAAGGGCCAAGGCAGCAGTAAGTGCAGATAGATAGCCCTCTGCAACTGCCTCTCCTCCATGGCATGTCAGGGACCCTACATTTCCCACTTAAGTTGAACAGACAGTGGTTAGTTGTCTAGCTGTAGGTCCCACCCTCACAGCATTCTCTTGAAATGTCTTCCCAGCTCATCCAATTTGAATTCATCTTTCTTGAGCATGGATGGCTCACATACTCAACACCACAACTAGGATCATACCTCTGCCTTGCCATTTATACTTCTTTTCCCATATAGGAATAGCAACACGTCGAACTTCCAGGAATCACCAGTTTCTCTTTCACAACTGTAAAGTTTCTCCCACCCTTCCCTTTCACAATTTCACACTTTTTACCCACGTATTCTGACATCCAGGATGAACTTTTCTTCTGATCAGTTGGGATTTCCACTCCTAGTATACTTTAGTTCTGCTATTGATATCCTGCTCTGTGGTTAAGCATGTAATTAAATAAGAATAACTTTCTCACAACTTTTTTTGATTCACCTGATATAAACTCCAGAGATTTTTTGCACCTATTTCTTAAAGAAATTCCAAGATCCTTTTATATTTCAGTCCCAACTCAACATATAACATCATTAGCCTTTTCCTTTGATCAGTATTTTGCAACTGAAGTCCAAGATATGAGTTATAAAAGTACTTATATTTACTGTCCTTTGCACTACTATTAAGTTCTACTTTCTCTTAGTGATTTTGATAACAAAAGTTGGGGGTTTTACCTGTCTTATCACCTGTGTCTTTAGATTGTGTAACCTATTTAAATGCCTTACCTTTGTTTGTATCTCAATCTTCCCTAAAAAGCACATAGAATTCAACACCTGTGTTCCAGTTGGAAATAGTAGATTTCTATTAGCCTGTAATACTTCCATTTTTGGCTTATGCTTTTTTTTCTTTTTTCTGGGGGCCTTTCAAACATCAACAGTTTAGCCCTCTCATGTAATTCACAGAGTAACAGATTTACAGCACTGCTAAGGCTGGAAGGCACCTATGGAAATCATTTAGTCCAACTCTCTAGCTCAAAGAATGGTCAACAAGTGCAAGCTGTCCCAGACCGTGTCTGCTCAGGTTTTGAATAAATCCAGACTGAGATTTCACTACTTCTCTGGGCAGTCTGTTCCAGCATTTGGCCACCCTCACAATAAAAATATAAAAGAATAATTATTTTTTTCTGTTGTGTAAATGGAATTTAATGTATTTGTTTGTTATAACTGGACTGCTTTTTTTATTTACTGAGTACAGAGTCAAAACAATGACAACAGCTACATCAGAAAAATCTCATTAATTAATTCCTGGCTCCATGACTAGTGTCAGCACCAGAATTTGGGTAGGATTCTAGCCCAGCAGTTAGCAGGGCTTATAGAGAGGGCTTTAAACTAAGCTTGGCGGGGAAGGGGATAATATCAGGCTTGCTAAAAATGCACCATGGGTAGCGTACCACTGTTGGAGTCCACATCTACAGGGCAACTTAAACGCATTTATATCAATGCCTGCAGCATGGCAACAAACAGGAGGAGTTGGAAGCCATTGTGCAGCCAGGAAATCATGACGTGATCACCATCACAGAAACATGGTGAAATGATTTGCATGATTAGAATGTTGCAGTGGATGGCTACAGGCCCTTCAGAAGGGATAGGAAAGGAAAAAGAGGTGATGGGATTGCATTGTATGTCAGGAAGTGCATCGACTGCCTTGGACTCAGTGTTGTGATTGAGAAGGCTGAATGTTTGTAGGTGAGGATCAGGGGAACAGCCAACACTGCAGATATCCTGGTAGGAGTCTGCTGTAGAGCACCTACCCAGAATGAAGCTATAGGTGATGTGTTCTGCAAACAACTGGGAGAAGTTTCATGATCACTTGCCCTTGTTCTTGTGGGGGACTTCAACCTACCAGATGTCTTCTGGAAGTACAATACAGCAGAGAAGACACAATCCAGGACGTTCTTGGAGAAAGATTACTTCGTAACCCAGATGGTTAGTGAGCCAACTAGGGAAATGCCTGGCTAGATCTGCTGTTCACAAACAGAGAAGGACTGGTGGGTGATGTGATGGATGGAGGCCATCTTGGGCACAGTAATCATGAAACAATGAATTTTCAATCCTTGGAGAAGTCAAGAAGAAGGTCAACAAAACCTCCACCTTAGACTTCCAGAGGGCTGACTTTGGCCTGTTTAGGATGCTGGTTGGAAGAATTCCTTGGGAAACATTGCTGAAGGACAAAGGGGTCCAGGAAGGCTGGACACTCTACAAGAATGAAAACCTTAAGGCACAGGAGCAGGCAATGCCTATGTGCTGAAAATCAAACCAGCAGGGAAGAAACAGCCTGGCTGAACAGAGAGATATTGCTGGAACTCAGGTGAAAAAAGAGAATTTATCACCTGTGGAAGAAGGGACAGTCACTCCATGAAAAGATAAGGATGTTGTTAGATTATGTAGGAAGTTAGAAAGACGAAGGCACAGATGGAACTAAATCTGGCCAATGGAAGGAAATAAGCATCTGCCTTAGGATCAACTACACTCCAAGCTACTTAAATCAGACCTGTAAAGTGTGGTAAAGTGTTCCTCTATACCTCTCTTCATGTCTGTCCCTGACTACAGGAATTTAGCACAACTGCAGTCCTTACGTCATATGAGGTGGTACCTCTGCACAGAATCCCTGCTTGGACAAAGCATAATGTAACATTAGTTGCTGTACAAAAATAAGCATATACTTCTCAAAGGAACCATATGACAAATTACTTCTATTAATGTGCTTTTTTAAAGGCATTTTTTACAAATGTGATATTTTCCAAAAGTCAGATTCTGCTACTTTTCTTCACAGAAAGTTAAGACCTTAATTATATCCACCTCTCAGTGGATAGGTTCCTAGAGAAAAAATACTTTCTATTGTGTGGAAACACAGTTGAACATTTTCTTAAGTTGCACTTAAGGATTAACTGTGGTTTTAGATAAGGTGGAAGACATGGGGCAAGCACATAATATTATTTACAAACAGGCAAAAAACATGAAAAATGCAAAGAAACTGGATGCAGTACTCCAAGTAGGGTCTCACAAGAGTGGAGTCAAATGGCAGAATCATCTCCCTTGACCTGCTGGCCATACTTGTTTTGATGCAGCCCAAGATGTCATCAGCTTTCTAGGCTGCGAGCACACATTACCAGCTCATGTCCAGCTTTTCATCCACCAGTACCCCCAAGTCCTTTTTCTCAGGGCTGCTTTCAAGCCTTTTATCCCTTAGTCTGTACTGATACCAGATGTTGCCCCAGCCGAAGTGCAACAAGTGCCTTGTTGAACCTCATGATGTTCACATGAACCCACTTCCCAGTCTTGTCCAGGTCCCTCTAAATGGCATCCTGTCCCTCAAGCATGTCAACTGCACCACCCAGCTTGATGTCATCTGAAAGTTTGCTGAGAATGCACTGAATCCAACTGTCTGTCATTGATGAAGATATTAAACAGTACTGGTCCCAAGACTTAACTGAATTTACTGTGCATTTTCCATCTTTTCAGATCTTCTTTTTTCCACTATTATGATGGTATACTTACACATAAGCAATTTAGGAAGTAGTTTGTGAGCTGTCGCATTGTGTCTTATCATTGGAACAGTATTTACAAGTAATGATCAAGGCCTGATTCCATCAGAATTTTGACCCAAGTCAGCAGGTCTATGGTGAGTTTTACCCAATGATGAGGCACATGTATTCAATTTCTGTCTAAACACTAAGAAGAAAATTAGGTGATTTTGTTATGGAAAATATTCAGACTTCAAAAGTCACAAAACTAAAACATGGGTTCCAAAATATTTCTGAAATGCAGCCACAATGCCTCAAAGAAGTACTTAATAGAACAATTCCTGATCCCACTCATGCCTAAACAGAGCGTCTTTCCTGAACTACATCTCCTGTCATTCACCACAGTCTATCACAGTTAATCAGTTACATCATAGGCAATTGTGTGTGACTATTAATAAAGTTTCATGTCCAGTACTGGGCATAGAAATAGCATAGCAGTGCAAAGAGGTTCATAGGATAGCCCACACCAAGTGTGATAAAACACCACATTAGCACTACAAGAGGATCAAAATATTACTTTTTTCTTTCAGACAAATTTTTTGCAATTTAGAATGATTTGTGCAAAAATGAAAAAAATTCATAAAATCTTCACTTTCCAATGAGAAAAGTTTATCAACAGCTCTACAGGTTATACACTTGACAGACTAACTCTAAGGAGCAGCTTTAAATGAAATTTTCTCTAAGGCAACAAAGTAGGCAAATAACTACGGCACTGAAAATGCTGTTTTGAATGAGGACACAGAACAAACCCATTCTCCTTTGGTTTTCACAGAGGCACTGATGACTTAGGCTTATTAAGATGTTAGTGAAAAGACCTACAACAATACATGGTTTGTCTGCCGTGAAAGGTCAAAAGGCTGAGTCAGGCATGAAAGCATTTAAACATCTGTTTTCAAGGAGTACAGTTGAATTTAAATGTTAACTGACTAAAGCACTCCTTCAGTAAAACATACTGTTATTCACACATTTCCTCTATGATTTTCACATGGCAGCAATTCAGCTGTGTTTTCTTTCCTGAGAAAAACAAATTTTCAAAGCACAGCCAGTTTAAAAAATAGAATATTCATGCATCAGTAATAAAACTACAAAAATAAATTATTGGTTACTTGAAAAATGCACTTAATTGCTCACTTAAATATTTGAAAATTATAAAAGTCTTTTCAGCTGCTGTTTGTTTTGTATTTCTCAAATAAAAATATTAAAAAGATGTTTTCATTTACTTTTTTCCAGCTCTAAAAATATTCGGCACTGTACATAACTCATACAGCAGCATGCATAACTCGTCATTCTCGAAGTCTACAAGTTCACATCATTCTGGACGAAACATGTCTCAGAAAGACTTGGCAGTCATGGTAGATAACTAACCTGAGAAACCTGAGCTCCAGCAATGCCCCAGTAGCTGGAGAAATTAAAACCATCCTTGGCTGTACAGCTGGCACATCTGGGTTCAAGCCAAAGGGTGCCTTGCTGGAGCAGGTTCAGAGAAGAGCTCTGCAAATGATTACAGCAGTGGGACATGGGATTTTTTCCACTGTGACTCTCTTCCCAGAATTGCCATCCCTCTGTCATTTCTGCTTCTGAGTTGGCAATTTTAGTGGGGACAACAAAGCCTCCTTCAGAAACCACTACATTACAGGGCTGAAAAACTTGTCTGGTGACAAGTTGTGCCTAGAAAACACAACAAATTCCTTCAATCTAGGTAACTCAAAAGCACATGGTGTGCTGGTTGGCATTAAAAGTTGCCTTTCCACAGGAGCCTTAAGCCATCTAACTGCTGGTAACACTGGCCCTACTCTTCCTGCTGATTCCTGCTTTCTTTCCAGCTCCTCTGTGGGTCATCTGATCCTGCGCTGGATCTTTCATATGTTTGGAGCGGACTGTTTTTTTACTTCTCAGGTTTACTTCCTACCTCTTTAGCACACTAATAAAAAGTTACAGATATGGAGGCAGTAGGCGGGCCAAATGCAAGGTTGCCAATCACCAAAATGCACATTTCTACAACTGGGGTGCACTCACTGAAACTGGTAGGAGATCAGTTTAAAATGAACACCAGGAAATACTTCTACAGTATTACCCAGAAGGCAGCAATCTTCTGCAATCTGTTGCTGCAGAAGGTTGGATGGACAGAGAGTATTGGCAGATTCAAAATAGAATCAAACTGGTTGACAGCAAGTTTGAAAAGAGAACAGGGAGGAATGTACCCTCATCTGCCCTTCACCCAGTGACACAGGATGCATTTATTATGATCTTAGCAATTCATTACAGGCTTGTAGGACTGCTGGAACTGGTACAAGAGGGGAAGCAGGACCACAAAGTGGAAAACTGGAACTGGGACAACAAGCAATTTGAATTATCTCCATACTAACCTTAAGTGGAAACAGTCCTAATAGTAAACTTTGGGAAATCTCTTCTTATGACTCCTTTTCCCTTTTTTTTTTTTTTCAGAAGTCTGTCCTGCACAGTCTCTGCTGAGCAAATTTTTGTTTAATCACGTTGTTTACCACATGCAGTCAAGTGATGATCACACCAAAACCAAATTTTATAATATACTTTTCTTGAAATAAACGTGATTTCCTCATGAATCGGTCACTGATTTCTATTTCTGAGAAAATTCCTCAGTGAACCACAAAACAATCTCTTATTTGATTTATCTCCTAGAAGTAACCTCTTTTATTTGGAGCCAAAACTCTTTTGTCCAGTTTTTTCTTAGGTAAACCAAATCAAGGAGAAACCACTTGCATATTGTCTTCTAGACCCTAAACATGGATTTCTTCTTTCATCTACTGCAATGGATTTTCCACCAGCTCATAAAAACAATCAAGCAAATGCTTAGAATGTGAGTGGAGGTTTGTAGAAATAACTTTGCAAAAAAAAAAAAAAAGAATGCCATATTTTTTCCTGCATTTCTTCAGCAAAATATTCACAGCTAGAAAAGCAAACTGTCCTTTTCCCTGAAACAGTAATAATTCCTCCAAAATTACCGTCTTTTGACATTTAATCTGCACAAACCAGATACAAATGCATTGTCTGTACTTTCATTCTTGTACATTCATACATACATGACTTTATCCTACTAAAAAAATACCAATAGTGAGCAAAAGAATTGCTGCTGAAGAGTTAAACTACATAATAAAAATCCAAGTCCATTCAAAACCAACAGATACAAAGCTGAAATTTCATATATTTACAGTTTGAATTACATGGCCTTGGCCTGTGGTAGCCAAGCATGTGGACCAGTGAACAAGGGTTCCCTTACAATTCTGTGCTCTATGTTTTCCCCATTCTTTGTTTTCTGACTGTGGAGAACCTGGATGGTGCAGTTATTGAGAATTTAGAAACAGCTGTGCAGGGAGTAGACACTTTTTCTACACAGGCCAAATTTCTTCACTGGATTATACTGATCTTTATGTTAGCTAGTAAAAACTGAAACAGGCTACAACTCATAGTTTATGATACTGTATTAAAGACTGAGGACTAAAAATGCTGCTGTGCATTGTTCTCCTAAAAGGGGAAAAGCAAGAGCCACAGCATTTGACATTGGTTGCTCTAGAATTACATCAGCTAAGGTTTCAGAAATAAGGCTGATTTTATCAAATACGTATTTTTCACAAAAACATCCAGATTCAGCAACTTGAAAACTTTTTGTATATCTGTTTTGCTCTTAATAAACAAACTTATCTAAAGAACATTTTAACAATTTCAAAATAAAACATTTCAGATTTTCCAATCAAGAGAACTCTTAATTTTAAAAAATCTTTCAGTTTTGCTTTTAAATAAATCTGGTGCTGATTTCCAAAAAGTTAGTAACTGTGGGAAAAATCTCTTATTGCTTCTTTTTGGTGACGAGGAAATTATGAATATTGAGAAAGTAACAGAAAGAATATTTTCATGTATATTATTATGTTTAAGAAAAAAAAAGATATTGAAGTGAACTTAGTGTTCAGAAGACCAAATATATTTTAAAAATTTTTGTCCCATTATTAGAATTGTGGTTATGCCTTTCCCCTATTAAGAATAAGTAGAAATGGATTTCAAAGAAAACATTCTTTGCAGGCAGAGCATTGTAGGAGTGTTTACTCCAAACAAGTATTTGCTTTACTGAAGTATGGTTCTGGTTTGTTATTTTGCAAATGGTCCATAACTTTATGATGAGCTGAGCCAAAAGTGTTCCATGCTCATGTTTGATGTCGGATGACAATTTATATAGCTTTAAAGCAGACCAGAGAGATGGGCTTGATCAGGGCATTTGCAGGCAAGGCAAGTCTTGTGCCAAGCCTCATGGGCTCTGTGCAAGCCTCAGTCCTTCTGCCAGCTGCTACTGAAGCTCCTAAGACAGCTCTCAGCTGCTACAGACACCAACTGGCAGGATAGGTCAGTGTTTCCACAGTCAGACACACAGGCAGAGCATTGTAGGCATGTTGACAGTGCAGGGTCTGTTGCCCTGTAGCTACGGGAGCCTTGCACAGCATGGCCATGTACTGAAAGAAGTCCCACCAAAATTGCCTAGCACTGAGTTTATGGAGCACAATTTGCTGCTTCAGGTCTACATCCAGCTCAGAGGTGCAGACCCCGTGGTCCTCTTCTGTGTTTGGTGAGCTGCAGTACAAAAACACCTTTGACACTACCACAGCGCTTAGGGCTCTAACACATGGGGACTTTTAAGAGCAGGCCACAGGGATGCTATGGAGTACAGTATCTCTTTTATCAATCACAACAGGGAAGAATCCATCTCATTCCATCTACTATTATACGAAAATTTGGGGTCACAATGCTTTTTAAGGACAAGACGTCCAGTCTGAGATACCGAAAAAACATCCTGATTTACAGTAGCAATCTGCTGTGCATCTCTTCCTGCCATGAAAATGTTGGGTAATTTTAGATACTTCTTTCAGATTT
Source organism: Pezoporus wallicus (assembly GCF_028554395.1). Lineage (NCBI taxonomy): Eukaryota > Metazoa > Chordata > Aves > Psittaciformes > Psittacidae > Pezoporus > Pezoporus wallicus. The sequence goes on along the minus strand of NW_026636323.1, from coordinate 390,987 downwards.
AAAAGTTAAACATCTGTCGTGGTTTAAACTCTCAGCCACACAGTATCACTCCCTCCCCCCCGCCCCACCCCACTTCCTCCCCCCCTGCTCCCAGAGGGATAGGAAGGCTAATCAAAAGAATGTAACTCCCACGGGTTGAGTCAACTAAGGTATAACACAAACCACCACTGCTACCACCAGAAATAATAATGATAAGGGAAATAACAAGGGAAGAGAATACAACTTCTCACCAACCGCCGACCGATACCCAGCCCTATCCAAGCAGTGATCTCCCTTCCGGGTAACTGTCCCCAGTTTTACATCCTGGGCATGACGTGCTGTGGTATGGAATACCTCTTTGGCTAGTTTGGGTCAGGTGTCCTGTCTCTGCTTCCTCCCAGCTTCCCCTCCTCCCTGGCAGAGCATGAGACTCAGAAAGTCCTTGGTCAGACTAAACATTACTGAGCAGCAACTAAAAACATCGGTGTTGTCAGCACTGCTCCCAGGCCAAAAGTCAAAACCACAGAGCTGCACCAGCTACTAAGAAGGAGAAAAATGACTGCTACTGATGAACCCAGGATAACATCACACAGCTAGACTGGATTTACTTCAAATTCTGTTTTTAAACCCACAGATTAATAAACATTTTTACTTTTTTTTAGATTTCAGCATCCAACTGTCTCTCTGGGGAAGCACACTGGGCTTTAAGTTAAATACTTATGGTTTTAGCTAAATTTCCACTGAAACAAAACAGAATGATGACCTAATTCACCATAATACTGATTTGAGTAAAATAAACTATTGCATATTCTGTGCTTCTTTCATAGAAAAAGACTTTAATTTTTAAATCTGTTCACCAAATACATTCAGAAGTAGGTAGACAAGAGGCAGTGTGAAAAATGGAATAGAGAAGCGTCCTAAATGCCTAAAACCTTTGCAGCCAAAATGCATGACAGAGAACTTGAATTTCATCTTTGTTGTGTTTTTCTCTTATGACTCCAATAGCACAATAACAGATTTTTCCTGGCAGTAACGAGCCAATGGAGAATGTCTCCAGCAGTTGAATCAATATGTTTGGAAGTGCCCTTTTTTTTAATCTCTCAGTAGTTCCAGAAAAAAAAATATTTTCAGTTACAAAGATTTATTAGCTGTCAAATGCTTGATGAAATAATACCTGAGGAATGTTATAAGCCACATTTTAAGTTTCAGAGGCAGATTCTACCTGTATTCCTTCTGAAACATCACATTTTTAACCTTATTGGGTAAAAGTAATGAAGACTACAAAATAATTTCAGTTTCTAATATCATTTTATTAAAAGTCAAGTATTTCCAAGAATGGGTTAATTTCTAAGAAGCTCTAAAAGACCCAAAATACCAAAACCTGCCTTTTTGAAACTGTAACTTGAACATTTTCACTGAAGTAAATACTGATTCAAGATTTCTTCACTCAGATCTTGTGAAACCTCAGCAAAGGTCCTGGTGAGGTAGGGCTGATGATTAATCACATATGTAACTAACACTTGCTGTTTGAGAAACCTTGTCTGTCTGCTTGGAGACAGTTTTATCTCACTGAGGGCAGTTGACAGCAAGACTCCTGGACCCCAGCTTCAACTCCCCTTTTTCTTTTGGGCCTTCCAAAAGCCTCCATTCAACCTCATGTTATTACTACAGAATGAATGTAGGGGACATGCAGAATATATACAAATGCATAAGAAGAGGAATTACCAAGAAATATTTTAAGAACACATTTTTGAGGGTGTGAATTTGAGGGGAATTATATTTTCATTGCTAAGAGAAATCCTGTCCTCAGAGAATTCAACAGGATTTTCCCACTAGCTTCAGTGAGGCAAGGGTTTATTTTCCCTGTAATAACTTTTCCTAATTCTTCATCTCCAGATCTCTTCAGCACTGTGATGCTGTGGTATGTCTTGGGATAAGTTAACAGATATCTTTTACTTGAATCCAGAAGCTCTTTCACAAGAAAGAAAACCCACAATGAATCTACAATACCTGGTTCATGGAAAACAAAACAACCCAAGCAAGTTGAAGAGAGATGAAGAATTGCCAAAGCTCAGCATTTGCATTTCACCATCACAGTGCCAGCAGTAATCTTAAAACAGTGACACTATTCTAACCTCAAAATTTTACCTTCAGTATCATTTAATCTAATTTATTGTGTGTTAACTATTCTTTAATAATATTTCCCTTTCACAAAGATAAGTTTGACAGCAGAGCCCAGTCCCATTCCTTTTCCTCTCAGACTCATTCGATTTGCTAGCACAGTTTACTGTTAAATACCACTTTCTATATTTTAAATGATTTGGTAAAATAAATTTAGGGCTATTAGTGCAACAGAGAGCCACAAAAAATTGCAGCTGCAGTTGTTATATTGTATGTTACACTACGACACTTAAATACTTGGAGTAGAAAGAATACAGAAATGTGTCACCTCTTCCCAAGGGCCAAGTTGTTGTGCCATTCTGGCAGTGAAAAAGAGCAGTTCTACGGGTGACCACAGATAAACAGAACCTGCTTATTCCCCCTCTGGCAACAGAAATCTTACTCTATTCTCACTGCCTGAGTAGGTGCACACTCCCGTAATTGTCCCTCTTGGATCTACTGACCCAGCTATGATGCCAGAAGCCACCTTCAGAAACAGCTGTCCTAACAGCCCTGAGCTGCCTAATGCAAATACACAGTAAAGAACTTGGGTGAATCCAGCTTCCAATATTTTTCAGTTCTGTTTTACTTCCATATCCCTTCAGTTATCACCTTTTCTAGCAGCAGATAAAGGCACTATTAGAAGTTGCTTACACGCATACAAAACTTACATTATCTCTACAAGTGGTTAGCCAAGGTTCAAGGTTTCCCAAGTTCTTTTCACTAAGAAAAACTGAAAATTGAGTCAAGGGTGTTTGTTCCAGGTATACGTATTTGCAATAAAATTAAAGCAAGCAAAGCCCCATTTACCCCCACATTGCAGGGATCAAAAATAGATTCTTTACTCACAGCTCCAATCATCTTTCACCTAACATGGGGACCCTGAAATCCCCTTACTAAGTTATTCCATTGTTTCTGCACTTGTGTAGGGTTATTCTTTGTTCCCTGTTTATAATTTTCTTTGCTCCTTAGCCTCTTTCTGAGAAATGAAGTCAGCAAACACTTTTCCATTTGCAAATACATTCCACATGTACTTTGGTGGTACATAAAGCAGTTTCACAGTGTTTTTACAGGTGATTAAAACAACAGCCATCTCATAATAGCAAATCTTCATGATGCCCATTTGCTATCTTCATGTAATCTATAGTTCTGACTCTGTTAAGGAAAAAGCTGCACCCCAACAGTGAAAAAAGGAAATAAAAGGTAAGAGAAAGGGATGAAATGAGATAAATAAAAGAATACTTTGGATAAGAACTTGGCTTGTAGAAAAAAAATATTATTAGCCCTTGAGGACACGTAGAAGTTAATTTCAAGTAACAACTCATAAAGAGAAAGGTTACAGTGTAATGAGATAAGGGAAAGCCTACCTTACAGCAGAAAATGAACTTCCAGACAACCAGAGCAAAGGCAGGAAGAATTATTTGGTATTATCTGTAAAATTATACCATGAGGGTTAACATGGGGCAAAGAGGGTATATTTAGGCTGGAAGATAATATATTGACCTAGGAACAAATGGATATGAAAAATTCAGCTTGCAAACTACAAAGTTTCTACTCACCATAGCAGGTTTTGAAACAGATACTCAGAATGAACATTCTTGGGAAAAAAGCTCTCTGGTTTTACATTTGACCATGATAATATAATGAAAGGCATTACACGGTGTGGTGGAGTAATGCAGTAACTGGAGCATAGATTTCATGACTCAGGTCTTTGCCAGCACTGTCTGGCATAAATCTCAAATTTGTAGCTATTCTCCTAATTTTTTTCCTTCAGGGTAACTTTAAATACAGGATAACTTTCTGTCACATTGTAGTGCCATTTAAATAATCTCAAGAGTTTTTCTTTCCATGCCAAGTTTACATTCACTAGAGACCTTGTGCTCCTGAGCAAATCTGCTCACTGAGGCAAATCCTCTCTCTTTCCAATTCTGCCGGCAAACTTCACTCTTCCAGCATGTTTCCACAGATACGTTCTGTGGGTAAAAGAAAGATACCAAAACCTTGGCCTCTAGTTCTTTCTCACTGACTTTTTGACTAATTAGGTTTTCATCAGAGCACCCAAAAGTACTCAGATCCCATTTCCTATTTCCCATTTCACACATTTAGAACACTCCAGAATAAAATACATCTGAGTTTATCTTCAGCAAAGCTGCTTCCTTCATATAAGGTGTGAAATCAGATGCTCTTTTGTTATAGTGTTCCTTTATGACAATGAATCACAAATTTTAAGGGTTCAGAATAGAGGGCTATGAGCACAAATAGTTCATCTCAAAATCTATAAAAGAAATTTTTATGGATTGCTGCCTGAGACCCAGCCACAAGCACTGCCCAGATGCATTTTACACTTCCACTGTTTGCTTCTTCCACCTTTTGGTGGTAAGAAACAGTCAAAGATTTTTGCAGAAGATTGCCCTCTGATAAGTAATTGGGACAAATCAGGCATCTCAGCCTTATAAACTACTGAAATAAAGGTTTCCACAAGACTGTGGAGACACAGAAGCCAATCAAATGTAAGGATCACCAACCTTTTACAAGTCTGATGTTCTCTGTATTCAGTATTTTGTCCCAAACCTTTGTATAACTCATTTTGATGAAATATAATGGGACTCATGGGAGCTCATGGTGTTACTTCAGCTACTTGATTTCTCATAGTCCATATATTAGATTCAGATGAGATCATGATTGACAAAGCCTCCATTGACTTTTAAATGTCATAGGACTTCTTCTGGTCTTTGTCAGCCAAGTTGCTGCACTCCACATCAGTTTGGCTTTTGTGTCATTGAGAATATCCCACAGTTGGTCTTCCCATCTTGCTCATTCTTGTCTTTCATGGATGTCATTCCAATAAAAACTTCTTCACATTAGTTCTCAGATTCACTCTCTGTTTTCAGAAAAGCTTAGAAGTGAAGCAATTCTTTCTTACACAATACAGATTTTCATGCTTGCATTTGTAAATGCAAGCAAAATTCTTATTTCATGTAAATAATTTAACTGTACCTTATTATCTACATGTGTCTAATAATACATTTCAGCTGATTTCATTGTCTCTCCTTTTCTTTTTCCTTTTTTTTTTTTTTTTCATTTTCCTGTAGTTTGTATATGACACAGCCAGAGACTTGAAGAGGCCTATTTTTTTCACTTGTGTATTAGTAGCTGCTTCCACCGGACACTGAAAGCAGAGGAGGAATCTTCTGGTCCCCTTGATGAGTGAAACCTGCTGCTAACAGGAATAGTATATCTATCTAAGACAACATAGTTTCCACAGGGAACTCCAATGAAAGTGCAAGAAATAGTATTTGTCACGCAGCAAATTAATCCCAAATGCTTTAAAGCTTCTTGGTGACTATAGGTAACCTCTTTGGACACTTAAGAAATCATGTCTTTAGGTTGGGTCTCTGTAACTTTCATTTGTAAGGTTGAATATATTGATTTTATAGAACCCTTTGAGATTTCAGGCTTCCTTATTTGATTACATTATACATAATACCTGCTGGCTTTAAGCCATATAATTTTAGGCAGCATTTGGGATGCATACAAGTTTTATATATTCTAAACAGACTTGAAATGTCCATTGACAGAAGTCAGTCAACCAGAAATAATACGCTAAAATATTCTAAGTCCCACAGGTATTAGAAATCTTGTTAAATTGATTTTACTTTATCTTGCATTACGTTGATTCAAAATGCAAATCAAGCTGACATTTCCCTATTTGAATTGCAAACTTTCAGAAAAACTTTGGTTACAAGAACTCATGACTGAGCTATAGAGTATGTAAATATTGCTTTATCCATGTACAAATGTATAAGACATTCCAACTGTAAAACCTTGAGCTGAGATCCAGAGAGTCTGGAGGTAGAAAATACAATTAAGATAATACCTGGAAGAAGTCAGTGCTAGACAAAGGGTCTAACCTGGATATACATTAATCAATATTTTTACTATGTTAATAAGCAGGAAAAAATTTAGTGGGCACATTAATACAGAAGAGATTAGATCTCCTGGAATTTAGGACTGTTGAACAGAAGCTTCTTATAAATTGGGGACCTTTACCCTACATGTAGAGTCTTTCAGAGTGCTTGTACTCAACCCAGTATGAAATACACTTGAAAATCCAGCTCAGATCACACATGCCTGACTTAGCTCCCTAGCTTGCAAATCTAATTTTATGGGCATGATGGAGCAGTCTTCCACATATGAGCCTAAATACTTTAATTGATGGAGAGGCAGGTGCTATTTAAAGGTTCCAGAGAAGTGTCATGTTGGCTTAAGCATAACTATCAAGTGTAGGAGGTCCTGCCTCTGGCAGTTTAAAAGATCTTAACTTTGTTCCACTGACAACATACAAACTAAAGCATTTGCTTTAATAGCAATACTTCAGATGTCACTTGCAAGTTAGGACTGGCTCCAATTCCCTGAGTAACTGTCTCACATCTTTTTACCAAAATCTTAATCAACCTAAGGCATTCATAATAACAATGTAAGTATTCCATTGTGGTGGCTAAGGAGTTAGAGTCACAGGCCAGGACCACTCTACGTAAAGAAGGCAAAAGACAAAAAGCACCCTAGTCTGCATAGCAACAAGCTATACATCACGCAGTTCCACAAAGGAAAACAATCCCACCAGCAGCATTTAGAAACTCAGGATTTCTTTCTTTCTCCATTTATCTCTATGGGGACACATGTGACCTCCCCAAGAAAAAAGGGGTGCTAGTTAGGCATTGCAGCTTCAAAAAGGAAAAAAGCCACCATCATAACAGCAATGCCTAGAAGTAAAACACATGTGAGTCTCTGGATAGCATGGAGGAGGAAGGAATCGCAACAAAGCCAAGTGAGGGGGCCCAAGCTGCATGGGCAGGGGGGAAGATGATCACGGGGATAATCAGCTAATATAGAAATGTGAGTCAAGAGCCAAAAGAACATAAAAAAAATAGATGAAAGGAAGAGAATAAAATTAATGGCTTTTTTACTTCATAGTGAAATGATGAACAATGTTGAATTATAAATGTATCTAAAAATTGTGTAAGCTGTACTTGTCATCGGAGGCATTAGGTTCGGAAAGGAAAGTAAGTTTCTCCAAGAGACAATGTTCCTGTCAAAATGCAGTGTGCCTAATAAAAATGTACGAAACCCCCAGCCTGGCGATGAGACAGTACTTCATAAACTCTTTCTGCAGATTCAATGCAAATTGGCATGTGAAGGAGGATAATCTGAAAAGTTGTCAACGTGAAGTAATCAAAAACATATAGAAAGTTTCCATTCAACAATCTTAGCTTGTTTTTCATTTCTGGCCTGTGTAATTACAGAGCCAAAATAACTTCATGGTTTATTTCTCTTTAATGAAGTCTGTTCCTTGCCATATCTGGCCAATGGTTTTGTGCTACATGTGAGAAGGTACCTAAGTAAATTGGCTGAACAAATACAGCTATGAAACTATAAATATGTGTTTCCCAGTGCCGGAAACAAATGAGTAAATGAGTTCTTTCCCTCTTTCACCTTCTTTCTACTTCTTATCCTCAGTCTTAAAATAAGATTTATTTAATTTATGAAACCTGTGAGCTGAGCTACCCAACATATCTTCTCTTGTCTCTCACTTATCTGCAGAGGTAAGTGACTGTTGGAGTAGGCTGGTGCTGCACAGCTCACACCAGGGTGTAAACAGGAGAAGAGGCCATTCAATCTGAAAGGCTTTTCATCTGAGCCAGCAGTGTGCCTCATATCCTTATGTGGACACTCACTGGATGAGTTTTGTTCCTTTTCTGCAATCAACACTTCTGAAAATATTGTGAAATTGAATAATTAATTGCTATATGACTTGGGAGATAAATATTCCCAAAGCCAAACTGAAGTTTCATAAATAAGTGAAAAAAAAAAAAAAAAAAAAGTTGAAATTGCACTGTTTATTACCACAAGGAAAAAAAATAACTTCAGCACATTTTATGCTGACCTCAAGAATAAACTAAGAAACGCATATCCACAGGGGACTATGTAAAGCAACAGATGAGGGTGCTTTTAAATAAATTGTGGTAATGAGGGAAAGCTGTGTGCATTCTTGTTCTTTATATGGAATATTCCAAAAAGAGAGCACACCAAAAAGAATTATGCCACAGTCTTTTAAAACCATCAATGAATGCATGTTTTCAAGACGCTGCATGACAGCTGCATTTGCAGGTAATCAGGTGTGAATTTGGAAGGCACTTACTGATTTAGAAAGACTACTGAAACGTTCATTTCTGAAAAAGCAGAATCTGGACATGGTCTGCAATGTCCACGCAAGTCCATGAAGAGAAAAACTACCTCCATGGAAGACAATGAGCTTTTTATCTTCAACTACAGTGGGACCAGTATTTCACACCTTGAAATAAGCTGCTTGTTACAACCCAGAAAAGAAAGCAGTGGCTGGAATTGTCATGTGACAAGGATATGAAAGCCCTCACTTACTCTGCAGCAGGATGTTCAACTCAATCTGACAATTCCTCACCCTTTAAAACACATTGCCCTCTCCAAACCATCTGTGAATTCTCCCTTCCTAGTAAAACTGCGACATTAAGAGTAATTACAATTTCTGTTGAAATTCAGCACAATATAATGTGTGACAGTAGACCAACTGTGCACCAATCCTTTGAACATATAAAGAAGTATTAAAGTCAATGTATCTCCAGGCCTTTGATGCTTATATTGCTTTGTTTGTAATAATATGATAAATGCTACATGATATATGATAGACAATGTGCTACAGGCGACCTTTCAGGACTTACTGAAAAATACACAAAATAATTCAGCTGATATATTGTAAGAAATAATCAGTATCAGGGCTTCAATGTTTCTGTTCTGTAGACATTTTAGACAAGGCCTATCATGTACTAAGGCCTCCAGCATGCCATCAGAAAAGAGTGAAAGGCAGCCTGTAAGCCTTGCACCGCAGAAACATAATTAATCTTCCAGACAGTGTTATAATGCTCTTTAGCCAAGCTGAGGAAGGGGAAGAGAGTGAGGCTGAAACAGAGCAAGACAAAGTAGCACAGAGCAAACTAGTTGCTCAGTTCTGTCTCCTTGGCACACCAGCAGAAGGGGGGGTTCTGGGATGTGAAACTCTGGAACGTTAGCTTGACTTGAGAGCAGAAAGGTCTTCTGGATATCGAGGGAGAAGGATCAGAATTTAATTCCTCTTTGCAACAGAACTAAAATCTGCACTCCAGGGGAGAAAAGAAGCTGCCCTGAGTCTGACAGGATGTTTGGAAAGGGAGCAAGCACAGCACAGGCCCCTAGAAATGAGACCGTGCCTTTCTCAGGGGCTCTCTGCCTAAGGAAAAAAATGCATTGTTTTGACCAAATAATCTGTGCATTAAGGACAACTAGCTGGAAATGGCTGCTGTCATGGTTTATAAACTGAAAATTGCCCTCAACAGCAGAAAAGAAAGGTGTAGCAAGGGAATATAGGCTTTGACAGATTCTTTGAATAGCAATCAAGCAGGACATCTAATCAGAGGTACGGAGCATATCTGGACTAGACACCATATAAGATCCCTAGATTGTCCCCAAATCCATGTAACAAGTTTAGTGTTGATGGTAAAAGGCATAAGAAGACAGGGGAAAGGAAAGGATGAACAGACTTCTGTATGACATGCAGTAAACCCACGGAATCTATGAAGACCAAGTGAGGCAAATTGAGTTGTATGACTCAAGTTGGGGTCACTTCTCTGGAAACAAACTTTTGAGAGGAGGAGTGTTTACTTTGATGACTGCCTGACAAAGTATTCAGACGAAAGAGGAAACCCGTGAATAGAAGGCAAGAAGGTTACAAGTTTTGGGTTGAATGTATTTCTTCCTTTATTAATGGTTGGTTCATAAAGCATTTTAAGGTACTTTCAAGCCTTGTAAAAGCCTATCTATAGTATGAATTTATCACATGTCTTAGGAAGTTACACTGAATCCCCAGAGAACCCTCATGAAGAAGTGGTCACAGATAGAGCACTGAGATTTCAGTCTTGTCCCAGGAGCTACAGAGATAAACAAGGGTAAAAAACACAGAAACTATGTCCAGGAAGTATATCAAGGGAAGCAGGAAAGGAAAAAGCCTACTGATCCACAAAGGGCTAGGAGCACACAAGCTCAGAGAACTGCAAAACAAACAGAGAAAGCCCAGCTGAATATGGAACAGGTGGTAAACCTTATAATTTTATTCCCAAGGAAAATTTATTCATTTCAATGCCACTGGCAAACTCTTGGAGCAGATTCTCCTGGAAGGCATGCTAAGGCACATGAAAATCAACAAGGTGCTTGGTGACAGCCAGCATGGCTTCTTTAAGGGGAAATCCTGCCTGACCAATTTGGTGGCCTTCTATGGTGAGGCTACGGAACTGATGGACAGGGGGAGAGCAGTTGATGCCATCTACCTGGAGTTGTGCAAAGCATTTGACACTGTCCCACACGACATCCTTGTCTCTAAATTGGAGAGACATCAATTTGATGGATGGACCACTCGGTGGATAAAGAACTAGCTGTAATGGCCGCACACAAAGAGTTGTTGTCAATGGCTCAATGTCCAGCTGGAGACCAGTAACAAGTGGTGTCCCTCAGGGATTGGTGTTGGGACCAGTCTTATTCAACATCTTTGTCAGTGACATGGACAGTGGGATTGAGTGCACCCTCAGCAAGTTTGCCGATGACACCAAGCTGTGTGGTTTGGTTGATACGCTGGAGGGAAGGAATGCCATCCAGAGGGACCTTGACACACTTGTGAGGTGGGCTGATGCCAGCCTCCTGAGGTTTAACCATGCCAAGTGCAAGGTCCTACACCTGGGTCGGAGCAATCCCAGGCACAGCTACAGGTTGGGCAGAGAAGAGATTCAGAGCAGCCCTGCGGAGAAGGACTTGGGGGTGCTGGTCAATGAGAAAATGAATGTGAGCCGGCTGCAGTGTGCACTTGCAGCCCAGAAAGCCAACTGTATCCTGGGCTGCATCGAAATGAGCGTGACCAGCAGGTCGAAGGAGGTGATCCTGCCCCTCTACTCTGCTCTCGTGAGACCTCACCTGGAGTATTGTGTGCAGTTCTGGTGTCCTCAACATAGAAAGGACATGGAACTGTTGGAACAAGTCCAGAGAAGGGCCACGAGGATAATCAGGGGACTGGAGCACCTCCGGTATGAAGACAGGCTGAGAAAGTTGGGGCTGTTCAGCCTGGAGAAGAGAAGGCTGAGTGGAGACCTCATAGCAGCCTTCCAGTATCTGAAGGGGGCCTATAAGGATGCTGAGGAGGGACCCTTCGTTAGGACAAGAGGTAACAGTTTAAAACAGGGGAAGTTTAGATTGTATATAAGGAAGAAATTCTTTCCTGTAAGGGTGGTGAGGCACTGGAATGGGTTGCCCAGGGAGGTTGTGAATGCTCCATCCCTGGCAGTGTTCAAGGCCAGGTTGGACAGAGCCTTGGGTGACATGGTTTAGTATGAGGTGCCCCTGCCCATGGCAGGGGGGGTTGGAACTAGATGATCTTAAGGTCCTTTCTAACCCAAACTATTTTATGATTCTATGATTCTATTAACCTTTTACAATTTTCATTGCACTAAGAAATGAATAATTGTTTGTTTTACAGAAATGTCATTAATTGTTTAAAAATATCATGAGAATTACCTCTGTAATTCACTGCACTTAATACTACCTTATGATGGGATTTAATCAGCACAGAAACTCCATTAACACCCCACTGTGTCCTTAAATAAACTAGAATGAGAGCTAAGTAATTGTGACATTCCTTTTCACTGAAGCATACTCTTTCTTTCTGAGGTAGGACAACAATCACTCCCCAGAGCTCTCTACTGCATCTAAGCTTTTCACTCAACAGATAATAGCTAGTAATTACAGCTTTTTGTCTTAGAACTGATAGTTCTAAAAAAAAAAAAAAAACCACACAAAGCTATGTCTGGAAGTTTCTTAATAAGCTGAGTTTCCTTCAGCTAAGATGGTAAAGCAATACAGAAACCAAAATGTCTCTAACATACTACAACATAGTGTGACATCTAACTTAAGCCTTGTGTCACAATAGCCTCAAAAATACCCTAGATGCAGCTGAGAGAAAGAAGAAAAAAAAACTCCATTGTTGTCAGTAAACACGTTATCTGGTTTGCAGCCAAGACATGCCACAGAAAGAGGCATGTCTCAGCCCAAAGCATTTTGAGATGACAGGATTTATTAGGTCCTGCCTTATTAGGCTCCATGCTGTGCAAATAGCTATAATCCCCCCAAGGTCCCCACATCCCTGCTTTTTGCCATCATTTGTTGACTACAAAGTGACCAATGGCTACATCTGCTCCTCTGCAGGAGCCTGCTGTCTTACAGAAAATTGCCATGATCAAAAATTGCCATAGTCAAAAGAGAGAAAACATGTAAGTGGAGCACAGGAAGCCAAAGGTTACATGGGAAAGAATGGATCTATTTTGGCTGAATAGGAGAATTTCCTAACCCCTGCTTACACTAAGGAATGAGTGTTTTCTTCTGTAAGTGAAGACAGGAGAAGAGAGCCAATGGAAGAATAAGGAGGGCTGAGGACAAGAGGTACAGGCTGAGGGTGCAGCCAGGCTAGTGAGGGGACTGAGGAGCAGGGACTCATAAGGGCAATTCCTGAGCCATGCCTTCAAAATAGAATCATAGAATAGTTTGGGTTGGAAGAGAGATTATCTGGTTCTAACCCCTATTCATAGTTTCATAATGCCCTAAAAGGCTGCACTAGAAAGACAGGGAGGAAGGTGAACATTGGCAGCAGCTGAGATGCAGCCCTTGCACCACAGGCTTTGATGATAAATGTTATGCCTCCAGGATTAAAGCTCCTTTGCAAGTCAGGGGCACTTCTCCAACATTCTGAGTGACATTTTCCCCCAGCCTGCTGCTGCTGGAAGATCTGTGCAAGATGTGCTCTGAGAGACACCCCTCAACTCCCATCCCCACCCTGGAGCAGCCTGGGAAGGGCTCACTGCCAGAACGGTCCTCCTGGACCAGCAAGGAAGTTTGAGCTTGACGCTGCTGACAAGCTCTCCCATGTACTGAGAGCAGATGTTCAGAGTCTGCAGTGCCCTGCTCCATCCCAGACTTCCCTCCAAGACTAGAGGCTCTTGCCAGTCTGTGTGTATGAGTAAAACACTAAAGGAAACATACTGGATGGTTTCCATCAGCACAGCACTTCAGTAGAAACACAGAAATATCCACTCTGCAATACGTACGAGTCTTTTACTTCACAGCTGTCTGTGGCGGCACTGACCTGGAGTGAGGTGAGTGGGGTGAAATCCACACTTGTAGAGGGCACAGCAAGGAGGGAACTGCGGGGCTGTCCACATAAACTCCCATGTTTTCTGTCACTAGATAAACACCACATGCTAACCAGCTTCTTCTAAGAAGAGGCAAAGGTCAGTGACTAAACCATCAACTATGATCCATGACAGAGGTACATGGAAATGGCAGCTCACTGCATGGCTCAGACCTCTGGAATAGTGCCATTTCCACAGGGCTGCTTCATCACTGCACCTTCTCCTCTTGAAACCACCTCTAATGCACACAGACCCAGCTACCCAGCTCCAAAATTCAGGACTCAAACATTCCCTTGTAACATATTTGGGCAGGAACTGCAAAAGGAGGGAGTCTATTGACTTGATTCCAAGTAATTGTTTTCTGCATAGATCCTAATATCATCTGCATTATTGGGATAATAAAAAATTAAATATTATTTATGAGTACTTACAATTAAATAATAATAAAAATAATTATTATAAAAATTGTCACCATGAATCACAAGAATGTTGGCATGTATTTCTGCTTAACTATTTTTGACATATTAAAAATCAGTTGATTTTGACATTTCCGGTCCCTAATTTCAAAATTCTTTTGGAGAAGAAAAAGAGACAAGCATAAAATTGGTTTTGTTGGTTCAAAGTTCAAAGCAATCCAGTTCTTACGTTTCATGTTCCTATTTCTATTTACATATTACTTGGAGAACGAATGTGCAGATATGGAAGGAAAAATAGGCCACAGTTATTAAAAACAGGGTTGTGACATTCTTCATTGTTTCAGCTTAGGGCGGAACTGGCACTTCCTCTGATACCCAAGGCTGCAGATGCTCTTAAGGAAAAAAAGGTAAGTCACAAAATTGGTGGAGATGGTGAACACCCATAGTGAGCTGAGAAACAATCAAATTACTCAGATTATTCATGTGTTCTGAGACCAGATCTACAAAATGCACAGGAAGAAGTCAGGGAAGAATTCAAGGTTGGACAAATGTTGCTTTTGCTTTTAATGAAAAGATAAATGCAGTTTTTTCAGTCTTTTGAAATTTTGCTTCTCCCTCAGCTAGACTATTGCAATTTTCTTTGCTTTAAAAAAACAAAAATATATAGTTGAAATTATAGTAATTCCTGACAGCTCCTGCTTCCACATCCTTGGGTGCTGTGCTGGGCAGATCAGAACAGATACAGCTGAAACTGTTGGTGAAAGCTTTTCTTAAGGACAAAACAATTTTGTATATCTGTGTCAGGGACAGTAGATAACTGTAGCGGCAAAACAAACAAAGATAGGAAAGTACTGTTTGTCCACTTTGGCTCCTCCCTGGAAAGTCCTGCTTTGGCTCCTCCCCAGAGAGTCCTTTTTTGGCTGCTCCCCAGAAGGTCCTGCTTTGGTTCCTCCCCAGAAAGTTCTGCTTTAGAAATCCTCAGAAAAGTCCTGACCCTTGGAGACCTTTCTAGATATTGCTGGCCACTTCCTCCAATGTAGGCTGGCCCCTGCGGCAGAATGAGTGGGCATTTTTGTCAGTATAAAAGCCTAAGCCTCACATGATTCAGGGAGGTAGAACCTTATACCACGGGGATGCCTGCTAAGGTTGAGCCTGCCACCACGCACCGCGATTATGTTTCTTGGAGCTGGTTTCCTGATTGTCATTACATGGTGTTTGGGGTTGGTAAGATAACCAAACATCCGAAGTATCCTTTACTGTATCTGTATCTCTATATTTTCCTATATTAATACACTAGTTGTGAGTTCTCTATTTGTGTCTCGTTTCTCTCACCTGGAACCCTCGAATTCTGGAACAATACCCTTCATAACGATATCAAAAAACACTTAGAACTGGGGACATTGGCATGGAAGGAGGTCTCATTCCCTTCCTCAGCACTGTGTTTTTCTCCAGATAAAATAAATAACCAGTTGTGCAATACGTAAAAAATCATGTCCGACTGGAGTGACCTGGTGCTCATTAACACAAACCAGACTCTACAAGTTGCTGAATTGCTCCTCACGAGTGCTTCTCTTTAGTTCTCTGCTACGGATGTGGCAAATATTTAACATTAGGATTTGTTTTTATTTTGGTTTTCTCCTGGCTCTCAACCATGGCACGCATATTACTACACTTACATTTGCAAAAAATCATCATTTACACCTTCTCTTCCTTCACATCTAATAATAAAAAAAAAAAAATTCAAAGTTCATATTTTCCATTTTCTCAGAAATTAGTGGTTGGATTGTAGCAATATTGTTCTAATTTTTATTTTTAAGCTAAAGAGAAGAAAGAAGCAAGAAGGATAGGGAGTTAGGTGTCTCCAAAATCTCTTTCTCTTGCATATAGAGAACAAAATAAGGCCAGGCACTCAGAAGAGCTGGGGAGGCTGCCTAGGGTAGATATGATTGTCACTGCTGAAAAAGTCCTGTTTTCAATAAGAAGGTAGTTTCAAAGTTCAAACACACTATCAACCCTTACAATTTATCGTGAACTATTGTTTCCACCTTCTGACATTAAACCACTTTGGCATGAACTTACAGACATGAAGGCCACATCCTGGGACCCTAAGGCCACAGTTTCTGAGACCCAGAAATAAAAAGATAAGTAGGCCCAGCAGTTTTACTTCATCTTTCAACCTAAACGTGAGCCATGTATGCTGTGACATTCCAGAAACTGAGCACTTTTGAACCCATGGGAAGATTAATCTTGGCATCTGCATCTCACTCCTTGATTTTGTGAGGAACCACAATGAAGCCAATGATCACAAGAATGTTCTTCAGTTACCATAAGTGAAAAACAGGACATTGGGTTGCTTCATTCCTGCATGTAGTTTCAGGTCTTAATGACAGCTGGGCTTTAAAACTAGTCATGCTTGTTAACAAAATTTAAAGGCATGCCAGAAGTACAAGACACAGAGGGCCAAAAGGCCCCATGAGTTTTGAATGGCTACTACAGAACCTTTGTAACTCCAAGGATATCGTCACCAACCCTGACAACCCAGGGAAACATTATGCATGGCTGGATGGGGTTCAAACAGCAAAATGAACATTGTATGAGAGCCAGACAGAAAAAATAAACTTGGAAAGATCCAAGCAGATCTTTCATCCACACTCAGGAGTGGCAGGCAGAGAAACTCTGAGAGTGCTCAGGGCACCCCATGTGGATGAAGGTGCAGAAAAAAGGGAAGCTCTGAGGAAACTATCGAAAACTTGAAAGATCATCATTTCTAGACAGTTGGTTTTTTTTGTTGTGGTTTTTTTTTTTTTAAGTAGCTGCTTAGGTTAAAGTAAAGGAGAAGGGATGAATAGAAGTTTTTCAGTCCTACATCTGAAAAGCCAATTCTATCAATATGGAATATTAAAAGGCTTTTTAGATGACAGTTTATCCTGGTTCTTAACAAAAACATCCCTGTAAAATTCCCAAGGAAGGGCATTTGATATTGAAGAGTAGCCACTTACAAGAGCATGCATAAAAGAGACAAAGCAGCATGTGAATAAAGTGTCTAGCCCATCAAGGTAAGTTGAAGATGTTGTGCACATAGTGAAAAATTTGTTCAGAACAAGCAGTGTGGTAAAATAACTATAAATACACAGCTTAGTATTGCTGACTCTTGACGTGAGACCATTTGGTGTATTCCTCAGTAAAGGATGCAGAAATGCTTGACTACAAGAAAAAAAAAAGACACACAATCAAAGATGCCTTAAGAAGGCAGTATTTAAAGAAAAAGACTAGAAATTCAGATTTAACAGGAAAGAAACAAGGTGGCTTCCATCACTACACCACAAGAACTCACTGAGAATTTGGAACTGATTGGCACTTATCAGTCAAGACTTCCTTGATCTAAAAATAATATAGTCGTTTATGCTTGAGGACCCCAGAAGAAAGTGAAATGCTAGGAAGAAACATTGAACACCAGCTCAGGACACCTGGGAATCTGGCAGGCAGAAGCTGAAAATCATTCACAAAGCTGTTCCTGCTCCAGTGAGTAAGACCAAACAGTTTGTGACCAGTCTCCAAATAATACTTTTCACTATATGACAATTGCTGAAGCAACAAAGTTATAGATGAAGATGGAAGCAGGCACAAGCTGTGTTTGAGCAATTTACAGGGTTGCTCTATTACATTTGTTATAACTTCTGAGTTCAATCTAATCATGTGCCAGTTCTTTTAAAAGCAAGGTTCTGTTTGTCTGCATGTAGCTTTCTCCATGTTTCCAGTGACACACTGGTGCTAAACAAAAACGTGGAGCAGTAACTAGGTGCAGGCTACAGCCAATGAACAGTAAGAAGTTCTTGTTACCTTATTCAGCATAAATTCCCATTCTGGGTTTGGATCAATGTTAGCTAGTGGGCTTGTTTGCCTTCATTTCCCATGAACATCTGGAAAACTGTGCTTGCCCCACCACTGACCTCAAGCTGTAAGAGCCCACCTCCACGACTGCATCCAGTGACAGAGAATACACCTCTGTCAGAGAGAGCATGCATGCGGGCATGCATGTCAGTGTGAAGTAACCCCTGGTGATGTTACAAATCAAATTTGGTTCTAGCAAGCTTTTCTGGTAATGCTGGAATAAACAATGGCATAAAGAGGCAATGGACATAATGCTCAGATTCTGGTAATTACTGAAGGAGGCACAGACATGGAAAAAGAAGAGAGAAAACCCCCAAAAAGGCATGGAGAATAGGATGAGGCTATGCTTGGGACAGGGTGGAGATGAAGAAGGAAAGCAGAGGTAGTGCAGAGATGCTTACTAAGGACTAAGGGATACACTGAACTGAGGGGAAACACTAATGCAACTCTTATGAAATACATCATTAAGAAAAGATATTTGTTAATATCTAGCAAGGGAGTTACAACATACAGCTATCTTCATACCATGTATGAAGCCAAATGACCTCACACTTAGTAATCTAACTATGGTTATTTATTTATTTTTCTTAAAACCATGAAGAAAATGAGCTCTGGCCACCCGCAGAACAAAAAATAATAGGGTGCCACACAAAAAAATGGACAATGTAGTAGTAATATATACTGTAGCACCTCCATAACCTTTGCATTGTGTCTTGTTTGATAAGCAAACCATATTCTGGAAAAAAAAAACAGAGAAGGAGATAAATACTTCTTCCATTCTAACAATCACAACAATATGACCAAGCAAACTTTAGCCAACAGAATTCTTAAAGATCTGAATTCTGCACCTGTGAAGTTTACTAGGGTTTGATGGAAAGATAAATGCAATAATTTGCAGGGACTGACCCAGGCACAAACTATCAGTGCTTTGGGGTAACAGCTGTCTTTCAGTAATACCAGTGTGGGCTCCTACCAGGCAGGATTAAGTCAGCTCCTCCTCCCTCAACACCACCTGCACTGCCTGCTTGCATGCAGGACTGAGCATTAGCTCTTCCCTCACTCCAGGACCCACTCACCCACTGCATGCCAGGTTAGGCCTGTTTGTACATTTCCTAGCACAATGACTCATGGCTGCAGAAGGGCTCCAAACCATTCATCACAGAGAAATCACGACTCATACTGGCACTCTCTTACACCATAACTGCCAGCAGTGGTTGTGTTCTCAGATTATAATACTAATACCTTAACTGCTCATAGCATTGTTTCCCCTGTGCTTTGCAAGACTCAGCACAAGCTTCTAAAGCTTTATTTTCTAGTTTCAGTAAGGACTGGACTATGATTATTAGAAAATACTGCTGTATCCCTGTTTACCCTTCATTCTTGCAATGCTTTTGCAATGGTGTCATTGCTGAAAGCTTTGAGAGCTTTGAACTCATATACTAACAGTAAATGATTAAGGGAATCTTTTCTGCCTTTATGCAGAAGATCTACAAATTTCTTCTTTAAAGTCTTCTTTTCAAGTGCTAACTCTCCATAATGCCTGGATTATTCAGAAGTAAAGACAGGATGGAGGCTGTGGGAATGATATTATCTGACTACTTTATGTGACTTTTAATACCTAACTCAAGTGCAAGCCAGAGGAAGAAAGTTAGAACTTTATGTCCTCAGGAGAATCCAGAAGAGGGGGAAATTATCCTGTCAGGGAGCAAGGAATAAGAAGCTCATTGAAAGAGCTTTGAATTAGATTTGAAGGGGGAAAGAGATAAAACCAGGATCACTACAGATAAGTCTGGGGGCAGCACACTAGCATTTGAGGGGTGGTGTGCTAGTGAAGTCCTTCAGTCTGCTGTCTCAGTTGAGGTAGGGAATGGAGACCCATGCTACAGCAAAGCTGCAAGGGCTATTGATGTGTTAGAAACTATGTAAGCTCCTGAGAATGGTCACATAGTGTCGTGGTTTAAACCCAGTCAGGTAATTCGTTCGCTCACTTCCCCCCCCTTTCTTGCCCTCCCCCTGCTCTCGGAGGGATGGAGAGGAGAATCGAAAAGAATGCAACTCCCACGGGTTGAGATAAGAACAGTTTAGTAACTAAGGTATAACACAAATCACTACTGCTACCTCCAATGATAATAATGATAAAGGAAATAACAAGGGAAGAGAATACAACACCTCAGCACCAGCTGACCGATAACTCGCCCCCCAAGCCCGACCAAGCTCCGACCGATACCTCCTCCAACCCTGCAGTCTCCCAGCCCTTCCGGCTCACTCCGTTACATCCTCGGCATGACGTGCTGTGGTATGGAATACCTCTTTGGTCAGTTTGGGTCAGGTGTCCTGTCTCTGCTTCCTCCTGGCTTCCCCTCCCCCTGGCAGAGCATGAGTCTCACAAAGTCCTTGGCCAAACCAAAACATCGCTATCAGCTCTGTTCCCGAGCTGAAAGTCAAAACACTGCACTACACCAGCTACCAAGAAGGAGAAAAATGACTGCTACTGCTGAACCCAGGACACATAGGAATTAGGGCTTCTTCCTCCAAAAAAGGTGTCAGGATCAATAGCCTAACTGAAGTGCAACTGGGCAGTGAACAAGAGAAGCTTGAAGCAATCATGCAACAGGAAAACTATGATATAGTTGCCATCAAAGAAACATGGTGGGATGACTCATACAACTGGGGTGTTGCAATGGATGGCTTAAACTCTTCAGAAAAGATAAGCAAGGAAGGAGAGGCAGTGTATGTTAGGGAGTGTTTTGACTATCTAGAGATTGATGAGGGTGATGAAAGGGTTGAGTGCTTATGGGTAAGAATCAAAGGAAAAGCCAACAAGGTAGATATAGTGGGAGACTGCTATAGACCACCCAACCAAGATAAAGAGGCAGATGAAACATTCTCTAAGCAGCTAGGAGAAGTCTTACAATTGCTAACCCTTGTTATCATGGGAGGACTTCACAGGATGAGGAAAAGGCTGAGGTACTTAATGCCTTCTTTGTCTCAGTCTTCAAAAATAAGACCAGTTGTTCCCTGGGTACCCAGGCCCTTGTCTGCTTATGGCATGAATGGGTGTACTCTTCACTGGATAAAAAATTGGGTGGATGGCTGGGCCCAAACAGTGATGGTGAATGGAGCTAAATCCAGCTGTCAGGACTAGGGAAGATATTGTCCCCTGTACTGGGCACTGGTGAGGCCACACCTCAAATCTTGTGTTCACTTTTGGGCCTCGCACTACAAGAAAGACATTGAGATGCTGAAGCATGTCTGAAGAAGAGCAGCAAAGCTGGTGAAGGGTCTGGAGCCCAAGTCTTATGAGGAGTAGCTGAGGGAACTGGGATTGTTTAGCCTGGAGAAAAGGAGGCTCGGGAGACCTTATTGCTCTCTACAGTGACCTGAAAGAAGGTTGTAGCGAGGTGGGTGTCAGCCTCTTCTACCAAGTAATAAGCAATAGAAGAAAAGGAAATGAACTCAAGTTGTGCCAGGGGAGGTTTAGATTGGAGATTTGGAAAAAATTTCTGTTGTCAGGCAGTGGAACAGGCTGCCAAGGGATGTGGCTGAGTCACCATCCCTAGAGATATTTAAAAGATGTGAAGATTGGGTGCTTGGAGGCACAGTTAAGTGGTGGACTTGGCAGTGCTAGGTTAATGGTTGGACTCAATCTTAAAGGTCCTTTCCAACCTCAATGACTGTATGATTTTATGGTCTATGTGAGATACGTACACCAACCATTGTATCCCCCCATTCCATGCATTTCATTGCCCATCAAAAGATGGGCAATGCAAAGCAAAAGCTTTGGCTTTTCTTATGTGGTATCTGTCTTGCCTTTCCTCCTGCTAACGTATACATCACCTGCATTCATTGCTATCTGTCACATACAGTCACCTCTTTTTTTTATAAGCCATTTTGCTATGCCTGTCACTAAGAATACAATGAGAAGTATTTCTCTCTCAAGGAAACACTGGCATTTCTCTACCTTGTTCAATGGCCAAAAGTCAGCACACATAACTCCACTTTGTCAAAGAAATGCTTCAAAGATTGGTCACTACTAATATTCACCCTATCACGACTTCGCACTCTATATCAGCGAGTTCCCACAAAAGCCCAAACTGATTCAATTAGCAGAAAAATAGCCATATCCTTCAGGTAAATGAGAAGAGGCATCTGCCGCCATGCTTTGATAAAAAGAAACATCTTATGAGAGCTGGGGCCTTTTACAACCACATCCTTTCACTTTGCAAAGCATTTTTCAGGGACTGGATATCATAAATATCTTTTAACAAGTTTGTTTTCTGTGCTTCAGCAAACTCAACTTACTGCTGATGATTGAGTGTGGTCTGGATGCTTTTGACGTGGAGTCACTAACGGGTGTTTCCCCTTGGGAGTTTTTCAAGAGAACATTTTTATGGTGGAGTTTGCTGGTTTATCACGACCTGCTGGAAAAAGCCCCATTTCAACAAGACCTGTCAGGTATGTCTTGTTTCCTCTCCTCTGGCAAACTGCTGCACTCCAACACAGGCAACATGCAGTCCCAGCACAGGCAGCAGCTGTACTACTATACATCAGTAATGGTCCCTGCAGGATTTTGAAAATGGGAAACCCCATTCTGGGATTTCTGGAAGTCAGGTCAAACCCTTTTCTGAAATTTTAAAAATCTCCATGCGAAGAAGGTACACTTCACCAAGCCCAGGGCAATTTCCAGATTCTCAATCTGATAAAGAAAATATAAGTTACAATTTTGGGTATTAGATTCAAATGTAACTGCCTTATTTTAAGACTTGTTTATTCATTCCTGCCAGCACTAAAGTAATAGAGACAGATAGACCTGTAAACATAGCTCAAATATCATAGTCTTTTTAAATTCCCTTTTTCCCCCAATTCTGCCTCATTTTGCTGCTTCTCAGAGATATCCTATCTCATCCACTAGTTAATCCATTTCCTCTTTGCTCAGAACTTTCTTTCCATGCTAGTTTTTTATGCAGTGTAACTGGTTTTGAAGTCGTTTCATGCTGCAGTTTTCAAAGCCACGTAAACAAGAATCCAGTATCACTACTATAGTTTCCTATGGCCTTGCCGTCTCTTCTGGGTCTTCCCTACGTACCATCTGTTGGAGTTAGAAACTGTTTAGATAAGTCAGCAGGAAGCAGTGCTTGCTCCATGGCTCTGTTTTGGTGTGCTCCAGCTAGCTCTCTCCCAGGCAAAGTCTGAGTGTGGCTTTGAGGCTTATTCACTCCTGGGACCCCTCCAAAAGGCCATATGGATAATATTACATCACATTTTGCTCCTGTTCTTCAATGACCTCAGATTTTGCACTCTGAAACACACCCCATTTCCCAGGTTCCCCTCCCCAGGATTTTCAACACATAATCCCAATTTCAGGTTATGAAAACACAATTTGGCAGGCTGCAACACAGTCCTTGTACTGTCTATCATGAACTAAAGCACAACACTTGTTAAAACTTAGGGTCACCATACAGCGCCTGTGGAAACCCAGAACAAACAATTATGTATGTAATGTGCCTGCCATGGCTTGCCAAGCTTATATAGAATATCTATAGCAGACCAGAGGATCAAATCTAGCACTCCCAAGACACAGGCTATAGAGTCTACTTACCAAATAATCCTTCCTTACTAAAATATAAAACTCAATCTTCTTGCCTCCTTTTTGCCTTTATTTTCTGGTCATATAAATACCGGCTGACACTAACTCATGCTAACTTTCCAGAAGTATGGTCACAATGCAGTGATATTGTAGAGGTCAGAGCCAAACTTCCTCCCATACCTTTTTTGGTCTCTTTCTGATATTCCTTTTCGCAGTGACGGGGCATTTGTTCACAGCCCATCCTATTGCTTTTCATGTCTCTGCATTCACACCCATAAAGGAACCAAGCTATTGAACTGTTGTGACTGCAACTCCAGCTGCCTGCTCTCCCCTCCTAACAGTTCATGTGTAAACCTCATCTCCAGCAGTGCTAGAGCATGCCAGACATGAGGTGTCTCATTATATCTCATTCCCAGCATCCAGCAGCAGCTGGCATACCCTGCTGAAGTTTAAGACTCAGATGTCATTGTGCAATGGTTCCAGACACATCCCTCTGGACTCCTCCAGTGCCTCTGCTCCTTGTCAGACTTTTCCTCACCTATTTCCATTCTTCCCTTGGCAAACACCATGCAGCACTGCTTCCACTTGATTTTCCAGGGTATTCTCAGTTCTATAATACTTAATTGGCCTGACTTCTTACATAGTTGTTTCCAAAGTATTTTTAAAAATAAAGGAAAAAGAAAAAAAATCAAAACCTCTGGATACCTCTCTGAGGCACCTCTTCTCAGCCTGATTGCTGAGAGGGTTTTTCTTCCATCTCACCAGTCACTGCAGATGTCTGTTCATTGATAAATACTCCCACTGGACTGTCTGCTTGCAGACTTTCTTCAGCTTGAGCTCACTGAATTTTTCCATATGCGGCTAAGTCTCACCTGGGAGCCATGGTTTATAAATCTCTTGCCTTTCTTAGAGATGATAAGCTGTTCCCATGATGATGACTATATCTTCTACCTCAAGCAACAGTTGCTTGGCCAACTTTCTTCTTATACCACTAAGGAACAGTCATTGCTAGGCTTATGCCTCCTTGCATAATGAATAAGGAATGTGCATATAAAGTAACAAAGTGCTCTATGAAAGTTAAATGAGCATGGATGTTGCCATACTCTGAAGGAAAAGCTGGAAAAAAAGAAATCACATGAAAAACAGTGATTCTCTGGACATGCACACAAAGACAGTGACCAAATGAAGGTTTACATGGGAAGAAGTGGGCAGCTCTTCCATTCTGGTGTGAAGCACCACACATGGCAGGAGCAATCATGTTGCAGACCAGCTCTGCCCAGAGGAGTGTGTGTATCCAGCCTTGATACCAAGTCTCTTGTTATGATTTAAAAGTGCCTCTAAGAGCACCTGTACAGCAAGAATTTCAGGCAAAGGTCAAAATACACCAGAGGTCCATCCACCACTCATGGTTTTCTTTCTATCTAACAGTCCTCACCTGAGAGGAGAAGAGGGTTTGAGCAGCTGTTCCTGGAGGCATTTTCACAGCGTCATGGCTCATGTAACTGGTGCAAATAAATCATCCCTTCATGACCACCATTAGCCAGTAAAGTTCTCCTTTACACATCAAAATGGTGGAGACTACTTGATGGATAGCAGGGATCACTGAACTACTTGTAACTGTTGATTTTACTAACCACAAGAACATCAAGTTACTGGCTGAAAATTAAGCTGTGATTAACTTGCCTAAAGATGGTGAGAAAAAGGCCATCTAAATGTATGTCTGTCTTTCCTCGGTCTAACATATCTTACAGATAGAGAAGTGTGTACAGTGCATTCCCCTTTGTACCTGTAAAGATAACAGTGATACCTTCAGCAATGTGAAATACAGGCTGTTTCTTTTCCTTGATATGCAATGATTTACACAGGGAAATCACTGCTTGTTCATCAGAATTAGAGAAGTTGCCAGGGGAAAAAGAAAGAAAAAGAAAAGAAAAAATAAACAACAACAAAAACCCAAAGCAAACAGCAAAACAGCCTCACACCCTCTTTCATTGCAGTCTGGGACAGCAACAGAGTGCCTGTACCCCAGGGACATCTGAAATTGCTTGAAGCAGTACAGACCTCAGAACAAGTTCTTTCCCCAGTTTCTCAAGGGGATCTTGCACCCTATCTGGAGCTCTATGCTTCCTTAGGTACTCAGTCAGCCACATTTCAGAAAGCAAATTAAAATCTGCTCTGTGGAGGTAACCACAATGGAGATCTACTCCAGAGCTGTGACTTTCAAAGTAAAGGATAATAAAAACAAACACACCATTCATTTTTTTTGGACACACCAGTGTAAAAGCAGCACAATTTCAGTAAAGTAATAACTTAATAAGGACATCCCATGGTCTAGTGCAAGCTCCATAGCTCCTCATGTCCAAAGAAATCACACCCATTCTGTGTCAGCCAGAGATCCAGCCCAACAAACCTAAAAGTGCCAGTCTGGATCTATCACTGAACCAGGAAGTTAATCCATATTCACACCAGCAGAACAGATATCAGAATCTGACCCAAACATTTATCGAGTTTTTTGAGTCTCTGTCAAGAAACAGCTGTCAAGAAATGCCTGTAACTGCAGTGTGAAGGCATAAGGAGGATAGTGAGGAAACAGACATGGGTGGTATTTTCTAACATGGAGTTGTTCAGCAGGGAGTGCCAAGTCCTACGCATGTTAGACACAGTGAAATGGAACACTGAAAAATTAAATCACTTCTTGTACCAGAGGCATAGGAGTGGTTCATAAGTATTTATTTGTGTGCTGGTATTAGTTGGGGTAGAGTTAACTTTCTTCACAGTATCTGTTATGTGACTATGTTTTGGATTTGTGCTGAAACAGCATTGATAATATAGGGATGTTTTAGCTCCTGCTGAGCAGTGCTTACACAGACCCAAGGCCTTTTCTCACCCCATCCCACCAGCAAACAGGCTGGGGGTGCACAGGAAGTTGGGAGGGGACACAGCTAGGTCAGCTGCCCCAACTGACCAAAGGGATAACCCAGACCACATAGTGTTGTGCTCAGCATATAAAGCAGCAGCGGGGGAAGGAGAGAAGAAAGAAGAGGGGACACTTGGAGTGATGGCATTTGTCTTCCCAAATAACCATTACATGTGATGGAGCCTTGCATTCCTGGAGATGGCTGAACACCCATCCCTCACATCCTCTACTCCAAACTGTGTCGGAGAGCTGAAACATGTCTGGGTCCCAGCTTCTCTTTGGTCTACAGTACTTAGTCATGAAACCATGCCATCTACATCACAGCAGTTCAGTGAGAGGGACCCAGAGGTGTCTGGGGCAGAAAATGAGAAAAAAGTCATTAGAGGTACAAGAGGAAATCACTCAGACAAGACACTCAGCCTACCTGCCTAGCTCCAGCTACACAAAGAACTAGGTGGGAAAAGGACCATCACAGGAGTAAAAATAATCTCACAAGCAGGACAAGTAATTAGCACTTCTTATTCACTTTATTATGAAGGCTATACATCCCAAATTTTAAGATCCCACTCCCACAAGAAGAAAAGTTTTAAAGGTTGTGACACTGGTTACATGTTGGTCTTTAGAGAGCTGCAGCACAGGGCCACATCTGAGGCATCCTAGATGTTTTAAAAATTGAATATTTCCAGTAATTGGCAATTTTCATCTTTGTTGGGAGAGACCTGACCTACTCTTTGTTACCATGAATCAGCCTTTCATGAAGCATTAGTCTATGATCCAAAAGGTACTAATTATGCTTTCTTGTGATTTATGGACATGCATTCCTGTAGACATCAAAAAACATATCAACACAGTTCAAGCCAACAGGAGAAGCAGCACCATAAAAACACTAGCAACACACTTGAGTGGGAGATTCTTTTTTATTATTATTTTTTTCTTATTTTCCTTTTTAGGGAAGATGTAGGGGAAGGAGTTTAGATTCCACTCACAACCTCAACAATAAAAAATTAGGAAATGGATCAATATTAACCCTGTAAATGAACAGTAATCCTTCTCAAAGGATTTTATACACACTAGCACTAAACAGGCAGCAGTAAGCAGAAGTCCTCTGCCAAGTGCTGTCATAAAAGTCTCCAAATTAACAGACACAACATGCTATTTCCACTGAGCTAATTATAATAGGCCAAACAAAAACATCCTCTGAGCAACTGTAATTTCTAAGGAAATCTGTCTTGCTCTGTGAAAGCAGAGATTACTCATAGCATGACAAATCTGGAAGAACTGTTAAAGGTTTAACTCCCACTTGTCACCAATACTTTAAACCTGACTTCTAGCTTCCAGAAGTATTAATAATTTACCTAATATTTCCTTGGAAAACTTTGCCAAAAATGACACTTATTCCCATCCTTTAGGGAACGGTACCTATTCAGAATTCAGCACAATTTTTCATTAGCACTCTTTTGCCCTGTTTTCTAGAGAATTGCTACAAGGACCTTGATCTAATAAAGCACTTACAGACATGTACAACTCAGTGGGATTACTCACATGCCTAAGACAAACATATCCATAAGTACTATTTACAGGTAAGAGCACCTTTGTTCAGGTCTGTTTCCCAGGTTTGTTTCAATACAGCATGACACAGCAGTGTAGAGCAGCAATAATCTGGTTGCTGATACTTTAAATGAAAGAAAGTATCACATTCCATGGGATTAGGTTTATAAAGAAAAATATTCAGAAGCTGCCCACAGAGGAAAAAGCCTGACAAAAAGGAAATAGGAGAAATAAAATGAGTATAATAAAACTGAGACATTCAAAGTAGTTACACATAAGGCGAAATCTCATACTATTGGGAAAATTCACCAAGTCTTTCTCTCCATTGGTGTACAAATGGGAGAGGAATACAGCTGATTTCTGACTGCAAACCCAATAAAACTAACGATGTGATAGAAAGCAGACAGAATACAAAAAGAGAGTTGGTCTGTGGCAGCTTCATTCCCTGTGAATGTCTGTGACGTTTTGAATCACAGCTGAGGAAACAAGCTGCTGAATTTCCTCCCCTAACCCTCCCAGTAATTTTGTAATTTAAGGATAAATGCTCTGGAAATCAGGATTAACACAGCACACTGCCGAGTGCCTTTTGTGCACAGAGGATGCTAGTGGGAGAGAAACTGTGACTTAAAGCTATGTTGTCGTGTGACTAAGAAAGCAAGGAAAAGAGCCAGGCAGATGATCTCCAGACTGTTTTTTCCTGAGCAGGAGATGATCTACATTGTCTGGACTTTATAGCAAAAGTGAGTCCATTGATTGAACACTTTAACATTGCTGATTACTATAAATTAAGGACTCTGTTGTAGTGCTCCATCTGAATCAGAACAAAATGTTTGCTATCACAGGGAAGATGAAAACGTGCTTATTGAGTAACAAAAGACAATCCAAAAAAAAATTAAAGAAACAGTTCAGTGTGCTCTCAGTGCATTAATAAATGTTATGTCTCCTGGACAAGTTTCCTTGGACCCCAGACTAGGAAAAGAGTATTCCTTCACTGTAAGGAAAAGAAAAATGCAGCACATCATAAAGCTACTATGGTAACAGAAAGCACTGAAAGTCAAAGGGTTAACACTACCTCTACCACTTACTAAAGAAGTAATATTATTCTATTCCTGTGTTATGCTCTGTGCTATTCTTTTCTGTAATGGAGAATGGAGAGATACTTTGCTGCTCTGAAACTAAAGTCTTTGCAACTTTATCCTTGTCCTTGTAATTGAACATGCCTAAAAAGTCTCCAGGGTAACTGCTTGAAGCCTATTGCAGAATTGGATTCATCTTTATTCTTCAGACACAATTAGACACAATTTTAAGGTGCCTTTGTCATTTTTTTACTCTTAAAGGACACTTTTGCACCAGGAGGTGCTGATCCACTATTTCCCGAATAAGAAAGGCACTCAGATTCTGTAAAGCATCATTTAAATGTTTTTTCTTTATTAGAGCTAACTATAAAGAGAGTATAGCATATATAATCTCACATCCCCTTATATGCTGGGAACCCTGAATTGTGCAAGATTGCACAGGCCCCAATCTGCATGTAACCATGCAGACCCTGTCTGTCTCATTTGGGTCATTCAAGCTATCAGAGGGTTTTCTTACAAGAATACAACTGTTCTCATCAATTCTACTGTTAAACAGAGAAGACATCTGCAGGAGAGCTTGTGCTGCACTTTCAGTTAAGGGCAACACCATGCCTGTACCAAGTGGGAGCTGCCTTGCAGGCTCCTCTATTACTATCACCTGGATGATGGTAATTACCATCATTACCTCCATTTCCATCATTTAGTGCCAAGGAAGATGCACAGCACGGTACAGGCCTCAGGGCAACCCTGTACATGCAGCGCAGCACAGGCCTGCACCTAAGCAGGGTCAGCGTTACATGGGTCACACCTCAAAGTGCTATGGTCTTCCCATCAGTATTGCTGCAGACACCTGATACTCACCTACCTTGTAGAAACCAAATACAGCAAAGGCCTACAGAGCCTTTAGGGTACATAGAGATAGATGTTCTTGTGGCCTTTCAGGGAGACATCATGTTACACAGCTGTGTCACATGGATGAGATCTACTTTTGGAGGTTTTCAACATTACCTACCTCTCTAAATTAATAAATACTCAACATAGGCACTTGTTTTAGGATGACTGCTTTGTTCAGCAATAAAATGTAAACTCAAGTTTGTAATTCAAGTTAGGCAGAATATATCCTACTAGCTATCGTTTCTTGCCATCCCCAAATTCACATTATCTTGGATTGTCATGACTTTTCCCATGGCCACATCTTGAAAACCTCTTATCTTTAATCCTTAAGTCAGAAGAAGTTTTCCTAACCCATTTCTTTTCATCCACATACAGAAAGTTCTTATACGACTTCAGCAACACCCCTGGTTATGGCTCTCTGACCTTCACAGTGGGATGGAGAAAGACAAGCAGATATAACTGCCTCATAACTATGAATACAGAGGAGGGACAGGAGCCTAAGGGCTCAAACAGAACACCTGAACAGGCTTAAGCTGTGGTTGCTCAAGAAAATTCTGCTTGTTTCTGGGCATCTCATCATTATGCCAGAAACTGCAGCAAGCACACAAGGAAATAATCACTGAATGCTCAGTCCCTGTCATTCAAAAGTCTGGGGTTTAGCCTAAATCAAGAGACATTCACTGGCTCAGACATACTTTCAAGTGCTACTGGAGGTTATTCAGAGCACTCCAAAATGCCAGAAAGTCCTCCTGGGTAAAGGCTAGTGTAAGTTTTTATTTTTGAGTGTGATTAGCTCCTTGCTGGTTTTACAGCCACCCATTCCAGCCCCTTGTGTGTGCCTCAAGCAGAAGGATCAGGAAGATGATTACAAAACCTATAAGGCTTTCATTGGAATCTCTGTCCTCTTCCCCTTTTGAGGTGAAACGTTTTTTTTTTCTTTGTTTTTGGTAGCAGTTCATTTCCATCATCTGAGGGAAAGTTCTGAGGACTTTTTAGTCACACTTGGTAACCAATAGCATGTAATCATGATTCACTTCTGGGTATATCTGGCTTAGAGCCCTGGTCTCCTGAACACACTAAGAGGCAAGTCAGACAACACCGGATTGATTTATTCTACGTTTTTTAGAAAGAGGCTTATTTCTCTATAGTTTATGATAATCTGCTGCCTGAATGCTGGCAAGCGACAAGGCGAGTTCTGACATATGGCAGTCTTTCATGCTGTCATATCTGAACATAAATAAAGGAATTAAAAGGAGACCAAAAAGCAAATTCCTGGATCACCACCTGCACACTCTGACTCATTCATCATAACTGAAAAAGTCAAAGGGAGGTCAGGAGGGAGCAGGAGTCAATCTTCATTAGAGCCAGCTGCAGAAAGACCTCCCACACCTTATTGGAAACAAACACCTGAAACAGTCAAAAATGCCTAAATCAGACAATGGAAAGATTCCATAAACTGTACAACAACCGGAGACGTGTTTGCTGATTCCCTGGCATGTCTGGGGAAACTATACCTGTAAGGGGCTCCTGCTAAAGGCAGCCATCCCACATCAGTGTGGCACTTGGATATTCCTGTGTCATGGGGTCAAAGAGATAGTTGAAGGCAGACCTGAGTGTAGCCAGAGTCTGCCAGGCTCCATGGGATATGGAAATGGCCTGTGGCTCTGGAGGTAAAAGTAAAAAAAACCAAAATTCTCTCAATAGAAATGAATGCTGTACAAATGTCTCACTGCCCAGCCCAGACAGTAGCCATCTATGCAAATAATAATTTGGAAAGGAAACCCTCCACCTGCAAACTAGGCAGCAAATTAGAGATGCCAAACTCAAGGAGACACCCAATCTTCCCCAATGCTTATGGAAAGAGATTTATGCTGGACTGGGTGTACGACAGATAATCCAGGATATTAAAAGGAAAAATATTTGAGACAGAAAAGTACACAGAGCTCAAAATCAGACTCCAGAAAAAACAATAAAGTTTTACATGCTGTGGCAAATAGCACAAACCAGCCTCTGCAAAAGCAGAAGGAAGAATCACAACAAATTACACTGCTTGCAAAAATTTGCCAATGCCATCACAATGAGAGTAACATGGATGAAGATGACAGCGAAGCACAACAGAAGAGTGGAAAACCTTTCCTAGTGGCCAAAACATCGCAGCTGAGGAGGAAGAAACAGTATAGCCACTAT
Organism: Pezoporus wallicus; assembly: GCF_028554395.1. Lineage (NCBI taxonomy): Eukaryota > Metazoa > Chordata > Aves > Psittaciformes > Psittacidae > Pezoporus > Pezoporus wallicus. The sequence continues at coordinate 359,038 of NW_026636323.1, read as the reverse complement.
TTTAACGTGGGCGTCATGTTAATTAAGCAAGGGAAACAGGAAAATGAGCGGAGAAAGGCAGGGCTAAAGCAGAAAGCATAGAAGTAAAACTCCGGATTTAGAAGTATCCATCTTGCTCTCTAAAGGAATATGGGAATTATATGAGAGAGCAAATAGCAAATTAGAATAAATATGATGTGTAATGCTATCGTTAAACTGCTAAAAATACATTTTGCTTTTGTTGTTGTCTAGAGGCAGTACTAGAGATGGAGCTAACATATTCAAGGAAGATCTTGACATGGAAGCTTCCAACAGAATACAACATAGAATAACTCGGCAGCCCCAGGTAATGCCAAAAGTAAAAGAAAACACAAAAAGAAGAGTTAAATAAACCTATTTCTCCAGAAATCACGGCCAAGCAAAAGAGACCACAGGGTTTGTATACTTCCATGCTCACTGCAGGAAATGAATATACAAAACCTATCAATCATATAGCATAAACCATAAAGGTTTGAAAAAAATATTAAAAAGACTGTTTTCCACTGAAGCAATAAATGTTCAGATATATGAATTTTGTATATGGTTACTAATAAGAAATTTTTTCATGCTTGATAAATCAAAAAGGTACTAAGAGGTACTCATAAAAAGTGATCTTTTTGTGCAGTCAGAATACCATTTAAGATATACCCTTTCTTTAGACTGTATCTGAATAATTAAAAGGTTTCCCTGGAAAATATGGCCAATCTTTCAGAGTAGATAGTAAAGTATATGCAAACTATAGGAAGAGTATGTACAAGTATGACAAAGAGTCTCTGCTGCTTTCAGAAAAAACATGACACTTTGATCTCATGTCACATTAAAGAAATAAAAATCTATATAAATAAAGGTACAGTAAGTAATATTGGGCTCATTGTCCACATTCCTTGGATTGGAAATCATTGATTGAGAGCAGCATTGCTCATATGAGGATCTGAGGTGGTATGTAAGGTGTGAGAGTGATGTGACTGCTCTGTGAAATAAATGCAAACAGAAGCATACACATTCTCACCATATAAAAATGCAACCTATTTTTCAGCTGATTATACATTAAAGACAGTAGATTGTACAAGACAGCTGGCAGAACCCTTTTAAGAAAAAGTTAGGTTGCTTCTTGTTTAAAAAAAGAAAAAAAAATCAGTTAACGCATCTCTAGTCTAATTGAATGCAGTGAAGCAGAGCAAAATAGAGAGCTGTGTGAGGAACAGCTTTAAAATAACATTTGTGTTGTCTTGATGCTATAGTGTCATTCATTCTGCCCAAGCCTTTGACTGAAAAGGGAACTTGACAGGGTCCTAAAGAAAGCAAAGAAAATAAATATGAATGCAAATGCTATTAAAAGCTTATGTAAGAAACCAAGACAGGACCTGCCCTGTGCCAGAGCTGAACACTTTGCTGAATTACTACAGGTTAAAACGTCTCTCTTTGGTGTTCTGTGATTATAAAACCATTATAAAATTGGAAGCTAAATTAACTACTAAGCATGGTGAATCAGCCCATCCTTCCCAGGACACCTTAGTAATGCCATGTTCAAAATCAGTTGCTTACAGCAGTAGCAACAGCAGACCTATGAGGTGGAACTACCACACACTTAATACAAAGGCTGTTAATTCATCTTGTAGTTAGTTTTTTCCCGAATACTTGAGCTCCACATCTCACAAGACTATGATCTGCTCATCTAAGAATGACACTGACGATCTCCTCCACATACATAAAAATGTATTCCAGCAAACACCTTGCAGAACCTTCTGTAGCATTTTAACTTATTCAGTTAGCATATTTACTTATGTTTTAAGGATAACAAGGGTGGAAGAGCTTATATGCTTTAAAATAGCCTAGGTTTTGTACACAGCTGGCCATCCACAGACTGTGGTGCTGAGCAACAGTCACACAAAACCCCAGTTTGTTTAACCATTAAGGAATTTCTGTTTTTAAAATAGTAAGTTTGGTCCCAGTCCTGACTATTATTTTTGCACTGGTTAGTTACCTGGTATTTAGTTCTCAAGTTCAGGAGTTGATGTCTTATTGCATATGCCCTCTGTAATTATTTTGGGTATTTTTCCGTATTTGTCCTTTCAACTTTCTGTGATTCAAGGAATGATAGAGATACTGTCTGAATAAATGCAAGGAGGCCTATGTTAACAGGCTTTTAGATGTGCCACTAAATGATGCCATGACCCAGGAAAATTATGAGTTTTCATTCTGAAAATTACTAGGGCAATATTAAATCTAACTTGTTGGGATAACAAGTATCTCAGTCCTAAGCAGAAAAATAACTTTTTTTCTCTAGGTAATTCTTTTTCTTCTTCAACTAGATCCTATTTCCCAGGCTGTTACAGAGAACTTATTCATGCCTGTCTTCCCCATAAGGAGCAAAGAATGGGGCATGTAAAATCCATTAACTGTAATACATCAACATTAAACATTTAGAAGTGCTCTTAAGGTTACAAGCTTTCTAGCTGTACCTAACTCTGTAATAGGAGAGAAACAGATGCTTCTCTTCCTGTTCTTCTTACAGCTCTTCTTGCACTGATAAGAACCTTGAACACATTCCTCCAGTAAGATCTGCAAGGTCTTCCAACAGGTGAGTGTGGGAGTGAAATACACTATCTACGTCACTGCTTGAAGTCTCCATCAATGGTGTATGCTGTTTGTTGCTGTAACTGGACAGATGCTAGAGAATTATTGAACCTAGCCTAGGTTTGATTTCAGCATGGGAAGCTGCAGAGAGCACACTTTAATTACAAGTCTGACGTTCTTATGGACAGCAGGAGTATTCTTTAACATAATGGATAGAAATATAGCTGACAAAAAAAAACAAACTTGAGGTGAAAACTGGATAGACCTTTAGCTACTAAGTATTTTATAATCTGTGCATTCAGCATGCCTTCATTTAATAAAATCTGCAGTGTAAAGAGGAAAATGTAATTAAAAGCAAAGTCACCTCAAAAATGGTCAATATCTATCTGTCTGTGTCTACTCCCCAGGAAAGTTCAGAGCAACTAATAGAATACGACTATTCATGATAAAAAGAATAGAAAGTTTGTCTTGTATCTCGCACTGTTTGGCAACCTGGAGACATGACATACATAGATAATGCATGGTACTGTTCACTGAAAACAATGAACACATTGCAAAAGGCAGAACCAGCTGTCATATCCAAGGAGAAGGACAGCTCCTGCGCTGCTCTGAAAGTATGTAAACACTTGTGTAGTGTAAGTGTTCACAGCAGAACACTTTCAATGATAGCAGCATTTGTAACATGAGTAAACGTGTCCCTAATCATAGGACATAATAATAATAGGACATAATCAAAGCCAACAACAGGAGAGGATGATTTTTTAAGTAGTCTGCAATAGAGCATGAAAAGAAATTCTGATCCCTTGAAAACCGTTTTTTAAAATAAGAGTAGGGCCAACTACTGACACCTTCCTTTTTTGGCTGCCTACACCAGAATTCTTTCAGAGTAAAACAGAAATGAGCACCAAACCTCAAAGGACCTTGAAATTATTATTTCATTTAGGATATAATGTATCCCAGAGATAGTTTCAAAATACTGTGTTTTGAACTTCAAGGAAAGAAAAAAAAAAAGGGGGCACTAAAGACAGTTCTTGGAAACTGATAAACCAGAGAACCCTAGAGCCTGCATCTGCTGTCTGTACAGATCAGGAATTACTGAATCACTGGAACTGAGATCATTGGACTAGGAGAGGTGAAAAAGGGCCTACATTATTCATTCTGCCTCACTTCTTTCTCTAAATCAAACCTACACAGAGGACAAGGGCAAGCATGTAAAAACAAACTTACTTGTTCACAATGATTTTTCAAGGAAACATGATGGCTTTTCAATTAAATATATTTTCACGTGTTTCTTCCCCCCCCCCCCCCCCCCCCATTTTGCCCATTTTTTTATTTGGCTTACTCATAATCCTCTATTAGCCTAATAGTATGCAAGTTTGATAAACAACATGCAAAGACACAGACAGATGTTTTCAGAGGCAGCCTGGTTTTAAGTAATCCCAGGCTACAAAAGTGGTGGATCTGTGTTTCTGCCTGTAGTGGAAGAAAATATGTGACAGTGGTTTTGATGAGCTAAAGTCTAATGGGAGTGTCACTCCTGAAAATATCAGGGAAAGACAATATTTATGAGTGCCCTCTATTACTGATTGGTTTTGAGCCTCTAAGAAAGATGTGAGAGGAGGGAAATTATAGGAGGTTTTTCCCTGCCTTTTTCATAGCTGATCAGTCAAGCTGTGCAGGGAGGACTTGCACAATCAGTTTGAACTCGCCAACTCTTCTTGAAAATACCTTAATTTACACAGGCATAAGCACAGCTCTGTGTGTGACTGGACACGCATAGATCCTTTTCCTGTTATTAGTCAGGTCAATCCACACATTAATTTCATATTTGGCTTATCAAGTTATTATAGAGGATATTGCAGCTTTTCTCTCAGCTGTTTTCCTATTTCTCCAACATCTCCAGGACTTATAATAACACTTGCATCTCTGCTTTGTTATATTAACTAAGTCTCCATGGCCTCATGCCAGTATCCACTGCCTTCCCCTCTATAGAATTTAGCCAAGGATGACTATAGAAGATAGTCAGAAGAATAAAGCATAAACTGTATTTCATTTCATACAGGGGAGTTAAATTATTTAAAGAGCCCTTGCATTGATACCAGGAAATATTATTCTAAACACAGAGACAAGGATTTAAAAATAAAGCCATTTAGTTCCTCTTGAATGTTTTGATATTGACATGAAACATGTTCTTGGGCAACTCATTCATTCACTCAAATAAAATTGCCTATAAATTCTGTCAGTTTTACTTTTTTCTCTGCTTTTGTGAAGGAAATACCTTTGAGTGTTGTGTTCCTGTGACCCATTCAAGACATTTTTATATTGCAGTAACAAGTTTGTCACAGCACACTAAAAAATGGGGTATTTATGTAATACACAGACAGGGTGTTCTTTGGCCCTGGGTCAACATTTATTGCAAGCCTATAAGCAGATTACAGCACAAAACAATCCCTTTGCTTGCAGCTCCTTCACCTATCCACCTGGCATAGTAGCTCACTGAATAGCAGAGATGCAGTAGTGGCATTCAGCAGTGAAGAGCATACCATGAAGGGAAAGAATCTGGGAGTATATTGTGATGGGAAGAGAGGGTCGTGTACTACAAGAAAATTGCAGAGGCAGTGCTCCTAAGGCAAGGAAAGAGAAGGCTGTAGGAGGATGGAAAAGAAATAACCCACTACATACAGGGACCTTGTTTTCATTTTCCTAGTATTGGAGCAAGTGTTATTACCCTTATATAGTGTAATACTATAGAAATCATAGACTATATACTTCATGGAAACAAAATGTAAGTATTAGAATTATTTGAAATCATATGTTTTCCATTATGGTTGCATATGAAATCATAATGGGTTCCATTCGTGAAGCAGAAGGTGGAAATGCACCATATTTCTAATCTGCCCTCCAAACCCTGTCAGCAGTAAACCCCACAAGAGCTTTAGCTTAAATTCAGTGAACTAAGTTCACACTCATTTAACTGCTACAGAATACTTCTGAGTTTCGACAGTATTGTTGTACATTTTTTTCCCTGTTTCGCAGTGTTCCTGCATAATCATATCCTTCAAGCAATTGCTCTTGTACAGGTAGAATACAGTTCAAAACAATTCAGGGAAACTGTAAGGAGACAAAAACTGCCAATTTGAACCTGTAGGTTCAACAGAAATCCTTTACAACATTCTTGAGGTTGCATGCAGTGGCACATTAAATTCATATGTGCCATCATGATGGTAGCTTGCTCCCTTTCTTCAAGCACAGACATTCACTCACACTTGCAACAAGAATAACTTGAAAATTTTTGCCAGATTCCCTCAAACGCATTGCTGGTTTTCCTTGACGACACATGGTGGACTACATCTCCAGCTGGTCTAAATCAGAAGAGTTTCACTGAAGAATATTTAGTCTAGAATTAATAAACTACACAAGTTCAGAATAGCACATAAAATTTTAGAAGAACTTTCCCAATTTTCCATGGCATTTAATCTCCTAGAAACTGTATCTGTACCATATTATTCTATTCTACTGTGTTAGATTTGTGACCCATTTTGTGTCCTGACCTCAGGGAAATTTTCACTTTCTGATAGCACTGTGCTACTGATTAAATTAATATAACATTTCAACAAGCTGTTGAAAAACCTATTCATGGATTTTCTTCCATTCTGAAAAGCCCATGAGATGATACAAATAATTTCCAGAATCTGCTACAGTCAAAGAAGAAACTTTTTGTTGAGTTCAGGAAACTTAAGCAGGCTCCTATGTCACTTTGTCACTATGTCCTAGCCACTTTGCCAACTAACTGCTGAAGCTCCCATGAAGATGGCTCCTACTAGGCAGAAGAAGGATGTTTTCAAGGGACTCCTGAGGAATTAGAGGAATGCAATCTTCTTTAAAGAATGAGAAGCATTTTGGATGAGACACCAGAGAAAGGGCACTCCTCTCATGAGAAATAGAAACCTTTTGTGACAGTACTTGTGAGTTTTCCTGGTTGTGTTTACACATACACACACACTTGGTTGTTGAAGAGGACAGAGGCAGGAGCAATAGCATGAAGTACCTAAGCGCATGAGTAATTACTGTAAGGAGTGTCAGCTTCCCAACTATTTTCAGAAACACTGTCAGGCTCAAAGCCTGTAACAGCTTTGTCTGTATTAAAAATAAAGCCACCTTCTGTTAGCCTGATTTTTTTCAGGTAAGCAAATATAAAAGCAAATAGAAGGGAAACAAAATAAAAGATCTTCCAAAGTCAACAGATCATACATTAAAGGGACCTGTTGCAACTCCTTGCATTTTCTTTCTTCTCCCTGTAGTTGTAATGGAAATCCATATTGCACATTTTTGTAGAGCACGTGCCATTTCTTGTGCAAGGTTAATGCTCCCAAATTGCATGGATGTGGAAAGATAAACAGCAACTTTTTGTGAAAATGGGCTCTTTCAAACACATAAGTTTCGAAAGAAATCTCAGGCAAGAACTCCTTTATAGAAGAAATAAAGGCACAAGTAGTGAAACTGAAAAGCAGTACATTTTAGAGGTGCCTTTTACATGATATAGTAAGCCGTGGGGGTTATTGTTATGAGATGCATTCAAGCATTGGCCAGTAATAAAAGTAGAATTAGGCATCCATATAGATAATGAGAAGATTCAAAGCTCTTTTTGAAAAGGTAAATGTTAAAGATATATATTATTCTTACCTTAGCTCACTAATGAAACATCCAGGAGAAGGAAGAACTTTCTGAAATGCAGGTTTTGCCCTTAGCTATCTGTCTGTCCTTAGATATATCTTTCTTAGATGCTGGTTCTGCTAGGACTGGATACTGAACTGAATGAGTAATTCTTTGCTCACATATGAATAGCGTTCCATTATCTCTGGTGTTCTCAGGTATTTTCCAAAGGCCCATTGCACATACATTACATACTGTTACTTATCACTGCACCATGCATTCCTTGTGGTTCCTGAAGACGTCATGCTTCCAAAGGTTTCTCTGTCAGCTGACTCTGGAGACTCCAGTGAGGGGTTCACACCACAGAGCTACACCAGTTGTTATAAACTCCATCTGCAAGAGCTCAGTCCATTTCTCCCCTGATCTTCCCCAGGGGGAAGCATTCAGCAGAGAAGTCTCTGTAGCCCTGCTCGACATGGACAGAACTGAGCTGTGCAGCTGCTCAGAAGAGCTTCTCAAGATCCATTGGACACAAAAGCACACTGCAGAACAGCAGTCTGCCAGAATATACAATCACACAAAAGGGCCTTGGCCATGTTAAGGAAATGGGCTCAAACCAAATCCCATTTGCAAACCAGCAGTTGTGAACAACTAAGATTATGTGCAAATGACCCACCTTGTCCCAGAGTGAACCCAAGACTCAGCTGTAAGCACCTCTAATAGTGAGAGTTGTTGAAATTTGGATCTGAATTAAACCTTGAGGCCTGGATTTATGTTTAATAGTCATACTGCTCTTATTGTATCACAGCTTGAGGGTCAATACTACTTTAGGGAGCTTTCTTTTTTTTTTATTGCTCAGCATCACGCTGTTGGATGGAAAACAATGTTTCTATAACATTGAGGTCTCTGGTTCCCAAGCTACACTTTTTCCTCTTCCTTTTTTTTTTTTTTTTAAATCAGAATGATCAGGCAATAAGTAAGAGAATACTTTCATTAAGCAAACAATCAAAATGCTAAGTTTTTATTTCCTAGCGGAATAAGAGGCTGGACGCCTGAAAGATGCAGTCACTGGTAACTTAAGCTACTACAACTCCAGAGAGTACAGACAGCTTTCCAGTGAGGGGAGCATTAGGCCTCTCTGTACATGCATAGACTGTATCCTCCAGAGGATCTCAAGATTCAGATGCCAACAAGACTTTCCCAGGAACACGCTGTGCTTCATAGCAGCATTCCAGACTGCAGGAGGGACAACACCAGAAGGCCAAAGGAAAAAGAGCATAATAACCAAGTGATTTATAGCATTCATCAAAGGCAGTGTTATTACAAAATGAGGAAAACATCTCCTTTTTCAGCACTCCAGTCACTTGGTGCAAGGTAGATGCCAAAACCTCACACTTTTGTATGGAGACCTAGATTTGCAAGGAATAAAGCAGTGGAAAGAAATTAACAACTGAGCTATGACAAATGCAAATAGTTATAACATCAAGCAAAATCTCTCACTACTTATTTTGAAGAACCAGGTTCAGGAACAAAGTAAATTCATTCTCAGTCCATACAAAGCACTCTTGAAGCTTTCCACCCTGCTGTGGTATTAAACATTGCAAATTTCTCTTTCCCACTAGCACAAGCAAGTAGCATTGCAATTAGTATTGACAGTAAGCTCAGCAAATACTTTGATTTCTATCTTATTGTCTGCTTTTTCTCTGTTGATTCTCTCCTGATAGCTGGGGGATTATTATCTATAAAAGCTGTCAATGCAGTGAGGTTTTGTGGTTTTGGTTGGTTGGTTGTTTTTTAATTGCTTTCAGTTCCAACTCAGTAACTCTGCCAAGCTACTTTATGAAAAAGCTTCTAGAAACAAGCCCCCTAACCAAGCAACTGTGCTGCTCCCTCATGTGTTCCCTCTTGCCTTCCTGAATAGAAATGTACCTGTCTCTACCAAGTTAATTATTTTGGGCTGAATGCACTTGAACTAAGTCTTCTTGCCTACTAAGGGAACAAAAAAAAAAAAGGCAAGTAATTGACAGCCAGTGGTCAAAGTTGGTAATAGACAAACTGAGCTCAGGGATAGAGGACAAAGAAAAACTCATCACCCCATGTTTTGCAAAGCTGCAGACCCCCACACAAAAAACTGGATGGACTATAAGACAAAGGAAGACTATTAGTATATGAATTCATGCACTTCATGTTAAAAGCAATAAACCACTTTATTTTTTAATCACTTCCTTTGGTGGTTAAGAAATCACTCTTGACTGTGTGTGATGACATTCAGACTACTGGCTGAAACTGAGAACAGAAATGGAGAGGATCAGAGCTTACCCTTTGAAATGCCAGTTTGTGTTTTCAGGTCTCTTCTGCACTTGATGCTTAAAAAATAAAAAGAAAGGGATTGCTCTATCAGAACAGACTGCTGATCCATCTATCCAGTAAAAACTTGTGGTATAACCTACCCAGAGAAGGAATGTCTTGTTCACTCCAGACAGACAGATGTTGAACCATATTCTGCAGTCCAGGTACTTATCCAAAGCCAATTCAATGTTTCCACTATATAAATATGTATAATCTCTTGATGCCTGCCAAATTTTGTTCCAATAGTTCATATTACAATCACCTAAAGTAAGAACTTCACCATAAATTTGGATGTTTCAGATTCTGACGAGTTGTCCAGATCCATCTCCTGATGAAAATGTCTATGAATAGTTATTTCCAAAATGTGAATTAGCATCTTTACATACAACAGCAGCATCAGTAAGCCTAGTAAAGAGTCAATAGATAAAGCACCAGCTCTTAGTCAGATAGATGTTTCTTAGTGAAATTGAGTGCCAATGAAGTGCAGAAAGAGCAAGTTTTGATTTGCACTTTGCTTTCAACTGAAAATGGGTTACTACAATTACAGTTACAATTCAGAGATCTGGTGTCACTGATGGAAAATTAGTTTACAGAGATACCCAGCTTGTATGTCAAACCCTGCAATTCTGGCAATAATAGCATATTAATATATACATTAACTAGTATATGTCTATATAAAAGAGAATAGAGCCAATCTGCTGACACTCATTAGTTCAACTCCTGTCAAAATGATTTATGATAGAAAGCTGGCTATTCATTATATGAAATGGAATGGAATATTTCAGTTAGAAGGGACCTACAATGATCATCTTGTCCAACTGCATGACCACTTCAGGACTGAAGAAAAGCATATTATTAAGGGCATTACCCAAATACCTCTTCAACACTGACAGGCTTGGTCTATCAACAACCTCTCCAAGAAGCATGTTGCAGTGTTTGACCACCCTCTTGGTAAAGAATGCTTCCTCATGTCCACTCTTACCCTAATGCCAAGTCAATGTGACATGCAATACACAATCAGACATCTCAAATCAGTCCTCAAAAGACAAGTTTTCACACCACATTTAACTGGGTGATATGTATCAGTACTGTGATAAGCAGAAGGGCCCATCAAATCATGCACATAGCAAAAGTAAAGAGATAGCTCAGCTGTCTGTGTAGAATAATAATTGCCCCCGTAGGTTCCCTAGGAAGCTCTTTCTGAGGCTGAGATTTACATGACGGGAAAGGAATAGGACCCATTTCAACCCTCCATTGCTTTGCAAAAGGAAATAATGCTCCAGGTTTTCCTAGAGACCTTTTCTATCCATAAAACATGCTTTTAAAGTGCAGAATGCCAAAACCAGTCTCTGAGGTGCAGATACAATGCCAAAGTGCTGCTAATTATCTGTGGGGTGAGATTCCTCTAAAGACGCAGAGTCAGAAAGTACAGTACTTGGGCTGGTTGATTCCAGCTGATTGACTGTTTTGTGGAGGGTTTTTGTAACATCAATTTTGCTTACCCCAAAAAATTAAATAAATAAATATTTAAGATGTGCATTCCCTCCAGTTTGCATCTCAGGAGCATTTTCACAGGGGAGGCGATTTGATGGCAAAAAAGTGAAATAACCAGTTAACACTTTTGCTGGCAGGTGAAGCAAAGATGCCAGCAGCTTATCAAACTCTATATCTTTCTCCACTCCAGGCAGAGCAGCAGCACAAAGAACAGAGCAGCTCTTGGGTGAAGAGGCACCCGCTGCCCCTGGAGCTGCCTGGTCAGGCACGCAAGTCCCACCGTCTAGTTAGTCTTCACCCATTTTGCATTTCCAACCTCTCCTTAGTTATTTGTCCAAACGAACCACAGAAGCCTGTAATCTAAGCCCACAGATCTTCTCAGAACCAATTAACACACCCTAAGGAGCTGTGGAATAGAGGTGAAAAATACTACCATCCATTTACAAATAAGTAGATAATGACTATACCTTTCTGTAAGGAAAGCCTGACATTAAGTTATTGTATTAATCCATACTTCTTAGAGGAAACTTCTTTGACAGACACAGTGGACAGGCTCTACTGGGGAAACTCTCCCAGTCATGACAGAGAGAAATAATTAAATTAATGAATAAAAATTATATTTTAATGGGCAGCTAAAAAAAGAAATCTTAACTGCCTTTCCAACAGCTCCCTTCAGGGCCGTATACAAGAAGATTAATGGTGTGCTATTTAGCACCACCTTGTGCTGCCTTGTCTGTTGCAAAAGAATGCAGTAAAGGGAGAGAAACACACTCAGTCTTAGCAAACAAATGGATAGGATGCTGAGTAAAACACTTTGGTGTTTGGGCTGGGTTTGTTAGATTGTTTTTCACACACCATCAATTTCAGAGTATAATAATTAAGAGCAGAAACTGACAGTTATTACTATTATAGCATTTAGGATGGTAAAAAAAAAATAAAAAGTTCATAATTGTTACAAGTTAACAAAGAAAACAGTTTATTATATTTACTCTACTACAAGTAGTCTTGAAAAGCTGCCTCTGGCCTAAAACTTTACAAGAAGCAACTGGTGAAATTAGAAATATTAGCTGTGTAGAAAATATGAATTTACTTAAATTAACTGCATTTTGAATAATGTGAGAGGGAAAAATCTGGTTTTGAAGTCTGCACACCACAGGGTTAATTCCTCACGGCTGCAGTTGATCTCTCTGTGGATATGAGGTTATACATTCACCATCCCTCCTCCACCTCAGCCCTCCTGAGTGTCAAGAGTGATGCTCACAGCCCTGCTGACAGAGATGTGTGCCTCTTCATCCTCAGAGCACTTCTGTGAAGTAAGAAAGTGCTACTGTCTCTCCCTACCCCAAAGGGGGTCCTTTGCTTTACTCCTTGCCTAAAGTTGTGTAGCACAGGGTTTTTGGACCCAGACCATAGGCTAAATTTCATGACTGCAACCACATCTGCATGGGCTGCCAGGACCGAACACAATTACCAATGCTGTGTTTAGATACTTAAAGCTCAAGGTAAAAGTCTCAGTCTGAAGCCTGACAAAACCTTAGTGCACAGCTTCTGCAAAATGATAACCTAATAACAAAAAAAGAAAACAGATAAAAGAAAGATAGATTAGCCTATAATTAGTTTAAATCTCTGCACTGGGTACCTGGCTGTAAAATATGTTCAGTGTGGCACTGCAAGGTCCAGGAGGTAACTGCAGCTGAAATAGGAGGAGTTTCTCAGTCCAGGTGAAACTGTGAAAAATCACATAAATCTATTAATTCTGGCCTGCATGAACCCCATTAAAGACAACTTTTTGAAATGAGTTTTCTTTAAAGGCTTCTGTTAATCTTGGGTGTAATTCAGAATGCACACCTTAGCTGCCTGTCTTACACATTCAGCTCACCTGAGGTTCAGTGGTCTTCTCTGGGAAAAGAGTCAGACCACCCAGTTATGCTGGAATATCAGGGGAGAGAAGCGACAGCTCCTGAAGACCTCTGGACCAGGATCCTGCTTCCAAGTTCCTGGTACCTAGATCCATTTTGGATCCAGCCTACTTACTTTTCACCATAAGGACTAAGGACTCGGTGACCACATCTTCCACCTTCTGCAGAGCAACATGTACAATGCTTCAATCAGAAAAGGTTCAAACACTCACTTTTCACAAGACTGCCCTGGACTTCAGGATTGCAGGTCACTCATGAGAGGTGTTCTGTGCCAGCCATGTCAGGTTGCTGTGTGGTCAGCACTGCATCTATAATGAGTAAAATTGAAATTCTGCAACAAGACAGTCTTATAATAGGACATGAATAGGGTTAAACTCACAAATCAACCCCAAGCACTTTCTGTTACTCCAGTGAAATAAAGAGATCAAAAACGTACTACATGTCAATTACCTGCACTAGATATGATCAACCAAATGTTACTAATCGGTGCATGGCAGGGTCTGGCACAAAGCGTTCAGTGAGATTACAGACATTTAACATCAGGCTTCTCCTGCCCAAGCCAGGCATCCGCTCTTCTTCTTTCATACTTCCAGAGCATGAGGGCTTCATTTCAGTTCTTGCTGTTGATCATTTATTCCTTGGGAGTATGTAATGCATTAGAAAAATATATATACATTTTAACCATAATTTGAAATTACTTGAATCCCAACCTGAGGTTACACTGCAGATATTTAGACAAGTTTGCTGTTTAATTTAATTAACTCTGTCTCAGCTTTTTTCAACATAAAACAGGAGCGCTCAAAACCATAAAATATATACTGTTTTCTTTATCTTATTAATGACAATTTCTATTAGGTATGTTTTTATCTGAAATATATACAGAGAAGTAAATGGCAGAATTCTCCAGGTAAAACCAATGTTTCAAAATTACATTTTATTGACATGCAACCTTGAAATTTTTACTAACTGCTTAAATATGAGAAAATTAAAGCTAAGGAGTAAACACTATCAATGGAATGCAATCTAAACATCAATACAAAGCACAGGTTAAAACCAAGTAAAAATATCTCATGGCAAGAATGCTTGGTATTATACCCAATTCAAAATTGACCCACCAGCCTCAGCAGATTAATAACTAAAGCATTTGGAGCCCCAAATCATCCACTTTATTTTATTAGTCACATGCAGCTGTGAAGAGATGCGATATAAATGCGCACATCTCACATCCCCACATCAGGCCACATGTAGAAATTAAGTTCCTATTTGCTTCCCCAACTTGAGTCTAACATTACGACTATAAGCATAGGTTGAGCTAGAGACAAGTATTTTCCTTCTACTCCATAGATCTATTCCTTCTTTCTAGTGTAGGAGGAGTGGGAGAGACACTATGGTGGCACACAGCCGTCTGTGAGTTGCCAACACAGCAGCATGAGAGCTGAAGAAAGTTCAAATGGGGACAGAAGACATCTTACAACTGTGGAAGACTCACATCTATTCCCAGCACTTTTAATGAATTTACAGTTGGGTTCACTGTTTTGAGGTAAGATTTCCATCATAGGCATATATGTGGTAAAAGTCACTCTAAGGATCACAGAACTTAATTTGAGAGATGGCAATGAAGAAGAGAAGGTACAGAGATACTGCCACAGTGTTCCAGCATAAACTCTTTCAGTTGCAAACTATCCACATGGCACTAGGAGATAAGGTGCTAAATGAGCTCCAGCTGTGTGACTGTCTTCTGTGAAAGCTATTGTAAAATAGCATCATATGGTTCATGCTTCTTGCGCCAAGCACATTGACTTCATAATGTATTTAAGTGTTCTTTTCCTGTCACAAATGCAATCAACTGTGCAGCTGGTAGCCAGGCTGCATTAATTCAGGTTCATGTAGCATTGCTAGAAATCATGAGGGTAGAAGGAACTTAATTTTGAGTGTAGTTCATGAGCTTCTGCAGGCTCCAATTCTCCCACCAAGAGCCAACAGGCATTTAGCGCTAGGAGTCAAATCTAAAGAAAATGTATCCTCAGAGGAAACTGATATGATGCAGACTGATGCTTTTCTTTTCATTTTTCAGCATTGGAGTAAACACTTATGTCCTCAGAGCCAAGTCATTTGACATTATGTCAAGTCATTTTACACCACTATCTGGCCTGATAATAATAAGACCATTCTTTCTACAAACAGCATTGGAAGAGTAAAACAAGTTTTGTATTTATTTTGTAATACAAAATCTTCACACATACAGTCATGAATAACATTGTAAGAATGTAAATGACAGCTCATGAATTACCATAAATAAAAGCTAAATGGCATAAAGAACTCCTGCATTTGCATTTTGGGTCTACACTGGACTTCCAAATCTGTATGCTTATTCTTGCTTAAAAGGGAAGGAAGAAGAAAAAAAATCTATCATTCTATTTCACTGATTGAACATGGTGTAATGACTTGTTTTGGCATAAACTGTGACATCTGTCCTGTTTTATATTTATTCTCCTATGTGATTATTACAGTACAATCTGAGCTACTTTATTTGGATAGAAAGGGGAGTGTAAGACACTGTTGCATATTTTCCTCATCACTTCTCCAGGAGCAGAAAAGAGTAAAGAGCCAGAAACAGGACAACTTTGTCCTGTTGCAATTCAGGCTTTGTTTGGTTTGATGTTTGAGTTTTCTGAGGGGGTTATTTATTTTCACATTGTGCTAGGTTTTTCTTTAAAGTACACAGTCACATGTATTTATCTTAGAAAAAGGCATTTTGAAAGAAAAAAAAAAAAAAAAGGCTGAGATTTTGATGATCCTTAGTTTCCCAGTGACTTCTCTCCAAATTTTCAGACTGCCAAGAAAACTTCATGAGTATTGCATCGTGCAGGGAAGAAAATCATCAGCTTCAAGATTTAGGAAAGCTTTTAGATATCCCTGAACTGAACCATTGAGTATTTTGATGAGCTCTTGAAACTGATGAGAAGCACTAGGAAGCCAGCGTTTGTCTAAAGGACAAGTTTGATGTTGGCACCTGTATAACTGAGAAGACGTGTGGTAGCAAACTGCATTATTTCAAGCATCCTAAGAGCTAAAAGACTCCTGTCCAGCTAAGATATATTACTGTAGTGAATACAAAATATTATGAAGTCACGATTAACTACCTTAACATTCAAATACTTTAACATACTCACACTATGCAACAAGTATGTCTGATACAGAGAGTTTTCTTCCCCAGCACATCTTTCCAGCTGCTGACAGTCAACTTTTTAGGGTGTCCCTGAACCAAAAGTCACATTTAGATTGTGGAGTCATCTGTGAATTTATCCTCCACAAAGTAGATGAACTATTTTTGACTACTTCTGACTTAGGCTTCTTCTGCCACAAAACTTTCATGATTTAGCTTTTCATTATGTAAAAGTACTTATTTCTGTTTATCTTCTCTTCAGTTATCAGCAACTTTTTCTGTAGAAGAAAAAAAAAAAACAAAAAACCACCACATGAATCTCATTAATTAAATTACTTGTGACAAGTCATCAATAATAATTATTTATTCACCTTTTCTTTAACAATCAGTCTATTGATTGCAATTAAATTCCCCTAGTGATATCTTTTTCAACATCAAGAGTTCTAGTGTTCTACCTTTGCATACATGCAATTTCATATCTTTCATCTTCATTCTTCTCTGTACTTTTACCTCTTATAGTTAATAGCATGACCTACCTTAACATGACAGAAGACAACATGGGTATTTCTAAACTACAGACTCAGGTTTCTAAACTACAACTGAGGTTATACTATCTTCAGACACATAAAAACAGTTACAGTCATTCTTTCAGTGGTCTTGGCCTCCCATTACACACCTGACTTGTTCTTCCTAAGCTTCAACCTGTAGAGGGCGCCAACAGATTATGCAGCCTCTTCCCTCCTCCAGCTTTGGTTGTGGGTGCTCTAGACCACCCCTGGTCTCATGGGTGCAGCTGATTGATAGGAAAAAGCTGTGTAAGAGCCAGGACAAGCCTCACTGAGGTCCTCTCCCCGGCTCAAGAGCTGATTTTGGCCTCAGTCCCAGTTCACAGTCCTTCTCTGAGCCACATTATAGGGATGCCTGTGTTAGCCTGCGTGCCTTGTAGCCTCACCTACTTAATGAGCATAGCCTTTCCATCTTGGCTTCAGACCAAGTCCATCACCACAACCCTGTCTAGCAATTAGGGCCATGGTTACTCTCAGACTTGTCCTGATCCTTTTGTTTGGGTACCATGGGACAGGGCTCTTCCCTGAAGGTCTTTGCCCTTCACTCGGGGCTTACGTTCACTTGCAGAGCAGTCCTGCAACCACTGCTCCCTGGCAGGCCTGAAAATGTTGGAAGATAAAAGATAAGACAACAAGTACAAGATCAAATGTTGAAGTACAGGCCTCTTTCACTACTCAGACAATGCATACTTCAAGGAATTATTTTAGTACACTACCTTTTGGGCAAGATGCCTCATTGTCAATACTGTTGAAAGCTTATAAGAGACCTAACAGATTAGCATGGATATCTGTCCACTGCTCATTGTTAGGATAATTTATCCTAGTTTTAATGACAAAAAAAAAAAAAATTAAACAATTCCATGAGCCAAATTGGTGATGGGGTAAAATATAAACAAATGTTACATGGGCATGTAACTGGCATTTAGCCAGCCACTCTATAATCTACTGAAACATCAGAGAGTGTTAATAAGGGTTGTCAGATTCCTAGAACTTATATAACTAAGATAGGTTTCCATAGTGTTTTTTTAGACAATTCCCAGTCTTGCCACATTTTCGTCTTTCAGCAGGGAAGCCTTGATGATAGAAGAGCTTTTGGAGAAGTTTTTATACAAAGTTAAAGGAAAACCTTTTGCTGAAGTAGCTAAATCATCATGAATTCAAGACCCTTCCTCCTGATATGGAATCTTTTCTACATTAATAGTTTCACAATAGTATAAAAAAACCCAGTGTATGACACAATTGTCTTTCTTTTCTGGTAACCCATCTGTAACCCAGGTGGACTACAACAGATGCAAAACAAGATTAAATATTCTAAGCCCCTCGAGAATAAAATCTAAATATATACAGTTTATTACATATTCTAAGCAAGGAAGAAAGAACTAGTTTCAAACTGAAATATATCATCTCATTGCCCAAAGCTCCCTACTCCACAGTACATCATGAAAAGGTAAAGGGGGGTGCTTGTGTCTGTCTTTTTTGACAGCAAGTTTCCACTACTATTCTTAGCAGCACAGAAGCAGAAAAAGAGCATTGTTGTGGGGGAAAAACAGAGGGAAAAATCACAATAAATATTCCCATTCACATTAGCTTGGATGTCTAGACAGAAAATGTGATAAGTTATCAGCAGCACATATTAACTTAACACATGGCCTTTAAAGATTCATATGCCAGCAGTGAACTTGTTTTATGTTTGTTCCTGGCACCACTCACTATCATTCTAAGCCAATAACTGTAGATAGACATCAGGTTTGCAAATATCTTTAGCATTTTTATTTTACTTTTATTGCTTGCCTAATTTTTACCCTGCTTTTCCCTTTAGGAATTATTTATGCTTGTGGAAACTGAGAACTTTCTTCATGAATTCTTGCTTCAATTCTGAACCGTGTATAATTTAATAAACTACACATTATACTTTTCAGGTTAGACTTAGTGAAGAATGTACATCTCCTGGCTATCTGAAATCACAAGAACCTTGCCTAAATTTGGGGTTGGAGATTTTCTGTTGGAAAACTGGCCATTTACAGAATTTATGTATTTTAACTTCCCCTTGTGCAGAAGAGATAAACTATGAAAAATTACCCAGAAGGAATTTTATGTGTAAATGAGAGAGAGATCAAGTATGCTGAGCTGGAAGTAACTGTCACAGTGATATGGGAGTACAGTCTCTTTCCATCACACGAACACACATGATGTATACGGCTGTGCAAAAAATAAATAAATAGGGAAGTAGATCCTTTCTAAAAAGGAAAAGCTTTGCAAAAAGCTTTTTGTTAAAAGTTTTGTAAACCTAAAACTTTCAACCATGCCAAGTGCAAGGTCCTACACCTGGGTCAGAGCAATCCCAGGCACAGCAACAGGTTGGGCAGAGAAGAGATTGAGAGCAGCCCTGTGGAGAAGGACTTGGGGGTGTTGGTCAATGAGAAAATGAACATGAGCCGGCTTCAGTGTGTTCTCGCAGCCCAGAAAGCCAACCGTATCCTGGGCTGCATCAAAAGAAGCGTGACCAGCAGGTCAAAGGAGGTGATCCTGCCCCTCTACTCTGCTCTTGTGAGACCTCACCTGGAGTATTGTGTGCAGTTCTGGTGTTCTCAGCATAAAAAAAGACATGGAACTGTTGGAACAAGTCCAGAGAAGGGCCACGAGGATGATCAGGGGACTGGAGCCCCTCCTGTATGAAGACAGGCTGAGAAAGTTGGGGCTGTTCAGCCTGGAGAAGAGAAGGCTGCATGGAGACCTCAGAGCAGCCTTCCAATATCCAAAGGGGGCCTATAGGGATGATGGGGAGGGACTCTTCATTAGGGACTGTAGTGATAGAACAAGGGGTAACGGGTTAAAACTTAAACAGGAGAAGTTTAGATTGGATATAAGGAGGAAGTTCTTTACTTCCTCCTTATATCCAGGAGGTGAGGCACTGGAATGGGTTCCCCAGGGAGGTTGTGAATGCTCCATCCCTGGTAGTGTTCAAGGCCAGGTTGGACAGACCCTTGGGTAACATGGTTTAGTGTGAGGTGTCCCTGCCCATGGCAGGGGGGTTGGAACTAGATGATCTTAAGATCCTTTCCAAACTGAACTATTCTATGAGTCTATGATTCTACATATAAATACACAGAATATAGCAGGGATGGAAGAGAAAAATTACTTGCAGTAAATATCCTTTAGATTTATATAAAAATAGAATTCTCGTTGACAGAATAAACATAAATCCTTCAAACATAAGCACATATTGGTAGACTGTCAGAAAAGCAGATCACAGCATATATGCAGACTTTGCTTACATGATGAAAGCAAACTGGAAAAGGAAGCACCTAAATTAAATCTCCTGTTCATATGGATGTCTATGCCTGAAGTGTGGGACAGGACGTCAAAGTTTCTGCTTCTGACTTTCTAGACCTCAAGATCTTAAACCTATACACAGCAACTTACATATATGTCTTCATTTTCAAGGAAGCTGCAGTAAAGCTCCTCATTTAAAGGCTTACTAAAATTTCAGCACCCAAACATGTTGTGTTTCCCCTTATTTCACTTACACAGTAAAATTTTTAAAACATACTTAAATGAGCTAGTAAAAAATCAAAGTTCTGTTTTAAGTGAAGAATATAAAATTTTACTATTACAGGTTCTCTCTGTATATTTTCTAAGGCTTTATAGTAGACAGTCTTAACGGTGTTTTAAATGTCTTCAGCAAAGTGGCAGTCCAGATGACCTTAGCAAAGGTTAACTTCTTTTGGATGCACTGCTATTGTCTGGCTAGGCCCCAGGGTAGTTTACGTAATACCAAAGGAGACAGGCAATTAGGAATCAAACTTCTTAGTCAGAGCTTCATGTTTTAGTGGAAAATGTGGTTTTCAGCTCATAAAAACTGGAATCTGGATTTATTCTGACATCTAACAATGACCAATTCACTTGTAAATAGTTCACTCCCACCTTCCTTCCCCACCTCACCCTCTTCTCTGTTGCCTGAATTAGTCATGCAGTCAGACTGATGTATCACCACCACAAGTAAGCAAAGTTTTTTAGCTGTTATAGAGAACAATTGAAATGATGGAGCCTGATTATGTTCCTTTCCACCACCACCCCGTACAGTTTACCTAAGCACATGAATATTTTAAGAATGCAGACATATTGTTGGGATTATTTTCAAGGTCATAGAATGCAAAATAAAACATGTAAGAACACACCTAATAAGGATGACTCACATTTATTTGGAAAGGTCTAGGAAGTTATCAAACAACACTATTCCTCACTCATAAATATTTTGTAGCATGCTTCACACTTCTCTGTCATAGTAAAATCAAAATATTGTATCTATGAGCCACAACCATTTCTTAGTTACAAATTACTTAACTTGGAATTAGTCAGAATTTCAGAACAAGTATTTGCTGCAAATGTCCCTTAAATTTATATTAAACTAATATTTTCTTCTCTGTTGAGAGAATAAACATAAATCTTTCAAACAGAAGCATATACTGGTAGACTGTCAGAAAAAGCAGATCACAGCATATATGCAGAGTTTGCTCACATGATGAAAGCAAACTGGAAATGGAAGTACATAAATTAAAGCTCCTGTTCATATTGATTCCTATACCTGATATATAGCTCCCACTGCACAATACACATATATGTAGTCTCTTTAATGCCACTATTCCCACAGAAGTGGGTCAGCACTTTCCATTGGGTGTTCTGAGGATGACCAAAACAGGGTGACATTGTCTACAATGCACCATATCCAAAGCCACATCATTCCATTCTGTACACAACCAGAAGCTGCGCACTTGGAAGACACCCCATCATTAGGGCATAAACCCAGATCAAATTTTGACAGTGGAAGTTCTCACGTGTAAGTCAGCTTCACAGAGCAGGGACACTCCCAAACGCTGCACTTCTGCTGTTCTGAAAATAGGCTAATGAAACCTTTTACCAACGACTCAGTTCATAGAATCACAGAATGGTTTGGGTTGTAAGGGACCTTGAAAATCAATTTCCAACTGCCCTGCCATGGGCAGGGACACCTTCCACTACACCAGGTTGCTCAGAGCCCCACCCACAACATCTCTAGGTAGTTACAAATGCCTTTTCATAATCACATACAGATGTTCACTAGCTTGATATGATTTGTTTTATCATAGTGACTGGAAGTCACAAGAAACATGAAGGGCCTGTCATGGTAGATGACACATTAACATGCTCTGAGTCAAAAGCCCTGCTCTGAAGCGCTAAATTAGGATTAAAATTATCTTATTCCTGAATGGAGACATCACAAAATAGGTTTATTCATGCTTTCACCCCAGAAGTCCACCTTGCCTCCAACACAGGGAAAACAAATGTGCTAAACCACTTACAAATCACGCTCTGAACTGCTCCAGTAAAGACCGTGGTATGTAAGGCAGACTAAAACTAGTGACACTTTGAATCATGCCAATTTTCCACTTCACTAGTTGATAAATAGCAAATTCAGCTGTACTCACCAGAGAGAAGGTGAAAGAAGACAACCTAATTAACCATCTTACCTTCTTTCCTCATGAATTTGGGCTCAAAGCAGAATAGACTAACAAACTGACGAGCAACGGGAGCGAATATGGTTTTCCTGTAAACTCACAATGGCTAGATACAATATTTTGAACCTAGATTTTTAGAGTGACATCTCAGATTTGTAGCAGATAATCCCGATAGAGCATATGGTGTACTCATAAATCAATTGATCATACTGGGAAGAAGTGAGCAAACAGTTGTGTGGGGCCAACCTACCTACCAGTGTGAAACAAAAAAATACTAAAACTACACTCTTCAGCTCACTCTTACATTGCCTTTTCCTCAGAAAACTATTCCAAAGGGTAAAAAAAAAGAAACCCAAAACCCCACCAAACAAACAAAAACACAAAGCAAGCATGAGTAGTAGGAGAAAACCTGATAGGGTAAAGAAGGCCCTGTGTCTCAGAAAGGAATATTACTGTGGGCTACAAAGATGAAGGGAGTGGAGCATCATCTCTCTTATGAAGAGAGGCTGAGAGAGCTGGTACTGTTCAGGCTAGAGAAGAGAAGGCTGTGGCAGTGCATCCCTCCCCCTCTCTACTGGACCCACCTGCTTTCCCAATAATTCCTGTTAGCCTTTGCATAAATGCAAGGAGTTGGATGGATGGACACCCCTGACCATTAACTCTAATCACCAAACAAAGACCACACAAATAACAGGCCTGGATCCTCCCTTGTCACATCAGGAGCTCCTCTGAGATGGTAAATCATTCCCCAACAAAGATATGATATCAGGATGAAAATTTACACTGAGTAAAGCAAATCATCTTACAACCCTATAAATTGTGGACACCTCTCAGAATCCATAAACTCTCAAAATTTATGAAATAGGGAGATCACCTGCCTGGGCCATTACTGTTGCTCAGTAACAACCCTGTGTCCATTGAGGAGCACTGGGAAAGCTGTCATGAGTATATTATTAGCAATATTTATCCAAACCTTAGATTGGATATAAGGAAGAAGTTCTTTACTGTTAGGGTGGTGAGGCACTGGAATGGGTTGCCCAGGGAAGTTGTGAATGCTCCATCCCTGGTGGTGCTCAAGGCCAGGATGGACAAAGCCTTGGGTAGTATGGTTTAGTGTGAGGTGTCCCTGCCCATGGCAGGGGGTTGGAACTAGATGATCTTAAGGTCCTTCCCAGCCCAAACTATTCTATGATTCTATAATATTACTTTTCACAGCATCTGGGGGAAATTTTCAACATGCATATGTGTATATATGTATATTCATCTAGATATCCATGTACCTCTTAGTGTGTTGTGTTAGTTTACGTACTTAATTGTAAGTGCATGTGTATTAGTATCAAGTGTTGTGATTCATTTTAACAATACAAACTGCTGCTAAATTACATTTGTAATCCTTTAGACATAAACCATTGACCAGGTCTGAGAATAAGTCTGGATCAATATGCACCTAGTCTCCTCTCCAAGAGGAATTTTAGAAAGCAAAGGAGTCCAATCTGAACTTCGTGACTCAATGGGACAGTCTTCCTTATTCCTTCGTATTTTTGGTTTCTGAACACACTATTTCAGCTCTGTATAAATCACTCTAAGCCAATCCTGTATAAATCATTGCCAATTGCTTGAGAAGGGAGGTTGGACCAGTAGACCTCCAGAGGTCCCTTCCAACCGTAACCATTCTGTACTTCCCTGAAAATAAGCAGTTATATCAATGTTTACCAATGCATGCTCATCTGTAACTTATTTCATCTTATTTCATATTTTATAAAATAATGCTAAAGAATGAAATGTAGAAGAGATATCACACCACAATATCACACACCTGTAATGTAGATACTTAAAAACTTACATTTTTTAAAATTGTAAGTCTTTAGTGCACTAAGACAAAGATTCATCTTATTTAACTGTTTCCCTTGGTAACCAAGTAAATCAGTTGTCTGGGCACCTGCTACAGGCAGTAGTTCATTCCACACACTGTTTAACTGTTTTTATGCAGTAGGAACCTGAATTGCCACCAACAGGGATGTTTCCACATCCTCCATGCTGCTGCATCCCTCCATGGAGACAGGCAGTATGCTGGACCCTGACCCTGCTCATTCCAAGCAGCAGCTAAAAAGGTACAGAAGGAGCAATGGCATGAATGGAGCACGAGGGGACACCTCCTTTAGCAGCAGCCTAGAGACATTCTATCTTGAAGATGGCCTCTGACCATAACCTCAGTATGCTTCTCACCACTGGCTGTACAGGAGTTTTAAAAAAACAGCTCAGACTAGGCAGTCTGATAGACAGAAATGAATCTCTTCTGCTGTAATAAATGCATTTCATATCAAATCTGATCAACTCAGCTGTGCCCTAGCCAGTGGCAAAGCCCTACAATTTTCAGTGGTTCAAAATCAATCCTAGTCTATCTGCAGACAGTTCTCAGTGATGAAGATACATGCACAAAGGAAGCTAAGATTTTATTTTTGTTACTTTGATCAGACACCTTTAGGTCAATTGGTGGTATTTTAAATTTACTGCGAGTATGAATCAAAACTCCTGTTACTGAGATCTACCTAGTGCTATATCCAAATAAAAGTGAATATGAATGAAGAGTCTTCAGAAAGACTTGCCTAGAAGTTCCACTTAAGCACAGAAAAATACATTCATGCATGGCATGATAATAACAAAGAATGTGCCAATTATCAGGAATTATACTCAAACGGAAACATGCTGTCTTTGTGATAATAATGTGATTCACAATAACTCTCCCAGAAGGAATAAAATCAGATTCCAGTCATTTTTAATATGGTAATTTTTCATTTGTTCATTAATCTAATTGCCCCACCATTTACAATTACATTTGTGTTAAAGATTTGCATATTTAACTTACTGGACAGCAGTCTGGCTTGTGTGACACAATCACATAAATGTTCCCATACGTCAGTGACTTCATTCTAGTAAACACAGAAAAAGAGATGAGGGTGCCAATGAATATTGCTAAGCTTCTTCCATAACTGAATCACCATAGCACAAAAAAAAAAATCCAATAGTATAAAAGAATTACTAGGAATTAGCCATGAGAAACAGCTGCATAGTTCCTCAGACTGGATTAAAGTAATATTGCTAATGTTGGAACCTCTGGGACTATGACTCAGAGGAGAAACAGACTGAATATTCCAGCTACTTCTTACTCTTTGTTTTCAGGGCTATGCAGCAATACCCTGCCATCCTACTTCCCTGAGCAGTTTTATGCCCAGAAATCCTAGAGAAGTGCCAGCTGCACATATGCAAATCTGCTATACACGCACAGTCCATCTAATGCAGAGGACACAGGAAAATAAGCATCACCAGATTTCTAAAACTTTCTCTCCAAAGTCCTGTTCAAAGATTAGGCAAAAAGTGAGTTTAAAATCCTACCAGAAATATTAACACTTACCTGTCAGAAATATAAATATCTGGATTCACGTAAGTGAAGAAAACTGCAGAAGCTGTGCAATACCTTTTTGAATACTGAAATCACTGAATCATTACACTATTTGGCCATGTTCACAACCACATATGTATGCCACTATGGACTTTGGTGTCTCCAGTCTACTCTAGTGTTCCTTATTGAATGTGGATCTTGCAATAAATATGACCATCAGAAACAGAGGCTTGACATGGGATCCATATCACCTAACTTCAGACATCTGTATAGAAACATTATGGTTAAAAAATAGATACTTCTATGGCATGATCTATCTGCTCTATCTCATTGCCTTTCAGCTACTCAAAATTCACAGATCGGAACTGAACAGCAAGGATCCCTTGACAGTCATTAGGGAAAGACAGGAATCTCCAGAGGGTGATGCCATCCTGATACTGACATCTGAGATAGGAATAATGGCTGGCCATGGCTTCAACATTCCTTCTAAGAGAATAGCAGCCTAGTGTGGGAACATCTTTCCATAATTATATATCAAGACAGATCAAAAAGCAAATTATCTCGCTGCTTATATTAAAGGTGAGCAGGTCTGTCTCTTAAGGGTTTTCCTTTAAACATTTATAAATACAAATACCAAATTACTTTATATAAGGACTGAAAGAAAAGAAGAAACAAAGTTTACTAAGCTGAGAAGAGAGCTTTCTTCTTTGAGGCTATTTTTTTACTATATTGTAGTGTAACCTATACACAACACTGTTGAGCAATCCATGGTAATAATGTTCAGAAAATGTTAACTCCACTGACATGCATATCAGCCCTATAGGTGCTATCAGATTTCTCCTCTAAAACCTCTCAGCCCCAGAAATGCATACTAAGCAGAAGCACCAACCAACCAGTTTCCACAGGCAGGCCCAGGAGGCTCAGTGCTTGCTCTTCTCTTCACACAAGAATCTAAGGCTGATCAGAGAGTCTCTGAGACGCCAAAGAATAAAAAATGATAGTAACATTCAAATATATGTGCCTTGCTTAACTGACACAGGTTCATCCATTTTCTGTGTGCCTCAGTTCCTAAAGAAAACAACAGACAGATGGAAACATCAGAACACCATCCATATAAAGTTCTACATCTCAACAACACCTAGCTCGTTGTCCACGTTTTCAGTTGGCAGATTTGTTGCAGGTGATCTTGGAGATACAGGAGTTGGAGTTATAAGTACAGAGCTAACAGCTCAATTTGTTCCTTATAAAATGGTGTGGTGACTGTGGGAATCTCCTCTATCCAAAAGATAACCTGCAGGTTGGCTTCCCTGGTCGCTTGTTTCCAGCTGCTATACCATGTGCCTTGTCAATGGCAATAAGAGTAGTTCAGTTTTACCTCCACTTTTAAATGAATGGTTTGTTTCATTCAAAAAAAGACTTTCTGTGATCATCCCATGGCTGCTTTTCTCAGTTTTTCACATCAAGCTTTCACATATATAACAACATTTAGAAAAGTATGGCCTGCAGCCAAAATAATTTCCTACTCAAACATGAAAATACTAAAATATGAAAAGTTAGTGGTAAAGCCTTACAGTGGCTCAGTTGACACATGTAAGACAGATGAACGTCAGTTAGAGACACAGAGAGTTTATTGACAGTATTGACTGCTACATGTCTCTCTGGGAGAGATATGTCAAATGATGGGCTCTGAAACATCCTACTCTCAAACTGGAAATCTAAAATTAAGAGCAATGTTTATTTATGAGGCAATCTGCATGGATTTGAAAAGAAAAGTGTAATGTTAGCTAAAGCAGGTGTTAACATGTAAAATACTCTAAAAGCGAGAAGAATATGGGAACCTGAGAATGTTAAGAACTGCCCTTCCAGATACAAAACCAGATTCATTTGATTCCAGCAGTGGCCAGCACCTGATTTAAAATAGCAGGAAAATGTGAGCATAGAGGGATCTGCTTTTAATAATATTTTCATCATTCTCCAAAGTAATCAGTCCAGGGACATATTGAGCCAGAGTTTGTATCCAGAACACCATTTCTAACATTATGCAGACCATCTCTCATCCATTTTAATCAGAAATGCCCATTTTTGTCCTTTTTTTTATGATGAGAAGCTGTGCAAAGTCATTCTTTTACTCAACCTCTCTACCAAAAAGTATTCAGAAAGCATGAAAATGAATGACTGGAAATGCCTTTTCCTCTTTCTTCTACTGAATACAAATAAGTTAATAAAGTTCGTAAGTTTCTCCCTGCATATGAACATATTTTCTTTTTCTCCCTTTTCTTTTTTGTCATTTTATCATTTTTCCAACAAAGAGGTTCTGAAACTTACAGAAGATTGGGGGGGGGGGGGGGAGCACAAATCTTAAATGTTATTCTGTTTCACTCTAAACAAAAAAAAAAAAGAACAAAGGAAAAAGTAGTGGTGAAAAAAGAACTCTGAAAAATCTAGTTCACCTCTTGCTGGGTTTGTAAGATAATTCCAGTTGGAAACCCTAACTAGACTATATTCCAAGCTATGTGGTTTTATCATTTATCTGTCCAAAGCATATCTACTATATCTGCTATGCAAGCCACATGTTATTTGTACTGTGCTTGGTTGGGTTTGGTTTTTTTTTTGGGGGGGGGTGGAAGGGAAATGTATCAGCAGCAAAACAGACATATAATGAGGGAACAACATAATCTGTTTTTTACTAAGACGTATCCCATTCTTTCATGCAATTCTGAGCTTTCCATTGAAGTGCTTAGCTAACTTTCTCCATTTACAGAGGTTACCCTTTTCTTAAAGTGGAACTCACTGGAAAGATGTTTGCTTGTGGTTTTTTTCATAAAATAACAACTAGAAATATGAATCATTTATTTCTTACTGGGTACATTTTCAACTCATTTTTCTTTGGATAATTAGAACAACTCTGAAGCAACAAAATTAAGAGGCAAGGCTTACCAGTCAATTCAATTTAATTATGTATTTTATGTGTCATCAATCAGTTGCAGTAATCATACTTCCATTACTTTGTATTTCAGTACCACTCAGCTGTAAAAATAGAATACTTAAATAGAAAAAGCTCCTCTCTGTGCAACGCCTTTGTCAGACAGGACTAATTATGTCAGGACCTGGTGGACAACATTTGACAGTAATCAAAAGGGGCAGAAGGAAAAATTAGCTTAAGGAACCCCAGAAATGGAAAGATGTATTAATGTTAGCTAAACAACTTTTACTTGTAGTCACATGGGCAATTTTTCCTTACTAATACTAATAAAATTAATAGAGTCCCAAATTACTCAAGTGTAAAGAAATCTGAGAATAAAAGAAGTAATATTCACCAAACAAAACAATAAGTAACAATTTTCAAAAAACTTCTGTGGAAAAACATCCCCAAAAAAGTGAATTAGAGAAACCTGGTGCCCATGTGATGCCACGTTGCTGACATCTGGAGAGCATTAACAGCCAGAACTGCCTTGCGGCAGGAGCAACAGTTTGAGATAAAACCCACAGTGAAAGTGACCTCTGCTACAACAGGATTTCTGATTACCAGATCATGTAGCCGTTCATTTTCTATCAAATCCTTTGTACTTCACCCCACAGAGAGACCATCAATGTGCTAATGACCACTTGTTTAATGTGCTGTTTACTCTGTCTTCGCTTTCATGCATTATTCATCGTAGCCTATTTCACACTGCTCCGAAGACAGAAGTGTATGTTTGTGGATATTTTTTTCATGGTTATTTATAGTAGATGAAATTGTATCTGTCTCCTGAGTGTATTGACCATCCATGATGCTTCAAAGGACATCTCCCATTGACTTCCATCCAGCCGTGAGTCCTTAGAATTTCTACAAATGTAACCATAAGTTCTCAGACTGGGCAGCCCCTTGACCATTTACTGGCCACCAGAAAATGACTTTTCCATTAGCCCTGTAGGAGTCTTTCGATAACACCTTGGACTGTGAGTGATATAGCACTGAGACTTCATTTGAGTGTTGTATGACATGGGTCAATCAGTACTGAATTAAATCTTCATCAAAATGTTAAAATAAAACCTGAAGTTAAAGGTATTTCTTCTTTATAAAGGACCCATACAATCTGGCTATACTTTGTAAGCCTTGAAGTCCAGGAAGGCAAACCTAATGTCTGGATAAACTTAAATTGAGGCATTTCTATTTATTCTATGTAATGCATTCTCACTTATTTGTTGTCATGAAATGTTGTATAATTTTTTTTCATATATTATGTAGTAACTGCTGCATTTGAAATAGGTAGCTGTCTGAAATGATATAAAAGTTGTTATTTTAGAAGGCATTAGTTTCAGACAGAAATAGTAAAAAGCAATGCCAGAGACTTCTCCAGCTTACACCTGGACCAACTTCAAAATCTGATTTTTTGTCTAGCAATTCAGAATATTCTTTGCTGAGGAGAAGGGTGAGGTTTTGTAATTAAGCCTCTTCATAGCATCTGCAGAACTGGATAGTTGCCATCTACAGCAGAATAATGCTGGAGTTCTAATTAAAAACTTCATCAGTATGTTTAACTGTCTTAGTATTGTGGAACTTAAAATAGGATTATTTACATGACATAAAATTTAAAATGCACAAGCAGGACCAGTGTCCAACACTTCGGGCATGACACAAAAATGATAGGTAGATTAACAGGGAGATGATTAGTGGGACAACAAAGAACAAAGGCTGAAATTATTTCCAGATTTTGAAGATGACATTTGGTGTTTCCTTACCAGATCTAGGGTGGCATTCAGTAGACTTACAGGAAAAACATGGAACTATAGCTGAAGTCCAGGAATATACCCCTACCACCAAAAAGGACATTAAACTCAAATGCTTAGTAAACAAAATCTTCCTCCAGCCTACATAATCAATTGAGTTTACAGAATGATCCAGTTTATTGAAAAGAGACACCTAACAGGTGATCAGCTGAACAGTCTTCTAAAACCGTTCGGCTGATTTCAGGCAACCAAATCCCACCCTGTTCCCTCTACTGATCTCTCTCTTCACTGTATCAGCATCTAAAGTACCTCGCATGAATGTGGAAATGTCAACTGCAACACAGAACCTTAGCTGTCTATAGCCTGGACAAATTTCCAATCTTGGGCTCTTGAAGATAAAAATACCTGAATGATATATGCAAATATGTATGAGAATTTAAAATATAAATCGCATGCCCTGTCTAGTGCTCAACAGAGATTACAGATGTACAGAAATACAGGAACAGATGGGATGTCCTCAGGTATCAAGTCCACTTTTCCACACCTGTAGAACAAGTTGTAACCAAGAAATGTCCATTCCTTGCACTTACACTCACCAGATGCCATGATACACTTCCTGTTTCCCATACCAAATGTGATACTAATAATACAAAAGACCAGAAGCACCAAAAAATAGCCCTTGACATATGAAGAGCTTAGGCAATAATTAAAAGCACCATCAAACAGAGAGTATACAAATATGTATGATCTGCAAAGTCAAAAAGCATGCTATTCCCTGACAGCAGTTTGTTCTGGGCAGAGCAATTAACATTTCTAGCAAAACAGAACAAAGACAAAACAAAAGAGTCCTCATACTGTAGAGGGACCTAGGTTACTGAAAGATGCAATATGCTGTCTCTAAGGCCACAGGCCTTGGGCTAGCCAGTCTCTTCAGTTAGCCTACCTGGCTGCACACTCTTCCCAGAAAATGAAATGGAACTCCATAGGAAAAAGTCCTTAGAATCAGGAGAAGTAGGTGTTAGTATTGATAAGACATTTATTTTAACACATAAACAGGAACTACAAAACAACTTTTCATTACCATTATGGACCAAATTGGCTTTGTTTACATAAGAAAGGGCCAAATACTCTTGATTTCAGTATCAGTTCAAAGTTTTAGATTTGTCATTTACAGCATATTGTACACTAATAATAATAATAACATGAAAGGAAAAAAATAAAAAGCCAAAATGAAAAAGAAGCAAATTCCCACAGGAAAACTTTCTGGATTCTCTACACAAAAAAGAAGATGTAATGACTATGTTCTATCTGGAAAACAACAAAAAGAAAATGGCTTTGAGTCAATGACCTTCTTAACAGACACACATGAGGCTCATAAAGCTGAAGAAAAGTGGCTGCTAATAGCTGGAAAGAAACATATACCTTCAAACAAAATTATGACCTGATATATCAGACAAAGTTACACCATAAGGATACTTGGCCTTCTCACCGGGTGAATTTTTCCATGCAGTGTCAGTTTAGCAATATTTAATCTGACTTCTTTTCAGAACAACTTCTTCATAAAAATATTATGTTTACTGAATAGCATTTTAAAACAGAGAGATAGTGAAAATTTTAAAATTCTGAGGAGCACAAAAACAAGTATAACATAATGACATTCTTTCTGGGATTGAGAAGCAAATGAAGGGCCTTGCTTTCAGCTATTTCATTGATCAGTTATTAGTTTTACTATAGCTAAAATTAGTAATAAATAACTTAATCTAGATCTCTCTTAAGCACCTGAGTCTCACTGTAGATGAGTCCCAACTGCTAATTTAGGTGTCTTAATTGAAAGTGTAGACCAGCAAGATCACTATTTGGTATCTGTTCAATCTGGAGAGACAGAAACTGTGCAGCTGGTTTCTGATACCAGGTTCACCTGTTCACTACTATGCTGTACTTGGAAATTCTTAGAAGAAATGTACTCCTGACAGCTCTGAGAAGCTCAGCACCTCTTTCATGCATAAACCAAACCAGGTGTTCCTCCAGTCCCAGGACCTTAACCTCAAGAGCTCAATTCATGAGGTGTGTTCAGAGCATAAACAGTGGATAAATCTCTACTTAAAGGAGAACGAAGGGTCCCTCTTTCCAGCATTAGTGGTTGCACAATGGTTAGTGTGATTAGCAAAGATGTGGCTGATGGCCATTTAAGTCCACTCCTTGCTTGGGTGATTAAAGACCGTTCCTGCTTGCCTAAGTAAGAAATCTGCCTCCTACTCCTCCCCAGCTCTAGGATGTTCAGAAAAGTGATTTGTAGAATAAGACAGTGTGAGGGAAGAGCTGCAAAGAGTTGGAGCTATTTTGATAGCTTCATTCTAATTGAGCCATTTTTCATGGATAAAAGAACAAGAAAGAAAGTGAGTAAAAACTCCAGAGAAAGGGATGATAAAATATAGCTCTAATCTCTGTATTTTGAGCGAAAGGACTGATAAAATACAGATCTAATCTCTGTATTTTGACAGAAAGGACTGATATCCAGCCTCAGACCACCACAATCCATCAGCCAATCCCAAAGGACAAAAAGATTGTCATCCTTCCCTCTTTAGAGCCTCACTACCCTACCTCTACTGGGTAACCAAATTAGTTTCAGAAAGCTTCCAACATGCAGCTCCTACATGTTTGTAGGAAAACTGCTCTCAGGTGGAACCCCAAGGGCCCATTCACATCCAGCCTAATACCCTTAATGCTAGTGACAACCATACCTTCACACAGAAGCCCATAGCTCTGCAGCAGCAATGCCATGAGTAATTCAAAGGTTTAACCAATATCCTTTCATCTTCACCCTTAGGAATATTTCCAAAGTGAGTTAAAGGGCAATATCCCCAATTCCAAGATGTATTAAGTTGTTCAGGCTATCAGCTACATCATCAACACATGACTACTATGTAGCAGCAATGCTTGATATTCATTTTTGCATTTCGGAGTAAGTAGAAGGACGAAGATGCTCCAACTGTCTTCTTAAATTGAGTGTCCTGAAAGACAATATCATGGGAAAATTAAAAGGTGAGAGTTAAAATGTTTATAGCAATTGAGGTTTCAGACCTGGCAAAAAAACAAAAGAGTCATGGAATCATAAAACAGGGTTGGAAAGGACCTTATGATCATCTAGTTCCACCCCCCCCGCCATGGGCAGGGATGTCTCATACTAGACCATATCACCCAAGACTCCATCCAACCTGGCCCTAAACACTGCCAGGGATGGAGCATTTACCACTTCTTCAGGCAATGCTGCAGAAAATATATGGACTCAGTCAGAGATCAATATGATCAGACAAAAAGCCGTTTATTACAAAGCCTTAACCCCTTAAATACTATTTCTTACATCCACTTACAGTGATTTGGCATATTATGATTGGATACATGTCTTGAAGACCCTTTGCAACTAGCATATAATTGGTTAAGCACAGGTGTGAGAACTTGACCTAGAAAGCTTGCCAACAGTCCACAGTTCTCATTAACTCAGTGAATTCCAGCTTCTTCTTGCTTGCTTAAGCTTCCTTGGGCCTCTCACAGCCTTGCTGTATCTTTCAGGATTATTCAGAGTTTATGTACCAATTATCCATTCTCCTGTGAAAACACTGTCTCCACATCTCCCCCTTTTTGTTTTATATATATTTTGGATGACTCTACTTGAGCAGGGGATTTGGCCTAGATCATATCTCCAACATATGCCAACTACAGGCTGCTGGGCTTGCCCCTTTTTTCTGCTGTATGGCTCTCTGACAACAGGGGAGGCCATCCTTCACATCAAGGTCTGGCATGGCATGTGTCCCCACCGCTCCACGCCTGCTGGGTTGCAGCCAACAGTGGAGCTAAAGGTTCTTCTTGGTGGCAAACAGAGGCCAACCCAGTCTTGCCCTTGATTGTGGTAGCAGGCCTTTTGTTAGCCTCAGTCCTTGCACCTTGTTGTCAATGCAGAGTTTCACCTGCTTCATCCAGTAACAAGTCGCTACTACAGCAAGGCACACACAAATTTACATTAGCAGAGTAACTATTACAGGGTGCAGCAGCATGTTGAAGATGGGGACTAGCTAAAGAAATTTCTTACCAGTGGAATTCTCCCCCCCTCTTAATTTGTTCCATCACCTGCTTTATAACACTACCATTGTATTAAAATTTTTCTAGCTTTTGCCTTAGCATTTTCTAGCAGCTACTGCAAATTTCCATACTCTAACATCTCTTTTACAAGTGACAAATCTATACAAGGTGTAGTTTCTTATTAGCAACTAGTTAGTAAATACAGGTGGTTTTATACACAAAATCACAACCTCTAATAATAGCTACTTTACAAGCACACATATTCAGGATGTTACTTTTCATCTGCCCCCAAGTGATGTTTTGCAGTTATTTGTTCTTTCTCTTCCCCTATCTCATTCTGCTTGGGGTAATCACGGTCAGCTCCTGTAGCTGAGGCATCAGGTTTATCCATTCGTCTGTCCAGCTCATGGCAAGGCTTGACAAACTTTGCAGGCAGTCCAGGTTATCAGTTCTTGAGAAGTAGACAGGTTAAACTGCATATGTGCAGCATCATTGCTGTTTCCCCCCCCCCCCCCCTTTTTTCTTTTTTTTACCCCTGTAAAAGCCAGCCTGCACGGCAGCAGCTACAGCCGCCTGCCTGCTTCAGCAGCAACTATAAATGTCTGCCGGCAGCCGCACTTTTACATTAACTCTTTCATGCCCGAAATGTTAAACAGCTACCCGTTAAACTTTTACATGAACCCAACAGTACACAAAACATCGATTGCCCTCAACACACACAAACACGTGTGGGATCCCACAAGCACACTCCACACAAGTACAATATTTGAAACACAAAAAGACAATTATTATTCCCACTACACAGTCCCACGTACAGAACGTGGCACAAGGACCCTGTGGAGACTAACAGAGAAACAGCTCCGAGAAGCATCATTGCAGTGCGAGGTGGCAGGCTCAACGTTAGCGGGCATCGCTGCAGAGGCTCTGCCTCCCCCACAGCATAAGAGGCTTGGGCTTTTATACTGACCAAAATGCACACTCATTCCGACACAGGCGGCCAGCCTGTGCTGGAAGAAGTGGCCAGCAATATCTGCAAAGGTCTCCAAAGGTTGATAGAAACCTGGACATACTTATTTTTACCAACTTCTAGTTCATGAGTATCACAGAGAGACTGTATTAAATGAGTCACAGTATGCTCAATACCCCTGATAAGAACATACAAAAGACCTTCCCACCACCGAAAACGCACACAATACGCCTGTATCCTGTGTTTGTCTCGCTGTAGGTTTGGGGGGCATGGGTGGGGGGTGGTGGATGGTGGAGGGGTTTTTTTGTTGTTTTGTTTTTTTGTTTGTTTGTTTTGTTTTTTTTTTTTTACTTTAACGTAAAAAAGATTGCTCCCTTCACTTTAAGAAGGACTGAAAACATCCATAAAACGGAAGTCCTGAGCTGAAATTTCAATTAATTCAATCACTGACAAGGGGGTTGTCCTGGGGTGGTGCTGACTCTTTCCAGGGTTTCACCCATCGAGCCGGCACCCACTGCAGACCAGAATCTGTAGTTATACACATATAACCTCAACCAGTTAGTTTTACTTCTGCAGGACCTTTCCAAATGCCGGTTTCCAATTCCTTATACTGGACCAGAATACCCGGAGTTTTAGTCATATAACCTGAACCTAATGCCTGACCATGTATTATAGCAGGGGAGTCATTAAAGTCTCCTGTCAATTGCACAAAATTCATAACATATACAGCTTTCTGTACCCTTGCTACCGGTGTACGTCCTTCTTCCTCCGTTTTTTGTTTTTCCAACAGTTGTTTCAAAGTTTGATGTGCTCATTCAATAATAGCTTGTCCTTTAGTACCCTCACGATCACCCTGACCTTGTTGTAGAAGGGGTTTAACAGCAGCGGCGAAGGCAGTAGCCATGTAGCCAGCCTTTTCCTCTGCTGTGCTCACTTTAGAACATGCATCCATCATTTCTTGAAGACCAGCAGATTTTGGCAAAACCTGCAAAATACACTTACAAGCTGGGTTAGCGTTTTCCATAGCCAGAGACATAAGCATGGATTCTTTAGCATTAGATGCCAGATCAATATTCTTTTCGATAGCCTCTGTCAATCTGTCAATAAATAGCATATATGGCTCAGTAGGTCCCTGTTTTACTGATGTATATGAAGGATTAGGTTTTCCCGCTTCCGGCACAGCTTTCAGAGCAGCTAAAGCCAATTGCTGTGCTTGCTGTAAAACTTCAATTTTCATACAAGCTTGTACTCCATCAGGGTGAAATTGTCCCTTTCCCAATAACATTTCAGATGAAACACCATGCAAAGGGTGATGAGGATTACACTCTAAATTCTCATCTGCAGCCCTTGCAGCAAGCTCCTCAAACCCACTTTTAAAATGTAGGAGCTGTGAAGGAATCACACTCTCCTCCTCAGGAGACTCCCACCCTGGCAAAAATTCTTGGGGACTAAGTTCAGGGGCAGTAGCAGCACGAAAAGGGTTAACATCAGTTTGTTTCGGTTGCTCAGTAGCCGCTACTGACTCCCGAGTATCAGCTGGAGCTACCGCCAGGATAGGGGAAAGGCGCAGGGTCCTCAAACTTTCGTACTGTACTGTACTGCACTGCACACCAGTTTTTGGCCAGAATGTTTTATGCCTGAAGCAGACAACACTACCATGGCTGTAGCACCGGGTGCTGAATCTAATGTAGGTGCTGAGCCCTGCTGTTGTGAAGGTGAGTCAGAGAGAGCTGTAAAAACGGATTTTGCCGCCTGTTTCTCAGCCTTCATTGCGGCTAGAGTCCCTTTTAGTAGTAACCAGGGGGCAGCAAGAGACTTCGCCTCTTTAAACCCACAAGTAACTTGATCCCACAGGCATGCCCCAATTTTTTTCCAAGTCCCGAGATCAAAAGCTTCATTAACCCCCTTGATCAGCTCTTTTTCTTTACTCCAGAGCAACAATCTTTTTAACAGATTATCGTCATATTCTATCCCTCTCACTGAGAGGATATGCTGGAAGAGCTTAAGGATAACCATTTTTTTTTTTCCCATCCTAACCGTCTTCCAGACCCCGTCGGCTGTTACCTTATTTGCACTGCACAGTGTCTTCCGGGCTCACTAGGCTCTGTTCCGAGGCGACCACCTCCCAATCCTGGTCCTGCCAGATCGAACCCAGCCGACATCCCTGCGGCTCCACGTTTTCCACTTTCTTCGGTGCCATGCTCTTTAATTCCTTCAGTTTCAAATAGAAAATTATGGGTGGTCCCTGTTCGGGCGCCATTTGCCGCAGAAAATATATGGACTCAGTCAGAGATCACTATGATCAGACAAAAGCCGTTTATTACAAAGCCTTAACCCCTTAAATACTATTTCTTACATCCACTTACAGTGATTTGGCATATTATGATTGGATACATGACTTGAAGACCCTTTGCAACTAGCACATAATTGGTGTGAGAACTTGACCTCGAAAGCTTGCCAACAGTCCACAGTTCTCATTACCTCAGTGAATTCCAGCTTCTTCTTATCTTGCTTGCTTAAGCTTCCTTGGGCCTCTCACAGCCTTGCTGTATCTTTCAGGATTATTCAGAGTTTATGTACCAATTATCCATTCTCCTGTGAGAACACTCTCTCCACAGGGCAACCTGTTCCAATGCCTCAGCACCCTCACAGTAAAGAACTTCTTCCTTATATCTAAGAAATGGTCTGGGATTGCCAATGTGCTATAGCAAAAGTTGAATAAGGACTATGATAGCAAATAATCAACTGGTCAGTGTGTCTCTTACAAATCAATACTGATTTATTTGATCTGTCTATTGGAATGGCAGACTGTCTTCTAGAGACAAGACTGTATCATGCAGCTTTTCCTTCTTCGTGAAAAGCTCCACATACAGCAGGTCAAACTATACATTTAATATTGTAGAATACAAGCTATGAGAAATTCATTTTACAGTGTTCCTCACAAACACATTACAGAAAAGGGTCTTTACCTTTTCTTGTCAAAATATATATCACCCTTCATCCTGACAGAGATAAGTTTATTCTGCACCTCTTACAGTATTGTGAAGAATATATGTGAGTCCACATTGTTTTTCCCAACCTTAGTCCACCAAGACAAGTGGAAAATGGAAGGCTGACAAATTCCAGCACATAATCTAAAGGATTTCCTTTACTAGAGAGTATTGACAAATGTGCAAACACATCACATAGCATCCTCTTGCAAATACTGGTATCATCAGAGCTGCTTGGAAACACAACAATAACTTCCATTTGAATTTAATCAAGTTCTGTAGGGGTAAGATTCCTAAAAGATTAATCCAAAAATCATGGAAATAATTCCGGATACACAACCACATATGTGAAATTTTAATTTATTGGCTTTTTCAAAAAACTTAAGGATGGAGGGAGATTTCATCCTCAAAAAATGTTAAAACCAAATACTAGCAGACCTCTCAAAGCTCTCAAACTCAATTTAATGCTCAATCTCCTGGCTCTGCTATGGTCTCTTCAGTTTGTGTTTTGCAGCTTCACTGCTCCAGAGCCCCATACGTCAGATGTCACCCTGATCTGGGATATGTCAACTGGTCAACAAAGTTGGTCAAAATGGCCACTGGGCAGGTAGAACAGCAGCAAAGCCAGGAGCACAATCCCACTCCGTGGCCTACAAAAGCCAGGAGCATGATCCCACTGCATGGCTCTCTAGAGCAGCCACTCTGTACCATCAGCCCTTCCCTGTGGCACCCCCAGCACACATAACATAGAGTGTCCCTACTCCAAAAGAAGGCATGCAT
Organism: Pezoporus wallicus; assembly: GCF_028554395.1. NCBI lineage: Eukaryota > Metazoa > Chordata > Aves > Psittaciformes > Psittacidae > Pezoporus > Pezoporus wallicus. Next base: position 319,877 of record NW_026636323.1, on the reverse strand, counting down.
TCCTCCTGTGATGCTACATGCACAGCAAGGAGCTGGTGCTGCCATCACTCACCCCTACTTGCAGACACACATCCATAACACAGACATCAATCTGACAAATGAAACCTGTGTGTCTGAAGTTTTGTCACTTGAGAGAGATGTTTTAGACATTTTAGACGCTGATCTCATAGCAAACCATGGCAAAGGAATGAGTGTCACTATTAGCTTCAGGATAAATACCAGTTTCTTATATGTTTGGCTTTCCTTGTCACAAGGAGGAGCTGCTTATCTCAGGCTTATAGTGAACAGGGCAAGAATAAGCATGTCTCCTTTCTTACACCAGAAACAATACCAAGATCCCCTGTCTGCCTTCCCTTCACTTTGATATACAATGGTGCGGACACTAATTAACAGCTTGTATAGGTTTGCCACAAGCATCCTGGCTCCCTCTTGCTCTTGCATGTATGCATTTTACAAAAAGGACACTATTAAAGAACAGAATAAAATAATGTTAACAAAGGAATGATCATGTGCTGTGTTTTATTCATTCATAACAAGAAGATCGACCTTGTAAACAGCAGGTAAAAGTCCATGGACTGGGTGTCAAGCTATGAAATCTTATGTCAAAGACCTTGCCCATCATGCAGATTACAAACTGTGTTAACCCATTCCTTCAAAATGTAGCTGAGAAAGTTACATGACTGGAATTAACCTTCGTCCTACAGAACTAAGAAATGTCCTTTACACCTGTCTCTGATCTTCTTTAGACATTTAAATAAACAGTGTATAAAATGCAATCACAAAACTAGAAATAAAGCTTCAACAATTAAATAGAAATCTAGGGATATATGGATTTAAAAATATATGTTATTTTTTTTTGTCATTGCTAACTCAAGCTATATGACTTTACAATAACCATGGATCTACCAATAGGTCTACTTCAGCAGTAAAAAATACATCTTGTAAATTTCTAAAATTTAAAAGCCTCTGACAAAATTTTCACTTCTGGCAACAGGTTAAGGGATTTCTTACTAGCTGATTTTAACCTTAGCAGTACAGCCCTGACCTCTAGTGGGTTGACTGAAATAGTCATGCAGGCAGGATAACACAATAATTTGCTTTCAAAAATAATTTCCTTTAAAGCTGGAAAATGTAGAAGTTCCAGGAAAGTCACACAATCAGGCAAGGACCAGCTGTTTTATTAAACAAATGAAAATTAGCTACAGGCCAACAGCAGTGCTGTGTTTGCCTTACACCAACATCTGATGGATGAGGTGTTTATGACACTCAGCAGATGAATGCTCATTCCCGTTGGGAGTTCTTTATAAAGTAAACCTCATTATTAGTCTCAGCCATTTGCATAGTTCGGTTGACTTCTCTTTTTTTTTTTCTTTGGGGGGGGGGTTAATTTAACTGTTGCCCAAGAGGTATCCGTCATTAGATCCAGAAAAACAAGTAAGTCAGGTTAGGGAGAAGTACACTGGAATTTTTTTGTAATCTAAGAATACCTGATTGCTGCAAAGACTTACAAACCATTAATACATTTAGTGAAAACTTAACACTTCCATGATACACTCCAGATTTCAAAGATTAAGGATCTTAGGTTTCCTGTTATTTTTGTCCCACAGTGAAAATCAAATCCAGAGCTCTGAAAAGATTGCTGCAATGATTTTCCAGTGAAATATGGGAGACTTCAATGTGAAGACTGCAGAAAATATGCAAGACACAACATGAAATTTATCTGTCTTCATCCAGAAGGCCAAAGAAAGACACAAAGTGATGGGAATGAGGTCTGTGTCTTTCAAATCCCTGACACAGGGTAAATGATGCATGGAAGGTCTTAACAGCATAGCTATAGTTACTCTGCTGTGCTCCTCCCTATACATCCTAGAGTGTCCAGCTAAGAAGTGCTAATGAAAGCACTCACACAGTTGATTCTCTTTGTTACATTAGGTACCTACATTAGTGTAAACAACGTTGTTTTGATTTACCATGAATAAGCAAAAGGGAAACAGACCAAACTAGACAGACAGAAGATAACCAGGCATCATTTCTCCAATAAAAAATAGTTAAAAAATGAAACAAAGATACCTCTTCAATAGTCACAAATGTCCCATATTTTCACATCATCTGCATATGTTCAACATGCAAATATGCAGATATGTTTTCCAGACTCTGGGAACTGCAAGTGAAGACCAACGAATCTGTTTTTTATGAAGTCTGGAAAATTCAGCCCAAGCAGCTCATCCAAAAATTAATTTTGTGGAAATGGTACATTGCTTATTTATTACAGAAACAGGTTAGTAAAAAATGGTTGTTTTTTCTTAATCTTTGAAGGAGAAGAAAATATCCTTTTTTCTATCAATCATTATTTTAGATTAATTAACTCAATATCCACATTAACTTTGTTCATAATAGAAGTACATATGATTTTTGCCAAATGAAAAATAATTTGACAAAAAATCCTAGGGATTCCTGAGCCTGACCTAAATTCTGTTATGCTGAGATTCGTGCATTCAGACATCACTGCACTAATTAGAGGGCCCCATTTCATTGTTCCAGTATGGTTTGCCTTTGCAACCTTACTGTTTAGCAAAGCCAAGTTGACCACTATAATCTGTCATGTGGTACCAACTGGTATTGGACCAATCTTCTCCCTGAGATACTTAAAATGTAAGAGATGGTATAAAGGTAATCCTCCCTTTATATGCTAGAATACTGCAGTCCATTACATAAGCTTGGCATCATAGACATACTTAATTTTTCAGCTGTACCTATATTGACCTGAGTTCTCCTTGAAGTGCTCTCAGTGCCAAACTCCTCCAACCAGAGGCCCCCTGACTTTTGGATAGAGAATAACAGCTATTCCAATTCAAAAATCAAGCAATGGATTGACCAGAATTGTGCAACAAGATTAATTATTAAAAGCATGCTTTGGCATTCTCATAACAGTTTCTATGTAAGCACAGGACAGGAAAAAGAGCCAGAGTGGCCTTTATTCATAAAGTATAATGCAGACTGCACACCCTCCTCTGGCCTTAGCTAACCCTGCCTGCCTGCCTTTAGATCATCAGGGAGCTAACCCACTCTGACCATTGTCCATCTCCCCATTTCCCACTTCCTTCTCCCTCCCTTTCTTAAGAAAACAGAAAAAACTGCACCCAAAAATCACTCACAATAACCTCAGCCTCTGGCTTACTCTCTGTGGCCCATGACATTTCAGATGTACTAGCGGCCTGCTGTAACTTTTTCTTTGCTTTATTTGCTATCCCAAGGAGAATGCTAGCTCCTAAATTCAGTCTCCAATTTCCACATTTCTGTGTACAGAAATCCTAGCAAGTCTTTACCCAACTCATGTCCTGTTGACCAGTTTGTGCTGTGGCCAGTAGGAGCTGTCAAGTTCAAGCATGACCAAAGCAGTGAAGAATGGATGGTAATTAAACATTCTGGACCAGGTTGCCCATCCTGCTCCCCCGTGTCTGTAAGATGCTGGTAGGAGTGAGACAATCTGTTATGAAGGGCTGGGAAATAAAGTGTTTGAGGTATAAATAAGTGCAGGGTAGAGCAAGATGGAGATTTTGAAGAAGTTGGAATTGTTTGTGTAATAGAGGTTGTCTCCAGGTGTGAATCCACACCACCTGTGGTGTGAATGCCCTGTTCATCCTCCTACAGCATCATAATGTCCTTTAGTGCAGACAAGGTAGTTCATATTTAGGTAGCCTTACTGCAACTGTCATCAGAAGAGAAAATCCAAAGTAACTCACATGGCTGGAACTGAGTAGCTTCAACTATTACATTTTTCTGATAGAAATCGTAAATAATTTGCAATGATAAATCAACTTTCAGCTCAGGTAGAGCTTTAGGTATTTTATCATTGTATTGTAACATTGGAGATGATCCTGAGCAGTAAGCGGTTATATTATGATACCATGTCTTCCCACTAGTTACCTTGGTCTCAGGGACTTTGCTTGGCCATGTATTAAAAGTTATACAGCTCTGATTAGTCTTGTCAGATACCAAGAGTTGGAGTTCTTGCATAATTTAAGTTTCTTATTATTACACCCATTTGCGCTGATGCAACTGTCCAGTCGGTTCCATGAGCTCTCTGGACCATTTTGATCACTGTGCTAGGATTTAGACTCGAGTCATTCCTAACCCATCCCCAAAAATCAAAGGGGTTCAAGTATGGTATACTAATTAGGCACGTTTGAAAGGGATTTCCCACCTATGCCAAGGTCAGACAAAAATCAGTAAACCCAGTCTTGTTTGCCCATGTGAGCCAGACATTCGTATCTGAACCCAGTATTGAAGTTTCTTTTTCTATGGCTTGGATCATGGTACAGGTATAGAGGATTAATATCAATAATCACTCCATTTTAACTATTCTACTTAACTATATATGTTGATTACAATTACAACATCGTATTGACACCCATGAATTCTCAGATTGACCAGAAATTTTAGGAGATAAACTTCTCCCACTTCCAGAAGACTTTCTCCTTTAAACTGGGATTGATATGGTCTTCCACATAATTTTTTTTACATAGGATAGCCTCTGGTACTCCAAAACCTACAAGGGAACGCTTCTGGCCACCCTAAAAAAAGTATTTGTTAACACCAACAAATGTTGGTAAAAAAAAAAAAAATTGTCTAATTGAACTATGATATATAGATTCCCTCCTTCAATTTGTTCATATATATAAAGACTTGCTATCTCAATGAGTTTTATTATGTTCCTCCTGAACTAGCATCCAGAGTTGGTTATAGGGGATTATAATTCACCCATCAGGTATCTGAACCCAATCTTCTTTGTTTTCCTCTCCTCCTCTGAGATCTTCAATAAATTTTCTATCCTCCTTTGATTTTCTAGGTTTAGATTTCTCAATTGTTAGTTTGCCGTCAGGGATTAAGGGAATGAGTTTAGATTGTTAAAATCAGCCAAATTTCATCTTGTTGATATCCTTGACAACACATAATAGCTACTTCCTCAGGTAGCTGAACAGCTCTCAGTAGTCGTAGCATGTTTATTCTGTTTCTCTTGTGTGTTCAAAGGTCCTCGTTCTTTCCAGATGGCACCATGTGCATGGACCACACCAAATGCACATTTAGAAGCGGGCCTCTTCAACATTCATGATAACTGCTGCCACAGCTCTTAGGCATCCGGGCCATCCTTTGCTCACTTCATTCAGTTGTTTTGAAAAATACACCCCTGTTCTCTTACAGGGTCCTAGTTTCTGAGTAAGGACCACCAAAGCTATTCCCTGTTCTTCATAGGAATATAGCCAAAAGGGTTTAGTCACATCCAGAAGTCAGAGCTGCAGCTCTCATTAGCTCTGCTTTTAAATTTCTAAAGCCCTCCTCTGCTGAATCAGTCCATTCCAAAGAGAGAGGGGTTTCGTTTAACGGTTCATATAGGGGTCTTACCAGAACACCATAATCATCCATCGAAAGTCTGCATCATCCAGTCATTCCCAGGATCGTCTGGAGCTCCTTGATGGTTGTCAGTCATGGATTTTGACAAATGGCTTCTTTTCTAGCAGTTCCAAGTTTTCTCTGTCATCCTAGGTAGGAAACTCAGGTTTGGATTAGTTGGGCCTTTTGTCTGGTTACCCAATAACCATTCAGTCCCAGAAAATTCAATAATTCCACCATTCACTGGACACATTTTTCCTTTGTTTCTGTGGCAATAGGTCATCCACATATTATAACAGAGTCCCTGTCTGAGTGGGTGGTTTCATGATGCTAGTTCCACGTTAATTGGGTTTTCCTTACTGTGTCAGGATGTTCCCATTTCTCTGGCCAATGGTAAGCAAAAGAAAGAGTCCTTTAAATCCAAGACGGCAAACCATTTCTGATTCAATTTAGTCAATACGGATTAGCTATTACTGAATATCCTCTACAAATTTGTTGATTTCCAAGATCTTGAACCAATCTGCAACTTTTCTTTACTGGCAAGATAGGAGTATTATATTCCAATTCACATTCATGATTTTTTTAATTCCCTTTCCTGCAATTTTAGGGGCTATTGTTTTATTCTAATTGGGCAGGCCCCCTTTTTATTTCTACTTTAACAGGCAAAGCATTTTTTGCTTTACCTGGAACTTCAGATGTCCATATTCCCAGGTATACCTGGATTAAGGATTTCTTCTGTTTCAGGGAGGTCCTCCTGTTTGCTTTTTCTGTAGAATTAAAGATAAACTCAAAACTGCAATTAATTGATTTTTAACTCTTTAATTCCATTTTGCCTTCTTTAAATGTTGCTTTTTTCCAATTTGTGCCTCTTTTTGCCTTTTTTTTTTGTTTTGGTTTTGTTTTTTTTTTTTTTTCTCTTTTCCTTGGTGCCCAGTAGCTCCCACATCTGTAACAAATTCTTTTCCCTCTGAATTAACGCCGAATAAGTTGCTCCTGTATCCACTAAAATTCCACTTTATTTCCTCTGGTCTCTAGTTTTAATTTAATCAGTGGATCTACTAGGGCAGATTCCCCAGGTCCTTTGTCAGTCTAGTTTCAATTCAGCCACCGGAGTCACTCCATGGCATTCTTCCCCCAGGGCAAAAACTCTCCACAGCACACACACACCGATCCGGTCCCATAGGAGAAAAACCCACTTCCCCCACCTTTGCCCGACATTCCTCCTCCACCAGTTTCAAAACATTCAACAACCCCTCAGTTCTGTCTATCAACATGTCTGTTCCCACTTGTTTGCCTGTCCCAGCACTCATCCCGTGCTCAAACACAGGAGCTGCTCGAGCTCCCCTCCTTTCCCCTTTGGTTTTCCCTTTTTTTTTTTTTTTTTTTCTTCTCACAGTATAGATGGAATACCACCCATGAGTTCTGATTTTCAGTTTTTTTCACTGGAAAAGTCACCAGATTCCCAGATCAATCCTGTACCTCCAGCTTAGCTGGAACACCTGGGTTCAAAATCTTCACACTTTTCCACATGGATTGTAGAGAGCACTGGGAGAATACAAAACCAAATGGATTAAGCTAACTGAAATCAAGAAAATATGACTTGCTTTAGGAAAGTCTATGATTTCCCAAAGTATGAGTAATTGGAGATGGCAGGCTTTACCATGAAACCCACTGTGGTTATTCAAGACTGTATAGGAGTTCATATTTCAAATTATCTCAGCCTGATGTTCAGGATTCCTCAGAATGGAAGAGGTTGGCAAGGATGTTCACCTAACATTATAAATGGTTATATGACAAGGAAAGCATGTCTGCTGCTCCAAAGTTAATCACTGAACTCAGAAAAAACCTTGAATGTAAAGCCTCCTTTCTGAGCAAGCATAGCAAAAGCCAGAAATGTATTGCATTTGTATCTCCATCACCAATCTTTTCTATCCCAAAACCATCATCACAAATCTTACAATCTTTCCAGGAGGGTAAGAAGATGGACAGAATCTCCCAAGTGTTTCTTGATGCATATTTTTAATAGAATTATGAAGAAAGAAATATATTTTATTTATGCAGATGCTTTGTAACTCTAGCTTTAATGATCTTAGACGTATTATTGTCATAGATGTGATTTTTAGCTAGTTAGCTCCAATGACAAACTATCTGCAGTGAAAGACTGATTTTCAGTAAAATGCTTACAACTAATATATGCCAAGTGAAGCAGAAGGTAGAATGACCATACTAGACAATGGCAAGTGTTCAAAACACAGTAATCACAATACTCTTTATCACTCTGTTAAATTTGGCCATGTGTTCTCATTTATTCCATCTGCATACAATAAGGAATGCATATTGTTTCTGACGAGGGGAGAAAGAGGACATAAAGAAGCAGGATGTTCAGAGAATATGCAAAACCATCTGTGATTCTGGGACATCTAGTTCTATCATGTTGCTGGGCAGAAAAACATTGCCTGACTATCTCAGGTTGTCCTGGGTTCAGCAGTAGCTGGTTTTCAGCGCAGGGCTGTGACAGCAGACCTGCTTCCCACACTCTGTCATCTCTGGCTAACACAAGTCCTGCAGATAACAACACATCAAGGGTCCCGGTCTCCCACACAGCAGCCTTTACACCTTGATCCTCCCTTAGCACCCAGCAAAAGGGGAGATGGGCTTTGCAGCATGATCGGAAGGAGAATGTGTCTGGCCTCTGATGGCTCAAAGGAAAGGGGGAGGGGGGGGATGAATGTATACCTAGAATGCACAGCCTCATTTGCAGCACTATTATGGTTCTGAATGTTCCTGTGCCAAAAAAAAAGAAAGGCTCCTTCGGTTATTGATATTTCTGCATGACATTTATTTTCTTTATACTGTTATGCAACCCTTCATCAACAGGTGTGGTCACAACATTTAGGGTCCCCACGCTAACAGGAGTGCGAGCCCAGTAGTTTTTATCCCTGTTAAATATCAAAGAGGGATGTGAAATGCTATCTGTTTTTAAAGGACATTTGTTGAAATCTATTTTTGTTGCTGCTAAAAATACATATTTATTGTGTGGCTAGGAAAGAACTTGGTCTGGCTTAGCAGCTGCTCAAAGTGATGTGTATATGTGCTTTCAGCCTCAGGTACAAAGCAGGGTCCCTTGGTCTTCAGTTTGACCATGCAGAAGTCACTAGTGAAAGAGCTCCTGGCAAGTCTGGTGTACAGCTATGGCATTTTCCTTCCCAGTGAGTTGTTTCAGCTACTGGAAAGGAGTTCCTGCTGCCAGGCGGATACTACAGTCACCAGTATGCCCTCCTATGCAAGATAAACACCTCCTGTGTAAGACAGGTGCAAACACACTGGAAAAAGTCAGGCAGCAAAGCAGGCTTATCCAGACTCCGGACTGAGGCAGGTGTGTGGGCAAGGAAAACAGGAGTTCATGGCTTCAGGAGTTAAAAAGAATATCCTCATCTGACATGCAAAGTGACCCTCCCATGGAAACACAGATAAACAGAGATTCCATGAGGGTCTCTACAGCGATAATGCCCTCATGAAGCAGCTGAGAAGGGCTCTCCTTGATGTAGTTCATGGACTGTGCCAGACCAGGCTCTCCTGAGAATGGGAGTTCCCAGTTACTCCCAGTTACCCCTAGAAGGGTTCTCAGTTGCCTTTCGGACATCCCAGTTACCCCAATTACTGTAGTACTCCAGGGATTACTACAGGTTCTTGAGGGGTTCTCAGTTACTGCCTGTTCCCCTGATGGGCATGGGGTTGCACTTGAGGTTCCCAGTAACCCCCAGCAGAGTTCTTTTTGTGCTCAGGGGTTCCCAGTTACTCCCAGAAGGGGTTTTGGTAGCCTTTTGGGGTTCTCAGTTACTCCCATTTCTGAAAAGCCCTCGGTTGCCCCAGAAGGGTTCTCGGTTGCCTTTGAGGGTTCCCAGTGGTTCCCAGAATTGTTCTGGGTTGCCCTAAGGGGTTCCAAGATAGCCCCAGCAGGGTTCTGTCTTACCCTCAGGGTTCCCAGTTACTCCCAATTGCCCCCAGGGTGTGTTCCTCCCAGGCGTCCAGGGCAGTGCCCCTGAGGTTGCCATGGGCACCAGCAGTTCTCTCTTGTGAGATCATAAAGCTGCCCCTTAGAAAAGCGCCCCACGCGGCAGTGGGAACAGTGCGAAGCAGCGCTTTCAGCAGCTAGCAACGCATAGCGAAGAGGTGCTGGGATCTCGTGAGGAGAGAGGGCTTTTCCCTGTGCCCGGACAGTGTGCTCAGTCTGCAGAGATGCCAGCCAGGTTGGGCAGCTGGGAGCAAGGGGGCCCAGAGAGCAGGGAGGGATCGTGCCACAAGCCTTGTGTGCTGCCTGGCTTCCCGGCAGCAGCAGCAGCAGCCCCAGAGCATGGGGTCTGTCTGCCCCGCTGCCCTGCAGCACAGCAACCCCATTCCGGGGACACAGCCCTGACCCTTCTCTGGGGAGAGCCAAGCAGGGCCAGGCTGTTGTCCCTGTGTCAGGCCCAGAGGTCTTTGTGTCCCAGACCTCCTCAACGACCTGCAGGTCTTGGGCCCTCAGGCTTGCAGCTGTGCTGGGCACACATGGAATGTGGTAGCCCAGCGAGCTCCTAAATGGATCCCTGGCAAATAGGTGTTCCAACCCTGGGCTTGGGCAACAACAGCGCTCCCTCTCTTTTAGACAACTTAACACCTGCCAGAAGGACAGAGGGGGCCTGAGGCTCCTTTTCCTGCTGCTTCCCATCCTGTTCAGTGAGTATCCCTGACCAAAAATGGTTCCCTCAGTCCTGGGAAGAGGGACCAGCTCCTGAAGAAAATAATCATCTCTTGACAATGTGACTCACAGCTCTTGGCTACTGGTGCGGTGCGACGATGTGGCTCAAGGATGTGCTGTGGGTAAGCGCCTCTTGCTGTGGGGAAGTCAGCATCTGCAAAGGCCATGGCTCTGCCCTCCTGCCTTCCCTGAGAACATGGGGCGCCTGGCCAGAAATACCCATCACCACTGGGGCGGTGTTGGGGGGAGGCACCTGTGCTCATCCTCCAGTCTCCTCAGTGGCTTGATGGGGTTCAGAGTGGGGCTCCTCCTCAGTGACCTCCACAGGGTGGCAGGCTGAAGAGGGGAGCACTGTGCCAGAAGGTGCCTTTGCTGCTTGCATACCTCTTGGAGGGCTGTGGGGTTCAGATGGAGACCCAAAAGCTTCTCTGCTGAACGTGGCTGGTTAGGGAGCCCAACCTTTGGGTCAGGGTTTCTCCAGTGACTCAAAGCAGCAGGATGTTCTTCCAGCTCTACCTAGGGTAGTCTCCTTTGGGAAGCCCTGGCAGTGATCCTCACGCTTATGCGGTATGTTAATTTTGCAGACGTCCAGGCCTCACGGAGCTGAGCAGGAACTACTGGGGTAAGAGTGCTTTCTTCCTGAGGGGCACACCCTGTGGAGCTGTCTCAGACGGCCTCGTGCTGCCTGCCCTTGCCCTGTGTCCGGGGATCGGATCTTGATCTTCCCTATGGGTGGTGGAAGGGAGCCATCTGTAAGCCGGAGGAAGGAATGGGGCTGGGGGATGTGGGGTGACCCAAGCCCATGGGACTCTTCTCTGCATGGAGTTTGGAGCCTGCCCACAGGGGCTGGCAGCTGCTGGTCAAGACCTGCTTTTCCTTTGCTTCCAGCAATTCACAGGCCCAGGTGAATCAGGACTTCAAGCAGAAGGTGCCTCAGGTGTATGCTGCTAGGGGAAGAGTATTGAAGATTGTGAGAGAGGTCCTCAAAGACCATGCTGTCCAAGAGGAGCAAATAGAGGTAAATCTGCTGGGGCTGGATCACAGACCTCGCTGCCTTTCTGGGCACCCTCCTGTTGCTTCCTCTCGGCACTCTCAAAGTCATCACTTTTTTCGACAGCTCTTGCCTAGGGTTGTCCGACACAGAGATGCTCCTCGGCTCTGTGCCAGGACTCGGTGTTCATGCAGAACTGCCCCATGTGCCTTTGTGTTCACTGCCATCTTGCCGTTCCCACTTTTTCCCCAGGAAATTCTGCAGTTGACAGAGGTGGCAATTAAGAAGGTGCTTGAGAACTATGTCCTGATGCCTGACTGGGCTCTGGAAGCCGTAGGTATGTAGACAGAAAGTATCCCTGCCATCCTTCTATGTATGGCACTGCCCCGGGCTCTGGCACTGCCCCGGGCTCTGCTAAGCTCTGCTTTCAAGCCTGAGAAATACATGGTAATGCACTGCTGCTCCTCCTAATCTCTGGGCTGTCTTAGTCAACTTCTGTCCACCTTCATGTCAGGTGCCAGCATCGATGAGGAGAGGACATCCAAGAGTTACGGTGGGGAAGGCATGATGACCTGGCTGCTTTCTCTATTCACCTTCTTATTTGCAAACCCTCCAGTGACAATCTTGCAGGTATGACAAGGGAAGGCCTGACCTGTGGTTCAGCTCTTTGCTTTCAGGTTGGCAGACCAAGTGCACAGCATTTACTGCTGATGGTCATGGCTTTCTGGTTTCAGCCCAGTGTTACCCCTGGCAACTGCTGGCCTTTCCACGGATCTCAGGGCCATGTGGTCATCCGGCTGCCTGTGCACATCTGGCCAACAGCTTTCACCGTCTGGCACATCTCCGAGGCAGTGTCTCCCTCTGGGGAAGTCAGCAGCGCCCCCAGAGAGTTTACTGTCTTTGTAAGTCTTTGCCTTGTGCTTCTCAGGGGGGGCTGGCCCAAGAGAAAAGACATACCTGAGATGTGCTTCTTGTGGCACCTCCTCTCAGCACCCCATCCCCTATGGGTATGTGGGGGTTCTGTGCCTCTGGGAGCGTCTTCTCTGCTTCATGCCCAAAGATCCTGGAGCATGTGCTCAAAGCACCCTGACCCACAATCACCCTAAGCTGTGCTAGACTCCTGCTAGAGCCCAGGGAGGTGGGGAAGGGTTCCTGGGTTCAGCCTCACCATGCCCTTTTCCTGGTGCCCTGCTGGAGCCTGACCCACTCCCTTTGTCTCTTTTGTCTCTTGTCTTCAAGGGAGTGGATGAGGCAACGGCAGAAACTCTCTTGGGAACATTTACCTACGACGTGCACAAGGGGATCGCTCAGACGTTCCATGTGCAGGTACTGCAAAAGCTGTGGCAGAATGCCTGGGAAGAAGGCAGGGTTGTCTGCAAGTCCCTGGAGGAAACAGTGCAGAGTATCATCCCAGCCAGCCCCTGCTCTCCCATGCTCCTCGCTCCTGTGGGGAGGATGGCAAGAGGAGACCAAATGGGGCTTTGCTATGCTGCCAGAGGCAGCTGTCCCACCTTAAGGGCTTTCCTTTTTCTTCAGGCAGCACAGAGAAAGCAGCAGTGGGAAGGGGACCGGGAAGGGAAACAGTCCCACTAGGACAGATGGTGGGAGTGAGGACGGCAGACATCTTACATTCAGTGGGACCCTCCTCACATCCCACGGCTGCCCAGTCAGCAGTGCTCCTCCGGTTCCCGATGCTCTGCTCAGCAAGGCTCCAGGGCCTTTGCTTTCCAAGCACAGAGGGCTCCTCCATGGCCCTTGCAAGGGGACATGTGGGTTGCCCTTGCTTCCTCCTTTCGTCAGCAGCCCCAGTGATGTGCTGTGGCTCTGGCCACCTGTGTAATGATGGATCCCCTCATTTTTTTACAGAAGGAGCTTCCCGGGACCTTTCGTTACATCAAATTCCAGGTGCAGAGCAACTGGGGAAATCCAGAGTACACGTGTGTGTACCGAGTACAGGTTCATGGGACGATGGCGAGCCACACCACCACCTGAAGGCCCTAGAGATACTTTAGGAAAAATAATAAAACAAGGATGTGTGCAGTTGGACTTGAGTATGTTCCTTGCAAACATTCTTCCAACGATGGTTCCATAGCTTGCACCACTAGTGGGGAAGGGAACTTTCTCCCTTAGGAAAAAGACACTCATGGTCTGGGCTGCAAAGGACGGGACAGGGGAATGGGGCTTGAAGGAGAAGCCCCAGTGGTCCAGCTCCAGCTTCTGCAGCGCAGGGTCACTGGGAGAGCAGAATCACAGCCCCGGGAAAGCTCTCCCGCTGGCACTGAGGAGGAGTGAAGCAGGCTTGTCTGCAAGGCTTGCCTGCCCTCCTTTCCCGAGCAGTGCACAAAGGGCCTCGGGACATCCTGGCTCACAGGTGCCCCATCTTCCCTGGAGCTGCTTCGTGCAGGAGGGGGGCTTCCCTCAGAGATGCTGCACTGGTTGGCCTCCTGCTGGCTCGGCAAGGTGATGAACAGGGGAGCCCTTCTTCAGGCAGGTCACACCTACGTGCAGTGCATGGCTGAGCAGAGAGGCCAGCAGCTTGAAGGGACTGAGGACACCCTCTGGCCATACACCCAGCTCCCTGTTCTCTGGGCTCTGCCTCCTGCCTTGCAGTAAGGGCAGGGCTCTTCCCAGCGGCCGCCGGCGAAGGCAGCCTTTCCCTCCCTCCTTTCCAAAGAATATCCTGACAAAATATCCTGTCCAGCTCTGCTGGCAAATCAGCAGTGGGTCTCCTATGACTCCCAGTTGCCCCTAGAAGGCATCTCACTAGCTTTTGCACTATATCTACCTTTCTGACTTATTTTGGGAAGGTGGTGTCTACTCTGGCTTTTGTCTGTATCCCACATTTCACAGAGTAGTTGCATCTGCTGAAACACCAGCACATGCAGACACCAGTGACAGCCCTGTGCCTTGGGGGGTTTCTTGCAAGGACATGCAGTTTCCCAGCTATGCTTCACTAGCACCCAGAGATCCAGTCCAGGAAGGTAATGTACAAACCCTACGAGAGTACTTTTCATCCCCTGCTCTTAATAAATCAAAACCCCGGAGTACAGAGTCAGGTACTGGCAAAGAGGCAATGCTTATCCACAATCATACATGGCATAGTCATCTTGCTAGGTCAATAGGGAGAGTTTTCACTTGATCTGAAGGTACTTTATTAATACTACTGGCTCGTAGAGCATTTAATTTAGGTTTTATATCGGAATAATCAGGTTGTAGAGTCTCACAAAACCCACAAAAATACTTACAGACCTCCGCACTGAGGACCCGTTTGGGGTTTGACGTATGTGCTGCGTCACACTTGGGATTCACACATTTTACCACGGATGCTGGATGTGCCAAATCTGTAAAGCCGGCTGGAATGGGTGGTGCTTTTAATTAACTTAACACTACAACTCTGTCCCATACTCAATCAAAAGGGCTACTGAGTAGCTTAGGCTAAGTAGAGAGAAATCTTGTAAATATTCCTTTGCTGAATAACCTCTGAGCAACTCCCTGCTCCATTTATATTGCTTTGAGGTCAGGCAGGAAGCATTGCTTGTGTGCTGAAAATTAAGTTTTTAAAGATTTCTTATAAGGCCTCTAATACTTGTATTTTTACAGATTTAAAACAGATTGCTATTGTCAGTTTTGCATTCTGAAGGGCATGAGTCTGTGTGGGAATGTCATTCGTGATGTGGCTGGACCATGAACCTTATAACACATAGTTTGCTCCACATTTCACTGACAGCTCTGATGCAATAGGAAAGTCAGAGGGCAAGACACACATTGTATGCAAACAGGAAAATAATTTCTGCTGGGATCTCTTAATAAATGGTAAATAGTTTCACACCTTTGCTGCAGCCTGGTGTCAGCAACAACAGGGTGCTGTAACAAGAACTGTACACAGAGCAAGGTTCCTCGATAAATTCTTTGTGAGTAGGAGATATCCAAGACTCTATCTGGCTTCTCAAAGACAGAAGCCTGTCGAAGAGGAAAACTGAATATGAGGAGCATGCATAAGAATCTCATGTTTCAGTAAGAACTTCTGCCTTATATCGAACCTGAACTTCCCCTGTTTAAGTTTAAACGCATTACCCCTTCTCCTGTCACTACAGTCCCTTATGAAGAGTCCCTCCCCAGCATCCCTATAGGTCCCCTTCAGATACTGGAAAGCTGCTCAGGTCTCCACGCAGCCTTCTCTTCTCCAGCCCCAACTTTCTCAGCCTTTCTTAATATGGGAGGTGCTCCAGTCCCCTGATCATCCTTGTGGCCCTCCTCTGAACTTGTTCCAACAGTTCCATGTCCTTTTTATGTTGAGGACACCAGAACTGCACACAATACTCCAGGTGAGGTCTCATGAGAGCAGGGTAGAGGGGCAGGATCACCTCCCTGGACCTGCTGGTCACACTCCTTTTGATGCAGCCCAGGATACATTTGGCTTTCTGGGCTGCAAGTGCACACTACTGAGTCATGTTGAGCTTCTCATCGAGCCCCAAGTCCTTCTCCACAGAATCTCTTATGTCCTCCAGGCTACTGCTATCTATATCCTTAGCACTCACATGTATCACTAGAAGTGGGTAACAGTCAGTGGGACTTACTAGAGCAGGCAGCCTCTCTGCAGCATCCCTGATCTGTGTCCCTGGGACACAACACACCTCCCTTGAGACTGGGTCAGGCTGACAGACTAGTGCTTCTTTCCCTTTCAGAGTCCCCTACTACTATGACCTGACGCCTCTCCCTGGCAACACCAGTAGAGATCTTCTTTACCAGGGCATCAGCTGTCTGGTTCGAGTGCGTTTTCTCATCAGCCCCCAGCAGGACAGCAAAGCGGTTCTGGGTGAGGACAACAGATTTAGGAGGAAGCCCCTTACTTTTAATTGCCCTCTTCCTCCTTTTTTTGTTGTTTCGTTTTTTTTTGTTGTTGTTGTTCTTTGGGTGGGTTTTTTTTGTTGTTGTTACTATTTCCCAGATTCCTGGGTTAGTGGCCTCCTTTTTTCCGCCACGGAGCTACCGTGGACACTTGAGGCCTCTGCACAGTTTGGGCCAGGAGCAAGCATTCCTGCTTCCTCTCAGCTTCCCTGACATCTTGCAGCCTATTAATAGCACCCCGCAGCTCAGCCCCTGCTGCCGAGGGCCTCCACCAGGGAGCACGGAGCGCAGCCCTGCCCATTGTGCACCCTCCCCTCACCAGACCCGTGCAGGCACTCTCTGCACTCCAAGCTC
This sequence comes from Pezoporus wallicus, assembly GCF_028554395.1. Lineage (NCBI taxonomy): Eukaryota > Metazoa > Chordata > Aves > Psittaciformes > Psittacidae > Pezoporus > Pezoporus wallicus. The sequence continues at coordinate 303,555 of NW_026636323.1, read as the reverse complement.
TGCACTGCAGCCTCCCCTCTCATCGGTTCTGTCTGGGTGCCTACGCCGGCCACCGCCGGGGCAGCCAGAGCAGAGCTCCCGGGCCGGGCCCTGGTCACAAGGCGAGCGCTCACCACGCCGCCCGCCCGCCCGCGCAAACTGCGCTGACCCGCCCTGTTTGCCCGCCCTCCTGGTCGCTCGCGCTCCCTGGGGCAGGTTTTAACCGGTCAGGGCTGGTGCCAATCCTCCTGGCTCCGCCCCCTGCGAGTCCCTGCTCGCTCTCGTCAGCTGAGCTGCCGGCTCCCGGGCAGGTCCTGTCGAGGACTTGAGGCTCCCTGGGGGGCTCTCGCTGCTCTGAGTTGAGGCTCCTGGGCGCTGAGCTTCGGCCCGCTCCGGTGTGGAAGGCGTCCTCTCTCGAGCTACTCACCTCAGCAACTGACCCACTGAACCACTGCTGAACTGGTACTGGCAGCAGCGTGAGGGACCACCCCGCATGCAAGACCTGAAGATCTTTTTTTCAAGAGGTTTTGTATGGGCGTTGGTTAGCTCTGCTAACACAGCCAAAACATAAATCTGGACAATTCAACTCAGATTTATTTTCCCACTAAATGAGCAGTTCCGCTTTAGTGTCTCTGCCTGACTGCTGTGCAAAGTTGCACAACACACTATTCCAACTTTTGAGGCATTGCTCATGGTGAGGACTTTGCTTCTTAGCCACCATCCCTCCTTCGAATGGTCACCACAAGGCCTGATGAAATGTACTGGCAGGTGTAAAGTGTTCCTACTCTTGCCTGAAAGGGTCTCTTCTAAGGACTGAGTTTTTGTATTACACCCCAAGCGTGATTTTCCAGGCTGTATTGCCACTCTCTTGTGACGCAGGCAAAGCTTCCCAGCTTTCCTTGCACAAATAACAAATGTGCCAAATCTCAAAGTGCTGCTGGGTAGATTTTTTTCTGGCAAAAGCATCTGACAGAGACAGTAAAAACAGGGGTTACCACAGGTAAACACTGCATGGAAAGGGATCTTCTCAATAGACAAAGGAGACACTCCTGAAGCAGAACCTCTCAGGGAGCTCCTTGGCTTGAAAGCATTGACACATCCGTGTTACATCTTCACACAAACACATATACATGCACATGCAGAGATATATTTATACACATATATTCATACATACACAAATGATTATATATACACATGAATGTGTGTGTATATATGACTGACTGCCCTTGTGTCTGTGCATATATAATTTATTACGTTCTGCTGTATTTTTGACATTTGTTATGACATGTGGAATTTGTGGTCTGAGAAGGCTGAGCCATGAAATGTGGTGAGCCAGACTGATTTGAATGTCTTCACTGAAAAACGGGGTTGCTTTAACAGAATTTTTTTTTAAAAAAAGTAATCTTAAATCAGAAAAGAAAAAAAAAATCTCCTTTTTCAATTTCTTATTTTTTATGCCTCAAGGAGAAAGCATGCTCTGTTGCACACCCTCTTTTTTTTTTTTTTCAACCACTCGCCAAAGGGCAGAAAAAGCAAAAGGTAAGAAGCAGACATAGGGTTTGGTCTTGGCTATTTTCTCTCTCTACTTTCTTCTTTTCTATGAAAAATAGGAGGTGATATTTTAGGAGTAACAGAAAGCTGGCCTGGCAGTTTGTTTTCTTACCATCAGAATGATATCATGTTTTCCTAAACAAAAATAATTCATGAAAAATTTCCAACAAAAAGTCTCTCATTTTTTTTCCATGATATGGGTGTTTACTGAGCCTCATTGCTGTGAATTGCTCTCTGCCCTGACTACCAAGGAAGACATCACAGGAAGCCCTTGGATGAGCAAGACAAACACTGGACTTAGGATGAGCAGCAGAGTTCCTGGCATCTAGGCATCCATCATTAACAGAGGCATCCAAGGGACTTGCAGCCGAGGCAAGTGGTGATCGTACGTTTTCCCATTGTCTGCTCAGGTCTTCATACCATATATAATCACCTTCCAAAGGAGAAAAACAGAGAACTGATGAACATCTGTCAGGTCCCAGCCTGGTTTTTGGGAATTAAAAAACAAAGACCTGTGTTGCTCCTGGATGATGGGAGGGCAAAGACATACCATTTGTAAGTGCTAGAAAACAGAGAAATTTGTGGTCATTCTGAGCTGTGTTCTACATTGTTTGGGGTACCCCTGAGGATAGCCCAACTCCTTCATAGAGATGCTCTCTGTTGCAAAGGCAACACTATCAGCACCAGAAGGGACTCATTGTGATTCCGGGAAGTGAAGAATTACTTAGAAATTATGCAATCCTATAGAAAGCCCAAAACCAACTTTGACCTAGATGAATTCCTCCCATATGTACCGCAGTGTAGGAGGCCAGAAAGGGGGGGAAGGGAAGTAGTGAGCAACCAGCTTTGTGGCTCTGAGTTACGGGCTGGACTTAAACCATGACACAAGTCAATGTAACAGAGTTCAGAAACACAGGAACTCTCTGAAGATTTCCATTCTGGTGGTGAGCCAGTGCTCCACAACACTGCTCTGAAATTAAACTTAATTTATGCCTGTCTTTTGCCATGTTCAACTGTGACTAATCATATTAAAATAAGGAAAGTTAAGCAGAATTAAAAAAAAAAAAACAACCAAACATCCTTTTAAAACACAGGCTAGCTAACAATTTAGCACTTTCATATTCCTAGTGTTCTTCAGTTCACAGAAAAAAAAATTAACCAAAAATGGCTTTCATAATGACAATTATGTTCTGATTAACTTTCATAATTAATCACAGCAGATGGCATAAAGCACACCAGTTGCAGAATTGCAGTACCATGCATGTATCAGGTGCATGGATGCATCCAGGAAGAACTGGTACCTGCTCCTAGACCAAGGTGGGGCCCTGTTCATCTGTGGCACTCAGGATGAACTCGGGCTCCTAACAAACCACTGAAACAACTTTTCGCATGCTGAAATTAGGTGTCCAGCTTGATCCATCAGAGATTTTTACTGTACGTACAGAGAACCTCCGAGGGTCCCCGGGTATCCCGCGACCCTCCTCAGCACCTAACGGCTGCCCCAGGAGCCAGCTAGCCTCCCCAAAACCCATCTCAGCAGCGACTCCGTGAGTCCCTTCACGCTCTCAACCTACACCACCCCGCCACCATGACGGCTGTTCCCGCCTCTTCCGGGAGCGACTCGGAAGCGGCGGGGCGGGTGCGGCTTGGGGCGCCGCGGTGGGGCGGATGAGCGGGTGGTGGGGGTTGTTGTGCGGGACACAGGGCTCCGTGGGAGACCGGCAGGTAACGGCGCTGGGTATCACGGGTCGGGGAGGGGCGGCCGGGTGGCGGTGGCTGTCTGCGCCTTGGTGGGCTGGGTTGGGCCGGGCAGGGCAGGGCCAGCCGCGAGAGCTGCGGGCTCGGCCTGTGCTCTTCGGCCCAATTGCAGTGCGGCCCTGTGACTTGACGCGGGCCGGCCCTTCCCGTCTGACGGCTGTTGTCCGTGGCTCCGTCCGACGGCCCTCAGCCTAGTAGAGGCAGCGGAGGTGAGGTTGGCCTGGCTGTCGGCCTGGCGGTGCTCGGCGGGGCGGCCACCGCAGATCCTGAGCAGATTGGGCTGCCCGCCCCTCACCCATGCACCTGCATCTCCGCCTCGCCTGCAGCCGTGCTAGGGACGCTCGGGCTCCCGCTCTCAAGACTTGGCTTCAGCCTGGGCCATGTGGGGATCGGAGAGGCGGCTCGAGAAGCAGCTGGCCTGGAGGATGGCGGGCATGGACGCCCCCCGGGCCATTGTGTGCAGGCTCCTTTCCCCCGCCACCTCGCTGTCTGCTAGGAGCCAGCAGGTTTGAGCCTTGTGGGGTGTGGGGAGTTCTGAATTACTCCCTATGGTGGTTTTTTCCTTTCCATTTTTTTTTTTTTCTTTCCCCAACCTGTTCAAATTTGTTCCACGCTGAAACACCTGAGTGAGGTTCGGGGATGTATCAGGTTGCAGACATATGTCATCTAAATTCTAGAAAGGCATTTGCCAAAATCAAGGCTAATGTGGAATGTGGCTGCAACAGAAGTATTTCTACTAAAATTATGCATAGTGGGATTTCTTGAGTGAACAATTCCAAGTATAGTGGGGCAGTGAAATGTTCAAGTGTGAAAGTAAGATTGCCTTGACTTTTTACATTTCTTGATTGGGAATGATGTGAAGAACGGGATTTAAAAGCTGGGCTTTGAGCTATTTTTTCATCAGACAACTGTCTAACTGAACTTAAAAATGAAATGGCATAGGGACATAGTATCTGAGGGCAAGAACGTCTAAAGAAGGTGCTAGTGCTGTGGAAATTTTATTCAGCTCATAATTGACAGCCTACTGTGAGTTAGTATGAAACTAACATCTCAAAATAGTGCTAGAAGGCACTGCTAGTGGAGGTGGTGGTGTCTATGGAATTAATACCTCTATACAAGCAAAGTAAGAAACCTAATAGAGCATGCTAAATATTGTGGCTGCTGGTTGTTAAATGTTCTATCATTGTATGCATCTGTGGCTGTGATATTTGAGGTGTGTATGTCGACTGCTGCAAAAGAGAAAAGTATTTGGCTGTATAATTTCAGTTACATACTTACTGTTTAATGTAACTAATGTAAAATGATGATACAAGGTAGTAGCAGTCATTAGGATAAGAGCCTCTGCACTGAATGGACCTTCTTTATTTCTCCTTTTGGAGGAAAGGATACTATGCATGTGTGATTTAAGTACAATTAACCACTGCAAATGTTGTATTTAAATACAATGCTTATTTAGTTTCTTAGTGATTATCTCCTTGATTTTTACCTTTTTTTTCAGTACCCCAAGTGTGACCATAAGATATGATTCTTTGCCTGCTGTACCAAACTTCTTAAGTACGTTTTTGCCATTTGATCACCTGGCTTCAGCTACAATGGTAAGTTGTGATTCAGAAAATGTATTTTCAGATCTAGTCTGCTAGCTGTCTGGCTGATGAGGAGAAAGCTGTAAATGTTCAGCATTTTCTAAAAAACAAAAAGTTTTGCTTGTCACTTCTGAGTTAGTGGTATACTTTCAGTTAGGACTGATGTTAAACAGTTGGGTATGTATAAATCCTACCTCCCCATAGAAATTATTCTATTCATGGGTTATAATATTACCATACATATTCACCTAATGTCAAGCATTGAGTGAATTGAATGTCTGAAATCAACTAGACGTATAGAAAGCATGAGTGACATTTCTATATATACACCAAGACACTTCGACGTTTAAATGTTCTGTAGTGGAAGGTTCTAATGAGCAATAGCATGTTGTTAAGTGCTTTAATTATTAATTTTATTTTTTTTTTTAAGAATAGGTAAGAAATTTTGTGTTGGAGGCACTACAGGGGAATGGTAGAAGGCCTGAGTTTATTTGCTATGTGTTTCTTTGTTGTTACTGTAGTATTTTTCCTCCCCTGAATTCTGTTCTAATGTATGAAGTAACTGCTACTGCCATGTATTAGAGATGGCTCAAATGCCTTCTGTTCCTTGAGGTTCAATAAAGGTATCTGCTTTCATGCACAACTGATAGGGGTGGGTTAAACTGAGGAAACACAAATATATCTGTATATATATATATAGATACATATATATGTGTGTGTGGAAGAAGTACCTATTAGAAATGTTTCTAAGCTTTACTGAAGAGTGGAGGATTTTCCAAAACACTTCTCTGTTTTCTTTTAGTAGTGTAGCTTATTTAAAAGGTTCTGGCTGTGGGGTTTAATGTGTAAGTTTTTTTTCAGTAACAGGGTTTTTTACTATTATTAGTGCTTGTCACAAATACATTCTTAAGGACTTTATCCACCTGCCACTGAAGTGAATGCATTGCTTCTCTTGACTTACCTGGAGTTTAATCAAGCCCTTTCATTCTTCTAAGACTTCATAATTTAGCCAAAAGCCTGCAAATGTAGGCACTTGGTAGTGGGATTAATTACTGTTGATGCAGTTACATGAGGTTTCAGCTGCTAAGTTTAGTATATGGCAAAGAATGATTGATCCCATCTTCTTAACTATAAATCCATATCAGTAGTAATAGAGGTTTTGTGCTGTTTTTTATGTATAAGGATGTTCAAACAGTTAATACGATTTCTAAGAAAACCCTTTGTAATTATTGCAGCAACAAGCTTTAGAACTGGCATTGGATCGTGCAGAGGTAAGGAATAGCTCAGTTATTTATTTGCACATAATATATTAGTCTCACAGTTAAAAATAACTATTGCATTTTTATATTCAGAAAAGAAGTGGAGGAGAATGTTAAGTAAATATATTGTGTATAAATAATCATCAATACATATAACACTGGTTTTGCAAAATTCTCACTGAAATTGCTGTCTCACGTATTTGTTTCTTACCTCTTGTACAGAGAGCATTGTCTGGTACAATGATGATAGGCTGTGCAGGACTTCAGTTTTATCCTTTTATGCAAGCATATCTGTGGTCTGTGAAATATGAAGAGCTGTACAGAGACAGCTGGCAGAAACATATAGCAAAATCCTGTTTCTGTTTTTAAGTGTAGCATATTTAGAATAAAGAGGCAAGTGCCTTCACATTTGTGTTCTTTCATGCTGACATCTGATATAATGTTTATCTTGAATCCTGTTGTGTGAAATACATGTTTCTGTGGGAGAACCTCTCTTCACCAAAATTCTGAACTATGCTGTTAGTCAGAATATTTCAGACAAACAATAGAGATTTGGAAAAACTTTGTTAGAGCGTAATCTATGTTTAATGTAGGATAGCTATCTTTTTTTAATTTGAATATTTAATGTAGATGGGTTGTATTTATAATACGTGACTCTATAGAGAAAACTAGCATAAATGCAAGAGAGAAGGGGAAAATTAAACTTCTTAAAATTGGTTTTATTGAGGAGTACTTGATCTGGAACTGTTGTTGAGCTAGTATGCATAAATTTGATTGTATCTTAGCGTGTTAACTTCAGTATGTTACCACGTTAACTATGGTGGTGTTGTTTACTACTGTAATTACAAACCATGAATGTAGAATGAAGACTTTTTGTGCAACTTATACTGTAGCCATGAACTGTTGTGTTTCACACCTAAACTGAGCTGTGTCCTTTTTGATGACTATAACATACATCAGATCATGTTTAGTACGCATTTGAAACAGTTGTGTACCATATCAGGTAATTACCTTCTGTATACATAGAATTCTATCTGATCTAAATTTGCATCGTACCTACTAATAATTTCTTTATAATATGTGGTTTGTTTTTTTTTATTTTTTGTTCTAGTATATCATTGAAAGTGCCCGTCAGAGACCTCCCAAAAGAAAATATTTATCTAGTGGAAGGTAGGAAGAGTTTGACTATTTAGATTTTAAATAGCATTTCTTTGGCTTAATTTTGGTTACATTTTAAGGTTATTTTTTATTTCAGAATTTATTTATTAACTGTTCTCTTATTTCAGAAAATCTGTATTTCAAAAGCTCTATGATTTATATATAGAAGAATGTGAAAAAGAGCCTGAGATAAAGGTAAGTGGAAATTGCTAAGCAGCTTTTTATTGCTGTCTAAACAGACAGGTTTAGAAAATACTTTATTTCCCTTAATTCCTTTGTTAAAGAAAGAATAAACTCTGGTTACTGTAGTAGTTACCTAAAGCTAAGACTACAAGAGAAACAACTATTAGGACTTTTGTGGACTAAGCTGTGTAATTTAATATCATCTTTGTTAAGTTTTAAATGAAAGCAAGATGGTGGATGGCCCGATGACTACCTGGTAACCCTAAATCTGCTTTTAAAGTTAATAAAGGTGAATGCTGGCAGAGGATTGTAGAAATTGTGCTCTTGAAATGCTTGTCTCTATATGAAAAGAGAGAATTTCAAGAGAATGGTCTAGAATGGAGGGAGATCCAATCCAAAATGGGTGATATAAAATGAATAGTAAGTCGTGCACTGGCTTGAGTGACCTGTTTGTTCTGGTTTAATCCTGTGTCACTAAAGTCAGTTGCGGTCAAGTTCAGGGCCAGAGTCAATGCCTTGTGTGGTGTTGTCAGTATCAGTGTTTCAGAATCAATTGCTTAACATGACTATTCTTGGTGTTCATAGGGAAAATCAGATTTTCCACAGTAACTCACAAAGTACTAATCAATTATTCATCGTCTATTAGTCCAGTCTGCCCAGCTTCATTACTTCCCAAGCATCTCTTCTGTTTGTGCACATGCACACTACAAGAGGGGGGCTGATTATCTAGAGTAATTTGTTTCATTTGGACTCTAGTGTGCAGCATTCCTGTACCTAAAAGCTGAAAGACATAAAAATCAAACCAGTGATTTTGGAAGCAGTGTTAAACATGAATGTAGAAATATAGTTGGTCTTTGGGCTGGAAGTATATATGTCAGGAAGGTAAATGAAGAGCTCAGCTACCAAAAAAAAAAAAAAATCACTGCTCAGTCACCTGTTCTCAGTTGAAATACATACTGAGTTGAAAAACATCTGAGTCATGAAAGTTTCAGAGTGCTGAGTTCCATGTCGGACTTGCGCAAAAATGAGGCATTTTTACAGCAAAGTAGCAGATGAGGTACACAGGTAGCTGAGCCAGATAACACTGGGGGCTTTCTTGTTAGTTTTGGTAGTGTTTCTTTTTGTCCTTGATTAATCTATAATGGTGATGAATGATATGCAGAGTTGGATGTATTTGGGATATTGTATAAAGCATTATATTGCACGCACCTTTCTGTTCTTGAAGAAAATGTAGCAAATTTGCATGTGTAAGGTGAGGAAACAATTGACTGTAAGAATGCACTTTAAAGCAAAACAAATTGACTTTGTTCAGATCACAGTATTCCCAAAGCTTGATCCGCAAAAACTTACCTTAGGTGTTACTTACGAAACTGAAAAGTTTTCTTGCCTCCGCTACAGAGACTTTTCATGGCCCCTGTCTTTGAGCTGCATTAATACTAGCCTCTATTGGCATGGCAACCAATAGCGTAGTATAATTAGTTATGAGTTTCAGTCCTCTCTCAGGGCCCAATTTTGGTCTGGCTAGGTCACAAACATCTTTAGGCTTCAGGTTGTTCCTTCTATTTTGTAATGAAAAATTATGCTTCGAGTTGGGTTTTATTTTTCAGTCAATATATGCAAAACTCTGCTTTGCTTTTTCTGCTTCCTGAAAGAACAGTGCTTTGTTCTTACAATGTTTTGCATTGTTCATTAATTTAATTTTCAAATAGTTCTGTTGAAGTTGTGACAAAATCGTACCTTCCAAGGTGCCTCTTCTATGCATAAAATGGTGCTGGGGTTAATGAAAAGTGCCCAAAGTCAAGGGAAGAGCTCAGGGTACTGTTTTAGATTAGTAAACAGATAGATACAGTAAATAGCTGCAAGAGATTTTTTTTTATTATTATTTTTTATGATGGTGATCTGTTTATTTAAAGGGTTTTGACCAACTCTTCAGTCATAAAGTGAGAAAATCAATTGAAGATGCTACACTGCGGGGCAACAAAAGCAGTCATGATAGAATCATAATTTTAACAGCAGTGTACCCTTGAAGGAGTAGGTAAAATTAGCATTTTTCTCATAGCCAAAGATGGAGGAGTAACAGATAGATTGCCTTTTTTATTTTTAAGTCCAACTTTACTGTAAATAATTAGTTTGTTCTTCTCCTGTGTAACCTGATGATCCTTTTTTAAATCAACTCTTCCAGAATTCTTGTATTCTTTTCTTCCTAATGCTATTGCATAACTAAATGTGAAAGTATTAATCTGTCCAACATTGGGGAAAAATGCGAAAACTTTTCATCATGAAAAGATGACAATATCTAAATTATTAAGAGAAAAGGATGCCATCCAGAGGGAGCTTGACATGCTTGTGAGGTGGGCTGATGCCAACCTCATGAGGTTTAACCATGCCAAGTGCAAGGTCCTACACCTGGGTTGGAGCAATCCCAGGCACAGCTACAGGTTGGGCAGAGAAGAGATGCAGAGCAGCCCTGCGGAGAAGGACTTGGGGGTGCTGGTCGATGAGAAAATGAACATGAGCTGGCAGTGTGCGCTTGCAGCTCAGAAAGCCAACCGTATCCTGGGCTGCATCAAAAGGAGCGTAACCAGCAGGTCAAAGGAGGTGATCCTGCCCCTCTACTCTACTCTTGTGAGACCTCGCCTGGAGTATTGTGTGCAGTTCTGGTGTCCTCAACATAAAAAGGACATGGAACTGTTGGAACAAGTCCAGAGGAGGGCCACGAGGATGATCAGGGGACTGGAGCACCTCCTGTATGAAGACAGGCTGAGGAAGTTGGAGCTGTTCAGCCTGAAGAAGAGAAGGCTGAGTGGAGACCTCACAGCAGCCTTCCAGTATCTGAAGGGGGCCTATAGGGATGCTGGAGAGGGACTCTTCATTAGAGACTGTAGTGATAGGACAAGGGGTAACGGGTTAAAACTTAAACAGGGGAAGTTTAGGTTGGATATAAGAAGGAAATTCTTTCCTGTGAGGGTGGTGAGGCACTGGAATAGGTTGCCCAGGGAGGTTGTGAATGCTCCATCCCTGGCAGTGTTCAAGGCCAGGTTGGACAAGGTCTTGGGTGACATGGTTTAGTGTGAGGTGTCCCTGCCCATGGCAGGGGGGTTGGAACTAGATGATCTTAAGGTCCTTTCCAACCCTAACTATTCTATGATTCTATGATTCTATTGCCTTTGTTCTCAGATGGCTTTTACTGTACCTCAGGCTGCTTCATACTGTGTCTCAGTAAAAGCCCAATAGTTACATCACCTACTCAGCGATGTGTCTGAAAATTGAAGCAGGGCATGTGCAATCTCCTGGTTTGGGGTAGATTGGGGGGTGGTTAATAGGAATTTTAACTGAAGAAGGTTTTGCATAACAGACTGCATCTGCAGAGTCCTAGATGAAGAATTTGCTTTCCTGAGCAGTCTTGGTTGTTGCCATGATGTGTTTTCCCCCATCACTCCTCCTCCTCCAGTTCTTTCCCCATTAGTTCTCCAGGATTTATGTGCTACTTCGTCCTTTTCTTTGTGTTAGTGTCCATCACTTCTAAACTGTAAAACCCCTAAGATGTAGTCACCACCATTTATGGTGTATGGGGAAGAGTTAACTTGCGGCAGTGGTTCTAAAACTGCTACTTCATCCTTTTCTTTGTGTTAGTGTCCATCACTTCTAAACTGTAAAAGCCAGTAAGATGTAGTCACCACCATTTATGGTGTATGGGGAAGAGTTAACTTGCAGCAGTGGTTCTAAAACTGCATAGCAGGAGATGGAAAAGATTTTCTTCCTTCTTTTCCTCTGCATATCTGTTAAAATGGTGTGTTGGATTATATTGCTGTGGGATTGGGGGTTTTGCTTTCAGTATGTTTTTCTTAGTTTGTTCCCTTATAAGTAATGATTCTCCATGCTATCGGTATCCCTGGAAAGATAAATCTGATCAAAAAGAAACAGCCCAGTTCTACTTGGTTGAGTGTATGTGAAGTGAGTAGTTGGTCAGCCTTAGTAGCACACTAGGGTTAACTTGCAGTGAATGGCTTCACTCAGACCTTGTATTTAGCTATGAAATCTAGCTTCCAACCAGAAAGTGTAAAACTCTGAGGTTTAGAATTCATTGGTTTAAATTATAAATGTTTAAATTAGTAGGATGTATATGGGGTCTTTAAAACATAATAATTAATTAGGAAAAATCTCTGTTTACCTGGAAAAGATGGTTCGTACAGTTAAATAAAGAGATAGTCTGCAGCTGCTGGGTCAGATTTCAGTGAATACAGACAAGGCAAATCAATTAAGAAAGCTTCCAAATGCTGTAGTGCAATATTTTAATGCTAGAAAGAAATATCTCCTCCTGTTAGGAGTATTTGAAAGTACTAAATATTTTGTTGCTATTGTAAAACAATGTGTAAATGTACAAATGATGCTCATAGAAATGATAGTGCACTGTAGATTGACAACATTGTAACATAGGGTTACTTTTGTTAACTATGTCTCTGGACTTATAATTCAAGGAGGGTAATTTAAATGAATAGGTTTTTAAAAAAAGTGTGTATAAGTATGTATAATAATACACAATGTATATACTCTGCTGAATACAGTCCAATTACATTTAACTGGGATTGTTTAGATATATACTTCATTAATCTAAATAGTACTCATATTCTAGCAATTGTTTTTATTTCTACTGATTACTTGATAGTATTACGTTCATGAGCAATGTTTACTTCTAAAGCAGAAGCTGAGGCGAAATGTGAATTTACTTGAGAAGCTGGTTATGCAGGAGACGTTGTCATGCCTGGTAGTGAACCTCTATCCGGGAAATGAGGGTTATTCACTTATGCTCAGGGGAAAAAATGGTTCAGGTAATATTTTTGCTGTTCAGTTTTTAAAAATACTCAGTATGCTCTATGAATACTTAGAATGTGTTATTGCTTACATGTAACTGTTTTACATGTAGTGTAATCCCCAAAACAACCAAAAAATAGCAGTAGTTGAACTAAAAATTTACATAAAGCTGTGAGGTGCCCAGAAACAGCCTCTGATGGTACAACATAAATCAGTACATACGGGTCATTTTGGTAGCCTTCCATTCTCTTATTTCCTCTTAGCGTCCTGAGTTGCTTATCCAAGCTACTCTTACTTCATGTTCCTTCTGTCAAATTGTTTATTCCAGAAATAGATGTAAAAATTAATACTCTGCAAAAAAATTGCCTGTTTCAGTAGGCTTCCACTGGCCCTGCTTTTTCCTGTGGCAGACTTGTTTTATATTTCACATTGTTGATGTCTGAACTTGAAAGGCAAAAGAAAAGCAGTGTGTTTTGTTTCAATTCAGATTCTGAGACCATCCGGCTGCCTTATGAGGAAGGAGAGCTGCTTGAATATTTGGATGCAGAGGAGCTACCACCTATTTTGGTTGATCTTTTAGAAAAATCTCAGGTTTGAAAGTTTTGCTTTCAAAAACAAAATTTATTTTTGATTTTTTCTTCCTTTTTTTTTTTTTTAATGCTTCACATATGTGATTCCAACCAGACGTAAAACAGTTGTGCATTTGGAACTGTAATATTTAATGCACAAACAAATATTTTATTGATATATATAGCAAAAAAAAAGATACTGGGGGGGAAGGGATATAAGAGAGATTGCTTTGGTTAGGGCTGCCAAGCAACTTCAACTCTATGCTCTAGCAAAACGTCTTTTGTTCTTTGTCATTATGATATTTTTGGCATAGGGATTTCTTAAAACTACATCGCTTGTGTATGAAAAAACTACATTTGAAGTTTGTATTTTGGGTATGTCGAGGTATGTAAAGACCACTGGTCTGACAAGATTAGTCATTAGTTTTATTCATAGTATTACTGAACTTTATATGATACAATCAGACTTCTTTTTTTGGAGGCAGGGGCTGAGGCAGATTGATAAATATTTTTGTTTACAAGTTGTTTTTTTTTGTTTCAACTAGGTTAATATTTTTCACTGTGGATGTGTCATAGCAGAAATACGTGACTATAGGCAGTCTGGTAACATGAAATCTCCAACATACCAAAGCAAGCACATTCTTTTGCGTCCTACAATGCAGGTAACAAGCGTTTTATGTCATTCCTCAGTGTTACAGTAGTTCCTAGACTGGGTATGAACTGCTATTGAACATATGTTAGGAAATTTATTATTTAGTTGAAAGCTAATTACCATTATGTCTTCTTCCTCAGACTTTAATTTGTGATGTGCATTCTATAACAAGTGACAACCACAAATGGACACAGGTGGGTTAGCAGTTATTGCAAAACTGGTTATATATATTTTTTTTAACTAATTCAGACTGTCAGTGATGTGCATAATGGTGCATGGTACATGTTCCAGAGACATGCCAAATTAACTTGCTAGTAGCATCTTCCCAGAAGATGCCATAGAAAACAAAAGGATTTGCTGAAAGTTCTGTAGAATTGGAGCTTACTGTCATTCTGCATTACCAAAAATTATTGGTTACTTTAACAAGTTTGCCTTACTTAAGTCATCTTCAGCAATCAGCCCCAGAAGAGCAGTTAGAGTCTAATGACACAGTTGCTCCTGTAGCATTTTACTATTGATACTGTTACAATAAAGAGAATTCTAACTACAGTTGTACAGTTCTAGTTAGTTAAATGCTGGATAGCATGGTGTACTCAATGTGCTCATTTGTATTTCAGAGCCACAACCATGCTCAATTCTATTTCAAATTGTAATCTAAAGTCCCAGGTAGATCCTCTTTATGACTGATTGTCAGTCCATCAATATAAATCACTGACAGATAATGGATTTCATTGCCACTAGTGCTGTGTTTAAAACAAACAAACAGAGCATGCCCCCTACTTTTGAAAATCATTTATTTTCCTATTGGAAACCTCACCCAAATTTCTGTAACTCCTAATAATGGTTAGTGATTCTTAACTGTTGACTGTTTATTTTCTTTAGTTGACTATCAACCCATCATTTTTCTAACTTACCTCTAAAATTATGTGCACATAGGTAGATATCATCTTAATTAGTGTAAAAGTCTTCATATTTTTTACATTTATTAATAGCTATATATATTACAGGAGGACAAACTCCTACTTGAAAGCCAGCTTATTTTGGCTACGGCAGAGCCTTTGTGTCTTGATCCTTCAATAGCGGTGACCTGTACTACAAACAGACTCCTGTACAACAAGCAGAAGATGAATACTCGCCCCATGAAACGGTAGCTTTCAGTGCAAAGCATGTTGAGACTTTCTTTGCAATTTTACTGAGTCTTTCAAAGAAAAATAGAAGTAATGCTTTATGTGAAAAGTTTGCTGCTCGTGTGCAATATCTACTTAAATATTAGGAATATGAGGAACAGTCAAGAAATTATGTCTTATTTTTAAGTGCTCTGCATTGTACTGTTTCAGTTAGTAGTAGATGGCGTAATATGCTTATTTTTGTATATCAAAAGAATGTGTATATAATTTTGATAACATAATACCTTATATTGCAGTTTTGATTTTGTCCTTTTTACGTAAATCAGATGTAAACTGAGTCAGATGGCAGCTCAGTAACCTAAAATATATAAATGAATATGTTGTATATAAGTCTCTGATTTGTTAAAAGCTATGTGCAGGTTTAACCCTAAAGGAGGTAATCAGGGGAATTATTTTTATGCTTGACATTCAGGCTAAACAGAAGCGTAGGCATATGAGAATCTTGGAAAATTAAATGTAATGTGGAATTTCCTGTATCTAAAACACTGAAATATTTTCACATTTGTGCATGGTAGGTCACTTTTTTCCACAAAAGCTTGAAATGGTTCACATTTGTTCTACCAAGAGTTGCTTTCAGTCTCTAGAATTAAAATAGTCTGTCAGAATTACTGAAATACTTAAAACTAGAGTTGCATTGAATTGCTGTATTAACATGCAATCAATGGTAATGCCTAAAGAAGTTAAATAATTACATTGATCGAGCTGTCTTTAAAATTAGAGCTTGATGATCAACAAACATTCCACTAGAGTAACAGCCAAAGGTGTTAAATGAATGTCCAGAACAGCATTAATGTACCAGT
This sequence comes from Pezoporus wallicus, assembly GCF_028554395.1. Classification (NCBI taxonomy): domain Eukaryota; kingdom Metazoa; phylum Chordata; class Aves; order Psittaciformes; family Psittacidae; genus Pezoporus; species Pezoporus wallicus. The sequence continues at coordinate 288,064 of NW_026636323.1, read as the reverse complement.
GGGTTTGGCATGAGACAAAGAATGGAGGGCAGTTGCTGTGTTTATAACCTTACAGTTATATATAAGTAGCAACCTGTGAAAATATGCAAATATTTTAAGCTTGACAGCTTCAGTGAGTTACTCATTTTGACAGTGTACTTCAATTGTGCATTAAAAAATAACATTATTCTTAGTGCTCAAACACATGAACAGTATGCTAGTGTTCTTAAAAAATTTAAAATCAAGAGTTTGAGTCATACAGTGTAATCCAGAATAACATTTTTAAATTAATATTTCAAACAGTGTAAGTACCATTTCCCTGTATATTTTTGTTTGTACATAGGCTGTGGGGAATTTAATTTTGATGGTTTTGCAAGCTTATCTGTCATTTTACCATAGGTGCTTCAAGAGGTACTCAAGGTCATCTCTGAACAGACAGCAGGAAGTAGCTCACTATTCAACTCCACCTCAGCTCCGGCTACTTGACTACTTGCAGAAGAGAAAGGAGAGGAAAGGAGCCCAGCAGTATGACCTCAAAATTTCTAAAGCTGGAAATGTTAGTGTTCTGAGACATTGGTGGGAGTACTTCTAGCTATTTATTTAAAACACTTAATACTGCTTTTTCATCTTCCAGTGCGTAGATATGTGGAAGCAGAACCCTTGTTACTTGACTGCGCCTTCTGAAGTGGATGTAAGTCCAGTTGTTACCATTATTCATAGCAATTGTATTGAACATTGTAGTATGTGAAGAAGTGACTAAAGAGTATCCAATGTCAAATAAGGACTTTTAAAAAATAGGAGTGACTTTAAGATTTTAAATTATTTTTCTGTACTGTGAGGTCTAAACACAAGCTAAACCACATTGGAATACATTGCAATTGTAATGTGATAGTTTGGATGGGATAAACAGTGTGAACAAACCATGCAAAACAAATATACCGTTACACATTGCAGGCAGTGATTTAAATCTGTAGTCTTAAGCCAAGTTTCACACTTTCATTAAGTTTAACATAGCAAATGTGGTGTTACAAGATAAATGTAAAGTCCTGAAGGTTCCCCAGTTTGCTTTTTTCTGAATGCACAACACAAAGAGGGGATGCTGTACAAAGTATCACGCTCTCATAGCCTGTTTCTTGCACTCGCTTTTTAAGAATATTACATCAACCACTGTTAAAAAGCTGTGCTAGTTTGACTCTGGCCCAATAAAACTATTCTTTCTTTTCTGGTATCTTAATTTTCTTTAAGGTGGAGAAGTATGCCAAAGTGGAAAAGTCTATCAAGCCTGATGACTCACAACCAACTGTCTGGCCAGCACATGTGAGTAGTTCAGGCCCTTGGCCAAATTTCTCTGTCTGTAGTTAAAATGCCTCCTATTTCAGCAAAATCAGTGTAATGAGGAAATAATCTTCCCTCCCCCAATTCAATCATCCGTGAGTTATATAGACATAGAAAGATTATTACAGCTACTTGTAACTTCGTACAGCGCAATATGCATGTGATTGGTCTTTTAACTTCCTCAGGTTTTCCAGAAATACAAGGAAAAGCAACTTTAATCTTTCAGATAACATGTGCTGTTGCTGCATGGTAAAGAAAGCATAATAATTTACAGAAAACAGAACTCTGATCCAAAAATTACTCAGATACTCAAAGACTGATGGAAAAGAGCTTCAGTTAAAATCAAAATGTTACATTTGTAAAGATTAAGTAATGTTAAATACCTCTTAAAAAACTTTCTGCAATATTTAAGTTGAACCTTAAAGATTTTTTGGCATAAAATATGTGATTTGGTAAGAAGTAGTCATTTAATATAGTTAGTCATAAATTAATTAATTCTTTGCAATTTCAGAGGCAAGATACTATCTTTATTAATATCATGATGCCTTTGTAGATTAATATTGGCAAAAAGTAGTATGTTCCCATAGACCTTAATATTCAGCATTTTACTTGGAAAATTTTTTTGCATCGTCGTAATTTATATAAAACTGCTTCCGTATATGTTTACTCAGTCTGCCTTGTTTTTGCAATAGTTTGGTATTTGTAAGAGAAGTTAAACTCTTCTCATCCCTTCAGATTTTTTCTGAAACCACTTATATTTTGTATAATGCACTCTTTCTTACAAAGTCTTACTTTCCTATAGAATGCTTCTTACTGTATTGTATAGAACTAGCATATTTTACAGTCTTTTTCTGTTATTACTTGCATAAGACTTACCTGATTATTCTGTCTTTTTAGGAAATAAAAGATGATTATGTGTTTGAATGTGAAGTTGGTAATCAGCTTCAAAAAACAAAACTGACCATTTTTCAGTCTCTTGGCAATCCTTTGTACTACGGTAAAATTCAGACACTCAAAGGTGATGAGGAAAATGACAACCTATCAACTCCGTCACAGTAAGTTACATGTTCTTTTAAACTGTGCTGTGATCTGGTAGATGAAGGAAGACAAACATTTTTTCTTATTTGCAGTCACAAAAGTACTCCAGAGATAGAAATCGAAGAGTTTTGTTTGAAAAATTCAGCTAATGAACAGAACCAAAACAAAACAAAAACTATATTCAAGCAACCGTCATGTCTTAAATGTACTTTCATGTTAAATCTGCAAGTTTTTACATTAATAATACATTATAAAAAACAAAACCAAATAAAAAAAAACAACATCATCAACAAAAAACCAACTCAAATTGTGGAGACACTGTGAGATGTTGTTAGCACTCTTTTACTCATAAATTTGATTGTTGTCAAAATTAGCCTGATGCTGTGAAAACGTAAGACTTGATTGTATTATGTTTACCCTTATGCAGAGAAATTTAGGCTAAATAAAGGATGAAGGAAAACATGAGCTCCTAATAAGCTTCATCATTTTGAATTTTTTTGAGTCTGCTATTGTTGCCTGTGGTTGTACAAAAATTCTCTCTTCTTAGCTCTTTTTGTTGTGTGTACCAGATTCTTTGTATGGAGGAATCTGCAGCAGAATAGGCCCTATTAATTTCAATAAGACAAAGATCAGTAAGCCTGAGCACTTTTTAGTTAATAAAAGTTGGTTTGATTTTCACAATCATAGAATGGTTCTTAAAGCTTATCTAGTTCCAACCGCTCTGCCATGGGCCAGGGACACCTTCCACTAGACCAGGGTGCTCAAAGCCCCGTCCAAGCTGGCCTTGAACACCGCATTGGATAGGGCAGCCATAGCTTCTGCAGGCAACCTGTGCCTCACCACCCTCAGAGGAAAGAACTTCTTCCTAATGTCTAATCTAAATCTACCACCTTCAGTTTAAAGCCATTCCCCCTTCTCCTGTCACTCCAGGCTCTTGTAAAAAGTCCCTCTCCAGCTTTATTGTAGGCCCTTTTTAGGTACTGGAAGGCTGCTATAATGTATCCCCTGAGCCTTCTCTTCTCCTATCTTATTTATTAAAATCTTAAAATCTTCTTAATACTCAGGATGTTTTATCCCCAGACTGAGCTATTTACTATTTGTTTCTATATTCCTGTGGTTTAAGCCCAGCTGGCAACTAAGCACCACACAGCTGCTTGCTCACTCCACCATCATCTGTCTCCCCGGCCTCGCAACACCCCCCCCCGGCAGGAGGGAGAGAATTGGAAAGGTAAAAGTGAGAAAACCCATGGTTTGAGATAGGCAGTTTAATAGGTAAAGCAAAAGCTGCATACACAAGCAAAGCAAGGAATGTTTTCACAACTTCCTACCTGCAGACAGCTGTTTGGCTGTGGTGGTTTAGCCCCAGCTGGCACCTAAGAGCCATGCAGCCACACGTTCACTCCCCATCCTCAGTGAGGTGGGGAGGAGAACTGGGGGGAACGTAAAACCTGTAGGTTGAGATAAGAACAGTTTAATAATTAAAATAAATTATAATAATAAGGCTAATAATAAAAGGGGAAATAATGAAAAGAGTGAGAGAGAAAACAAAAAATGCTATACCAAACAGCAGTGATGCACAATAAAACTGCTCACCAGGTGCCGACTCATACCTAGTCTGACCCGAGCAGCAGTTAGTTCCTTCTGGGTGACTCCCCCCAGTTTATATACTGGGCAGGACCTGCTGTGATGTGGAACATCTCTGGCTAGTTTGGGCCAGATATCCTGTCTCTGCTTCCTCCCGGCTTCTTGTTCTCCTCCTCACTTTTAGAGTATGAGAGACTGAAATGTCCTTAATCAGAGTAAGCGCTACTTAGTAACAACTAAAACATCGGTGGGTTATCAGCATTGTTCCCAGACTGAAACCAAAACATGGCACTGTGCCAGCTACTAGAAAGAAAATTAACTCTACCCCAGCTGAAACCAGGACATTGGGTATCTAGAGGAAAGATGGGCTCCATCATGCATAACAGTTACTTGGGAAAACAAAATGCTGTAACTCCGAAGGCCCCCCACTTCTTTCTTTCCCCAGCTTTATATTCTGAGAATGATGCCATATAGTATGCAATATCCCTTTTGTCAGCTGGGGTCAGCTGTCCTGGCTGTGTCCCATCCCAGCTTCATGTGTACCCCTGAGCTACTCACTGGTGGGGTGAGGTGCAGAAAAGGCCTTGACTCTGTGTAAGCCCTGCTCAGCAGTAACTAAAATATCCTTGAATTAGCAGCGCTTTTCTGCACAAATTGGGAACCTTACCCTGTACCAGCTAGTGTGGAGAAAATTTTCTCCCAGCCAAAACCAGCACACATACTTAGTATTGATATTCCTAGAACAGTAGTGCTAGCTTATAATTGTGCAACAAGGTTGGGAATTAAAAGGATCGGTAGGTGTTAAATGCTTCAGGTTTTTTAGGAAATCACTGCTCTTTCTTTTTAAGATGTTTGGTGTTTGGACTAGGTGATCTCCAGAGGTTCCTTCTAACCCTAACAATTCTGTGATTGCCAGTTGAAGTTCATTAAAATTTGGGTATTTCTTCAGTAGCGAACTGTGTCATGTAAAGTGAAAGGTTCAGAATATGATTTTGTTGTTCTATAAAATAAAGTGATTTTTTTTCTTTTTTTGAGATAGAAGGTCTGTGTTTAGAAAAAAAAAAAAAAATCACTAAAGTAGTAAGTTTGCAAGCCGTAAGTGTTATACAAAAGGGAAAAGCTTATTTAGGAGTTCTGGAAAATCATGAGGAATCAAACTTGGATTAAGTGAAGTCAAGCAATGGAAATGAAATGTTTGTTAGAATGTTAGAAGTCGGGCTGTTTTTGACATGCAGGAGACTTAAGTTTATGTTTCAAGTCTAACATGTTGGTATGTTTATTTATACATAACTTTTCCCTTTTACTTTTTACAGTAGCAGTTGCCTAGCAGTTACTTCCTTTTTTTTAAGTATAAAATGCAAAACTTCCATTTTCTACCTTTTGTAAATAATTTGCTCTTAGAGGAGACTCTGTGTGTATGCTGTATATGTAACTGTGAAGCCGCTTTTGTAATTCAAGTACTAAATAATAACCCAGCCCATTAAATGGGTACAGTATCTCCTATTTTCAGCAGATCTGAAAGAAGAGCAGCCCTGACATTTGTTTGAAGTTTTGTGGTTATAAAAACTTATTCTTTTAATCCAATTCGTGACTGAAAATGTATTTTATATTTTACGTTTCAGGTTCCTTATTGGTTCCAAGACTGATGCTGAAAGGTTAGTCAATATAGTATGTATAACCGTATGGCTTGATGCCAAATAATTGATTTTGTTCTTACTAGCCGTTATGACTCCTAATGTTATGGTTATGGAAACAGATGCAGAGCAGATGAAGGAAATAAGAGGAATTAATCATCATAAGTAGAATATAGTGTGCAGTTTCTGTATTTAGCAAGCAAGGAAAACCAGAAAAAGCAAATACGTGAATACAGCTTATACCTAAATTTCAAGCATGTTGTTAGCAATTTGCACAATTATTCCTGATTACACAGGTAATAATAAAATTCTGAGAGCAGTTTCATCTTGACATTTTGTATGGTAAATTAGCATTCGTTGAAGTGGTTAATTTGAACTTTTAAGTGTAATCTAAGACTTAAGATGTATACAACTTATTTTTGTGTGTTGTGCATGCCGTGATTCATCTTTCTTAGATAAGCAAGTAACAAAACAGTTTTCCAGTGTATATTAGTTGTAGAATGATTAGGAGTAGCAACTGCCAGGTAACAAGCGGCAAAGTAAGTAGTTCCTTGGATATTCATGCATCACATAGACACACCTGCATTTGTGCATATGAGCACAGAACCTTGAAAAGGCAATCTCTGTTCCACCCCCCCATTTATGTGCCTGGCAGGGAGTCCTTGATTTGGTCAAAAATCAATAATAATGTTCATTTTAATAGATAGTTTTGATAAAGAAACTCTTTGCTTATATTTTCTCCTTCCTCCTTTGTGCTAATAAAGACTTTTGCTGTTTGTGCTGCAAGCTGAACTGGGGGATTGATTGGCTGAAAACTAAAACAATAATACAACAGTTTAGTTTTAACTGGGATTTATCTCCTAATCATGTTTGTTACTGGATTGCACAGATCCTTCTGTCAGGATAAACAGTTGAGTTTCAGGGACTAGGACAAGAAGAAACAGTAGAGGAGGAAGGAGGCAGGACCACCTTTTTGAGCACATGGTGCTTTATTACTCTGACACCACGTTAAGGCAGTCTAAAATCAAATTGCTGAAAAATGTACACTGCAGCCTTTCCTCTGCTGTATGTCTCGGGCCCTTGCTTATGCCTGCATTAGTCACATGGCAGGTACTTGAATCAGTGCTATACCAAAATAAAGTGTAGTTCATAGCATTTAGGTATAAGCTAATGGAACATTCTTGCAATTTGTCACTGAGGTTCAATCTGCCAGAGCATAAGAGACGACAGGTCTTCAGCTTGATCTTTCAAGTACTTAAGGTCGTTTTGTGTATTCTGCTCATGTTTGTGAAACAGTATTCCCTCAGCTTGGTTCTTTCAGATTAGTAGAGAGGTAGTATTTGATTTGGAAGAACAGTATTTTAAACTTGTTTGCCTGATGGTATTTATGCTTATTAGTCTCATAGAATAAGACCTGGCTGCCCTGGTGCTCAAAGAAGAGTGATCACTTCTGCCGAGATAACTGGTTCTTGGATGTACATTCAATGTGGACCTCTCAATTTATCCCTTGCTTTCAGAGTCCTCACCTGACATAGGCCTCAAGTTAAAGGAGGGTTGACTGTTCCACAGGGAGCATTAAGCGGAGAGGACACAGCTTTATAAAAGATACTCAACCCTTGTAAAGGGAATGGGATCCCTATTGACTGACATCCCAAAGAACTGCAGTTGCTTTTGGGAACTGTTCTGTTTTACATATTCCTACAAATATATGTCAGGAAGAGACAATAATTGAAAGAAAACTTGAAACAGAATAAATCTAAGAGAAGTGCACAGGAACATAAAGTAGAAAGATAGATAGATAGATTTTATATATGTGCATCTCTCTATATGTACACTTATGTGTAAAATTTGTAACATATGACTGGGTAACATACACAATTACATTTTTACATATATGTATCTACTTTGAAGTTCAAAGTTGCGAATCTCTTTGTTCTTACTGTTTGTTTCAGAGTGGTGAACCAGTATCAGGAATTAGTACAAAATGAAGCTAAATGTCCTGTGAAAATGTTTCATAATTCGGGTGGATCAGTCAATCTTAGTCATCTTTCTCCAGGGAAGGAAATGGAAGTGAGTTTATCAAGCCATACAATTCTTTCATAATTATTGAGTGTGAGTATATTGAAAAAGTTAGAGGAAAGCACATTCTTTTCATTGTTCAAATGTGCCTTTCAGCCATTTCCCTCCCCACCCCCCAGTGTATGGTATAGGTAGATCCAAGGTTTTGCATTTTCCCATGGTTTATATGAATCTTTCACAGGTCAGTAAGCATAGAACCAGATGGAGTAGCTGAACTTCTTTTACATTTAGAAATTATTAAAATTACTTTCTCTTTGGGGACAAAAACTTTCCTGAAATACTCACCAAAAATCCCAACTCCAAAAACTTTAAAGAACATATGCTTATATGCACACATCCAGTAGGAATTCCTGCATTCCTGGATTGTCATGCCTGTTGGCACTGCCTTCTGTTTCACTTGCTGCTCCTGGCTTTGTTGGTCGGATTCAGTGCTCTAGCAGTGACCTGTATTTAGGGGTCCAACTAGTAAAGGAATTTTGTATCTGTTGGGCTATTTCCTTTGCTATATTTTTCCCCTAAATAACTGCTTTTAAACTGCAACAACATTGATCTGAAAGAGGTAGTCCTTGATGTCAGCCAGAAGAGCAGCATGCAAAGACCAGCAGTTGCAGAAAAAATGTGAGTGTTTCTGCATGTGTGTATACACCTACAGACAAGTGCATGTGCATTTGTATATATATGTATCTGTGTGTATGTATTAAAACCATAGAAGTAACTTGGGGTGGAAGGGTACTTCTAGAAGTCATCTGTCTGGCTGTTCACGCCCTCACCAAAAGCTAGACCAGAGTTACTTAGGTTACTAAGTATTTAATGATCTAGTCCCCTTTTGAATGGGACATTAGTCTTTATTTTCAGAATAAAGAAAGTGGGATATAATAGTAGAAAACTTGTCCCCAGAATTTTCCTTTTTTTTTTTTTTTTAATAGGCAAGCAATTAGAAACATACAGAGGGAGTGTCTTTCATCCCTGAGAATCAGCAGAAGCTAAGCTCTCCAAAAGGGTTCTGCACAGAGCTGAATGCTCTGATTTGTTACCTTATGCACATCTAATTTAGGCTTCAGCATTGAAATATTCCATTCACTATACTGACAGACTAATTTTCTAGTTTCAGCAGTTTTACTTTTGTTTACAGGATGCCTGCTTTATAGGTAAATATATATGTAGACTAACTGTAAATGTGTTTCACTGTTGAGTCAGTTCATCAAAACACTGTTTTGATGGTGTCATCTTATTGAAATGATGGATTTGGGGTCTGTTGTGAGTGCCACAGAAGTACAGATTTGATTAGCTGAAGTTATTTATGTTCAAACAATCTGATAAGTAGGTCATAAGAACAAACAAAAAGGGAGCACCTTTCCTCTGAAAAATGTTAGTGAGGTTCTGATCCCGTAGAAGTCAATGGAAAAATGTGTATTGACTTCCATGCATTCAGAATTTTCCTGAATGTACTTAAATGTACTCTTTAAATCAGGAAATCTGATCCTGTTCTCTAAATACATCTTGGTTGTAAATGGCAGATGTAGAGAGATGGTGAATAAATGAAATTATGTAATTTTTCAAGTAAAACCAAATCGTCCTTTTACTTACAGTGCATCTGTCAGTGTGTGTTTGTGAAAATTACTAGGAAGGATTTCAAAATTGCAGAAACAAGAGAAACTCCTTAATTTTTTTTTTTTTTTTTTGCTTGATTTAAATTTTACCTGCATTATCAAGCTGCTTCTTTATGGTAAGCGTTATATCTGAAGAGAGTGTGTCATAGGTTAAGTTTCTAAAATACGTAAGTAAAAATCTGAAAGGTTTGAAGGTAATTTTGTCATGGTTGAGAAGTCTAATACAAATTAATTGAATTGTCTTTTCTGTCAAATATGTGGAAGTTCACATTATTGCTGTGGTAGTGTTAATTTCTCTTTCCTCCTAGCAGCCAGAGAGTATATCAGGCTCTGTTCAGTCTTCAGTATTGGGGAAAGGTGTAAAACACCGACCTCCTCCCATCAAATTACCTTCAAGCTCAGGAAGTAGCTCCTCAGGTAATTACTTATTGACTTGGGCATCTCCTTTTTATGTGTTCTGCCTGTTGTAAAATGACATCATATCCCTTTAGTAATGATTTAATTAAAATCAGTATCTTATCTGTGAAAAAAGCATATTTTTTTTTTTTTATTATATTGTTCACAAAATTGTATCCTCAAATTAACATCTACTAACAGAACAATAATGTATTTTAATTATGCTTTTTCAGGTAATATTTTTAGTCCACAACAGTCAAGTGGCCATCTAAAATCCCCAACTCCTCCTCCTCCTTCTAAGCCTCCTGGTCTTTCTCGGAAACAATCTATGGATCTTAATCAAGTTAACATGCTCTCTCCAGCTGCCATGTCACCTGCAAGCTCTTCACAAAGTGAGTCACGACCTAAATTCTCCATTAAATCTTAGGCTTTTGCATAAATGCTTCCTGAGATAAACTACTTAACCTGTGGAATGATGATACTTAAGTGTACAGTGTACCCTAAATTGTATAAGTTGTGCAGGCTTAGGCAGGTCTCTTGTTCACTGTATGTATTTTATGTTTATTGTAACTGTGTTCGTTTTTTCTGTATATATGTATGCACCCTCTGTGTATACGTTTTAATACATTTTATGCAATTAGTGTGATCTCCTCATTTATGAAAGGCTGGTAGATGATGTGATAAAATTCCAAAGTGTAGCTTTTTTTCCTCCAGTGTGAAAACAATATGTTAGGTCAGTTTGCCTTTACATAATTTAAGCATTTTTAAATGTTATAGGAGCTGGTGCAGTTGTATCTCTATGTATGTATATAATCTGATCAGTCCCAAGGTGGTGATACAATAAACAATAAGATGATTTTTTAAAAACACTCCTGCACTGTTTTACAAATCATTGCTGATTGCAAGTGTGGTGGTGATGCTGCTGCTGATAGCACCGTATTCTCAGGTGTTAAAATGTAAATTCCAATAAGTGACATCCTAGTTTAAATATTATTATTAACACTGACAGGATCATTGCAATCATAGCTATAGATCATAAATACCTTTTAAAATATGTATGTGTCTTGAGACATTTCAAGAACAGACTTGTACAATGAGAAATCATAGCTGCATTTTTTCAGGTTTTTATGAATAATTGTATACTGTAAATTCCAGTATTCTGCACAGTATTATAATACACTTTTTGCATTAAATAATTTAAAATCTGCATAGCTCAAAAGGTGTAATTTTTCTGCCTTCTTGTTTTGCACAGAGAAAAAAAGAAAACTTACAAAAGTTTTCTTTTAACATACTGACTCTGTTTTTATGTTAGTGTTACGAATTGTGTAAATCTGCTGCACACAGTTGTTACTTTAAGGCTCTGGTCACACCATTCACATTTATTTCCTTTCTTGCTGCGGGATGTGAAAGCTAAATAAAGCCCAGGAAAAAAAAAACCAAACCAGAACACCTCAAGCTTTTGGGGTTTTTTGTTTTTCTATTGATAGACTGTGCTTACTGCATCCACAATGAGTATAGCTATACAGTCTACATTTAAGCAGAAGGAATTACGCATTAACTTTTAAAGATGCAGTATTATCCTCTGGTTCTTAAATATTTTTAAAAAATATTTTTATTTGGTCAAAATTTGGCAAATGGAAGTTTAACTGTCTCATGAAACTTAGCTCAACCCCATGATTATTTGCAGTAGTACATGTTCTTTGTTGAATCCGTTGTTTTCCATGATTTGTTTTTAACACAATGCTATTGTGCAGGCAGTGCATATAGGCTATATGTTTAACATTTTAGGACAAAACCATTAATTACGTTAAAATGGTCACTAAGAAACTGTTTTAATTTAAGTATTTCTGAATGGAGTTAGGACTTAATGTGTGATAAAATATGAGAGGCCTTAATTGAGGATACAAAGTGGTGTATGGCTTGAGGAATTAAGCATGGAGAGTGGGTTTTCTGTGTGATTATACCGCATCCTTAACAATGAGTGCCTGCTGCAACACTCGTGTCATGTAGAAATTAACACTTGCAGTCTAAAAAAATGGAACAAATTGTCAGTGCTAAATAACATTCCATTAACCTTATTATACAGAAAGGCTGGCCTTTTATAACAAACTAGCATTTTTTATTTTTCTCAATGAGCAGGGTCTGGAACTCCTAAACCATCTACTCCTACTCCAACCAACACCCCTTCATCGACCCCACACCCTCCTGATGCTCAGAGCACAACTCCTATTACCCCTTCTGCTACCCCTACTCCCCAAGATTCAGGCTTCACCCCTCAGCCCACTTTGTTAACCCCGTTTGCTCAGCAGCAGATGTCTCTGAGCCAGGCACTGCCTGTAATGACCATTCCTCTTTCCACCATGGTAACATCCGTTACTACAGGAACAACATCCACCCAGGTCATGGCAAACCCTGCAGGACTTAACTTCATCAATGTAGTGGGCTCTGTGTGGTAAGTTCTGATGGTTTTTAATTTGCCCTGGGAAGGTTGGTTGTTGGGGTGGGGGGGGTGGAAGTGGTACAAGACTGTCCAGCATCCAGTGGGATAGATATTTTTCAGAATCTGCAATCCAAAAAGATTGTTCACTTTGTAATTATGAAGTCAAAAGCCGTGAGAAACTGTTTGTACTTCTTAAATATAAGGCACCTATTATAAGAATATATTAAGAAAGACTTTGTATTGTTTTCAGCTTTTTGTATGTCTGTAGTTTGATTTTGTAAAACTTAACCTCAGTTTGAGTACTTTCTGAGGTTTTTTTTCTCATGAATTTTAAAACTTTTTTATTAATCCAAGAGGAGATGAAGTATCATAGGTAGACAACTCTAAACTAAAAATGGAAAGAGATTTGGTACTAAAGTGCCTATGAATGAAAGGTAAAAAACAACAAATCTGGTTTCTAAGAATTTGATCAAACATTGAGGTTAAACATTCTTTGATCCTTAAAACTCATTTTGTGGTTTAAAAAAAGAAAAAAACAGTAACTGCTGCTGTCAGAAATACATTGTGTGTTATAATGTGAACTGCTCTTTAGACTAAATAAAATTCTGTGATCAATAGAAGATGGCCAGTATAAGACACATGGTGTTCTTCAGTGCAAGTGTCGGACACTTGAGTTACTCATCCAAAGTGTTCAGCAGTTGATCACTGTTGATTAATTAGAGGTTTTTTTTAATTCAAAAAGAAAACATAAACTTGTTCCTTAACTTTGTCTTATGATAGTTCAGCTACTTTGAAGACTGACAATATTTCAGTATTTCTAGAAGAACCACGTGTGTTTTATTTTTGTACATCATACCAAAGGGGGAAAAAGTGTATATTCTGAGAATATGGGTTTATGTATTGGTTATGCCCTAAGCATAATGATTTTTTTAAGCTGCCTTGATGCCTTATTCATAATCCCATTTACAGCAAACAGTTAAATAATTTGTCATGAGACAGGGCAAAACTTTAGTTACTCAGATTTACTTGTACCACTTGGGTTTCATGCATTGTCTTTCCTCTTCTACAGTGGAGCGCAGACACTGATGAGTGGTTCAAACCCTATGTTGGGGTGCAACACTGGTGCCATAGCCCCTGCAGGTATAAATCTGAGTGGCATTTTACCATCAGGAGGTCTGGTACCAAATGCCTTGCCTGCTGCAATGCATTCTGCCTCTCAAGCAGGTTAGTGTGCGTAAGTTTGTAAGCCACCCTACAGATAGGGACAGTGTGAAAACATATTGTGAGTACAGTGGACAAAAGTGGCCACTGAGTGGCTAGATTGTGTATTTGATGGCTGGAGCTCAGGAGCAACGTGTGTATTTTTGCATTCAAAGTGTAGGCTATGCTTTAGATTCATTTTTGAGGAGCTAGAGTGGGGAAACATACTCTCAACCTGGATTGTTTGGTATGCTCACTAGGAAGTTTGAGATAAATTCCAAATTCATATGCAACTTTGATAATGATGACCGCTAGAAAAAGCGGCATGACTTAGAGGCCTCACTTTTTAAATGTGTGAAGTGTTTTATTCTGTCCTTGGTACAGCTTTATTATTATAGAATCATAGAATGGTTTGGGTTGGAAGGGACCTTAAAGATTACCCATTTCCATCCTCCTGCCATGGGCAGGCACACCTTCCACTAGACTAGATTGTTCAAAGCCCCATCCAACCTGGTCTTGAACACTTCCTAAGATGGGGAATCCACAACTTCTCTGACCAACATGTTCTGATTCTAGTAGGACAATTAATTAGTTCCTTACTGCCTTCAAATATGACTATATAAATCTCTATGCCTTAATATTCATTAAAGCAGGATTTTAAATTTTAGTTTATTCTTTTCTGAACATACAACAAACAAAAACTAATGTATGATTATGAAATCAGTATGATAGAAGAGACTTCAAGATATCCATTGTTTATGCTGAAATAGGGTCAGTCTGTCTAAAACACGCTGAACCAATGTTTGTATAAACTGACTAAAAATGCCTTCACTAAAGATGATTCTGATCTTCCTTGGTGGCTGTTTGGAGTAGTTCATCTACACAAAATGTTTCATTCTAATTACAGTGCATCTCCTTAATAGCAAGTTAAATTATTTTTTTTTCCTCGTATTCCTTGCAGACATTAAAAATAGTTGTTCACCCTTTCTCTTTACCTCCTAAGTATCAAGTGTGCTGTCATATCCCACATTTGTCTTCTCTTTCTGCTAGGTCGTATTTTTCAAACCTTTCATAATCTGTCACTCTCTTCTAGACTGTCCAATTTGCTTACATCCTTCTTAAAATGTGATAACCAAAACTGGACACAAGCCTGAGCTTGGCTGATTTACCACTGTGAAGCACAGCAGAATAAATGCATCTCATCTCTTTCACAACATTCCTGTTAACATTTCCCCAGATGAGGTCTGCCTATTTTTTTATCTATATTTTTTGCAACAGCATTACATTAACATAAGAATGGCATTACTGGTTTAGGCCAGAAATCCATCCAGTTTATATTCTGTCTCTGACAGTTGCCATTATAGGATACTTAGGTGAGAGCTTAAGACGAAGCAGAAGTGTGAAGTGAAATATCCCTTGTATGCAACCTGTTCCTTTTGTGGAAATCCACAGCTTTGAGACATTCTCAGCTGAAGACTATTGACATGGATCTTTGTGCTTAATTATCCCATGCTGAACTTCTAGTCTGTGGATTTATCTGTTCGGTTTTTGAATCCATTTATTTTTTTTGGACTCAACAGCATCTTGTGACAGTGAGTTATTTATAAATGTAAACTGTATGAAAAGATTCTTTTGTGTGTTCTATAGTTTGTGATATGTTTTGGATATGTGTGTGACTTACTGTAACTTCTTATGTCTTTTCTTGCTGTACATACACAAAGCTAGTTACAATTTTGTATTCATTCCTTTGTCTTTTTTTATTCAGTGTTACTGAATTTTGGATCCTTTCTTTAATTCACTAGGATCACCTTTAATTCTGTCCTTTCAAACACTATCAAACTTTATCAGTTTGATGTCAGTTTTTTATATGCTATGCTGTCACCCACGTAACAGATGGAAGCAATGAACTGAGCAAGGTCTGTGGAAGACCTTTTGGGAGTTCTGTTTGACAGACACTATTTTACTGGAGAGTTTGTATCAGTTCTCTACCCACCTCATCACTTACCACACATACATCTTTCTTTAGCATAGCTTTTAAGAGTCCCATGTGGAATAACGCCAAAAGCTCTGGAAGTCAGATATGTCTTGCCAGAAGCCCTTTGACGGGTGGGCAATTGCTAAGATTTTGAGTAGGACTGTTTTCTGTTAGTGATTGGGAAACTGAGAGCCTGTTATTTCATTGAGCCCTTGGACATTTCTGGATTTACTGTACAAACAGTAAAATGTTTTAAAGCCAGAAGAAGAATGACTGAAGAATAACTGCTAATATTCTTCACATTCACCTTTGTGTAAATGCATGAACAGGTTATATGTTAACAGGGTACAGTGTTTAGTAGTGATACACATTTCTTTCTGTTTAGTCAGCTGTCTGTAAATTTGAATCTGGATAACTATGAACTCATCAGCATTACAGAAAATACAGCATTGTATTAAGTATACAGTAAGCCAGTTTTCCAACTTCCACGTGTTTAGAAATAATCCCAGTGGAAAGGGCTATTAACTGCAATACACAAATGTAGTTAAGTGAAGAGTTCCTACTAATAAAAAGATGTTTTCTTTAACAGGCAGCCCCTTTGGTTTGAAAAATGCATCAAATCTTCGGCCCTTAAATCTTCTACAGGTAATTGATATACTTGGACACTATGATAATGATAATTTCCTATATTTCTTTAGAGACATGTTTAGTACTGCATTGCCCCCCCCCCCCCCCATCTTTTTGAAGCCAGTTGATTGGACAAACCATTTACTGCAAATTTTAATACTTATTTAGAATGCTTAGAATAAGCAAGAAAGCTACTTCCATACTAAGTGGAAATCATATTCCTAACTCATAACAAAGCAGCTGGTTCTCAGTAATAATCTAAACATGCTGTTATTTAAATTCAAGAGATTAATCCTAAAATACAATCTTTCATTTTCAAGATTCACCTACACTTTCATTGCAAATCATTCTTTAAACTGAAATTATTATTATTTTTAAAGTACAAAACTGCAGTAGAATCAGAGGTTAAACATATAATGCCTAAAAGCTAAGCTCAGCATGCACAGGTAGGTGCTGTAATTAATAGCTTTAAAGAGCTTCTGGTAATGGAAATAGGAATTCATGTAAGATATGGAGTTTAGAAGGTCTGTAAATGTTTTCTTTCCACTAAGCATCCATACAAGTACAAACATGAGCAGAAGTTCCTTATTATGTCACAGTTCCATTTAAAAGGAGAACAGGGTGTTTCTAGAACCAGGTGGAGATCCTGGATCTTGAAGTCAGCTGCAAATGCAGTTTCAGCATTCCACAAGTGTCGCACCATGCTTTAAAACATTAATACCAGTAAAAGATCAGCTATACTTCCACCTCCCACTCCTGTACTCACTCCAGAAACATGGAAAAGGGCAGGCACAGGAGTCAGTCACGCCAGAGTAGAGCTTTTCTGTAAAACTGAATGTGTGTATTCTGTTTGTGTGATTCCACATTGAAGTACATCCTTTCAAGCTACCTCAGCTACTCATATGAGCCAAGAATAATTTGGCTGAAATCAGTGCAAAAAGCTGGGGAATCAAGACTGTTTCACTGAAGCATTGTTTGGTTGGGTGGTTTTTTTTTGCATTAGACCTTGTAGTTCATTGACTGGAAGCATCTACTAAAATTCAGTGGAATATTCCAAAAGGGAAAACAACATACAGTGCTTTGCTTTTGAAGCCTAATCTTTACATTTTCAGAATGTAAATAATAAAACTCTATTTTCCTGTGAAAATACCTTGCTATAATTTGTATTCTGAGCATAAGTCTTTTTCACAAACAGCAGCAGTTGTAAACTGATTTATTTCAAAGGATTAAAAAAAACAAACCCAAACTTAGAAACAACAAACAAAACCAAAGCCAAACCTCCAAGCAGTACATCATTATCATGTTTATCCTCATAGAGCGAGAAACTCAGCAGTTTGATTGAATTATGCCTTTTGTTTTTAATCCTCAACAGCTTCCAGGTGGTTCACTTACTTTTAACCCACTCCAGCAGCAGCCACTGTCACAGTTTTCTCCACAGCAGCAATCTCAGCAGCCTATAACCTGTAGTCCTCAGCAACAGGGAGAACAGGTGTGTGCTAACAACCCTCAGCCTGGGGTGCGTGGATCAAACAGTTTCTCCTATTCTCCACATCTACACAAATAAATGAGCCTTTACCCAGTAGATCTGAAGCAGAGGGGAGGAAAGTCTTCCTCCAAACCTTTCTCAATCTGCAGAGACTGTAGCAGCTTTGTTGCCGTGGCTGAACTGGGTTATTCTCCGTTACTTATATCCTGTATAAAAGAGCTGTAACGAAACAATTGGCTAAGCACTAGCATAAAGAGAGCCAGCTCACTGTATGAGAGGTGTAAAATCAGCTTGGTGTTGTCCTGTTTATAACTAGCTGATGTAGAGATACATCAGATAAACACATTAAAACCATATTCAGGATAACTATGAAGTACAAATTCTGACACTGCTGTGAGTTGGTGTACAATCCTCACCGCTGTAGTTCAACACAATTGTTTTCTTTGCACCAGAGGAAGTACCAGTTGGCTTTAAAGCTGTCATCTTAGGACACTTGCTACTGCTGCCTCTAAGTAGCATTAAAGGCTTTAATCACTGAAGAAGTCTAAAGTCCTGAAAGAGACTGATCTGCCTGTTCTCAAAATGACAGACTTTGAGTGGTTGGTTCTACCTGTGCCTAAAAACCTTTACCAGCACTAATGCACCAGTATGGGAGAAGTAGCTGCTCTGCTTTTGTGGTCTTTAGCTTTTGTCTTTCCAGATGTGTTTGCCAGACTTCTGTTTGCCAAATAGCCTCTACTGGATACTCTGTTTATCATGATAATTATGTTCATTCTGCTGTAGACTGGTCATAAATGAGATACCTCTTTATAATATTTGTATGGCATATAGTCTTCTGTGTCACAGGCCTTATTCTGGAATGTGGGACAGTTTAATGGGATTTGTTCGCAGAATACAAATGTCAGTTACTATTATGAACTTCTAAAAAGAAATGCAAGTGCATACTATTGGGTTTTATTTTTGAGATATTCAACTTTCAAGAGCATTTAAAAAAAAGCTGATGTGAGCCTAGTTCTTCATGTGGCAGAATGGTTTCCTCCAGAAGAACTATCTCTCTGCGTTGGCTGACTTGCCCTAAGGAACTTCTCTCTTACCACACATTATAGACTAGGACTAGGGTCATGAGCTAAAATGAGCTCATACAAATATTCAATTCCTTAGCTTTCACAAAGGACAAATACGTGTGTGCTTATAGTGCTGTAGTCAAAGTGCTTTGTCGAAAAAACTTATGCCCCAAAAGACTAGCAGTTTTCTGTGCTGCACACAGGATATATATGTTTTCATCTCGTGTTTAGGAGTTTTCTCCAAATGGTGGTTGTGACATTCTAAGTCTTGGTCATCTCCATCAAGATTATGATGTCTTCTTAATGTGTAGTCTTTTGATCAAATTTAATTAGGTCTTAGTGGCATTATTTCATATAGTTATTCTGAAAAACCATTGCAACTCTGGAAATGCACCAGCTCACAAGATTTTATTTTCTGACAGATAAACCATGCAGCTTTCTTGACTTGCATATGTAATACTTTATTTCCCCACTTCCTAATCAGTGCACAATTTAAGTATAGAAGAGGTCATAATTCAGTACCTTTTGACTTAAGTAGATGCTAGGTCAGATTTCACTAATTCCATTTGAGTGATTACTGTGAGAACAATTCTCTTCTGAAAATAAAATTTTAAAAGCAGGATTTGTATTTGTGAATTCAAGGACTGTGTGGCACAATGTGAACATGTGAATGTAAGCTTCAGACTTGGCACATTTTGATTGATGAAGACCTTTGCACATGGATGGTTTCAGGTGTCATCTGAAGACTGGGGTTGGGAGTGGGACAGGATATTGTCATAAGACTACAACCATGAACTGTAGTCTGCTGGCTGTAGGGAAGTTTACAACTACGTGGGATTTCTGCTGGGTGACAGGCATTATAGCATTTCTGCCAAAATGGAGCTGGTTTGGGGCATTCATCATCTGTTTTACTTTAGTAGTGACTACATCATAGCCTGTATCTATACACACTGGAATATGTAGAATTAAATGGTTTTAAGTGGCACTTCAGAAGTTTGCCTTCACACTGGTTTATTTACTTATTCATTGTTACCAAAGTTTGGTAATAAGGATCAAGCTTTTCATTTTTGCTAGGGCTCTGACCAAGGTCCATCTACTCAGGATCAGGCATTATCTGCCCAACAAGCTGCTGTAATAAACCTGACCGGAGTAGGGAATTTTGTGCAACCTCAAGCCACAGGTATGCGCTTGCTGAGCCTCCTTGTGCGGTGAAGTATGTATGTCAGTAAATTCACACTGAGATGAAGTTTGGTCTTAAAGAAGTCTTACGTTACATTAGAACAATTTTCTATTTATTGTCAGCACATGAATTATACAAGAAGTACTTCAAAGCATGCACTTTCCTGCTTTGTTTTGCAGTTAAGTGTAGGAAATTGACATCACATGAACATCACACTTGATACAAAAAGAAAATACAGAGAACTTCCATGCCAGACTTCATTGAAGAACATGTCTTTTAACTGTGTGCTTAACATCCAATATGAGAAACCTCTGTGTCTCCACAAGCACTTCATAATCTAATTATGCTCTAACAGAGCGTGTAGATCATGGTTATTCTGCACTGTTTCCAATTTAACTCTGAAACTAATCCTCTTGATCCCTCTTTTCTATTACACTCTATTCCTGTCTTCCTTCCCTGACCCTGCCAAACTCAACCTGCCCTCTTTGACCTGCCTGCTCTCCCCTTCTCCTTTCTTAGTGTTGTCTCAGCTTGGCTCTGCTGTGAACAGACCTGGGCAAAGCCTTCCTCAGCAGAGACTCCAGCTCTCTTCTGCCTTACAACAGCAACAACAACAAGCCTTGCAGCAGCAGCAGCAACAGATACAAGTAATCCAGCAACTTCACTCTGTTTTAAAAAAAATAATAGATTTAAAAAATACAATTCTCAGCTCCAAACAAAAAAAAAAATACCCAATTTTGACTTTCAAACTAATGTCCTTATGGTCTGGCAAATGAAAAACCCATGAATTTTGCAAACTATCATGGAAGATTTAAAATCTGGTTCTCAGCTTGGAGCACTGAATTTATTTTTATTCATTTAAGCCATCCACCTTCCTGATTTGCTAACATTCAAGGAGTGCTTGTGGCACACACCTAAATGAGCTTATATTGGTCAGTATAAGTTTTGAGCTTAGCACTGCTGTGGTCAGTACATGGAAGTGACAACTCTGGCCAAGCATTCCTTTAGCACTCTGTTGTTCAGCTGCTTTATGAAAAGATAGTAATACTTTTTTTAGCACACAGCCTCCTCTTTGTGATACATGTAGAAAATATGTACAGTGCATACCCTGAGAAGGTATTACATTAAAATATACTATGTAACCCAAACATTCATTGAAGTTGCTGAGTTACTGCAGTTAACTGCGATGGAGAGAAAGGGCAAAGAAACAAAGCTGCCAAGAACACATGTGAAATGTTAAAAATGCCCTCAGCAGGCTTCTGTGCCACTGGTGCTGCTTGACTGTACTTATTGCCCCAGCACACCGTGTATTCCCTTTGTCAACCTGGTGCTTCCTCCTTTGTTCTTTTATTCCACACCCCTTCCTCTCATTCCTCATGATGTGAAACAAAGCTGCATTGTCAACACTAACAAGCTTTTTCTCCCCCTTCTCCTTCATGGCAGCAGTTGCGATTCTTGCAGCATCAAATGGCTATGGCAGCAGCAGCACAAGCAGCTCACCTGCAGCAGCAACGGCATTCAGGCAGCCACTCAAAAAGTAAAAGGAAAAGAGGCACATCAGCCCCTCCACAGTCCTGAGACTTGCTCCCCCCCCCTCCCCGCCCCATACAAAACTCTTTCAGAGGGGATTGTTTTTTCTTTTTTTCCGATTTATAAAGGAGAAAGCTTATAATCAAATCACCGTTTTGTAACACTGGTGGGAAAACAAACTTTGATGTTAACACTGAAATAAATTAACTGGTTTTGGAAGCCAACCCTCCGGAACTTGGAGATTTCACCTATAAAGCAGCTACTCTGGTTTCCTTAAGTCACTTAATTTTTTAACAGAATGTTGTATTTTTTACCACTCAGCAGCACTGTATATAGTATAAGGGTGAAAAACATTTTAGAAAAAAATGAACTTTGTAAATGTAGTACTGGTATTTGTTTATTTAGTATGAAAGGTTTGTGAACACTGTAACAAATACAATTTTTACAAATCCATTTTCAAAAAGATCTCTCCTTTTATTCACTTCGGCTTAATACTGTTTATTACTTTGTCTATCAGCTTCTTTACTTCTCTCTGTCTTGTAATTGCTCTGCTGATACAGTCCTGAAGCTTGGCTCCTGTGAGAGGACTTCCACCTAAAAATTAAAGGAAACAAGTATTTTCTACTAATACGTCAGTTATGTATCTCTAAATGTATTTTCCAGATGAGCATATTAAGTAATACAGTAATTCTCATGACCAGCAACTTCCACCTGGGGAACACACGGCAAAGAAAACAGAAACAAACTAGAGGTATAACAGGAGGCATGCTCAAAATCTGCTCTGTGCTGTACATATGTCAGGCTGTGACTTCTTGAACTTCAGGCATGCCACCTTTTTGAAAAACAATTTCAAGAGTAAGTCATTTAATAAGTTCTCAAGTTGACAGTGTTCTCATGAAGCACCCACATTTTACAACAAAAAGCAGGTACCTAACATCTAGGTCAAGAAAAGGTTATTGTCTCCACAGGCTCTTGTGTAATGAACTTGGAAGTACCTGGTTTGTGGACAGAACAGAGTCTGTCTTCTTCATCAGTCACAACAGTCACTGTTCCAGTTGCCAAGTCTTCTTCTTCAGCATTTGGATCAACAATGAGCAGTGTGCTTGTGAAAAAAAGACATGCGGATGTGTCAGTGTGTTATCGCAAAATACACGTAACATTAACTTTTACTGTAGTCTTTTACAAAATACTATTAGGTGGATTTAGTGCTCAGGGTTATCTGTTTTCTTACCAAAATGCACTGATTAAAAAAAAAGAAACAAAAGATGTGGAAGATTCCACATATTCATGTGCACGTATCTTATAATACCAGCTGCTGAAAGTACAGCTTTATGCCAAAGTTTCACAGATTTGTGACACCCAATCTTACGAAACTGCCATTAAACTGCCACTTGCAGTCACTTATTTTGTGGTTATCAAAGACAGTGGTGTTGGGTTTAGGTGTAGGCTGCGTTTATCTCTACCAGACCTTAAGGCAAAATTAATTTCCAATGGTAAATTCACCATAGTTCTCAGTTTCTTGTTAGAAAACTTTTAACAGAAGACTAGGAACAGTCATAACTGGTTTTACTGGGTTCCTTAAGGCAGCCAAAATAAGCTGTCACACATAACAGGATGCACACCATTGAGAAAGACTAAATATTGTTATTTTGAACCATTTGAGTTTAAAATAGGGCAAACCAATGGGGGGAGAGGGAAAGAGGATCTAAACTACAAGCCAACTTTGCACAAGAAAATCTTGAACTCAAAGCTGAAATTTAAAGCATCACTAACAGTTTCACATTGCCATTTAATAGCAATGATGTAAGGAAAAACATTAAGTCCTTCTCTGCCCTATTCATACATATTGCTATATTGGTTTTATCCACATGCACTGTGCATCATCAGCTATTTGCATGATGTGCAGAGGGACCTGGCACACATGGAGAGTTTGAAGCATCAGACTCATTATCTGTTTACCAGTTGCTGCGCAGGGGCCAGTGTTGCAGCTGCACAGTGCCCTGCACCAGCAATCCTCACCCATGGCCACATGTCCAGCAACCCAGGAGTTTCATTGATTCAAGGAGGGCTTTATGCAGAAGAAAAATGTCTCTGGAAGCCAGACTATGTAAAACACATTCTGTAGAAGGCCGCATCAACAGATGTACAAAAACTAATAAAACAGAATTTAAAAGAAATCCAAAACACCCAAACCACAGGCACACATAAACACACTCACCCTCAATATTTAGCTTTAGGAGCTAAAGGGAGACTTGGGTAAGTTGTTTAATGCAACAGCTGGTTTCAGTGAAGGGACAAAGCCCATCAGCCACTGAAAGCTTTCTTCCAAAGGCAACATTTTTTTTTTTCTATTGGCAAGTATGTGTGTAACTTGTGTGCAGATAATACCCTGCCAACAAGATCAGCCGGTGGTGCTAGCCAAACTTTCACTTCCAGTTTACATCACACTTCAGACCCACAAAAACTGGTATTAAAGCAATTAACAGAAGCACTCTAAAGTACTGATCACTTTCTGCTTTGATTCATTTTGGTAATCACTTGGTCAACATTTGAGTTCACTGCTCCCTGCTCCCATATGAATGAAAGAGCCTATTAATCATTTCTGCATATACAGATTAACGTGCTATAGGCCCCCAAAGTCTCTAATCATACCTAAATCTTCAATCAGACTCATAGCACAGTGAGCACCATCTCATTCGTCATTTTTTACTTTTCAAATGGATGTCACCACAAATCCCTGCATGTCTTGTAAATGGCAGCAGAACAATACATAACACATCTGGACTAATGAAGAGCCAGTAAACAATTTCAGGTAAGGAGTCAAGTTATTGGATATGGTTATTTTGAAGTCTTATGATCAGATTCTTGATCTACATGAACAATGACTTAAGAGTGTTGGGTAATTATGTTTTCAGCTATCCAAAGGCTCTGTTGTTCTTGCCAGACTATTACTTCCTCTGTTAACCAAGTCCTTGATATATGTTGTTCAAAAACTACCATCTTGTATATCAGTTATTTATATAGGCTTCTAAAACATTAGTTCTTCTTCTCAGATACTGCAAAAACATACTTATTCCTGTACTTTTAACTGTATCTTTTAGGTTGGGAACAAGTTTTGTGTTAAGGAAGAAGTTGGACAGACTTTGTTTTGTCATACTGCATAATTGTTCATATTACTGAACTACAGGGCAGTTAACAAGAGAGGCTGTGAATTTCAGATCAAGTGAAACAGCACTGCCCAAGGCTGCATGCACTTCACTAGCAGAAGAGCATTAACATCGATAGCATCCTCCGTCTTTCACTTCTTTTCCATAGTGTTGTTCATAAGTACAAAACGATTATGAACTTACTCATCAAATATAGCAAATGATGTGGCAACCGGATGCTTTCTGATCATCAAAGGATTCTTCTGTTTAAAATTAACTTCTGATAAACCAGTTTCTTCATTTATAGTAACTGATGGCAGTTGTACTGAAAAATGACAATGGTATAATATTAAACATTGTCCAAGACTACTGAAATATTTAAGTCCTTCTAAGCCACTAAAAATTGCTAAGAGTTCTGGCTACAGTACTGGTGTTCTGTACAAAAAAAAAATAAATTACTGAATATGAGGAAAGTATTTACCTTACAATTACCTAGCCAAGGAATTATTTAATTTTTATACTCAAGGTAACATTCTTCCTTGCACAGAAGTATCACTTGCTTCCAAAATGCCATAAACTACATTACTTTAGAGACATATTTAACCAAAAGTATTTTTTTCCAAAAGAAAGTCTACTGGACTATAGTCTCATCATGAGGAATACAGTTTCATCTCCTGAGTTACATGTATCTGTAGAATCAATGAATTTGATCTTCAGGTAAGTCCTGCTTTGAAAATGAGATCCATACAGTTTTAGGAGATGGAAATCAGGAGCAAAGCAGCTTTAAGAATTCAAAGGCAAGCAATTCACAGCTGGAGAAGGAGGCCTAGCTGAAAGCTCCCCTCTGCTCTGCCTCCTATGTGCATTTATAAGCCACATACCTGTGAACAATCAATCCACACATTGCATGCATGAATTTTTTTTTTTCAAACTGTATCACATTAAGCTAGGAGTACTCTGTTGTTGAGAGAGAATTTGTGTAAGCAAAGCCCCCAACAACATCTGCCTACACAAAATACATTAATGAGGTAAGAACCTGTTCCAGACATTAAAGTTGTTTATGGCCACTGCTGAAAGATTCAGCTCTCTGACATGGAAGAACACAAGGCAGAGTAGCAAGAGAGCATACAAATGGCTCTTACTCCTCAGGTCTTACACATCTATGGCATCCATACCATCATTTCCACCTGGGAGTTGCGTTTTAATAATTTGGCATTCAAATGAGAGGAACCAAGCAGTCTTAAGAAACTGTGACTCCACTACCTATTCACCATGACTCAAAACTAACATTTCTCCAAGCAACACTAATTAGAGTGTGTCTCTTTCTCTAGAGAAGACTTACCATTTTTTAATGCTGCTAACAAAGCGAAGGCACTGGCATCCAGAAGATTTCCATCATAGTCCATACATATAATATCACAGTATAGCACCCAAACAAGCTATTGAAAAAGGTTTGTACATGTGAGATGTTACAGCAGCTAAGCAAATGGTACAAAATCTGAGAAAATGCTGGCCACATGATCAAAGCTACTTATTTCCATCATACAATTTTTACAATTCAGGTGTAAGCCAAGCTATGAAAACTAAAAAGCAGCAACAACCCGCAACTCCAAATACCGTAACATCTCAACACTGATCCTCTTAGTACATCTCTCTTCATTGTGAGATACAACTTACCTTGCCATTTGCAATACATAGGTCTTCTTTCTCTATTATCTGTGAACTGAAATAAAAAAAGAATGTAAATGAGGAAACAGAAAACTGTCTTGCTGAGTTCTTATGTTTTAAGCGCATTAAGATTGTTCTTACTTTTCAATCACATCTGCAATGAACTGGCTTGCTGCTTGAGCCTCTTCACCAGGTGGGCCAGAGCGAAACCTCGGTGAGCAGAGGGATGGCAGTTCTACATTTGGAACTAAGTAGCAAGAATCATTAGTCATAAGCTAAAGAAAGCAGGCAGTGGGATATCAAAAACAAGTAAGACTATACACACTCTTAATATCATTTTATGTCTTCAAATTAAAGGCAATTTTTCAATCAAGTCTTCCTACTTCTCTCAAAAATAAAGTTAGGTATGAATTTGTATTAAAGAACTTGCAGTACTCTGTACTCAGAAACCATACAGTCCACAGAGAAGCACATACTCCTACCTACCATCTTCTGTTTGCAATCCTGCTACGAATATGACCCCACACAAATGCTTCCTTGAGTGTTAAGCATTCTTAAACTGAGCAAGAAACGGCATTTTCACACTATTGCCTGACTTTACTGGTATGCCATGTGCTTTCCATCAACCATTAAAACCTGATGCTTTAGACCTGAAGCAAAACCAGGCATAAATATTTATGAAAAAAAAAAAAAATGAAAACACCTAAGCAGAATCAAGCTTACTGAAAACAACATACTTCAGAGATGCCTTATAAAAAGGGAATTTGTCTAAGCTCTCAGTTCCCACGTAATTACTGCATTTCAAAAGAAACTCCAAACAGGCACGAGGATGTGCACCTGGGACTTTCACAGTTCTCCTACAAATAAAGAGGGTTTATGTCACCTTTCATGCCACAATCTTTTATAGATGAACTGCCTTCCCCCTTCTAGAATACATACTTCCTTCTGGCACAGGTCTGTTTTCAGACTGGCCTGGAATCAGCTGTAAGAAGGTAGCTGTAGATGGAAATTCCACAAGAAGAGCAGGGGGAATTCTGACATTTCTGAAGGACCACTGCTTATATATCAAGCTGGAAACTGACTTTAAGTAACACAATTTTACCCAAATTCATTCTTTTACGAGGCCTGAAAGACTTACCAATATATCCCTTATTAGCAGAATCTTCTGTGGGTGTAGCAAGTTCCTAGAGAAACAAACAAACAAACGATAAAAACCTAAGAGCTGGATTTTGTACAAAAAGATTTTCCAGCTATTCTATAAAGAAACGGTCATTTTCTTGCCAGTTACCAATACAATGAGTTTTACAACAGCCACTTTTATCAGTCCCTGTCTGTATTTTTCCTATGGGAAAACTCAATACAGTGATATGTCATCATTTGTCTCACAGTTCATGGCAGTCCAGCAGTAAAATTGAAGCTACAAGACATTTAATAATCCAGCCAACTAACTGGCACTTATTGATCAAGATTCAGTAACTGCTTAACTATAAAGCTTTTATCTAGAAATAAAAAAGACTTAATTTTTGTATTTGTCTTTCCCCATACACAATATATGGAACAAAAAAGCACATTCTCAGACTATACAGGTAGGATTAGACAACTCCAAGTCTGAAAGTAACTCAGATGAAAGACCCTAATGGTGTCTGACTGGTATATTATTTTAACTCTACAGGAGATTCGTTCTAAACATAAATGCACAAGTTCAGCTAACAGCTAAATTAAAACAAAAACCAACCGCTTTAACTCCACAAATCACTGTAGTATTTCCAAACTTCACCAGGGCAGAACCATCTGCAGTTGTAATTGAACCTGAAGAAAGAAAGCGCTCTTAGATAACAATCTATTTTCCAGTTCAGACGGCCTTAATAAACACCCACCTTCACAAAGTGTTTACTTTCCATCACTTTATACTAAGCACAGCCTAAGCAAAGTCTCAATGAATCCAGGGTGGGAGCAGAATCTATATTAAACAGTCAATCACACAGAAGGGTTGAGGCTGGAAGGGGTCACTGGAGGTCAGCTGGTCCAAGTGCTCTACTCGAGCAGGGCCACCTAGAGCTGGCTGCTCAGGAATGTATCCAGATGGCTTTTGAATATCTCCAAGGATGGAGACTCCACAACTCTCAACAACCTGTGCCAGTGCTCAGACACACTTACAGAAAAAGCATTTCCTCATATTCACAGGTAACCTGTGTTTCAGTTTGTGCTCATTGCCTCATGTCCCATCACTGAACACCACTGAATAGAGCCTGACTCCGTCTTCTTTATGCCCTCCCTTGAGGTATTTATACACATGGATAAGATCCCTCTGTGCCTTCTCTTTTCTAGGCTGAACAGTCCCAGCTCCCTCAGGTTCTCTTCATAGGAGAAATGATGCTCCAGTCCCTTCATTATCTTTGTGTAAGAATGGCAGGTAAATTGCTGCCCTGTACCTTACTGCATAAGAGGTATCTTGCCTCTGCTTGAGACAGCTGCTCTGCTTAAGACAGCTGCTCATCAAGCTTAGAAAAAAGCAGAGGCCAAGAATCACTGCTTCTTTTACATGCTATCCAGTGCATCCATTTTGCACTGATCAGTATGTGCCTAGATATTGCCTTCACCACCTGTATCACATGCTGCTGATCTCAGAAACAAGCTTCCATGACCACCAAAGATGTGCTGTGCACACCAGCCCAGAAGCAGGACTGAATAACACCACCAAAATCTATCACTCTATCATGCATTCTCTTTAATGCTTGTTGAAACTATAAATAAATATTCTTCCTCTTTCTTGTTCCAAAATGCAGGAACCACGAAAACTCATCAGCAAGTCACAAAGTTCACTTCTATAATCTGAGATTAGTAATACCTCCTCCATTATTATTATTCCAAATAAGCACTTGCCTATATTGACAGTGGTTGTCCGGAATTCACCCAACTCTCGTCCATCAGGGCGACAGTTCTCTTTCTAAACAAAAAATACAAAGTTCAAATTAAAAAACATTTTATTTAATAACACACCAATATTTTTTCTATAGGAGTTAATATAAAATAGTATTGTCTTTTTTAGCAGATACACACAGCTACAAAGATCCTAGGGAGATCTCCATCACATTCTAGTCAATTTTCATCAACTGACATGCAGTTTGTGCCTATAAGCCTGCAAAAAAAGCTATTTTTTAATTTATTAAGAAAACAAATACCCTTGAGACAATCAATCTATTGTTGTAAGTTCTACAGGCTAGATTCAGGATATCGCTCAAGAATTGATACTCACTGATACCTTAAAATGAGGGTTTCTGCCCATCTGCATTGTTCAGATTCTGTAGGCAATTCCTTCCCCCATCCACACCTAGTGCAGCTCTTAAAACTGTTAGGGTGAACTAAAGAAAAAAACCCACACTAAAAACCAACCAAACACCCCCCCAAAAAAAAACAACATTCAAATACTGTCAGTCAGAAGCTGTACAATATCTGAACCTTATGTTAGAAATTGCACCAATTCACCATCATGTTAGATATTAATTATTATTCATCACAATTTCAAGCTTCTCGAAAGAAAATACTTTTGGTTCAATTATGAGAACCAAAACTGACTGCTATAATACTGGACCCATTTCTAGGTAGATTATATTACCTTAGTAATGGACAGACTAACTTAAAATAACAAGTCAGTGGGCTTCCTTCACAGCTATGGTGGGCATGGTTAGCAGCAACAGTCTCTATTATTTATTTTTAGTCACAACATATAAGAGCCTGGTCTAACATGATTTTGTACTAGACGCAAACCTGCACCACCATCTTGGTCAAATTTAACTCACATTCCTTTCAAGGCCAATAGAAACATTTACTCATAAAGTTGAACAGAGACACAACCTGCTGCTGCAAAAACACCACACATAGCAGGAAAAATACATTCTGAAGACTAGGACCATTTTCTCCCTGCTCAGTATGATTTCTGGCTTTCCCTTATAGTTTTAAGTTTCTATGCAGACAAATCAGAAAAGCAGAAGCAAGCAAGAAAAAAAATGATTACAAGTAATTTCTACATGCATATAGTGTTCTACTCACCAAAAATCTTCTGTAATATTCCAATGGTTCCACTGTTCTAAAACAAACAGAACAAGAAGTTCACATGCAAGCTCCCAAGTAGGCAAGAGCAAAAAAGATACACAAGCACTACCTACAACAACAAATAACTTGAAAATCAAGATAATTCACAAAGCTGCTTAACAATATGTTTACAGACAGATGAGAAAACTCTAACCTGATCTAAGAAAAAGATTTTTTCACTTCCAAGATGTTTGTATAAGGAACCTGCCTGCACAAATACCTTACAAAAAACTCCTAGCTTTCACCTCAGTAATCTTGACTATTACTTTTAATTCAAAAGGAGTGTTTATTGAGATAAAGATGTAGAATGTTTTTGAAGAAATGCAGGAAGGGTAGTTTTATTACAGCAACTGAAATATCCATTAGTTCAAGGACTGCATTCTGATCTACAAAATGGTTTTAGTCTTGAAATGTTACGTTTTCTCTTAGAATCTAAGAAAATCTAGAATGTGAAATATGCTTCATATTTGTACATGCCGTTGAGAAACAATTAATTCTTACCATTAATTATATACTACTAACAGCATTTACATGTTAGTATTCTAAGCAGCAAACATTAAAGTAAAAAAAAAAAACCCAAACTCATAAAAGTATTATCAGTATTACAACAAAGCCTTCTCGCCTTGTTAAAATAAGCAATTAAGAGGAAAAAAAACCAACCCAAAACCCCAACAATTTCTTCAAATGTAAACTAACATATAGAAGTATCATAACTCATAATAGCAATTATGAATTAACCCCTATAGGTTTCCCACATGTCCTGTACTAGTGGTTTTTGTCCCAAACACATGGCCTGATCTCTTCCAGTTCACATAAAAGCACTTGCTAAACCCTGGTTAACACATTTACGCCATAAATCTGAAAGCAGCAAGGACACTGGCTGCCCAGAGAAGCTGTGGCTGCCCCATCCCTCGCAGTGTTCAAGGCCAGGCTGGACAGGGCTTGGAGCAACCGGGCCTAGTGGAAGGTGCTCCTGCCCGTGGCAGGGCTTTGGAACTGGATGAGCTTTAAGGTCTTTTTCAACCCAAACCTGTCTGTGATTCAATGATACACACGCACACACGCTCCTGTTTCAACCTGTATCTACGGCTACCTCTTCAGCTCGCCCGGCCCCGGCCCCAGCTACCTCAACTCCCCGCCGCTCCCCGCCAGACACGCCTTCGCCCGGCCACATCGCCCCGGCACGAGACGTCTCAAAGTGCAGCCAACAACCAGGTGCCCCGCGCACGGCCATGAAGCGCCAGACGCACAGAGGGAAGCTCCAAGGGAGCCCCCGACAGCCGCCTGCGACTCCGGGCCGTGGCCGGCTTCCATGGAGACACCACAGCAGCGCGAAACCGCATCGGAGTGAGAACGGTAAGCGAGAACACACGCCGGAACCCCCCTCCCCTCCAGCGCAGGCGCTGGACTGAGGCGGGAAAGGGGTGAAGGCCCCGACGGTCACCAAAATAACGCTATCCCAACCCTCGGGAAAGAGCCCCACACCTACTTGAAAGCCTCCGCCATGACTGCACCGCTACCGCCCCGGAGGTGGTGCCACTTCGTGACCGACCGGAAGTCCTTCCCGGCTCCGCGTCGGCGGTGGTGACGGCTCCTGCCTCTAGGGGGCGCCGACGACTTCAGAGCCTGCCCCCGGCAGGGTGGCCGCTCTCGGCAGCGGCTCTGTGCTCGCTTCCGCGTCGCTGTCGCTGTGCGGTAGGGTGGTGCCTGCGGCTCGGCGCCGCTTTCCTCAGCGGCGATGGAGCTCCCGCTGCCCCCGTCCCTGCCCGCAGCTGCAGCCGTGCTGGCGCTGGCGCTGCCGGGCCTAGCTGCCTTTCTCCTGGTGCTGGTGAGAACCGGGCCGCGGTCACCGCTGTGCCGGGAGGGCGCGGTACGTGGGGCCTCACTGCCGCCGCAGCGGTGCGGGGTATGGGCGCTGCCAGCACCGGGCCTGCCGGGGGGCCTCTGCGGCCTGCAGCCGAACTGGAGCCCCCGGGGCTGGCCCGGGCTGGGCGGCAGACCCCGGTTTGTGCAGCCGCTGGCGGGGTTGTGCTGGTGTGTGGTGTTCTGTGGGGAGAGTGTTTTCGCAAGGCGTTGTGTGAAACGCCTCGAAAACGAGCTAAAAGTGGAGCGTTTCATTCTGACAGCGCACCTTGTAAAATATCCCCTTAATGCACTTACACAGTGACCACTTGCTGGGAGTCCTGTGTGCTTCCGAGTGACTGAAATACGAGTGGGAAAAGTTTGACACTGCCTGCCAACAGTACCGTGTATATGATGTTTCCAAGTACTCCTACTCCCAAAGACCGAGTTCTACAGGTTTATTTTAGCTATGCATAAAGTTGACCAGAGCCTCAGTTTTGCAAGCGCTGGTCCCGAGTAGTGCCATTGATTTTGGTGGCTCTGTTCAGGATCAGAGGCAGTTGTGTGGTAGAGATTACTCAGGGAAGGGGCAGCAGGGCTTGGGTCGCCCCTTGAGAAGTATCTACATGCTTTGCAGTTAAAAACAGTAACAAGCCAATGATGCTGGCAGTTGTCAGAGTGGGTGAAATGATGCCATCAAATGGCCTGAGAAGGTTTTGGTCCTGTGTGATTTGGTCAGTGGATGAAGGACTGCACTGTTGACCCACCTCATTACTGGAGTATAGTTGGTTGCCCCTTGCAGCACATTCAACAGTTAGATAAACCTTTAGTAGAATGCTCAATTATTTTTTCTCATTTCTTTTTGTCTTGCATCACAGATTTGTATGATTGCTCATGTAACTGCCAGAAAAATGCCAACCTTTCACCGACATGAAAAAGAGAAATTCTTCGTAAATGCTGAAGGCAGGAAAGAATCTGTGCCAAGTATACATGATCCCCCTACCAGGGAGCTTTCTGTTGTTGTGCCTTCGTACAATGAGGAAGACCGGTGTAAGATTTTTCTTGCTTTATGAAAAAGAAGAAAATCTATCTGTTGTTGCTTTAATAGTGCAGAGGTCAGTTTATGTTAGCAGTAGATTCTGGCAGGCCAGATTATGTATCTGATTTGGACACAGTTTCTAGAAAACAGTCTAAGTACATTGAACCTCAAAATTAAGACACTGTGTAACTTGATTTCTGCTGCTAAAAATAGCATGGGGCATTTATAAGGAGCCTCTTTATTCTAATGAAGTCCAGCAGAATGGCTGCTCATTGCCTGTGTAAATGCTGTAAGGCCAGAAATAGAAAAAGACTTTAAAATTGGTTTGAGAGCTTCCCATTCTGTGCACAACAGCTGCAGCTCAGACGAGCAGGAAAAAAAGGATGATCTCACAGGTCTCTGACTTGGCCATATATGTGAGCGTCTGATACTAAAAAGCAAAGGCTTTCAGATGCAATAGAAATAATCAAGCTTTAAAGCTTGACATGGGGTTTATGTGGCAGCAGATGTTGTCATTCCTTTTCTTGGTGGGTGAAAATACTGAGCTGTTTGGGATCCCGTGAAGAGAGATGTTGATGAAGTCTCTCTGGACCCAAGGTAGGCCTGGCCCTTTCTCAAGTCTAATGCATTCCTCAGTTCTGGTTCTTGTACACCTGTTTTCAGTAAGCAGGGTCTTAATGTGATTTTCATTTGGTTGTCCCTCTCTTTGGTGATGGAATAATAACCTGAAATGTGCTCAGGAATGAACCTGCAGTGCAACAGCAAGTGTAAGATTGAATGCCTTTCTGAACTGCAAATGCATCAGCTGCAAAAGTAGTGGCTATTCGTTGGCTGAAGCATCAGGGTCAGCAGCCTTAGTAAGAGAAAGCATGTTATTGGCTAATGTTAGGAATTTCTCTTGTTGGTTGAATAGATAAAGTCAGTGCTGATTCGTAGGGTTAGTCATGGACAATGATTATTTTTGTTGCTTTAGTATTGTGTAGTTACATATTTCAAAATGTAAAGTTTGTTCTTCAGAAGAAATCTTTTTATCGTGTCTTACATGTGTGATTCTCTTCAGTGTTGTGTTTGCATTCAGAAAGGAGGAGACTTAAGAGTTGCAGGTGCTAAGCTTGTTTACTGAAGGTAGTGTTTTATGCAAGAGGGCGTTTGCTCAGCTTTGTTCTGTGGTTATTTTCAGCTTGCTTTTGCAGGTGCTTTTGGTGCTTTGCCTGTTATGATTTACTAATCTTACCTCCTCCACCTTTTCTCTAGTACCTCTTATGATGGATGAAGCCTTGGATTATCTAGAAAAAAGACAGGTATTTTCATTTTGCATTCAAAGTTTATTATTTTTATATGCGGCATGTATAATATGTCAGTGATGTATTCACGTTGTTATTTTGGTGTACATTAAAACAGTGTTATTTAGCTGCTTAGAAGCAGTGTTTCTGACTCTTATCAGTTGTTTTTAAATTGAATGCTGGTAAGTTTTTAAATTAAGTAAAAATTTAATATACTACTACATGACGAAAAGTCTTTGTATTCATGATATCTCTCCAAGATAGAAATTAAGTTTTAACCATACAATTAGCTTCCTAAACTAAATACTGGTTTGTTCCAACAAGTTTCTTAAGCATTTGTTCTCAGGTAAGAAGCCCATCCTGAAAGTTTGAGGATTTTGTTTGGCTGGGTTTTCTTAACATTGCTGCTGTTATGAGCTTTCATCTTTTAAAACTAAGTTGATTTTTTTAGTTCTAGGTCATAGCTGAAGAAAACTATGAAAATCTGATGTAATGGATCACGCATCAAATATGGCAAAAGTCTTTAATTGTGCCATCTTAACAAATTTACATTATAGAATCATTAGTGTCTGTTGGCAACCATGAATGAGTTAAAAACTGATAGGGAGAGAAGAATGCTGATGTTTGAAAGACCTACTACCTACTTCAGGAATTGGATGAAATACATTATTTCTGGTTTTATTTTTAAGAAACGAGATCCTTCATTCACATATGAAGTAATAGTGGTGGATGATGGTAGTAAAGATGAAACTACAAAGGTAAGAAAAAGAAGTGTCTCACCAATCAGGTGTGGATTTCTGTACCTATTTATGGAATATAGCAATGTTTTGCATTTGTATTTCATTACTTGTAGTAGTTACTAATTAAAATTCATGTTTCTGAATACTTTGTCATTGTCTTGTATGCATTGTGGATGTCACATACACACATGCATACATATAGAATTATTTTACAAATACTACTATTCTTATTTGGCATCTGTGACAGCTATTTCCTGCAGCTGAGATTCTAAAAATTCTTATCTTAACTTCACGGAATTTCTTATGAAATATTCTAAACATGCACAGTGATGTGAATGTGAACTTGAGGAAGCTAAAAAGCCTTTTTAAATCACTATTCTGTACTGTGATAGAGCAGCTGGAACGTTGTGTTGCTCTTTCCCATACCCTTTGTGGCATTGTTCATTTAAAAATCCCCATGTTTTGCCTACCAGGGGCATGGATCAGGGATGTGGCAGAGAGGCTGCCTGCTCTAGTAAGTCCCACGGACTATTACCCACTCCTGGTGATACATGTGGGTGCTAGGGGTATAGATAGCAGTAGCCTGGGGAACATAAAGAAGGACTACAGAGCCCTGGGGGAGGTGGTTAGGGGCTCCGGAGCTCAGATAGTCTTTCCATCAATTCTCCAGGATACAGGGGAGGACCTAAAAAAAGCTAGGAGGATTGGCCAGGTTAATAAATGGTTAGAAGGGTGGTGTCATAGTCAGGGGTTTGGGTGTCTTGAACACAGGACCCAAGTTTGTAGGCCAGGTCTAGTGGGGGCTGGTGGAGCTGGCCTGATAAAGAAGGGAAAGAGCAGTTTTGGTAGGAGGCTTGCCAGACTGGTCAAGAAGGCTTTAAACTAGATGTGTTGGGGGAGGGGGGCATCATTCCATCCCAAGACACCCGTCAGTTGCCAGAACCTATAGTAAATGCTCGGAGCAATGTAGAGATATCCCAGCAACTCCAGCCAATGAGCCGGCTTCATTTGGAGCTCGGCTCAGATGCCTCTATACAAACGCCTGTAGCATGGGGAACAAACACAAGGAATTAGAGATGTGTGCACGTCTACAGGGGTATGATATAATAGGTATCACAGAAACATGGTGGGATGGCTCCTGTGACTGGAGTGTCGGAATGGCAGGTTACAGGCTCTTTAGGAAAGAGGCCTGGCAGACGGGGAGGCAGAGTTGCCCTTTATGTTAGGGATAGGCTGGAGAGTATGGAACTCTGTCTGGGGACAGGTGAGCAGTTAACAGAGAGTTTGTAGGTCAGGGTTAAAGGGAATATAGCTATGGGAGACATTACTGTGGGGATCTGTTACACACCACCTGATCAAGGAGAGCCTGTGGATGAAGCACTCCATAGACAGATAGGAAAAGCCTCGCACTCACAGGCCCTTGTTCTCATGGGTGACTTCAACCACCCTGATATCTGTTGGAAGGACGGTACGGCCCGGCACAAGCAATCCAGGAGGTTTCTCGATTGTGTGGAAGACAACTTCCTTCTGCAAGTAAGAGGAGCCGACAAGGAGAGGTGTCATGCTTGACCTCGTGCTCACCAACAGGGAAGGGCTCGTTGGAAATGTGACTCTCCAGGGCAGCCTTGGATGCAGTGATCAGGAGATGGTCGAATTTGAGATCCTCAGGACAGTGAGAAGAGCGTGCAGCAAGCTCACTGCCCTGGACTTCAAAAGAGCAGACTTTGACCTCTTCAGGAACCTTAGGAAGGTTCCATGGGATACAGCCCTAGAGGGCAGAGGGGCCCAAGGCTGTTGGTTGATATTCAAGGATCACCTGCTACAAGCTCAGGGGTGTTGCATCCCAAGTAGAAGGAAGTGCAGCAGGAGGGCCAGGAGACCTCCTTGGATGGATAAGGAGCTGCTGAGGAAAATTCAAATGAAAAAAAAGGCTTATAATAAGTGGAAGCAAGGACAGGTGGCATAGGAAGAGTACATGGATGTTTTCCGGGAAGCTAGGGACCAGGTTAGGAAAGCTAAGGCCCAGTTAGAATTAATGTTAGCTAGAGGTATTAAAGATAACAGGAAGGGATTGTACAAGTACATAGCAAATAAAAGACTAGGGAGAATGTAGGCCCCCTCAGGAAGCTCTCAGGAGAACTGGCTACACAGGATTTGGAGAAGGCTGAGGTTCTGAATGACTTCTTTGCCTCGGTCTTCACTGGCAAAAGCTCTGACCACACCACCCAAGTCTTGGAAGGCAGATACAGGGACTGTGAGAATGAAGACCTTGGGCCCACTGTAGGAGAGGATCTGGTTCGAGACCATCTTAAAAATCTGAACATGCACAAGTACATGGGTCCTGATGAGATCCATCCACGGGTCCTGAAGGAGCTGGCGAATGAAGTTGCAAAGCCGCTGGCCATCATATTTGAGAAATCATGGCAGTCAGGTGGAGTTCCCGATGACTGGAAAAAGGGAAATATAACCCCCATTTTCAAGAAGGGGAAAATGGATGACCCGGGGAATTACAGACCAGTCAGTCTCACCTCTGTGCCTGGCAAAATCTTGGAGCAGATTCTCCTGGAAGGCATGCTAAGGCACATGAAAAACAACAAGGTGCTTGGTGACAGCCAGCATGGCTTCACTAAGGGGAAATCCTGCCTGACCAATTTGGTGGCCTTCTATGATGGGGCTACAGAACTGATGGACAGGGGTAGAGCAGTTGATGTCATCTACCTGGACTTCTGTAAAGCATTCGACACTGTCCCACACGACATCCTTGTCTCTAAATTGGAGAGACATCAATTTGATGGATGGACCACTCGGTGGATAAAGAACTGGCTGGATGGCTGCACTCAAAGAGTTGTGGTCAATGGCTCAGTGTCCAGCTGGAGACCAGTAACGAGTGGTGTCCTTCAGGGATCGGTGTTGGGACCGGTCTTGTTCAACATCTTCATTGCTGACATGGACAGTGGGATTGAGTGTGCCCTCAGCAAGTTTGCCGATGACACCAAGCTGTGTGGTTTGGTTGATACCCTGGAGGGAAGGAATGCCATCCAGAGGGACCTCGACACGCTTGTGAGGTGGGCTGATGCCAACCTCATGAAGTTTAACCATGCCAAGGGCAAGGTCCTACACCTGGGTCGGAGCAATCCCAGGCACAGCTACAGGTTGGGCAAAGAAGAGATTCAGAGCAGCCCTGTGGAGAAGGACTTGGGGGTGTTGGTCAATGAGAAAATGAACATGGGCCAGCAGTGTGAGCTTGCAGCCCAGAAAGCCAACCATATCCTGGGCTGCATCAAAAGGAGCGTGACCAGCAGGTCGAAGGAGGTGATCCTGCCCCTCTACTCTACTCTTGTGAGACCTCACCTAGAGTATTGTGTGCAGTTCTGGTGTCCTCAACATGGAAAGGACATGGAACTGTTGGAACAAGTCCAGAGGAGGGCCACGAGGATGATCAGGGGACTGGAGCACCTCCCGTATGAAGACGGGCTGAGGAAGTTGGGGCTGTTCAGCCTGGAGAAGAGAAGGATGCGTGGAGACCTCCGAGAAGCCTTCCAGTATCTGAAGGGGGCCTATAGGGATGCTGGAGAGGGACTCTTCATTAGAGACTGTAGTGATAGGACAAGGGGTAACGGGTTAAAACTTAAACAGGGTAAGTTTAGATTGGATTTAAGGAGGAAATTCTTTCCTGTTAGAGTGGTGAGGCACTGGAATGGGTTGCCCAGGGAAGTTGTGAATGCTCCATCCCTGGCAGTGTTCAAGACCACGTTGGACAAGGCCTTGGGTGATACGATTTAGCATAAGGTGTCCCTGCCCATGGCAGGGGGGTTGGAACTAGATGATCTTAAGGTCCTTTCCAACCCTAACTATTCTATGGTTCTATGATTCTATGTCACTGGTAGGGTTTTTGAAACAGTTCTGCATTCTTCTGTTAGTTTGATGTACGTCACTGGAAAAAAAGGCTGGCCAACTTGAGGGGTTTTTTTGCTACTGCTTAGAAGATGTTTTAGTTAGCTGCTGAAATGAACGCTGCTTTCTCTTTTACTTTCCTTAAGCTTGTCCACTAGTGATTGCTTATATATATCTATTTTTGCCTGCTTTGCATTCTTTCTGAATTAACTGAGAACACTATGGCCATAGGCTTCTGGACTTACAAGGGCTTGAGATAATCTTTAGAAAATAATAGAAGAAAACTTATGCTTTGTCTTCTCCACAACATGGAACAAAATGTACGCATTCCTGCAGTGTGAATGGGATTTTAGGTCACTCAATTTTTGTTTAAAACCACAAATAGCAGCAAGACAAGTGAAAAACAGGTAGTGGTAGAAAATTATTTTTCTTTTATTAACTTGGTGTTGACGTAAAAGGTCTGTAATAGTATGATATAAACTATATTAGTATTGAGGTTTTTGGACTTGGGTGAATGGGGTTTAGAATTACTTGGGGTGATACCCTGTTCTTACTGAACATGATTATTTTCTTCCCTCCTCTTGCATTGACTCTGAACTGATTTTTATTTTCCCAAACAGACTCCAGCAAAGACCAGGTTGGACGAGGCCTTGGGTGATATGATTTAGCGTAAGGTGTCCCTGCCCACGGCAGGGGGGTTGGAACTAGATGATCTTAAGGTCCTTTCCAACCCTAACTATTCTATGATTCTATGAAACACTGGCAATGTATTTGCCTGAAATGGTTATAGCTCTGTGATATTTTTTTTTTAAAAAGGGTGAGC
The DNA here is from genome assembly GCF_028554395.1 of Pezoporus wallicus. Classification (NCBI taxonomy): domain Eukaryota; kingdom Metazoa; phylum Chordata; class Aves; order Psittaciformes; family Psittacidae; genus Pezoporus; species Pezoporus wallicus. The sequence continues at coordinate 248,380 of NW_026636323.1, read as the reverse complement.
AAATGTAAACTTCTATCTTGATTTCTGTTTTTGTTTTATGTTGGTTTTTGTTTGTCTTGTCAGGTTGCAATGAAGTACTGCAAGAAATATGGAAGCGACAAAGTGCGAGTGCTTACTTTGGTAAAAAATCGAGGGAAAGGAGGAGCAGTTAGGATGGTAATTGATGCTTTCATCTCCTTCTTGTTGTCTGAACTACCTGTGCCCAAATATGCAGCAGCTAGAGCTGTGCTGATAGACGTTTTGAACTCCATGCATTAACAAAGTTATTATCAGAAAACTGAGTATGGGTTCTATAAATGAAGGCAAAAGCTCTTTTTAAAATAACCTCATTTTAGATCTTGGAAAAGGTAGTTTCTTGACAGGAAGATCAATAACAGGGATTTTTTTTTTTTTTTTTTTTTAGCATGACAGTTCAAAAGCAGAAAAATAAAAAAAAAAAGATAGATTTGAATTTTACACTCCTGCTAGTTCCACTTAGAAATAGGCTTGCCTTTAAAAAAAGTGACCAGCCAAACAAGGAACCTTTTACATATTAAAGTAAAGCTTTAGTAGAAAAAATACAGCTATATTTGTAAACATTGATTTCCACATCATGCCTCTGGTTTTAAAAATGGCTAACAAACAAACAATCACATGCAGCAAAGTTTGTGTTCACTGGAACCCACTGGTATCACCTGCATTTGATAGTAAAACCGGTACCATTTATGTTTTCACATACTAATTTTCACATACATTTTATCATAAAATCATCATGTTCTAAAAATAAAATAGCTGTTACACATTTAGAAGGAACATTTTTTTCCTAAGATGAATGACATCTTATTTTTATGAAAAATTGTTGTGTCATTTATGGGTTATCAGTGACTATATTTTAAGCTCTGTCTTTAATAAGTCAATTTAAATTATTTTTTTATTAAACACAAGTAACTATAGCAAATGGAGAGAACATTAAATTCGAATGTATGGAGCTTTTGTAAGGGATGTAATTACAGTTATTCCAAGAGAAGGAGAAAGATTCTCTGTGTGATAGATTTTTGCACTACAAAGTGTGAGGTGGATGTATATACTACTGCTTCCTTGACAGGTTCTTCTAAAGTCACACATGCTTGGTTCCAGCAGTACTTTTGTCAAACCCACTGCTGATTGTTTTCCTGTCTGGACATCTTCAAAAATTGGCAAAGATGTCTGACCAATAACATGGCAAAACAAGCTGAGACCTGTGCATCACAAATGCTTTGCAGTGGTTCTATGACTTAAGACTTACTACTCACAACTAATTTAAGATTATCTCTTGAATGCTCTTGAAACAGTGTTACGAAAAAAATATCACTGCATCCTCCTTTCCAAATGACAAAGTAACACTATCAAAGGCAGTGGCAGCTGCCTATCACTGCTGTTTTGTGCTCCCCTGTGTAGCTGACTCTAGCAACTTGTTATCTCTTGGGATTTTGATTTATAAAGCTTTTAGTTTGAAAGCTTTTCTGAAGAAGGAATTGTTAACCTTTCTCGTTCATGCATTGGCTGTGGCTGTGGCAGACTACTCAGTGTGCAGTCCTTACTACAATATAAATTGTTAAGTTGTTGTCAATATTAACGTGTCGAATTTTCGAGATACCACTGTTCTAATTACTTCATTAGGTTTTTGGGAGTGTCTTTTAGCTAGCTTAAGATAAATACTGATTTCAAAGGTGTTGATATTTATTGATTATTTTGACTGCAGGGTGTCTTTAGTTCTCGGGGGGAAAATATTCTTATGGTTGATGCAGATGGAGCTACAAAATTTGCAGATATTGAAAAAGTAGAAGAAGGTCTAAAAAATCTTCAGCCATGGCCTGTGAGTATAAATTCTCATGGTTTCATTTTAATGCACATGCGTTCAGATTGATTTTTCTAATTCTCTTCAGCTTGAGTTTTTTGAGATCTGGTTGAAGAGATAGATGGAAGTCTAGAAACCAAGGTGTAAGCCAAGCTGCAAGAATAGGCTGTCAGAAGGTGGCTTTGACAGAATTCTTACCTCTTTTGTATACACTGTGCCTATTTCAATGCAGTACATAATGTTCGATTGACCATTCTTCCTTTGAAGTTGTTCTACTCTGTGTAAATACCATATGTTGCCTATTCAGTTAAAAATCAATTTTTCCTTTTTTAACTGTTTTCCTTTTATTTGATGTCATCTTATATACCTTTAAGGATGCATCTTAATTTCACCCTGCTTTAAGAGGTTCTCAGAGTTGTTAGTTTAATGATGGTATTTGGAAGAACTTTTATTGTAAACCAAAATTCAAAAACCTGTAGAACAAGAGCTCCTCCCTGCATCGTCATTCTCCTTTGGGTGCTTGACTTGAAAGAGATGAGGTTTATTTTCTGCTTAAATGCAGATGAGTGAGGTACTTGTAGCTAGTTTCTCGAGGTGCTGGAAGCAGTGTGCCCCCTTCCAGCAGGAACTGCGAGGGATGCTGCGTGCTCTGCGAGTGCAGGACCAGAAGTGCGGCAGCCACCGGGCGGCGGTGTTTGGCTGATGCTGTCTGCTGCCAAAGCGGCAGCAGCAGTCGCTGCTTCTGCGGCATCAGTCCCGCACTCTCAAGTATACCAGATTGAAGACATTTCATGTAAGAAGCAGTAGCATGAGAATAATATTAAACCTTTCATTATGATTACATCTTTTGATTAATTTCAGATGGTGTTCTTGGCTGATACCGTGGCATTTTAGTGTGTGAAGGTATATCAGTGCACCAAGTAGTTTATTGTCCATGCTACAGTGCAATATTTAGGGAAAGCATATTATAACACTAAGTGCCTAGGAATGCTAAATGCTTATCTGTGCTTTTTAACACATTCACAGTATGCATACCTCAGAGGAACAATGTAAGCTAAACCAGACCTGAATAAATTGCAGCAATCTCTATCCAGCATATGCAAAATGTAATAAATTTTAGATGATCTGTTTAATTGTAGAAAAGACCGATTTTAGCCTCAGAAACTAGCAGTAGAAAAAGTGCAGCTACAGGAGGCAGAAAAGTATACTCCTTTGAAGTTTTTTATTATACAGTTCTCAACACAAGATTCCACTGATTCAGAAAATGTTAGTTTAAATAATAACTCTTTAATTTGTATTTGTGTGCAGAATGAAATGGCTATTTCCTGTGGTTCTAGAGCTCACCTGGAGAAGGACTCAGTAGCAAAGGTTTGTTTCCGTTTCCTGCTGTGTACTAATACTCAAATACTTCCATTATTTGATGCTGTCCTGCATATTTTACTATTAAATAATCAATATTTGTAAAAGCATGGAAGCTAAAAAATAGGAAAAGCTTTTCATAAGTTTTTTCATCATGTAGCATGTGCTCCATCATATACATAGGATGTGTATGCCTGTATATGTGCCTGGATTTCTAGGCACTTTGAACTGCTTTGGGTTAGTGCTTCAATTTATGGATTGAATTTTCCTAGTTCAGAACATCTTACAAACAGAGCTTCTAATTGCTAACAGAATTGGTAGCTGGTAACAAGTACTGGGGCTGGAGTGGAATGCAACTGATGAGTTCATTTTTATTGATCCCCTTCCAGTGTAAGAGCTTGACCTGCAGATCTTGAAACCTGTTTCAAATAAGTAAGGGATAATTAGCAACAAACTGTTTGAAGAGTCTCTCAATTCATGGGCAAGTGCTGTATTTTTTCCATATTACTGATAGTAAAATTTTTGAAATTTGAACATACAGACAGCACTGTTCTCTGTGTGACTCTTGTGGAATAAACAGTGGTGTATAGACTCACAGTCTTATCTTGCATCTGGTTTTCTGATGTCTTGGCTGACAGTAGTTGACAAAGGACAGGCATGGAACTTGTATTGCAGCTGACGCATTGCTGGACTCATTTTTTCAACATCATTGGATGTGTTCATCATGTTGAATGTTCTCAAGAGTATGCTTTGTTTATACTGATGTTTAATACTCGAAATTATTCTAAAATAGGTGCACAACTACTAAAATAGTTCCAAAAGTTCAAAAGAAGTTACACTGGTAATGTTCAGCCCCTTGTAGACCTTTAATTTCTTTCTTCTGGTTTATCAGGTAATATTGGAGTGGTTCACTGGAAAGAGTTCTTGTAAACACTGCTGTGGGTATGTTAGTGTCCAAACAAAACAAAAAAAATCCAAAACTTTCATCATTATTAGAAATTAGGGTAAATCTTTGACATGGTACTTGCCTGCTTATAGCACAGAATATACCATTTGCAGTTACTTGTTACCTGTGTAGGCAGTGTATCCTGGAAATATTGCTACTCAGGATGATCATGTATGTGATGAATTTGAGCCCAGAAAAAATGCTTCATTTTGTGGTCAGGTTCTGAATATAGGTAAACTTTCTTTAGTGCATTTATGTGTCTTTTCATGTTTAAAGGTCTTGATACATGAGGGAGAGGAATTGGAACAGGACTTTATCTTTTAATGCAAAAGACAAATTTTAGGATGTGTCCATCCTTTGCTTCCTGTTGCTTCCCACATTTCTGACTTTCTGATAAAGGAATCGCCAATTGTAGCTCATTTCATTTCATCAGCCATCTGTCCCTCAACTGAAAAGGAAACACTGCCTTTACTACATTGAGAAGAGACTGTTGTGTAGTGTAGTAGGTATAAAAAAATTTGCAGAACAATCTTTGAGAAGTTGGGATTTCTGTCTGGGCTTAGTGGCATCTGAAACAGTAGAATGAAGTTGTGATAAGCAGCTGCATGGGATTTTTTTAAGATAAGAATTTAAACCTTAAATTCATTCTTGAGATCAAGAATTGTGTTCTGCCTCTGGAGGTGGTAATGTACTTTAACAAACCCATAGTATGATATGCATAAAGTCATGGGAGTGATAAACATAATCCAGGAACATTTCTTTGTGGAGTAAGTGCAGTTTAACTGGCTGACAGTCATGCAACCTCTTAGAGCTTCACTTTTGGGTCTGGTAGCCTTGTGTTCTTGGTCACAACCTGGTTCACCTTCATCAAAAGAGCCAAAGAATCCACACCAGACCCATCATAAACCTAGGGCTAGAATGTCTTTTGAGAGGCAGAAGTTATGACTATTATGTCAGAAACAAAAGTATAACCGAAGAGTAGACTGGGAGAACATATACCAGGAATATAAAATATATTTGTGAAAGCAAAAAAACAGAAGAGGTGACTGTGTAACATTGCTGGAAATATAAACGGTTTTGCACAGCAGCTGTTACTTCAGTCCTGTTATTTACTTGGGCCATTGTATACTGCACAAAAAAGTTCATTCTTACTGCATTCCCTAAAGTGCCTTTACACAATGTGTGCAAACTCTGGAGATCATTCAGTCTTGAACAAAAGAAGTGGGTCGCAAACAAGAAGAGATGGTCCCATTTGCTGGTTTTTTAGTATTATGAAACCTGAGTTTATTATTACTTTTGTGTCAAAGTAGGAGCTGGAACCTTTCTAGTGTATATTCTTAGGAGTAGCAGTCTTTGTGCAGTCCTGCTGGCTTGTTCTCCATTGTCCATTTGTCCTGGTAACTTCTGAATTTGTTGGACCTGTTCAACCGATTTTTAGGAAAAGGACTAGACAGAGGAGGAAAAATAGCTTGGAAGTGTCCAGTGGAGTAGAGAATGTAGCGTGCCATTCCCCCACCTCTTTCACTCTCACTGGGGCAATTCCCAGAGAATCATGCAGAAGATACCATGCCTGCCCCACTAAGTAATTGAAATCCATCTGCAGGTTCCTGCTCCACTTGGTAAGGCATTATCCAGAACAGAAAGCTGCACTGAATTAGGGAAAGCAACAAAAAAGAACTTGGACTTTTCATATCCTAAGTCAGAGTACTAACCATGCACTTGACTATCAAGTCTTTCCTTTTCAGCTGAAATTTTGTTTCATTGTAACAATTGAAAAATTCTGGTTTCACTCCAGTGCAAAACAAAAACCATTTACAAACTTTGAAAGCTATCACAAAACAGAGTTATTGTCCTGTAAGCCAGTCTTGCACAAATACCGCACTCATCACCTAAATGCAACCGTCTAACTTCTCACTTTTTGTCCACAGCGCTCTTACTTTCGAACTATTCTAATGTATGGGTTCCACTTCCTTGTATGGTTTCTCTGTGTCAAAAAGATCAGGGACACGCAGTGTGGATTTAAACTTCTGACCAGAGAAGCTGCTTTACGGACTTTCTCAACGCTTCATATAGAACGCTGGTAAATTCTTCCTTTTTCTGTTGTTTCTTCCTAATTTACCATATATTTGAAAAAGTAATTTTAGTATTGAAGCTACTAGGAAGCATGTGATGTCTATGTATAAATCCTAGCTGCTCAGTTTAACCAGTTATAGTACTTGCACATCAATTTAGATTTCTTGTTATGTTAAAATATCCTGGTAATTGCTAGGAATTCTGTTTTGTCATTAAGAGACACTTTAGGAAACAGTAGGGTATTTAGTTTTATTCTTTCTTCTTATTGTGATAAGGAGAAAGGGAACAGATGGGCTTACTAAGTTGACTTTAAAATAGCATCCAGTGTAAGCTGAAAGAAGACTACATTGGTGTGCTTTTGGGTGGCAACAATTGACTCCTTGCAAGTTCTTTTTTCTTTGGTATGTGGTATAGAAAGAGCTACATAATACTAAATGGGCATTTTGGTTTTGCTTTATCAGAGCAACTGATAATTGGTTAGGAGAGGGGGTTAAAAACAGTGTAACTCTTCTCTCATCACGCTAAAAGAAACTCCAATCACGCAATTTTTTGATTATGTTGTAATCCACTCTCTTTCTGAGAGTCCTCTCTCCTTTTTCAGATGTGAGCCATGCAAGCAGAGTAAAAAATGGAGAGAAGCTTTTATTATGATACGAAAAGTTCAAAACTTTATTAGCCTGGTTTTATGCATTACAATTCAGTACTGCTTAACCAAAACAAAGTACCTAAAACCCATATCTGATAAGTTTCTAATTACTGAAGGCTCAAAGTGAAAGGAAATGTCTACTCTTTTGCAGCTTTTATTACTAGAATATTTCATGAGAAGATTCTTGATAGAGCTCATTAATAAAAGACAGTAGAAAATTATGTATGGTCTTTGAATTACTTTAGAGCTCTCTTTCATTGTAATTTAGATAGAACAGTTCCCTTTAGAGAGTGATACAGTTGTGACTACTTTTATGGGACTGAAATGCTGTTTCCACACAAATACCATAATTAAATTTCCTACACCACAACTGTTTATAGAAAGACTGGCTTAATTAAGCTTAATTAAATCTTTTCAAACTATTGTCTTCATCCAAGAAAACCTCTCATGGAGTACTGTTTGCTGACAGAGAGCAGAATGACTGAACAAAGTTCTCATACAAAAATGTGTGTAATCCTATAGTCCTAGTCAATTCTGATACATCCAGTTTTAGGCTGAGCTTTGGCAGTGACAGTTGAGTTATATTGCTCCTTCAGAATGGGACTGCAAAGGTAGTGTTTGGACACATGAATCTGGTGCTGAATGTAGAACTTCTGTTGAACTGAATCTGGAACTGTGAGCAGTCAACTTTTAGAAAAACACTTTCCTGCTGGGTGGTTTGCTTATTGCCCTAAAAGAAACTATAGCTGAGCCAGATGTATGATTTGTCCAAACTTGATCTGTAAAATTCTGTAAAATTCATATACAGGGGGTTTCTGAGTACGTGGTTAAACATGTATGTGAGGCCCAGAACTGCACATCTCAAAATTGTCCTGTTTAACTTGGCTTTATAAATTAAGTGCTTCAAGAAGAAATACTAAAAGAAATGAATGAGGGTAATCAGTTTAATCTGTAAAAATGCAGCCTTCAATCTTCCTCTGTTGTAAACTGAAGATTTTGAATATAATTGCACTTAATTGTCAGACATATTATGTAAAATATTCAGGGGTTTTATTAAAAAAATCTTCACAAGCTTTCCTCTGTCACTTGGATTCTCTAAAAGAATGAAAGAGTAAAAATAATAGTGCTGTACCCCATTATCCAGGAATAAAGCCAACGAAAAAGGATATTGCTAGCTTATAGTAATTACATTGCAGGTGTGAAACATTATGAGCATGTCTTGGTGTCTTAATTCATTGTTCTTATATGTGCTGCTGTAAAATGAGCCTTCTATTCTTGATCTTTTATTTACTGTAATCCATAAACTAACCCCCTGAGTGTTTTCTTTTTTATCTGAAATTCACTGGTTAGTGATGAAGAATGTTTTGTTGGTCAAAAGAAGAATAACTCAAGTGCTTCCAATGAATAGCTCTTCAGATACTTCCAAGTCACAAATTTGCCTAAAACAACAGTAGTTTGGTTTGGTTTGGTTTGGTTTGAAGTTGGTTTCATTTTTTGCCAAAGTGGGCAATATATTGTCTGGTTTTATCCTCATCTGTCCTTCAACAGTCCCTGTGCTTCCCTGCCTTCATTTTCATACTTATTGGCTAATTTAACCCAAATCCAAAGGAATAGTAGACATTTTGAGATCAAAACCTTTGGCAAGTTTCATGGAAACTGAAACCTCCATGGAGGAGAGAAACTGCGATTATTGACGCTGCTAAAAGAGAAAACTACAATAAGGATTCAAAGTGACTTGTTAGCTTCACAACCAGCCATTTATCATGTGTAACTGGAAGATAACAAAGTGTCAGTGCACGAAACAGAGTACTGTTCCTTTTCCAGTTAATATTTATAAGATCTGGAAACAAAATGGGAGATGGGGAGGTGAAAGTGTGTGGGGAAAGTGGGTATTTCAAAGGAAAAGGTAATAGTGATTGAAATGTCTGTGTTGGACTCACAGTTGGGATAACTGCAGTTGGAAGTTACAAAGGGATATCAAACATTCATCCCATAGAACCATACATTGGATTCCTGTGTATGTAATAATGTAAGAATCTGAAACAGCCCAATACTGAAAGCTTCTTATTTTAAGCAAAAGTGGGCCCTGATATCTTACAATTGCATAACATGTAAAAACGAAAATAAAAACTGGTTAGGCATTGTGCTGTCGAGGTTCTGTATGAGCATGAAGATGTAAGGGGAAGAAATAGTAGTCAGTATTATATTTCTGCTAACCTGGAGCAATGGGGACTCCCTAATGGGTCACAGTACAACTCACTGATACTGAGACCAACAGCAGAGGAACCACCATCGATACTGGACTGGATGCTCGGAAGTCTGGGTTTATTACTGCCTCTGCATTAGGGCTGTTTGACATCTGAAGAAATTACTTGATTCTTTCGGAATCTTAGAATCCCATTAGTGAAGTGCAGCTCTGTTAGGTATTGAAAGAGTTCAGTTCAGTATGGTCACTGCTTAGACATTCTAGTAATGCTGAAGGAGAGTGACGGAGAATATTCAACAAACAAGCAGCATTTAATAGAATAAAAGCCATCTGAGAGCCATCACCCTAGTCACTGAGTCTGTGGAGGGCTCCCCTGGAGCTGAAGCAGAATGCGTGGTGAGCTGTTGAAGAGAATGAACACTATTTGGTTTTTGCAGAAGCCTTGTCTGTCCTGTCTGCTCAGGTTCTGTCAGACTCAGATTTTTTGAGGTGCTACAGTAGAAAGTGAATTCTTATGTGAGGACATAATAAATATTTGAACCAGTTAATATGTAACATATTTTTGCATGATGTGATATAAAATGACTATAAAATTGGCTACCTAATAATTCTTTCCCTGAACTGTTAAGCTTACTGCTCAGTTAGGATATGAATATGCATACACAATAGACAGGATTTGCTTTATCACACCTGAAGAGCATCTACTTGTCATCTAATCTCCCGTCTTAGACCAATAGAAGGGACAATTTTAGAGTACAATTAATTTCATCCTAATACAGGCTTCTAAAATACACCAGATGAATTGCAGCCAACAAATGCCCATTTCCTGCCCTTGGCTGTAAAGGTGCTGTAGATAATTTGTACAAAAGGTGTATCCACTGTAAATGACTGAAGTTCAGCAGGGTAAATTTAACTCATAGCGAAGCAATATGTAGGAAAAAATGTGCTGCGTTGCTGGTACCTCAGCTGTGTCAGAAGGATAAACTATTCAGTAAATCCTGGAGGTACTGAGTTAGAAAAAAAAAAACTACTGAAGCAATTCTGTATCAAAGGCAGCTCAGTCTCTGAGTTGTTTAGGCAGCACCTGTTGTTTCTGTAGCCCAGAGAATTCTTCCCTTTGGATAAAGGAATCCAGGAATACCTAGGTATACAGGAGAGCACCAGTGCTGAACTAGCATTGGACAATAGGAGACTGCCTTAAGTGCTGGATATTGCTGCTACTGCTCCAAAAGGCAAATCAATACAAATTCAAGAAATTATATTTTTATTTGTATGTCTCTAAGCAGGCTGATAACATACTTCAGTCAAAGAGCAAGTCTGAGGAGCAGTCTCAGTGTCTCATCACTCACAGTAAAAAATTTCTTCCTAATAGCTAATCTAAATTACCCTTTTTCAGTTTAAAGCCATTCTCCCTTGTTCTAGCTCTACGTGGCCTTGTAAAAAGTCCCTCTCCAGATTTTTTGCAGACACCTTTTAGGTACTGGATGGCTCCTCTTATATTTAGGAAATCTTAAAAGCAAACTGAAACACTGCAGAAAACCACTGTTTCATCATTATGATGATCAGGGTTATGTCACACTTTTTAAAGAGAGAGGGATTTCCTGTAATGTTTTGTTAATCTAATAAAGTTTATAAAGCATTTGAAAATTAATAGATACTGCAAGCTACTTATGTATTTGATACAAAGAAGTAATGCTTATATCCTAAACTAGATTTTTTGTGACTGCATTAGTCTTTTTAACGGTTCTTTGGAGAGCTGGCTGTGCATGAATATGGAGAAATGTAACTGTTTATGTACCTGAGAAATGTAACTGTTTATGTTAAATTTTAATGCACAGGAAGAAAAGTGGAGAATTAAATGTTCTCACTGGCAGAATTTTCCTGTCCTAATTTTTTTCATTGATTTCTTCTGCCAAAACAAACAAAAAAATCATAAATTTTCTTTCAGCCAGAAAATGTCCTTCCTTACGTAGGAGAGCTGGACATAGCAGCACTTACTCTCCTACCCGGGATATTGATAGGGTGATGGCGGATTCAAAGCATAGTTCTAGTCCTGGTTTGATTGACGTACTTTTGTGAAGTGGCAATTTATAATGATACTGTGCAACTCAGCAGATCACTCATTAGATCAAATCGTTGCTATTACTTTTGACTATAAAAATTGCCTTGTGCACTGAACAAGCCATGCTGTTTCACATTTAAAACTCAAAAGCTCAATATAAAAAAAATAATGTTTGTTGCTAATATCTAAATGTAGTGTCTATATAAAAATTACAGAAAATTAAGCATTAAAATTGCTACAGGGATTTCTTTTCCAGTTCTTTGGCATTTTAGACTAACACAGGCAGTGGAATTAATTGTTTTTCCTGGGTTTGTGCATGGCAAGTAGAATTGTTTATGAAGTCTAATCAACACAAGAATATTTTGCTGTTATAACTATGTCTGTTTTGTCTTGTAAAAACTTCTGCTTCTGGCAGATATACGTGGACTTTCAAAAGCCCCAGTACAGCTACAGCACTTGACTAACCCACTTGACATCCTATTTCATTGTTGGACCTCTTTGACTATTGAAAGTTTTCTCTTCCCATTGAGAATTTGCTGGAACAACTTATTTTGAGTTCAGAAAAGTTCTCTATTCCAGTTAAAACAGTATAACTGAAAGCCTGATTTTGAAATTTGAAACACTTAAAATTGGTGTTTAAAAAAAAAAAACACAACAGTTTTACTGTAATTTTAAAATACAGAATAAATTTGCAGGTTGTATATTTTATAAGTTGAAGCATTTTAATATTCGGTTTAAAAGGTTTAAATTAAATTAAACACCTGCCAATTTGGTGTTCAACTGAATTTTAGCCAGCATCATCTTAAATTGTAAGTTAACCAGAAGCACTCCTCAGAACATACACAAACAGATGGAGAAGTTTTTCTGTATTTTACACTTCATGTTTGTGTTAATTAACATATAATGGAGCCAGTATTAGAAGATGGGGAAGCTGTCGCACCATGTGTGTTTGACTGTCTAACTTTGGATACTTAGATTAGAGCCTGAACTTCATTTAGGCTGGAGCCAAACTTGGGTATCCTAAGCTGTCTCCTCCCTCCTTAGAGGCACCTACTTTCTCTCTTAGCAGCAGGATCAGGTGAAGTAGGTGATGTGAATAATTCCCTGCTATTTCTGAGAGCAGTTCTGTCACATGTTAACTAGCCACAAATGGCTTCATGTCAAAACACACGTACTACACTCACCAACTCATCCACTGGTGTTACTTTGATCTCCTCTAGGGTAGGCTCCAGATTACATACCCACGCTTAAATCCTGGCTATAGAAATGTCTGTACGGTTCTTCTGTACCAGCTGGATCTGGTGATCTGCAGTATGGGTGTAATACCATCAGTGTATTGAGTACACTGCACTCTATATTCCCTGATTAACTACCCTAGGATGTGTATGAGGTGTAGTAAAAAGTGGTGGGAAACAGGGGAAGCAGCAAGATGTCCCAGCAGTATACTACAGAAGCCATTCTCCATTCAGTTTTGAGTAGGGGTTTTTTAATTTCAGGATATGTTCATTGTTACACAAAAGACAACCACATGTAACAGTATTAGTGTTCAACCTGATTAATTCCTGTGTCTTTAATCTTTTACTTTGAGCACTGGAGTTCACCAGATTATTTAATGCTGTTGTGCTGTGATGCATATGCTGACATTCGAGTAATTTGTTGTCCATTGGAATTGTTGCAAATAGCTATTAGCTCACTGGCCTAATACTTTCTGTAGTAATATTTTTTAGAGCAGCTTGTACAGTATAATTCATCAGACAATTAAGATTTTTAGTCAGTTAAGTAGAAAATATTACAAAATTAGATCTAGTCTTAATTCACAAGACTCAAACATTCAGAGGTGAATACATGGGAGTTTTGGCTTACAAATGTAAAATGTCAGCAAAAAAATAAATAATACAACTTCAGTAGAAGAGACCATGGCATAATTAATAGAACAGTATTCAACCCTCATTTAAAGAAAATCATGAAATGGCAAGGCTGCTTGGAGCAGATTCAGTTCGCTGAGGTAAAAAAACCACCAACAACACATTTCTTCCTGTAACTTTTTTGTGACAATTGAAACGCCTATGTCCCAATCAAAAAGAGGTTTACAAAGTGGTTCTCTATCCACAGCAACTGTAGTCTCTGTAGAAAACCTCTGTTTCTGCTGTCTTTGCAGAAAGAACACTGAGGTATGTCAGTGCTGTCCTGTGACATAAATGCACAGGGCGAGTTCAGGTTGATGCATGTTTGGTAATGATTTCACTTGCAAGCCAGCATGCTGCAGTCTGTACTTCAATGGGAACCTACATGTATGTGTCATACCTAAGTGCATATTTCAGAGTGGACTTCTGTTGTTGCATTCATTAATTATTTGCAGAAATGCACTGCACTGCTTAAAAGGAGGCTAGAAGTAGAGGGAAATAACATCTGAACTTGGCTAGCAACCTGCTGAAGTATGTCTTTTTGCCTGCACTTGAACACCTGTTTGTCCCTTTCTGCCCTTTGTGTAGAGTTAAATGGTATTACCAATGACTTCAATTCAAGCAGCCATTGAAGCATGAGCAAATATGTTATTATTTATTGCATACACTTTCTCCAGTGGCAAAAGATTATTATTTTTTTTTAATTATTATTGATTTTAAAAGAAAATTGCCTTGGACTTTGCAATAAGAATTTAAGCAGATTCTAAACTTATTATTGAGAGAAAATGTGGACTAGTGTTGAACTGTACTTGACTGCTTTGTGGCTGTATTTTCAAGACCTGTGTAAGCTGGTTTGGAACATCTGTTCCATTTACTTCAAACTGGAAACCTTACCAACAGCTACATTAAAATGTTTCCAATTTCTTAAATTTCAAGGTTTGCTTCCCTAGGAAAAAAAACTCTGAATAATCTTATGTGGATGGCCATTGACAGCTTTTTCCAATACAGAATAGTATTTTTTAAAAAACTTTTTATTGGAAGGGGTTGGGGAAGAGGATGTGGAGCTGTTTCGCTTAAATTCCTGTTACTAGATGTCATTTAAGGAACAAGAAGACCCCTACTGGCATTTGAAGACAACAAGGGAAGGTAGGGGAGAAACTCAGGGATCAATAAATCTTAAGAAATTTAACCCAAATCACCAGAATCTTTATAATTGTGGTTTGCATTCACCCTTGTCAGTACTAGGTACTGGTAGTTTCGTATGCTGATTTCTGTATGGGCATTACAAGCTGTAGTTGCCAAAACACTTTTCTAATGTAACTTTTCTAGTGACACAAGGGCAGCCTTGGCTGCACTGGCCATGAAATGATGGAGTTCAAGATCCTTAGAGCAGCACAGAAGGTGCACAGCAAGCTCACTACCCTGGACTTCAGGAGAGCAGACTTTGGCCTCTTCAGGGATCTGCTTGGTAGAGCCCTAGAAGGAAGAGGGACCCAAGAAAGATGGTTAATATTCAAGGATCACCTCCTCCAAGCTCAGGAGTGATGCATCCCAACAAAGGGGAAGCCAGGCAAATAAGCTGGGAGGTCTGCATGGATGAACAAGAAGCTCCTGGACAAACTCCAGCATAAAAAGGAAGAGGAAGCAAGGATGAATAGCCTGGAGGAGTGACTTTTTTACCTCAGTCTTGGTAAGGCTCCAGCCACACTGGTAGAGTCACAGATCGCAAAGGAAGGGACTGGGAGAATGAAGTGCTTCTCACTGTAAGAGAAGATTGGGTTTGAGAACATCTAAGGAGCCTGAAGGTGCACAAGTCTGTGGGACTTGACAAGATACATCAGCAGTAACTGGCATATGTAGTTGCCAAACCATTTTCCATCATATTTGAGTTCTAAGGCACATGCAAAACTAAGGAGGTGATTGGTGACAGCCAGCATGGCTTCACTAAGAGCAAATTGTGCCTGACAAGTTTGCTGGCCTTCTAAGATGGAGTCACAGCACTGGTGTATAAGCAAAGAGTGACTGACATCAGCTACCTGGACTTGTGCAAAGCATTTGACACTGTCCCACTCAACAACCCTTTCTCTAAACTGAAGAGACTATTCAACGGATAAAGAATTGTCTGGATGGTCACAGTCAAAGAGTTGCTGTCAATTGCTCAATGTCCAAGTGGAGATCAGTGAAGAGTGGTGTTCCTCAGGGGTTGGTGTTGGGACCAATCCTGTTCAACATTGCTGGTGACATGGAAAGCGGGATTGAGTGCACCCTCAGCAAGTTTGCCAGCAACACCAAGCTGTGTGATGTGGTCGACATGCTGAGGGAAAGGATGCTATCCAGAGGGACCTGGAGACACCTGGGAGGTAAACCTCATGAAGTTCAACAAGGCCAAGTGCAAGGTCCTGCACCTGGGTCAGGGCAGTCCCTTGTGCAAATACAGGCTGGGCAGAGAAGTGATTAAGAGCAGCCCTGGGGAGAAGGACTTGGGTGTTGGTGGACAAGAAATTCAACATGACCAAGTATTGGGTGCTTGCAGCCCAGAAAGCCAACTGTCTTCTGGGCTGCATCAAAAGGAGCATGACCAGCGGGTCAAGGGAAGTGATCCTGCCCCTTTACTCTGCTCTCGGGAGACCCCACCTGTGTTCAGCTCTGGAACACTCAATATAAGAAGGACCATGGACCTGTTGGAGCAAGTTCAGAGGAGGCCACGGAGATGATCAGAGGGCTGGAGCACCTCTCCTATGAAGACAAGCTGAGAGACTTGGGGTTGTTCAGCCTGGAGAAGAGGAGGCTGAGGGGACACCTTATAGCAGCCTTCCAATCAATACCTAAAGGGAGCCTACAGGAAATCTGGAAGGGAATTTTTATAAGAGGAGATAGTGATAGGATGAGGGGGAATGGCTTTAAACTGGAAAAGGGGAGATTTAGATTAGCTATTAGGAAGAAATAATTCACTATGAGGGTGATGAGGCACTGGCACAAGTTGCCCAGAGAAGCTGTGACTGCTCCATCCCTGGCAGTGTTCAAGGCCAGGTTGGACAGGGCTTGGAGCAACCTGGTCTAGTGGCAGGTGTCCCTGCCTGTCTCAGGGGGGTTGGAACTGGGTGATCTTTAAGGTCACTTCCAATCTAAACTGTTCTGTGATTGTAATATCAAAAGCCTCAGTGTCTCAGATCCAGAAACCCCACTTGAGTGTGCAGTTGCAAGAATGAACCATACAGACAATTCTCTGTGCAGAGAAGTGAGAGGATTAAAGTGTTATTTTAGACAAACTGGGCAGGGAGGGGCAGCTGACTTAAAGTAGGACCATTTTCCCAATTCATTTTGCTGCACAACCTGCAAACAACTGTGCCAAGGCAGGTCTTGAGGGTTTCTGTCTTGTACATTAAGTAGTCACCAGGTGAAGAACAACTGTTGTTCATGTTCTGTTATGCAAAGTAACATAAATAATTTCTCACATCTGTGCTGCTGCCTTTATTCTTGACTTAGAAAGTACAGGGAGAATCCATCAGATCAGTGTAAAACCACAGCAGGTAGTTGTCCCCTTTGATGAAGCTACTAGAGATGTAGATTGACAGAGCACATTTGGCTGTTTTGTCTTTGGAAATGTTTAAATCATGATTGTGGCAGAATGAAAAGTGAGCAGTGGTCTGAGCACAGCATGACCTATACCTTTGGGAAAAGGAGACGGTGTTGTCTGTATGCTGGCTATGTTCTGAGCCATTCACTCAGGGAAATTAATTTCCCTTTCATGTGCATCAGACCTGGAGAGCATTGGTATCAGCTTCGTAACTGAACACCAACCTCCTTAAATCAGGCTGGGTATTTAATTAACAGTGCCACCATCTTTCTTCTGGAAATAAGTGTGACTGTATTTGCTATTTTGTGTTCTTCAGGGCATTTGATGTGGAACTTCTTTATATAGCTCAGCGCTTGGGAATACCTATAGCAGAAGTTGCTGTCAACTGGACTGAAATTGAAGGTAGGGAAATTATTTATATTCTTGTAAGATTCCTTATGTGTCAATCCAGAATAAAATATCCAAGGGTCTTCCCATATTTTACCCAGTTCTGATAACACTCAGCTGCCTTTCCATACAGATTTTGAATTTCATGTCCTTGCCAGCCTTTTGCTGTGACACAGTACAGGAAGTGTAGCTGAAGGGGTAGAAAGAGAGAGAAACTTTTCACTCCCACTGGAGACAAAAGTAGGTAGTTATACTGATAGTATAAAGCACTACTTTGGCGTGCCCCCTTCCTATAATGTGTTAAGAAAAACACTGCAATTGTAAAACACTGTGCAGGAAGTCTGACCATCACTGTTCTGTGATTCAACTCCATTTCACTATGTCTTGCCTTCCAAAATCCTCAGCCCACCTATTAAGGCCTCCTCTTCTGAAGATGTGTTGTTCTTTCAGACCTGTAGGGAGGTCTCTGTTACCAGGTTACTGGAAGGTATACTTCCGTACATATTTCTTCATAAGCAAAGCCAGTTTAAGAGATACTGCTTTGCTTCTTCTCACTTCCTCCCTTCCATCAAAGGCAGTCCTTATTTTTTGCCTTTTTTTTCTTTTTTCTTTTTTTTTTTTTTTTCGAATCTGAATATATTCTCAACACAACCACTGAACAACAGAAAGTATAATGAACTGCAGTGGTGATGGAGAGTGCAAGTAGAGAATATCCTCAGCTGACTTTACTAGAAAATAAATGCTTTCTTTCAATGCAGTTTCACATGTATATTGCACCTAACACGAAGACTAGCAGAGATGGAGGAGGGCTTGGTTTCATAGTGTGGGTTCCTTACCTTGCCTGAAGACTGGCACATTCATATTACTGATGGTGGTCCTCTTCTCCAGTGTTGCTAAGAAATCCTTAATTATCGATGTTCGCATTCCTATATACTTGAACAAAACTTTGTCATAGAGAAAACTATGCATCTTGTGACATACACGGAATTAATGTGCTGCTTGCAAACTAGAATCTCCCATTTATGGTATAATGTAATTAGTACAAAGCAATAACTTTTGCAATAGAAATTTTTATTAATGTTAAAGTCTAGGTTGTGGGGCCAAATGTGCTGAGAATGCAGAGGTTCATGACTACTTAAATGTGTCTCTTGCCAATGCTCATTTTTTCTAACAACGTCCTTCTGATTTTCTTCTTCATTAATCACAGGTTCTAAGTTAGTTCCCTTTTGGAGCTGGCTGCAGATGGGCAGGGATCTCCTTTTTATACGACTGCGATATATGACTGGTGCCTGGCAGCTTGAAACAAGAAAATGTAATTAGGTTATTTACATTTTCCAAATATATTATTATACTTAATGGAACATGAGAACAGTTTCAATCAAGTGAAGTGGTGATGAAAGCTGAGGTAATTCTTCATTACTCCTGTTGTATGTTTCATTTTTGCAGCACGTATGTGTTTTATAAGGTTGTCAGCAGGAGATTTGTACCATGTTTTGAAAAGAGAAAGCATTCCCAAAAATATTTTCTTATCTGCTAATCAGGATTTTATAATATTAAATAGTAGCTTTAACATGTCTTATAAGTTCACTCAAATAAATATATCTTCTTTTGTCTCATCATACATTTGGAATTTCCTTACATATATTGAAAGGAGGCAGTCTGTTCTACCTGATGCAATATTGTGTTGTGAATGACCACAACCATTTGTTTCTAGAGTAGCTGGAAATATAGGGCCATATTGAAACTTGGAATTATCAATCATGGTTCACACTGATGCATGTTTAGATTCAGTGTTACGGGAAACATTAATGGGTTTTACTGAGTTACGACAGTAATGTTCATAAGGCTATTCTAAGAACTTTCAGTAGTCTATTGACATTCCAAATGTTTTTGTCTGAAGCTGAAATAGTTTGTCTGAAATCAAACTGTGGATCATCTCCAGACTGTGGAAGGTCCAAGAGGAAGTACTTTTTATGTTAAAATGTTGTCTTCTATAAATATGTTTTGCTCATATGTACTAAGTAATATGGTATGTTCAAGGCTGGGAGTCCTTGGCATCTACAAATCTGTAGTGCAAAGGGTATGGAAAGATAATTCAGAACATAAAAAAATGAGACCCAATGTACACTGGGGGCCTGTGCATTACCAGTGCCAGTCTGATATTCTCACACTTCAAATGAGATCAGAGAGGGAGGAAGGGGTCTTGAGCCTTTCCTCATAATATCATACCCTGTTACATTCCGTAACAAGTGTATGACAGGGTTCAACAGTGCTTTCAAAACAGTTGTGGATTGCCAACAATCTAAGCCAATCTGTCTTTCGGAAACATACAAATCTGTACAGATTTAAAGAACGAGTGGCGTATGGCTGTACTTTCACATATGATTTCATTGGTGATTTTTCTTATTCCTTCTGCAATATTGAGTTTTGCTCCTGTTAAGGTTACCTCAGTTTTCTACGCATTGAAGTATTGGAATAAATTATCAAGAAGCACCTCCAGTTTGATATTGCAGTCTTTATTCTCTTGCCTAGTTCACATCCCATCTCAGCTGCCTTTCAAAGCAGGCTTGCTACATCTAAACTATTTGTTGGCGATAGTTGCTGACCTGCCCAAAAATATTTTGAGAGCAGGGATAGGCAGCTTGTGGGACACCTGGCAAAGTGTAGTCTGACACATTCATTCAGTACAAGCAGAACAGGGATGAAAAAAACAAAAGGAATAAACTGGGATAGAGGGAAATGGGGAGAAACAGAAAATGAAATTCATCTGGGGCAGAGATTGGAAGCCAGAGAGTGAAAAGGAAAATGGGAAGTACTGAGACTGCATGAGAAATGGGTGTGGAACAGCAATGGACTCAGCAAAGACTGGAGCAAGGGAATGGGGAATCAGACAGATCAGTTAAGGGTGGAAAAAAGGAAATGTTGCTTCCAGGGGAAGGGGAAGCTGAAAGGCCTCACTAAGCCAAGTAATCCACAAGAACAGGTTTAGGACAGAAATTGTCTAAAACAAGTTGGGACTCAGGGTACAGTAACATTTAGAGTCTGGGCTGGAATGTTGGACCCCTTTTTCAGAGTTTCTCAGCCATTATTTTACCTCTACAAAATCCTTTGGCAAATCTCTCATCTTCTTTCTGTGCCAGTCCATAAAGAGAACAGCTGGCTACCAGTATCAGTTATTCTTCTGCCCTGGTCACTGAAACTTGCAATACATCTGCAGGCTCCAATTCTGAACTGCACGAAGGAGCAATGGAATCTTTCACAAAGATGTGGAAGGCGATACAAACAAACAAAGTTTCAATGAAAGGTCACTTTTCAGAATTACAAAGCCAGATAGGAAACAAAAGTAGCCTTTCTGATTTATTCCCACATTGTGTTTACATGCTATGAGAGGAGATACTTTTGTGTGTAAGGATTACATTTCTTAAAAGACATATTTTCAGTGCATGGGGCTGATTCAGGAAACAATTGAGTTGTCCGGCAAAGGCAACTAGATTGGCCTTCTGTTTAGAAAATAAAAGTTTGGATAGAGTATAAATGAGACAAAGAATTAAAGAGAGGCTGTGTATTCTCCATTACCAGATAAAGTTAGACAGGCATATCGTTCTTTTCCTTCTTGCCCAAATGGTCAACGCATTCAGAAAGGGTATTAGAGGTACAGATTCAGTTCCTTTATTGCTTAAGGCCACATCTAAAGTGGTGAAAGAATTGCCAAGCCCTTCTGCGAATCACTTCAAAGGGATATTTGGCAGTTCAGTGATGCAGATATGGCACTATCCCAATCTTTCTGAAGATCAAAGTTTAAAAAATTTGAGTTCCAGGTCTGCCATAGTGTGTTCTGGGGTTGAAACATTATCGATTGCTTTTCTGAGAACTGCTTTTCTTCGCATGGAATGATCTCAGGTCTTTAACAGTTACCTGCACTTCTTGAACTAACTACTTAAAGCTTGCTCTGAAGCAGAGGCAGCAAAGGAGGCATTTTAGCTGAAAGGATAGTTGGCTTTGCCTTCTTGCCTTCTTGCCTTCGCATAGTGACCAGAAGTCTTCTGCGTAGCATACTCCTAGTATTTGCTGATCATGAAAACACAAGGTTCAGAGGCTCAAATCATACAACATCAAGCACATGCTCTAATGGTGTCATGGTTTAAGCCCAGCCAGTAACTCGGAACCACTCAAACATTTGCTCACTCCCCTGCTTCTTTCTCCTGCTCCTGTAGGGATGGGGAGGAGAATCGAAAGAATGTAACTCCCACAGGTTGTGATAAGAACAGTCCAGTAACAACAAAACCGTGTAACACAAACCACTACTGCTACCACCAGTAATAATAATGATAAGGGAAATAACAAGGGAAGCCAACACAACCGCTAACCACCCACGAACCGATACCCAGCCTGACCTGAGCAGCGATCCAGCCCTTCCGGGTAACTGCCCCCCGTTTATATACTGGACAGGACGTGCTGTGGTATGGAATACCTCTTTGGCTAGTTTGGGTCAGGTGTTCTGTCTCTGCTTCCTCCCAGCTTTCCCTCCTCCCCAGCAGACCATGAGACTCAGAAAATCCTTGGTCAGAGTAAACATTACTGAGCAACAGCTAAAAACATTGGATGAATCATAGAATCATCTAGGTTGGAAAAGACCTTTAAGATCATCAAGTTTGACCACTACCCCAGGACTGCCAAGAACACCAAAACTATGTCACTGAGGGCCTCATCTATGTGTTTTTTGAGCACTTCAAGGGATGTGATTCTACCATTGCCCAGGAAAGCCTGTTCCCATACCTGATCACCCTCTCTGACGATATTTTTCCGAATAGCTTTTTGCTCACAATCAGTTATCATCAGCATTCCCCTAAAGGTATGTAGGGCAGGTACATGTGAACATGATACTCTTGAAGCAAAGGTGGATCTTAATAAGGAGCAAATAAAAAATTAGTAAAAAGTGGATTTTTCTCTGTCAAAGTTAAAGTTCATAGGACCTTGTCCCTCATGAAATGTAGTACACCTGAGAAACTTCAAAAGATTAAAGTCCATAGCTTTTACATGTCTTCAGACCAGGCCATAGCAGGGAGAAGATTTTGAACTGGTAAACTTCAAGTTTGGGTCAGATGTCTAAAGTCCACTTCTGTCTTGAGCCCTATACCAATATGTAGGTTAACATTAGCTTAATCCAAATATTTACTGAATGCAGAGAAAAGGAAGAACAATGGCAAGTATGAACTGTAAACTATTAAGCAAATATGAAGGATAATCAGATATTTTGAAAAGCAGCTACACAATGGCTATGAATTGGTTAAATAAGAGATGCCCCCATAGCAGAAACCCCAAATTACAGTATTAATTACACAAGCAGCAGTATCTGACACCAAAACATTTTACATTAACCTAAAAGACTCATAGAAATATCAGAGGCAGAGTGATGGGAAACGTAACTCATTTAGAACTGCCATAAATGAGATCCTTTAAAAATTAAGGACTCATCTAATAGAAATCTGCAGCTGTCAGAGATCAGAGATGCCCTGTCTTTGTATGAATCATATATCCTAAGTCAGTCACATCCTGGTCTTCCCCAAGCTTTTACCTTAAGAGGGTTAGCTCTTCTTGTTAAATCCATAAATCTGTAGATACTTGCTCAGTTTAGTTTATTTCCAAGTTTATTTAATTTATTGCCGTATTTTTCTGTGTAGCAATTTAAAACAATGGGTAGTTTGGAGTCATGTATCTTGATTTTCCCATTAGGATCACATCCTGTGACAGAGGGTTTGGACTAGACCCAAGATATGACAAGTTAAGCATCAGGTTCCTGGGTGCCTACATTTAAGGTTATTGGAGGCCAGAATCCAGAACAAGGCACCTTTTATCTGTATGAAATACTGCACTTCCCAGGCCAAGCTGCTGACTTTAGGCAGAGTTGCCTGACATAAGCCTGCTCAGCATGAGGGGAGATCCCTGCTCCCTGCATAGGCCTGAACATTTTTCTTAGGGTAGGAAGGAGTAGAAGCCTTTCAGAAAATAGGTCTAAGCTTTCCCTTAGCAGCACAGGAGCCTACTCACTAGTCTACTGATACAGCTCTGTATGTAAGTAATGGAAACCAGGAGTAGATTCCCACACTGGAGGGAGATCAAGCCTGTATGTCCGATGAGCTGTTCTCTAATTGCTTTCCATTTAAGCTGTTGTCATAAAGCCAAACAGAGAAACATAACTCCGCCTCATTTATCATGGCACTTGCCTGAGGGTGAGGAAGACCTGGGTTCCAGCCCTTCTCTTTGCTGTCTACTATATATTTACTATACTTAGGTGTCCTGGGTTCAGCAGTAGCAGTCATGTTTTTTCCTTTGTGGTAGCTGGTGCAGTGCTGTGTTTTGACTTCCAGCCTGAGAACAGTGTTGGTGAAGCCGATGTTTTCAGCTGTTGCTAAGTGATGTTTACCGTGACCAAGGACTTTGTGAGGCTCATGCTCTGCCAGGGAGGAGGGGAAGCTGGGAGGAAGCAGAGATGGGGCACCTGACCCAGGCTGGCCGGGGAGGTATTCCATACCACAGCACATCATGCCCGGGGTGGGGGGTAACTGGGAGTTACCCGGAAGGACACGGGCTTCCGGGTGGGACTCGTTTCTTGGCCGGTGGTATTGTATTCTCTTCCCTTGTTATTTTCCCTTATCATTGTTGTAGTTGATAGTAGCGGTGGTGATTTGTGTTGTACATTGGTTGCTGGACTGTTCTTGTCTCAACCCGTAGGAGTTGCACTCTTTCGATCCTCCTCCCTGTTCCTCCGGGAGCGGGGAAGGGGAGAGCCCCGGTGGGGAAGGGGGGGGGGACATGGACCTCGATTGTTGTCAGCTCGGCACCACTCACTGGGAGTGAGTGAACAAGTTACCTGACTGGGTTTAAACCACGACATTAGGATATTGGGTGATAGATTTCTTGAGAGCACTACTCTCCTCTGTGTTCCTTCAGGCCAAACATATCTCAGTTGTTGCACAGTGACCCCAGAACCAGTGGAAGATTCCCCTATGTACTACTTCAGAAGCAGCTGTCATGGTTTAATTGCACAAAGCCATGAAAAGGAGTGTTCCTGCTCCCTCTACACATTTCTGGGGCCACTTGGAGTCCCTCAAGCCAGTTCAGCCCACTAGAATGGCAGGCTGTGATCTTCCACTTGTTTGGGGATTTTTCCTTTCTTTTCATCTGAGAGAGTGTTCTTCCATTTCAGTGATTTAAAATGACTCATTGAGTAGTCCAGCAGGCACAGGGTGCCCCAGCAGCAGAACTCCCTTTTTGACAGCTGTGAACTCACCACAAGCTTAAAGAATGACTTGTCACCTGGAGGCTAGGACAGTTTTCTAAGGTTAGAAATGTGAATCTGAATTCCTCCTTTTTCAGACCTGAGGGCTTGTTGCCCTCTCAAAATAAGACCTCTAAATATGGATCTCCAGCAATAAAGTCATGGCTCCAACTCTTCATGTACTCCAGAGCCCCCAGTTGATTTTACTGAGTGCCACAACACAGAATAGGAGGCTTGGGTGGAACATTTTGCAGTCATTCCTACTAGGAAAAAAACTGATTAATTCACATTTGATGCAGTCCTGCTGAATTGCAGAGATTGTAGAGAACCAAGTTCCTCTAGCACATGTAGACAACTTCCCTGATCACAAAGCCTGTTATGCAAACCAGTGCACTGCCTAATTGTCCTCACTCTTCTCTTACGGTCTTGCAGAGATTCAAAAGGTCTCCTCTGTGTTTCCCTGGAATCTTAGCCCTTACTATTTCCTCCTACCCTTGCATTTGCAGGATGGCGATGAAACTCTTCTAGATGACTCACTGTCCTGCATGACCCAGCTCTCCAAAGGCACATCAAAACAAAGTAATCACACACTTTGAAAAGGAAATCAAAAACAAATAAGAGAAAATCTACATGGTAATTCTGCAGCATCCTTCCAACTTCAATGCCTGTGTAGTTAGCGTTTTCATAAGCACAGATTTCAATTTTAAAAACTAAATTTTTATATCTCTGCATAAACCCCTTACTTTTCTGCACCACTTTACTAACACTTCATCCGAGACTTTTCCATAAAATACGCAATATCGAAGAATTTTCTTTGAAAAACACATGCAAAAAAAAAACAAAAACAAAACCCAAAAAAAAAGTTACTGGAAAAGGTTCAGTAGTTTACACAAGTTTTTTCACTGTTACCATTTTTTATCACAAACCAAAGCAATAGCAATGCAAAATCCCCTGATCTGGCTTTTATCCTTACAAGCCATGTTTTTAACTCATGTTTTAAATATGGCTTGGAAAAAACAGTAAAAATGGTCTCTTTTAACTCCCAGACACGTCCAGCTGATGCACAGTGTGTTTTCTGTCACAGCTCTAGCAGTTTATTTAGTATTCTTAACTGGTTTCAGTGACACTGCAGCATTACACCGAGCAGGGTGACTCTTAAATGAGTAATCACACAGATTTAATAAGTTTAACCCATATAAAGTACTCAGAGATCACTACTGTGAAGAATAAGCAGACAAACATAGAAGACAGCTCCAGTTCATTCTGCAGAGTTGTGTTCAGCAACACATCAATTTACAAAGCTTCAGTGCACACCTTTCTACTACCACCAATGCAGAGCAGTCCAGGTTAGCTTTTCACCATGAGAAATAAAATTGTATTAACATGTATAAGGACAACAACATCTCCAAGCCATTGAATAGTCCCAGCCTCTATGTAAGTTGAACCCTCTGCTAATGTTTAAGTCTCTGGAGACCTATCCATAATTATTTATGTACCTATTGTCCAAATGTTCCTTCAGTTCACAGTCATAATGCTGACTGCAAACTAAAAATAGTCTAAATGAAGAGACAGGAAAAGACAGAAGGCTGCAATGAAGTTTCTGTATCTCAGTGTTTATCACTTAAAATAACATCTAACCTTATTTATGATCTGTGCATGTTTCTTAGGGATGCAGTGGCATGTCTGTTACAGCTCAAGGGACATGAATTAAAGTAGTGTTGCAGCACTGCTGAAGGCTGCACCCTGCCAGCGGAACCATAACTTATCTACCTTTTTGGGATAGGGATTCAGAGGTTAAGAATTGGATGCTACTATGTCATGCCTATTGCATTAGCTAACAGCACATAAAGGAGTCTCGAGCACACTAGCCCAAGGGGTCATCTAGGCTCAGGGGAGAAGCTACAGACAAACTTTTGTTTCTTACTGGAAAAAGAGAGGGTATTTTTATAGGACCAAGCTTAAGTAATAGTTGTGAGATCATAGCTGAGAGGGGTGTGCTAGGTTATGATTTCATTTAATAGATCCATCAGAAAAGAAAGAGCTAACTAGCCTCCATTTTCCTGGATATTTTTCAATCCATTTTTCTTTGTACTGTTCATTGATCTGTTCGACTGCCCTAACTGAATCATTAGATATTTCCCTGGTGAAAAAAAAAAACCAAAACAAAACATCAAACTCTTCCATTCCCTCTTGCTGGGAGCAGTCTTCCGAGTACCAGTAAACTTTTGCATGGAAACTGAATCAGTCTGTAAGTTATCTGCCAGATTCTTATGCTACACACACAGCCTTCATATCTGCACATTAGTGCAAAGGGTAGATCTTTTTCTTGCTAAAGCAATGTTATTAATATCCCCCTTTCTTGCAAAAGGAGATGAACTCTTGCTGTATGTGGAGTCCGCTGGTAATAGCACTCCATACCTGACAAATGTAGAAACACCCATTTTAAAAGAAAGAAGTTAAACTGTGCAGCCTATTTCAGACCAGCAGCCATGTCAGCATTAGCTCTTCCATGCACTGTAAATGCATGGCTGCAGTTACTAGCAGTAATCTGACTTGCTTGAGGCAAAGAGCAGCAGGCAACTGCAGCAGCACAGGGTGTGGGTCAGCTGGGCGTGTTGGCAAGCAGCAAGGTGAGCATGACTGCAGCAGTTTGCCAGGCCCAGGGAAATGCTTCCAGCTTCTCCTGAGGACAGCCACACTAGCAGGGAGTACTCCTCTGTGGACTTCCTGCAGCTCCCAGGTATTGCATTAAGTCTCCTAATTCTCATACCTTTTGCAAGGACAGTTTACCATCAGTGAGCAGTATTCAATCATAAGCTCTTCCACAGCCTATGGTGGTTATCCTTGGTATACATTTACTCTACCACACTTAGCAGCATGCAATCAGCAAATGATATAAATAACATACTCACAGTCTCTTTCTACATGTACACTTCCTATCCAAGGGACAGCTGCAGACCAGACAAATGTCTTCCCAAAATGGCTTACCTACAGGTGATTCTTCTTACGTACATGACCTTAACTCCTTCTCCATGCCTTTGCATGATCCAGGCTCTACCTTCCCTGGGTCTTACTGTTCTGCTTGTCAAGATCTCTTTTCTTCTTTGAACATTCAGCAATTTGTTGTTCTAGCAGAGTGAACTTCAGTATCTAGACTGAATCCAAGCCTTTGTCACTGGCATGTTCTGTACTATATTCCTTAAGTATGAGGTGACACTGACTCTGGAATTCCCATCTGTTTTTTGCCATGTTCTAATATTTCATCTGGGGTTATTCTGAAGCTGTATAAAGAGTCCATTCCAAAACAAAGGGAAATACTGAGTGTCAGCTTTTGGACTGGAGATCAGAAGAGCTGTTTGAACCACAGGATGATGAAGAATCATTGAGTTCTGCAAACAGTTTTGGCAAACTCACTTTCATGGTCTCTGGAAAGCAGCCTTCCACATATGGGACAAATCTTTATCTTCCCATCTTTGTAGTGTAGGGAAAGGTTTAGCTAATTATGTCAAGGACAAGCTTCATCCTATAGCCACATTACAACTTCAGTTGCACAGACTGTCATAAACTACCCCACTGCATGCTCTCAATCATCTGCTGTCAAACTAGGAACTAGGTCAAAACCACAAGGAATTTCTAACTCCTTTTGGCTGACTAGGTCTGATGCCATTTAAGGTCTCAGCAACAGAAGTGCTGATAACTTTTGTATCTCATTGCCAAAAACAAAAAAAACCCAACAAAACCATACCCACGGCCATCTTCCAGTCTTTGAGCCAAGTCATAAGATTTGGAAATGGTAATCAGCTGTGTCAGCCCTTCCTTTGCTAGTTTAAAAAGTCTGGCTAGGTTCTGCCTGGTAGAAAGTTTTGTGATAATGAGAACTTAAGCACAGATGAGGTTAGAATAACCTTTACTGGGTTTTAATCAAACAATAAAATTCTGGTCTCACAAATATGTTTTCTGATGTTATGTTTAATTTTACTAATCTTGACAATTTATTTACTTAATAAATGCTTCATAAAAATAGGAACAGAAAAAAAAACCTGGTTTTCTGCAGGAGTACTGCAATGGGACTACAAAAAGGACCAATTATTCTCATAAAGGAGACAGCAAGCAGTTTTATGCCAGTATTTGCTAGAAAGCTAGAAAAAAAAAGAATGGCTGACTGCACAAGAATATATCAGATTTAAGCAACTTTTGTGTGCACTATTCATGTTTTCATGCATTGCCTCAGCTTCCATTATACCTCTGAAATTCTTATACCCACACTTGTATCTGCTATATGCAAGTGATCCCATGGCAAAAAAATCTGGACTTTTTTGGTTCACTTACCAAATTAATTAATTATTGGGAAGGATTGTTTACCAAAATTGATAAATACAGCCAGAAAGCTTATTATTTGTGTGATGTTTGTCTTTCATACAATTGCCAGTGCCTTCCTGAGCTTCCTAAGCTAACCAAGGAAGAGCTAACTTCCTATCCTGGATGTTGCCTTCTCCAGACAATAGAAAATGATCATGGTCCCACACGACATCCTTGTCTGTAAATTAGAGAGACATCAGTTTGATGAGACATCAATTTGAGAGACATCAATTTGATGGATGGACCACTCAGTGGATAAAGAACTGGCTGGATGGCTGCATGCAAAGAGTTGTGGTCAATGGCTCAATGTCCAGCTGGAGACCAGTAACGACTGGTGTCCCTCAGGGATCAGTGTTGGGACCGGTCTTCTTCAACATCCTCGTCGCTGACATGGACAGCGGGATTGAGTGCACCCTCAGCAAGTTTGCTGATGACACCAAGCTGTGTGGTTTGGTTGATACCCTGGAGGGAAGGAATGCCATCCAGAGGGACCTTGACACGCTTGTGAGGTGGGCTGATGCCAACCTCATGAAGTTTAACCATGCCAAGTGCAAGGTCCTACACCTGGGTCGGAGCAATCCCAGGCACAGCTACAGGTTGGGCAGAGAAGAGATTCAGAGCAGCCCTGTGGAGAAGGACTTGGGGGTGTTGGTCAATGAGAAAAAGAATACGAGCAGGCAGTGTGAGCTTGCAGCCCAGAAAGCCAACCATATCCTGGGCTGCATCAAAAGGAGCGTGACCAGCAGGTCAAAGGAGGTGATCCTGCCCCTCTACTCTGCTCTTGTGAGACCTCACCTGGAGTATTGTGTGCAGTTCTGGTGTCCTCAACATAAAAAGGACATGGAACTGTTGGAACAAGTCCAGAGAAGGGCCACAAGGATGATCAGGGGACTGGAGCACCTCTCGTATGAAGATAGGCTGAGGAAGTCGGGGCTGTTCAGCCTGGAGAAGAGAAGGCTGCGTGGAGACCTCATAGCAGCCTTCCAGTATCTGAAGGGGGCCTATAGGGATGCTGGGGAGGAACTCTTCGTTAGGGACTGTAATGATAGGACAAGGGGTAACAGGTTAAAACTTAAACAGGAGAAGTTTAGATTGGATATAAGGAGGAAATTCTTTCCTGTTAGAGTGGTGAGGCACTGGAATGGGTTGCCCAGGGAAGTTGTGAATGCTCCATCCCTGGCAGTGTTCAAGGCCAGGTTGGACGAGGTCTTGGGTGACATGGTTTAGTGTGAGGTGTCCCTGCCCATGGCAGGGGGGTTGTAACTAGATGATCTTAAGGTCCTTTCCAGCCCTAACTATTCTATGATTCTATGGTTAAATCCCAAATACAGGGTCACTGCTCAGGTACCCTAGAAATAAATTACACCTCATTCAAAGGAGAGAGAATGTGGTTGCATATTACACTGAATACTAAAGGAAGGAAAATCCAGCGCAAGGCCCACTCCATTCCCTGAAACCATAGATGCTCTGCTTTCAATACTGAAAGTTCTGCAGGTAGTAGTGAGGAAAGGTTGATCTTGCTGCATGAACCTCCCCCTTCACAAAGGAATTCCAGGAGTGGCTTGAACAGACCTGCATGTTTAAGAGAATCTAATTTTACATGTACTGATTTCTCTGCATTGTAAAATAATAAAGCGTTCTTTCTATCCATGGCCACTTCTGATTTCCTCAAGATTATACAGTTTAGTCCTAATCAGGAAGATGGGCATGAGAATTTATTTACCCTCAAAAAACCCCTACTGAATTTTACAACAGTAGGGCAAAAGATTTTAGTATGTTAGAATAGAAGCTCCTCGATGTGAAACAGCAAACATTCACAGTGGGGATATGATGTGATTTTGTTGATTACCAAGGACTCCAATTACCCTGCCTGCAAGCTGCGCTAAACATCCTGGGGTTTTAGCTCCTTCCCTCCTAAGATATCCTCTATTAAAGTAAGCATTATGCATATAGATCTGTAGGTGTGCAGTGAACACCAAGCAACTACATTCCCTGCTTTAAGGAAGCTTTATTATGCACAGTGATTACTTTAGGGAGAATATCATCTTTGCTACTAAGTGCAAATCTAATGCATAATACAGCTGCATGAGTTAGTTTGAGCAATGTGCTAGAGCTTTTGTTTTTCCATCAAGCAAGATGTTTGGGGAAAGCATTTGCAGAGTGGTCATTCATAAAGCCAATACTGCACTCAGTATAGTTAAGAATTAGGAAAAGTCAGCAAGCATGTAGACTGCTATTCTCAGCTGTGCTTAGATAATAATTTACAAGGACCCTAAAGTTTCTTAGGAAATTCACATTCCCAGCTAGCTCCGCAAAAGGTTCATTCTTTCCATGTTTCTGCTGGAGGCTTGTCAACATTTTGCCCCTAATTTAATCTGCATTTCTATTTGCTTACAGTTGAATCCCATATAGCCCTTTTAGATAGGACTGTGTTCTGTATTTATTAATTCTCCATTCCCAAAGAAGAGGACAGATCAAAGTGAGCAATGTACCTAAGATGGCCATTGCCTTTTTAGGCAGTAAGACACTAAATAACTTCAAAATAAATTGGCTCATGTTTCCCAGAGCTTTGCTTAACACAGCAAAAAACCTTATAGGAAACATTCACTGGATGTAAAGTCAGCGGCAAACATTATCTTTCATATCTGAGAAATGATGTAATTAAAAAAAAAGTGTATTTCTCATTTTGCTAAGATACAAACATCAACATGTTATGTGGCAATGCACCATTTGTCTTTGATATGCACCACTAAGTCAAAGGGAACAGACTTTCATGTAGAAGAAAGGTTTGCAGCACAGAAGTTTCACACAAGAAACTCCCCAAATGCCAGAACAGAGCCCCAACATGGTAGTGCTAACAGTATCTCATTTTCTATTGTGAGGCATTATATGTGCACACAGTATTTCAAATACAGATGTCATTTAGTAGATTGATTACATTGGTGCAAGGCTTCTCAAGTTTTATGATGCCATGGCTTTCTCAACAGTAGGGAACAGTCACTCTTACAGATCTACTACATTTTTGCCAGAAAATAAAAGGCTAATGACTTGAAATATGAATGCCACAGTAATGCACATGATTAATAGCCACTGAGTAATAAAATCATTGCTGACAAAATATGTCCACTCAAAAGTTTAAATCTTTTCCAATGAAAAGTTTAAGTATCCCCCTGGGAAATGAGTCCTCAGTCTTGTTTCCAATGCTGTGGAGGCACTTTATTCAATGGCTTGTCAGGCAAGTGTTGTGAAGCAATACCCAGCACATGGACAAGAACCAAAACTTCCCATTCTCAGACACATTCCTGTATAAAACAGGAGGCTGTGTACCTCTCCACTTCGACTGTGTCCTCAAGAGTCTTGCCCTCTTTGCTGAACAGCAGCCCAATTTCAACAAGAGTTCGGTGACCTCAGGCTAGATCTTTCCATAGCTCACTGGCTATTTCAGAAAGGAGGTACCACAGATTAAATTCCTTTAAGCTAAGGAGGACCCAGAACCCCTCTGCTCCATTGTGCTGTAACTGTTATGTTGCTGCGGTAACATTGTCCATCATTCCTACCTTTCTCAGAAGATGGTCTGGTGTTCAGTCTCCTACAAAGAGGTCCAAGTCCCTTGTGAAGCCTTGAGGCAAGTGCCTTTTGAAGCACACATTTCAAATGTATCAAGTGTTTTCTAGCAGCTGACTCCAAATGGCTTTGTCCACACGCACATCAAAACAAAACTAGAAATTGCCTTGGCAAGGCATTCAGAGCCCTCATGCCGTTGAGGGAGAGCCACCTCACTAAGCCTACATAAGATTCCCCTACCACTGTGAGGTATGTCTTGATCTTGTCTGTAATCCTTTTCCTTCATGTCACTAGTACACAATCACACCTACATCAGCATGTTGTCCAGCTGAATGCTAGCACATTTGAAGCGTGCTTCATTTTCAGTTGGACCTTTTATTCATCAAACTCCCCACATGTGGAGACCCAATTATAAATGCATGTACAAGGGAACAGACAAGTAGGCACAGCTAGGGAAGGTGGGACAGTCACTATTGATAGCAGCCCTGCTTTCATCAGCTGAAGATCTTTATAGAGCTCACACACACTGCCCTCACCCCATTTTAGGAAGACCCAGCCTTGGCCATTACAAAGAACCAAACCACCTACTTTACACTGTGAGAATCACCCTGCTGTCACCAAGCACCTACTCATGCTCAACAACTTTTGACTGAGGGGTTAAGGCAGGCAGGAAGAACTGCTATAACTGCCATCAAAACTTTTACAGAAGGGGATTATACAGCCACTCATCTTCCCTACCCACCTCTCTTCCCAGCAAAGCCCCACAAGGCTGCACCACTCTACTATATCTTAGTTGTCATGCGAACACTCTTATTACTGGACCAAAACCCACAGCTACTGCTCTTCCCACATCGGGATCTCTGAATCCTTATATCCCAAAACTACAATCTCTCAACCTGCATTCTCCAGCACCTGGAGACTATTAGGTAAGACAGCACATACCTCACACATGCTAGTGAGGAAAGTCTTCATCAGTTTTATGTAATCCCACTGGAAAAGAGAGTAGCCTCACCCAAATACCAACAGTGGCACAGCAAGCCCTTGTCCCATTCACATCAGAAGTGCTACCCTTCTATACAGCCCTCAATTTCCAAGAACTTCCCCATACAACCTTCAAAAACTAAGTAAATCAAAAACTACTCACCCCCAGGAAGCCTTTAAAATCTGCCAGCTAAGACAATTTTCTGTGCTGAGTACTTAACACTTGAAACCTTTTCTTCCTACGCAGCTGGGCTGTTGGTGGTCTAGATCATTAAAGGACATAGATGCCCTAATGCAGGCACATGTCAGTACAGGCTAACATCCAAACAGGGAAGTTTGGATGTTACAGCAAAGGGTAACTTAGTTATGGCACTGCTGCAGTATATGTTAAATATCTGTGCCTGCAACCTGATACTTTACAGTGTTGTGATTTGTTATCCACACCACGGCAGAGATGTCCAGACCACATCATATTTTATCTCCCGTCAGAGCTGAAGACCTCTGGCTTCCCTAAACGTAAATGGAGAATTTGAGGAAACACATGCCTTTGATATGTGGGAAGAGATGTAATGCATTTAAGCAGAATATTTTAATTATGTGAATTACAACAGGACAGCCTGCTCTTTTTCGCCTGCTGAGTCATTTCCACTTGGACTTTGCAGACATGGACCCATCCACTGAGTGTTTAAGTATTTGGAATAAACAATTAATGCTGTGCTCTAGCTTTCTCAAGCCTTAAGCAGAAAAAAAAGTAATCACTCCTTTTGTTCTTTATTTCTCCATGCTTGTTAGCGCCTCCTTTGGAAGAGACTGGAGCTAGCTGAATGTTCCACTTTGAGATACACAGCGCCAAGGGCCAGTATGCTGAAACTATCTCACCCGGTTCCCAGGGACTGACTTCTGAAATGTCTCTGAGGTTTTCAGTTGCCATTAAGTCTCATTTGTGTACAAAATATGCAGAGTAATTTCTTGCCGTTTATGAAGAAAACCTTGTGCATAGCTCTGGTATTTCTATACACAGTTTACATACCTGCCACCAACTTAGTTTTAATTTTCTTTTGAGTCTTTTATTTTTTTTCATACAGTAATTGTTCTGCTGAAGACTGTAGCTAAATGGGGTGTTTATCCAGCACCTATGCCTTCTAAAAATTTACTAATGAATATCTTTGTGAAAAGTTTTTCCCTTAGCCTGATCACTAGGCAGTGTAACTTTTTCCATTTCTTTGATCCTGAAGCCCCCCTAATTTTTGATTATTCTTCCCTTGGCAGCTGAAGGAAAATGTGGCAGTATATAACAAGCTCTTCCCCACCCCTCCAGTTAACAAAGATACCAGTTGTAGATCAAAGAATCCATCAGAACAAACTGCTTCCAATGCAATAAACCCTCTGTCTCTGGAATAAGCAAGTTTATCTTCATTGTGCATTCCGATAAGATGTTATTATAGTAGTGACTTTAATTACATTTCTCATTATTACATTAGTGTGCAGTAACGTAGGGTTTCACTGAACCTAAATGTGTTAGTTTGTAGAATATGGTGCCTTTAAGTCTTGCGATGGAGTGAAGTAAAACTTCAGAAGCCAAAAAACAACAAAATAATGATCAATTTTATGGTTAGGGAGATGTTGCTGTGGAAGGAATGAGAAATTTTTTCTGCAATATAGACTGGAAGTGGAAAAAAGATGAAAAGACATAATAAAAGGCAACAATATATGCACCACTGTACATCCCTGTAATGCAAATGTAGTAAGGTTCTAGAAAATAAGTGGCTGCTTTATGACTTAACGAATAAATGCTTTTTTCTCCAAAGTTCCTATAGTGATATACCTAGATGTATATTTTAGTGGCACATCTTTAAATATTGATCTATATTTCTCCATATTCTTTATTCTTCTCTCCCTATTTTTCTTTTTACTGGTAAGACTAGTAGTTGTATGACTAAAGTGCTATCTCAAAGTATTTAATCTTAGGCATTGAGTGGTTTAAAAAATATTTGTAGATTTAAAAATATTCTTTAAGATTTGTACATTTTGGATGTCTAACAAATAGTCACTGAACAGATAGTAAAACAGGTTCTCACGTAACTCAGCTTCTCCAATAACTTGATTAAATGTAAGGCCTGGTATTTGGTGCCAGGTGATTCCCAGAGGAGTGAGTTTATCACATGCTTAGTCTTGCAATTCCTTACTCAATAACTGCTTGATCTCTAACTTATTGAAAATGGTGGTAGTTCTCATGGAGTAAACTTTGACTGCAGTCAACCTTAAATGGGGGCATAAATTACCAAATGCATCTCCCTTTGAAACACACAGACCTCAAAATAGACCATTGCCACTGGTCCTATAGAGTAGCAATAACTTTGTAATCTCGAAGACAACTGCTATTAATGTCTTAATTAGCAAGGGCCCTGTTGGAGTGCAACCATTTTCTTCTTGGAACCCCTAGGCAAAATATTCAGTTGGTACGCAACTTGTTTTAAAGCAAGCACACGGTAAAACGAGGCATTGCTTGACCCCATTGCTTGAAGCAACTATGAGTTTATGAGGTACTTTTTACTTCTGCCAGATAGTGAAAATGCAGAGAGATCTGATTCATATAAATCAAGTTTAACTTAAAATACATTGAATTTCTAATACAAATGGCATTTCCCCTCTAATCACCACATCTTGCTTTAATGCCAATACAGAACAAATAAGCTTTGCTTATAAGTACAGTGTTCTTGTCTGTCAAATATCACTAAGAATTCTTTTTCCCCTCTCATTGTATTTTTAATTTTAAATAGTCTAGTTTATAAAGATGTCTTCCCCCCACACATCACATCCCTGGAAGGTATATATACCGTCTTTGTTTAAACCATGGGAGTGTTTTAATATAAAACATTACTAAGGAGATGTTTGCCATCAACATTAATTGTGAACAACCTTTCATGTTTTCATCTGGAGAGGGAAGGTCAGGGACACCATTTAGTGAAGAGAGTTTCAAATGACATTCCGAGATGGGCTTTCTCAGAAGGTGAAACACATCTTCACAGTCTCTGTTTTGAGACACTTTTTACTGAGCTTGCAAGTCCATGAAGAAGGGGGGGAGGGAGAAGTTCTTGCCTGTTCCTGGTTGTTGTGACCATTATTTTCCCTTTCTACAGCAAGAAAATGAAGAAACCACATAAGTGTGAGGATAGAAATAAGCATACCTACAAAATAAACACAACATCCAAGGGCTTTTTAGGGATTACTGCTGTACTATGGCTAGTTTATGAAGATAAATCATGGTGAGAATTACTAATGTAATGCTTCTGTATGCCTATTCCTTAACATTGAAAAGGCAAAAGCATTTTGTTTCTACTTTGCACCAAACTTCTGTAGATGGAAATGCTTAAGCTGATCTTGAAATGGAAGAAAGCCCACAAGAACTGAAATTAGCACTGTAGGATGACCCCACTGTTAATATTTCTAAAACGTGTTGATTTTCTTCATACCTCTTCTTCAGTGATAGTACGGCCAAAAGAAATATCTCTCTGTGGACTGGCTTTTACATGTACTTTCAGGAAGGATCAGGAAGGATATCCTGTTGGGTCAATAATTCTTGTGAAAAGTTCTGATCACTAAGGATGGCTTCCTGAGCACCAAAAATTCAGCATCAAACATAAAAGAAACAGTCAAGACTCAGTCTTAACTGGTAGAGAAAGCTGTCACTACATTAACAAGATTGCCTAAGTGTCAGGTATGACTTGATTGCATTTGTGATGTGTAACCAGAAGATTGCTCAGACAGCTATATGTGTTCTTGGTAATTTAAAACAACATCCCAACAATCCAGTCTTACAAAGCTACAACAGTTAGAAGTTAAATCAGCTGAAAAGAAATAAAATAAATAGAAAAGAGAATAATAATTAGGAACTGCTTAAAACATTCTAGGACATGCTTTCATAACCACAATCTGAGAACAGAGGCTATTCTGGTTAACACAGAACAGACTCAGAAGGATTATGAATACAAATATATTCTATAAAACACAGGAGACAAAAAAGAAATAGATATTTTAGAAAAAAAAATAATAATGGAAACAGAAGCAGGAGAAATCCATGGCTAGCAGAAATAATAGTAAGAAAGGAGTTAAGTATCCCAGTAATTAAAATAATTCAAACAATTATTTGTACCAGTACTAGGTGGAAATTATAGAACAGTGAGTAATAAAGCAAAGACTTCAAAAAGTACTGGGAAAAAAAAAAGTTAAATGATATATTACTTCCAGGGCAAGGTTATAGGATATATTCTGTTTTAATGATAACTGAAATTGACGTTAAAAAGCAAATCCTAAGACACGTTGAAATCATCAGGTCCTGACACTTTGCTCTCAAGAATTTTAAATATGACCTATGATGCACACTGCTAAAACAGATTTTGGAAGTCTAAGAACATTTAAAGTGGAAGAGAGCAAATATTATACCAGCATTTTTAGCAACATAAGGAGTAGGTGGTGTGCTCAGAGGTCTTTCAGAGCGAAAATCAATTCCACGTAAAACAGTGGAACAATTTACACAGGTCATAGTTGCTACAGAATTAAGGAGAACAATGTAAGTATGACTGGTCAATGAAAATACCTACTGAAATTAAGTTTAGCTGATAAAGGAAATGATCTTGGTATTACAGACTTTTCAGAGGTATTCAGCTTCACACTACTCAACATTTTAAGTAGGGAATTAATGTAAGCTGTATTGAATTTGTATTATTCTAAATTGATTAAAAACTTGATTAGTTCCTAGGTCTGAAAATGTCACCATAAATGGGAAAAATTTTATCAACTTGATGGGCTTTTAATGGGAGCTCAAAGAGATAATTTCTTGACCTTATAGTATTTAACTATGTTTTAATAATGACACAGAACTATGAAGTTGTTACTGAGGACTTTGCCAGACATAGATTATGGCATTGTTGAAAAGGGAAGAGTGAAAAAAATCAAGGGGAGAATGCAGTTAGATTGTCAATAGGGCAGGTGAGGTCCTTCAAGGTCACTCCAATCCTCCCCATTACCAAGGAATGATCAGCTGTTCTGCCAGATTTTTGCCTAATCTGCTCTTCATGGGGGAGAAATTCCCCACCATGCATAGAGACGTTGTTCCAGTACTTTCTTGTAAGCCTGGTGCATGAAAACAGTGCATGTTTCTTCACTCTCAAAGTGACATGACATGCAGGAGCAAAGAATGTTTGAAGTATAAGAAGATGGGGAGTTTAACCTGGAATCTAAAGAGATCTGGGGCATCATCTCAGCAAGAGTCAAAATTATTAAAATGCTAATGTGGTGTCTATAAGTTGAAATAAAGACACAATAAACAAGTCCAACAAAATCGACTGAGCTCTCTGTATGCCCCCTGGTATCTGGTAGAACTAGAGAACCCTGGATTCTTGACGCCCACAAATCAAAATGTTGTTGCTAATTTGGAAAGGGCTCAAAGGAGACCCCAGCAACACTTATAATTATTTAATCACCTGATAATTAAGGGTCATTTTCCTCAAGTGAGGAAAAGGTAGCATAAGTACAGACTGTAAAGGAATAATGAGCTTTAGCCTTGCGTGTAAAGATACAAGATCAAATTGATAGAAGCTGAAGTTAGACAAATTCAGAGGAGGAAAAGCCATTTTTATTTACAGAAAGGATAAGTCTAGCCTCAGAA
The DNA here is from genome assembly GCF_028554395.1 of Pezoporus wallicus. Classification (NCBI taxonomy): domain Eukaryota; kingdom Metazoa; phylum Chordata; class Aves; order Psittaciformes; family Psittacidae; genus Pezoporus; species Pezoporus wallicus. Next base: position 209,553 of record NW_026636323.1, on the reverse strand, counting down.
CAACTTAGCAAGGCTTGTAATGGGTTTTCCATCGTGAAAGATTTCAGAATCTGTTTTTCCAGAAGATTTGCTCTAGTTCAACCACAGTTATTGGCTTTGATGCCAAAGTCCAGGGTAATCCAGGGACCTCTAGGTATGTGTGAAATCAGAGGACAATAGTTCATTCTTAATGTTTATGAATCTTTGCAAAGTTTTTTTTTCCATACTGTTTCTTTCCATTTAAGCAAATCCTCAACAAGAAAACTGTTTGGGTTAAGACAAAGAGTGGACTCAGATAAAATGGTTGACAGTTCATTGGAGTCACCCCAATATTAGGTGTGAAGTCCGGAAGGTGAAGTGAAGGCAAGGGATTACAGTGGTTCTTGAACCAATGCCAGCTGAGACTGAGACACATAAATATTTCAGCCAGGTCAAGCAAACAGCAAGAAAGTGATTTATTACACATTTCAGACAGTGCTAGCTAAAAAAATCTGAAACTAGAATCATTCTAGAGTTTACCTTCTAAGGTTTACTAAGTCATCCACACTGTTATGCAAAAGGAACAAGTGCTGAAGTCCATTGTCTCTGTCCTCTTCCCCCACAGTCTCTTAGTTGTGAGGAGGAAGGAATACTCTGTCACCCAGAAGATCTTGTACTTCAGACTAATCTCTTCTAGTTGAGGGTCATTTCACCTCCCCTGGAATAAAAAGACATTCCAACAGCCATATTGTTCTGAGCATCCCAGATTCTACTTCGTCTTCATCAGAGAACAAACTCAGCACAAATAACAAGAAAGGTATGTGGTTCTCAATGCATTAAAAATTTTGGTGGAATTAAGTCAAGACTTTGTATGTGGACCAAAGAAAAAGAAAAAACCAAGGGAGTGTTGCTATAACAAGATGCTGACAAATTTCACTGGAATTATTTAAAATTTATGTTCTTGTAGCTCAGAGCAGATTTGCCCCCAGAATGTTTAATCACAAGCAATATGACTTCATTCTTGTGCAGCTGCTTCAGCAGGTACTTACATACACAAAATAACAAATATCTTTAGCTCAATTATGGTGCTGGGTAGAACATTATCCTTTCCAGTTCTAAAAACTGTAGTAACCTGTACAGTTCAGATGTTTTCCTGGGGTTTTTTTTTTTTGGTTGGCAATTGAAAGTTTCCACAAATGTATTTTAAGTTCATTTGTCCTTATCACAGTCTGCTCATTCACTTCTTGACAACTGTTGCAACTCTGGATGAAAAGTGCCATGAAGCTAAATGATAAATTTTAGTTCCCTAAAATTCAGTTCTGATCATCTGACCCAAAAGGGACTGAATTGACGCTCAGCCTGTTCACCTCTGTGTCTCTTAATATTTCTGAACTACTACTGTACAGTCTTCTCAGGTGTACCTTGTTACATGTCCACTCTAGTGTTGATTCCCTTTTTTCCATCTCTCCCTTTAGGCATTCATCTCCAAACCTGCCTGCCTACCTCCTTCTTCTGCCTCTTTGAATTTCTAGCTGCACTTTTAAGTCTGAAGCAAAGGGTAGTGAGATGAGCAATTCTAATGCCTTTGATGTGATCGAACAGCGAGCCCAACTGCCCAGCACAGTCTCTGCATTGCTGCATTCACCAACATGTTGCACAACATTGCAGCTGCTTTTTTCCACCTGTTTTTCTTCTGAGAATTAGCATCTTAATTCACAAACATGCAGACAATTAACAGAGAAGAATGAAACATGTTTGTAAGAAACCAATGTTTTATCCTGCATGTGCTGCAAAAGATGTGTGACAGAAGACTCCCTGATGGTTCAAGGGTTCATTGTTAAACCTGATAAAGATGTGTCCAAACTCTTCATACCTTAGGATACTGAGATACCCAAACTACCTGTGAGTAAGAAGGTGGGCAAGCTGAGCAAGCTCCAAGCTTCTAGACAGCACAAGCAATGTCAAACTTGACCAAACTCAATGATGAGGGGCTGGGGTTGACCCAGTCCTACTCTGGGAAGGGGAACAAAAGGTGTGGAGCTAAGTATCCTGGCAGGGCTTGGGTTCCTTGCTCATGCACCCGCAGAGGGAGTGAGGTGGTGATTGCTGCTGCTTGAACAGTTAGCTTCTTCTGGGCAGTGCTGCCCTGCACTTCTGACTCTACTCTGTGATACAGGAACAGCCCTCAATTTCCATGGCTCTGTCATGGGCAAAGTGGGCAGCAGAACCACAGCTATGTTGCTATTCCAAACAATTTGCTGCCAGAGGCAAGTGCCTGCTGTGTCTTTGCCTAGAGAAAGCCCATGACAAAAATGTGACTCACACAGCAAATCCAAGAGACTGTGTGTGGCTTGAAGTTTTCTAGTGCCTGCGCCTGCACTCTTGGAGCTGTCTGAGGTATCACCATTGCACAGCATATGACACTGCTGTTGTAACAGCTTTCTTGTTCAGTGGTGGGCAGTGCCTGTACTTCACTAGAACTCTGGAGCAGTGCACACAGTCGATATTATTTACAGCCCTTAGGAACTTGCAGTTCCCTCAAGTGGAAAATTCACGTTATTCAATGTGGTTTACACAGTTTCAGTGCTAATAAAAATTAGAACCCTTCCTTTCCTTTGACAGCTATATCCACTCTTTACTATTTTCTACATAGCCTTTTACCTATGATTTTCTTTACAGAGCTATCCAGCACAAAAAGATAAAAAGCAGACTAGAAAAAAGGAGAACACTCTTAGATCAGTTTTTGGTTTAAGAATAAAGAAGCTTGATCTGTGTTCTCTGATTTGAGAAGGAACGTTACACCATATGAAGCCTAAGGGAGGGCGTTTGCATTTACAAGGGGCAGGATGGGAAATGAGGCACTTGGGAGGACTAATGGCAAACGAGAAATGGAATTAGCAGAGCCCAGGCAATGCAGAGGAGTGACAGGTGATGAGTCACGCCAGCAGGAGATGGTTAGAGGAGCCTTACAGCCAGGACACAGACTTTGAAAGCCACCAGGATGAGGATTTGGGGTCAATGATGGGTCTGAAAGTGTGTGTGGAGAAAGTAAGGGAGAAGTGGGATATATGAGCCCTGCTTCTGAGAAGATGAATTTGGTTTAGCAGAACACAGGGAACTCCAGCATATATTCAACCACGTGATCTGAAATATAACTGTATGCAAAAAAAGTGTTCCCTGCTCTATAATCTGCAGTGTATCAAACTCTAGTAAAAAAAAAAATACATATATATATATATGACTCTACTATCAAAGTAAAGATTTAGGAACTGATTGATAAGTCTAGGCAGTGGATCTCCAGCTCTCTCCCACCAGTTGGGATCACTCCAGTATCAGCAATGGTATTTTAATTCACCCTGACAATGAAGATGGGCTGGGGACACCAAGCAGGCTGTGCACCAGAGAGGCAAGAGCACAGATCCACCTTGTCCTGCCATGTCTTTCCTGACAGCAGCAACTGTGAGCAGAGCCATAAGAAACTGGAGGTTTCAACATCTGGATAAGACACAGTGAGACCCAGCAGAACCTGGGGATGAGAGCTCTTGGGTATGGCATTTGCAGTGTGATGTCATAAGTGTGTAAATTAAAAATTATCAGAATTATGTATATAAAATATCAAGTCATGCCGAGTTAGAATGTGTGATTGGTATTTTATTAATGTTTACAGTGATTTATAAATAGCAGCATCTCTTCTGCTGCTCATCTGACAAGAAGTCTCCTGTAGTATAGTCTCACGTAGAAGTAGGGAAGCTATAGTATTTTAAGATTTTGGGGGGCAAAATGGGAAACAGAGGTATTCAGGGTGCTATATTGTATCTCCCACCATAACTCTCGCACACATATGCCTTAATAAATTTGTGCTGTGAAGCTGTAATTCCATTGCAGCTTTTTGATGTCCACTCAAACAATATTAGCTTTTCTGTCATATTTTACAATGTAAAAAATTTTGGTGAAAATGTCAGCAGGATGGTATCTTTAATCATATTTATTGATTGACCTAAGAGGCTCAGTGCAATTTCACTGGAACCCCTCAATGCAACCAGGGTCAGGCTCAGCCTGTACCTATTCCTAGCATTGCCTACAGCCCCAGTTTCATGAGTGCCTTTCATTTCTAGTGTCCTTGAAGCCACTTGACTTCCCTGATGTTTCTCTTTCATCCCCTCCTTATTACAGCTAATACAATATGCAATGTAGCTAGAAATGGTTCCTCATAGGTAATAGGAGGGTTTAATAGGTAGTATCTCAAGCAGGAAATACATCTGTTCACCAATGTCTGCAGTTTGCTGTTCTCTGGACAGTCCCATGAATTGACAGCAATATTCAAAAACCCTGTGCAGGTATCGCTAATCCTATTTACGAATCGTTTTTGTTGTTGTTGTTCTCATTGCAGTTAAAAGCTAAATGTAGATCCTACGAGCCCAGCTCACGAAATCACCAGGAACATTTTCAGGGCAGCAAACTGAAGACGCTGCCGCGGCAGTTGGTGGAGCCCAGCGGCTGGCTGTTACGGCCCCAGATGGCGGACAAAGGGGGTTTCTGTAGGACTCCTCACGCAGGCGGCAGCCCTGTTGTGGGTCCAGGCGGGGAAGCCAAAGGCCGGTGGCCTCTGCACAGCCTGGCCTCCAAATCCCTCTGCTGTCGTCCAGCTACCCCAGAAGGACATCCTCCCAGTCTCACCCCACAGCTAGAGCTTGTTGCCTGTGTCCAACAGCTGGGTCAGCATCACCCGGAGCGGTGCAAGGCGGATGTGAAGATGTCCCGCGCTCCACTTGGCCACCGTGGCCACCCTCGGGTGCTCAGAGGCTGGTGTTCGGGGCCATGGATAAAGGGCTGGCTGCGGAGGCACCGAGCAGCGGCCCCACGGTCACACAGAACAGCGTCACCGACCCCACACAGCCCCAGGCCCACGCTCTGCCGCCGGGCTCGCGCTGGGTTCCGAGCTGCGCCGGGCAGGACACGGACAGAGGCTCCCCCTCAGCGGGGAGCAGCGGGGCGGGGAAATGGCGGCGCCTGAGGCGACTGGAAGCCGGCGGGACGCCGGGCTAGGGGCGAGTGTGTTTGCCAGTGGTGAGGGGTGCGTGTGAGCCGGGGCTGTGTGAAGGGTGGGCTCCGTGTGCAGTGTGTGTGCAGTGTCTGTGCCGTGGGGCGAGCTCTGCGAGGGGAGCGACAGTGTGCTGGGCAGGGGGGGAACTCCACGCCTGAGGTGGGGTGAGCTGGGGCAGAAGGCAGCGTATGGTGGGGTGCACGGCGCGCTGTGCCTGTCCGTGTGTCAGTGTGTGTGTATGTGTCTGTGCGAGCGCGGGGCGGCGCGGGCAGGGGCGCAGGGGCGGGCCAGCGGCAGCGGCGCAGCTGGCCGCGGTCCAGCCCGGCGCACTAATACAGCCTGGCGGCTCCCGCCTGACTGACGCCGGCCGGGGCTGCTGCTGCCGCCGCCGTTGCCGCTGAGCCCTGGCCCAGCCGCCGCCGCGTAGCTGCAGCCCCGCTCCCGCCCGCGGCACGCCGGTACCCCATTCCGCGCCCGATGGTGGCAGGTAAGAGCCGGGGTTCCCGGCCGCTTCCCGAGGGAGGGAGGGGAGCCGGGGGGACCGGGGACAGTCCCCCCGCCGCCGCCCCAAACTTCCCACCGGGGCTGCTGCGCATCCTTCCCGATGCGGTGTGGCGCGGGGTCCCGGGGCGGCGGCAGTCCGCATCGTTCCCGCCGTGTGCCTGGTGTCCCCGCGGCGTCCCCGCGGCTGGCGGCTCCGCTGCGCTGGGGCGGTCGGTGTGCGGGCGGGGGCTGGGGCTGGGGCAGTAGCGAGATGAGACAAGCCGACGCCAGGACTGCGAGCGAAAGGAGGAGCGCGGGGGAAAAAACGTTTTTATGGATGGCTAAACGCTGACAAGTCTTCCCGCTGTTGGGGTTTCTTTCGTTCAAGTAGGAGGAAAAAATAAAACCCAAACCAACAAAGCCAACAAAACCCCACATGACACGTTTGGAAATACTTTTCCTTTCAGAGGTTATTTTCTGTTCAAGAAATCCCGCCTCTGGACACGCTCCCAAGCAAAACGGAGCAGAATTGCTGGGATTTGGGTTTGTATTCCAGATACAAACGGGGACTCTCTTTTATTCTTCACGCCGAAGTTTAAACGTTACTTCTTAGCAAGTATCCACAATTTCCCAGAACAATAGCCCTCGATATGGCAAATTATGAATTATTGTCATTTTATCTCCATGCCTGGGTAGCTCCAAGTGGAGGGAATACAAAGTTCGGATCATTTCTAACAATTCGGATATTGCGCAGTAATTTGTTTTCCTGCTTTGCTTTTATGAGTAAATTTATTTGATGCTAACCAGGTCTACTTTAAAGAGGCATTGGTGGGAATAAAAATAAATGACACACACATGGATGTGTACATACACACGCATGTGTGTGGCTGTTAATTGTTTGCATTTTATAAATTAGTGCAAAGAATTTTCAGCCCAGTGTGGTCAACTTTTCAGTGAATGAGCTTTCCCTTGGCAGAAGTGGGAAATGATGTGCTCAGCTCAGGAATGTATTGGAGTTTGTGGCGGTTTGGGAAGGTCACTGCAGATAACACAACTTTTGCTACTTTGTATCTCCAGTGTGTGGAAATGTGCATCTTTATACATGCATATATTTGTGCAGTGGGAGTTATCTTCTCATCTTCAGGAGTGTAAGCTGAAGAAAGCGCTGCAAAATTTTTCCCTTCAGCAATGGTAGGACAAATGTCATCACTCAGACAAACCTCATCCGTTTTAATACAGCTAGACAACTCCCTTCTTTCAGATTTTACAAGTACCAGTGTCTGGCTTGTTCATGTTTGCTTCCTGTTAGATTTTAAAGCAGAGGCTGGGGATACCTGTAGTTTGTTTGTTGATTTTTTTAGTTGTTTTTAATATTGAGTTAATTTGACATAGTAGCCAAAACAAACGTGCCCAAAAATCTATTTAAAGTGAGTTGCATCAAGAAGGATATCTTGTGTTGCATTTACTGAGTTTGGCAATAGTTCTCATTCCCGTCTGCCCTTTGGGATGGAGCTGAAAACATTTTCTTCTTCACTTTGTTAACTCACACAACCTGATAAAGAGTAATTCCACAAAAATGACTGGAATAAGGGTCAAGTGTATTTTATCGAAATGCTCAATGATAATCAGGATTTGTAAACTGATAAGAGTTGGAGATAAAAGCTTTTATGTACGTGCAGCAACTGAAACGAATACTCACAAAGCTGTCAACTGTGCAACTTTGTGAAGAAGTTGAGTATTAATATTTTATCAACACGCTTGCCCAAGGCTAAGAGGCACGCACACACGTGCCAAATATCTGCAGAAGGTGGGGATGCATGTAGAGAAACTGGGTAGCTCCTGGGGTTTGGAAGGTGCTCTTACACAAACTGGTGGTAGTTCCCCCCTCTCTCTCCCCCCCCCCCCCGCCTTCAATAGACACAAGACAAGGCCTAACCCACTAAAACAGGAATGTAGAAGTGTCGATATAATGAATCACATAACATCTGGACAGTTAATCCTCCTTTCTCTCCTTTTATTCTTTTACAGACTTTCTGCATCTCGCATTTGAATCCTTAGCTATCTGCTGTTAATCAGCCAGGGAGATAGTGTTTCATGTAATCCTGAATGCTAAAGTGCTGTAATTTTGATGGCCAGTCTAATCTGTCTCTATAAAGTTTTATTTTTCCATTGTTAAATTCAAAGGACAATGACTACTAATTATGAGTGACCTCTAACCAAAACACTAGCTTGAGTTTGTCACTGGTGCTGATACTGGCTCACAGTAATTCCAGCATCAGCAGTTCTAGGCACTCTGTTTCAAAGAAATTTAACAGAATAAGGGGAGCCAGAAGGGAAATGCTCTGGGTAATTTGCTGCAAAAAAATATAGCGAAAGTGTACAGATATTCCATTTGCTGTGCACTATACCCTTTACAGTTAATAATTACAGGGATGGGGAAGAAAGACAAAAAAACCCGATCATAAATATTTTAACTGAAAACAGCACAGCACAAACATACATAGGAAAGGTTGTTCTGGTAGACTGCCTGGTTTCCTGCTGCAGGCAGGTATAAAGAATCATTAGTGTTACTGTACATTAACAGCAAAATATAGTAATAGCAATGACAATTTGAGAGAATCATTGCTGTCCTGTTACTGTCTTCGAGAACATTTGTTGTAAGGAAGCATTAGACTCTGAATACAGTATAATAAAATTAATTTTTCACAAATATCCCAAATTATTTCCCATCTTTTGTTTTCTCTAATGTTTGAGTGGTTAATGCGGTGGGAATTTTACAGACAAGGAGGTAAATTAAAGGGTCTAGAGCCTTGTGTATTTATTACACCAGCTGAAAACCTTGCTGTGCTTTTGCAGATGAGTGGATCTAACAGACTGAGGGATCAAAGCCCAGACTGAGATTCTGACTAATACATGCATGTGTTTAAATTGAAGCAGGTGAAATATCATGTGCCCAAATTTTGTGTGATTTTTAGACAGATCATTCTACAGGACCATTTGCAAGTTTCTGCAAGAACTATTGCAACATCTTAGATGTAAGGCTGAACAGTTTGCTCTGAGATTCAGCTGCTCTGGACAAGGGCATAGCAAGGACATGGTGGAGGTGGACACAGAATGGAGTTAATTTCTCAGTTTACACAGTCACCTCTACATAAAAACACAACAAAAGAAGAAAATCTGATAATCAGTTTCAGTTTTTCTGAGACAGCATTAAGATCGAGGTGTGTTTCTGACTGGGAGGAGAAATGCTTTCTCTTTCCCACACCCTTTGCTCTAGAATTTGTTTCCTTCCCACTCTTCTTCCTTGTCAGTAGCATCACCATCCTTCCCTCTGCCAACCTTAGCATCATCTTTACATCTTCTGTTTCCTCACAGGTCTTGGTACTCCCAGATATCTCTTGACACTTTTTCTTCATGTTAGTTCTTACATTCCTCCTTACTTTTGTTTGTAGCTGCCAAAGCATTAGTCCACACTGTGGCAACCTTCCAGCTTGATACTGCAACTTCCCGTTTCCCAAGAAACTCTTTTCTCCCACCTACGTTCTGCTCCTAGTCAGCATGACCCCTGCCAAAATCCTGCATCTCTTGCTTTTCTTTCTGAAATGCCTCCATGCAGACTCCCATTCTGGAGTCTCTCTGTACGCCTGGTCTTTGTTTAGGCTTTGAAAATGTTCCACGTTTCCAGAGTTCCCCAGAACTGCTGGCCTCAAACTGGCCATCCACTGAAAGAGAGAATGAGGAGGAAAGAAAATTAACAGACCCATGGATCGTTACAGTTTGTTCTGCTTCAGGCTTCCTTTCACCCTCGTTACATGGCTACAGTAGAAGTCAGATTGGCCATTTCTTGATCATGGTTATTCTGTTTGGTCTGGTGGTGCCCTCGGTCATGCAGCTGTGCTGTGGGGAGCTGGTGGTGATACCCTCCCCAGAATGCTGCATCTGCTAATAACAAAGCTCTGTGTGATGAGGAATCCTTTATAATGTAATTAACCCTGCTGCTGAGGTCAATACATTTCAACAATACTTTAATTTTTTTTTTGCATGTTTTTGTGCCCTATCTTTCCTTGACAGAAAACATTTTTTTTTTTTTCCTTTCTTTTCTGAATCATTCCTGTGCATGGCTCCTCATCAGGAGATCTCATAATGCTTTACAGAGCTGTCCCAGTCAGGGTACCTGTATGACAGATGCAGAAATCGAGGCACCTGAGGAAAAAAAACATTTATCCAGAGGCCTGTAGCAGGATGCAATCCCACAGAATTGACTGGAGGCACAAGCAGTCCATGTGGCTTTTCAGACTCCCTTATGGTTACTTGCTGGGCTATCCAAACCTTCTTGTTTCTGTCAAATTACTCTGACCCAGCTGCCAATGTGCAGTTTCTTACCCTGCAGCACGTGTGAGGTAGCTAATTTATCTCTCTCTCGTCAACAGATCTTGAATTACTTCACAGAGTGTGCAGCCTTCACAGGGACATCTAGAGCAGAAAAATACAAATTCATTCCTGAGTGAGGCAGCAGCCTGTGGCTCCCAGGCCTGCCCTGCTGCAAGTCCTAAAGGGCTTGGTGCTGGGACCAATGCTTCCTGGTGGTAACCTGCATGGGATAGACAGGCTCTGCAGGGGCAGAGCTGAGTGCTAGCAGGAGAGAAGAAGGAGAGAAACAGCCCTGAAGAGATGGGGTATTTCTTGGACTCCTGGGGTGGGTTTGCAGAAGAGAGAGATGTTTCTTTTAAAGACTCAGAGATCTGTTTCTGCCTTTTGCTCAGTGTTTTCTGAATCTGGTTGTTAGCATGGCATGTCATCTTACATGCTAAAGAGAATCTAGCCCTTGTTTTATACTCCAAGCTCAAATGTAGCCGTATGAAGTCTGTTTAATCTCATAAGCAAGTGTTCTGGTTTACAGAGAAGCTGAGCACCCACATCTTCGGCTGAAGTCGCTGGGAATGGCCAGCTGTCCTCTTTTTCCCCCACAGGAGGGAACTAGATAGGCAAGTTCTTGCTCCTTTTGTTTTTAGCCCTGTTGTGAGTCCAAGCATATCCAGACATTTTTCGTGGAAAATGCCTCAGTGCTGGTGCATATCAGCATTGGCCCCTTGTCCAAGGCAATCCCTGCCACTGAATCAGATCTTTAGATGGATAAAACACGCTAATATTAGTGCTTACTTGTCCTCCACACTCTTGTTTCTTGCAGTTCTCGAAGACAAAGGCCCTGTGGATGTTCCACCCTGCTCCCCCCTGCAGGCTTTCACAAACCACTGAGGGCTCAATTAACACAGATTACTGTGGATGATCATGCAGGAGAACCTATATGTCACTGCATTAGCAATTTCCCACAGTTATGCACTGTGAAAGTCTTTTAGGAAAAATAAATTTGAATGTGATATGGTTTGAACACAATGAATGCTAATGTGATTCTATGGAAAACTGCTAACGTGCTGTATATGGAAAGCCTGTTGTGTGTGAAATGTATCCGCCTGTATGCCCTTGGCCAGGCTTTCTCACCTGGGAGCAAGGAGAAGTGGTCAGCGATAGTACTTCTCCCTTTCCAGGCCTGCTGTCAGTCAGAGAGAAAGCACTTCCGGAAGTTCTTCCTTTTGAGTATTTTATTGATGATTTAGCTATATGATTTATTGATCTATTTTTCACTTGCCAAGCTGTGTGATGTTAAATCTTCTGCAAAGGATGCTTGCTGTGTTAACACCATAACTGAGTAAGGAACCCTTCAAGCATGTCGCACCCTCTCTATGGCATCCTGGGTGTCAGGCAGTGGGCCTCTGTGCCAGGCTACAGTCAGGAGTGGAAGGATAGGGGCTATCAAGGAGGGGTGCTTAGAGGCAACCAACTCTCCAGCAGACTCCTGGTGTCACAGGTTATCTCTGACCTTGTGGCATTAGATACCTGGCACAACTACACAGCAGATCACAAAAGCATGAGATGCAGTACTTGCATGGGGAGAATCAGGCACCAGTTGGTATTGCTGGGATCAAATCTTGCAGATCTGCCAGCAGAAGCCAGCCTCCTGTCAGTTCGTTGTATTCCCCCCCAAAATGAAGGTATTTGGACTTGGCTGAACCTCACCAAGCTGGCCCTCAGGCTTCCTGTTAGGTAGGTTGTATGTGCTACCATACAAAATGAGGAGAACATTTACTTTATCCTTTTCCCCTGTGTACACTGTAAATGTGCAACCAAAGTTCCAAAACTGCATTCCTTTCTAACAACTTAGGACACTAAACTTTCAGGACAGGTTCCCATCAGACTGAAGCACCACGTCCTTGGTGAAGTAGTTGTTCTGTAGATGTATCCTTATTCACAGCATTCTTAATGTCTAACTCTAAGCAAATCCTTTTCCTAAAATGGGGTTTTGGGAATGGTTCCAAGAATGCCAGTGATTGATAACGAGGATTACAGAATCTGATTAGTGTGGATATAAACTTTAGGCCAGCAATGGAGCTGAAATTCTTTTCTAGTCCTCTTCTTCCTTTGTGAAGAGTTTGTTCTGGAGGCACTTGGCTGCATGCTTTGTATTAGAGAAGAGTCAGCGTTTATTTTAAAAGCAGGAATTCTGTTTTTGCGTATTTCCAACTGTTCCATTTTTAGAAACACCGATGGGCTTTGTTACAGTTTCTCTGGGAATGGTGGGTATGTGAGGAATGCAGGACTGAGTGTCTATAAAGTGGGGATAACCAAATGAGAAGACATTTTTGCCCCACAGGGTAGATTGATGCACCTCCCCATCATATTCCACTGCCTCCTGCCTTCTCCCACAGATACATCCTCAGTGCTCCCCCACGGCATATATGCTTCTTAGCCTCTGGTTCTGTGGGAGGAAGGTAGCTGAGAAAGGGGCTCTAGCTCAGAGCTGCCAGTCTGAGCCTAAGCAAGGCAGCCACAGGAAAGGATGAGGCAGGGACTGGGTGAATGGGTCTTCCTCCTGCCTGCAGGGAGCAGGGCGTGGGGCAGAGAAGAGGATGTATCCCTGTGGGATGGCATCTCAGAAGCTTCGGTGTGGCCCAGCCAGTGAATACAGTGCAGTTCACTCCATATAAACATCACAGTTGCTGATTTCCTTTAAAAATTAATACCAAGGAAGGAAGTGCAGTCAAAGAGAGATCACAGTGATAAATTGGTCCATTTTCATATTTTTTCAGAGACTTTGGTTTTGTAATTTTGTGGGGTGCCTTCAAATACTGTGGGAGATTTTCAAGGCAAAAATCAGTAAGAACATCCAGCCCTCTGGTCTGGGTTTACCCTGAGCAGCAGGATGCAAGTAGCCCAGGGCCAGAGCCAGTGTAGTTATCCTAGCCTAGTGCTGCACCTGAAGACAGGGCTCTTTTTCTTGGTCATGGTAGGGGACATAGAGTCAGAAGGGCACATCTCAAGGAGTTTTCTTCCTCTCCAAGGCCAGTGCTGTTGTTCTTGAAAGTAAACTGAAGAAATTTCTTGAATAAGACTGTGTAATCTGCACTCACAGATCTCCAGCAGTGGTAACTATCCCAATGTATATCCTATTCTTCCGTTCTCCCTATTCAAGTGCACATGAGAGACAGATTGCCCCTATCTTGCCTGCAGCAGCCTTTTTCATGTTGGCATACTGTTACCATGTCCATGCCCTTCTGTTCTTCCTATATTAGGTCACATTAACAAAGCTTTGTTGAAGCATCTGTCCATGTGCTCACCCAGAGCCATCCCATCGCAGGAACTGGTATATCCCTTCCCTGTCAGGCATCATGGGCATACCAAAAGTGAGCTGGGTATTTCGTTTCCTTTTGTGATGGAATTTATGGCTTTTAAACACATACACAGTTTTTTGCCCATAGAAATTTGTGTAACTGTGTGAAGGTGTGCAGCTTGCATATTTGAATCTTAACTTCTTTATATCAAATGAGAATATGCTATTCCTGTCAAGAGAAGCTGAATGATGCTGAGTAGAAAAGGTAATATTTGAGCAATTCCACAGGCACGGAGGAATTATCTGGATGCCATAGATTTTTAGGCACTGGCATCATATTTTGTCCTTATTTTATCCAGGAGGCAGTGAGTTCAGTGAAGATTCCACAGGGTGGATGAGTGGCTGGAGATGCATGAAACTCTGTGAGATTTGCTCTTTGGTAATGGTGGCTTCACATGAAGTTCATTGTAGAACTGCTTTCACAATAATCTTGAGAAATACCCAAGAAAATGAGTTTCAGAAGTTTGCATTATTCAGTCAAGCTTATAGGAATAAAAAACAAGATGTTGCCAGGGCTGTGTGAAACGCAGATAAATTTGAGTCTCAAGCACTTTACCTCCTGTCATTGCAGCTATTTTCAAATGGAGCAGTCCAGGGTCAAACCAGGAAAAAAATTAGTTTCTTAATTAAAAAAAAAAAAGAATAACCTTCTTTACATCCCATTTAATTAAAACCTTGGGTGTCAGGTTCTGTGGTTGTGAAAGGACTCAGTAACATTGTAATGAATAATTCATTCACTGTATTTTGTTTGGAGCAAAAGACAGTGGTTTCAGATAGATTCATAACAGCACCCTTGTCTGGTGGGTCCCAAGCATAACAAGAAGCCCTGGAGGATCCCAAATGAGGATCTGGGTGCCACGGGTGGAACATGAGTCTTTTCAAGTGATTTACATGCATCAAGAATTAACATGTGGCCACTGTTCCCAAGCCATGAGCTGATTGCTAGAGTAGCAGCAGCGGTAGCTGTGCAGCTCAGGTGTGCACTTCCACAGTGAATGCACGTGTGAAACCTCTCCTGCCCAGCTCTCTCCTGCCATACCTGCAAATCCCAGCTGGCAGGGTTGGTGCTTCAGGCTTAGGGTGTGTGAGCAGGCCCAGGGCAAGGTTGGTGAGGTTCCTTGGTCATTTGAGGCCCAAGTGTTTGTGGACACACCTTTGTTTATTTTAAAGCCCTTTCCCCTGCTAAGGTGTGGAGGATCCCCATAGTGAGCTGCAGTGATGATGTGTCCTGGGAAGTTCTTTGCCAGTCCTGTGTGCATGCTGGTTGCTGGGCACATCTGAAATCAAATCAAGACTCGATTACACTGAAAAAACTTACATGCTTCTTTTTGAGGTAACCAAATCAGTGCTAGGTAAAAATAACTAACCAAGTGCAAGTTTTCAGCATTCTTCATGTTGTTTGACTGAATTAATGTTCTCCTTTGCAATTTTGTTGTGATTTAGTCACCAAGCCGCAGACTTCCAGCTATAAATGTCTCACAACTCCATTTCCCAGCTGCATGCATCTCCAAGAACTCCAGAGCGTATGTCTAGACGACCCTCTGAGAAATCTCCCTCTGTGGCCTTACTGAGCTTTTGCAGTGACACAGAGACTGATGATGTCAGCCATTTCCAAAACTGACAACCATGCTTCCCACGGCTCAGTTAGCCGAGGCAGGCGATCCGGGTGGAGGCAGTGGACTGGAGCTTTATTCTGAGACCAGTGAATACACACATGTGCATACACCTGTTCTTACACACACGTGCACAGATGTGCTTTTGGGGAAGGCTGGACACTGATTTTGCACAGTTGTGTCTTAAGCCTGCTTTTGTTAGCATAAATGAGGTTTTCCTTTTTGACTTCTGCGTGAAACTCAGAATGAAATGTAATGACGACTGGTACAATTCCCCTGCTGTACCCATAGGAATTCAATTTCTTCTGCTGACCTGAGGACCTACAGCTGGCTAGTTCTACACTGGAGGGTTAAACACAAGCTTAGGAATAGGAGAAAGCATTCTAGTCCCTTCTACACTTCATGTCTGTTTTGCTGGGTGTTAGCCTAGCAGTCATTCAGACTTGAGGTGAGATTCATCTCACTCAAGATTAGCTCTTTTCAGTGCCTGACCTCGCTGTTTTTTTGTGGATGTTTAGTTTTAGGTGGAATGGTCCATGACATGTGAATGCATGTTTTTCCCAAGTAGGTGTTCAGGGACTTGAGGGTGAGTAGGACAGATAAGAGTATCAACAATTTGGACATATTTATATGGCCAAGTAAATTCTGCTAGAATGTTGCTTCCATACTAATAAATTAAACATGCCTAGTACTGTTCTTGGCCTTGAGGCCAGCTGAGATGGCTTACTTCCATGCAATGGCTGTCTCACCCTCCAAAACAGAGTGGCTCTGTGCACACCTCTTATTAGAAGTGGCCCCTGGTCCCTGCTAACTAAGTCTTGAACTATGCACAAGAGTTATTTGGGAGAGTACTTCTGGCACAGACCAAAGCCATTCCAAAGCTAAGGTAGGCACTGTCTGTTTAGGGAGAATGGAGCCAGTGAACTTGGCAGAAGCATTTCCAGTCCCACTTTCTCCTGCAGACCACAGAAATGAAAGGGTGGGTCTGTGCCGTAATGTCTTTTGGCTCTTAAGATCCTTAGGCTAAACTCGGTGATGGAATAAAGACTTGCAGCATGGAAGATTGACTACATTTGGTGTTCACTGGTCCCTTACCTGACAGATAGACAAAGCCTTTCTTGTAGTCCCAGAGGAGGGAATGATGCCTGACTTATAATCATGATACCACACCATACTATCACTGAGGGAGATAGAGATGACTAGACTGGAACTTCCATCATGATATGGCCCAGGACTTAATACCTGTGGTGGGGGTATGGATTAAAACTAACACTTCCCTCCCCTCCGCCACTCTAAAGTGATGAGCACTGAGAAACATGATGGATCATCAGCACAAAAAATACATCAAATGTGGCTTTGAAACATCAATGTTGGAAGTTTCCAGTTGAGTAGTCAAGTTGTCTGTTACAAAAGGCATACAGTTTAAGCAACTGCTGTCTTGAAAGACTATTAAAATTAAATTATGAATTCACATCTCTGTCATTACAGCCCTGAGCAT
Organism: Pezoporus wallicus; assembly: GCF_028554395.1. Lineage (NCBI taxonomy): Eukaryota > Metazoa > Chordata > Aves > Psittaciformes > Psittacidae > Pezoporus > Pezoporus wallicus. The sequence continues at coordinate 193,231 of NW_026636323.1, read as the reverse complement.
TGTAGCTGCCTAGGTATTTCATATTGGAGTATCTAAGCCCAGCAACACAGGGCTTAGTTTGCTGAATAGTGTACAGGTTATCTAATTTAATAACATTAAACTAGGATGTTCTGATAATAATATTATTTGGAAGCTGTTTATTTAATAGTATTTATATTTTGTATGTTGGTTGAATTTGGGGAAGAAAAGAAGAAACTGGGGAGAGCATAGTAGGAAATTGTGCAGCGTATTTATCTGAGACCACATCACATGGTCTGCAAAGCATGGCTGTTGCTTTTATACACATAGTCCTGGCGACTCTCCCACTAGCAACAATAGTGCTCAGACTCATACTGATGTCACTGCTGAGTTATTTAATTTGACTGAATGAGATTAATGTGTTTATTTAAAACCTTGGTCAAAATGGAAAAGAAAATCTCCGGACAATACTTTTACGTGAACATGTATGTTTTCATATCTGATGATTGCAGTGTTGCATTAACTTATCAGGAGCAGTTGTTTACACACAGTAATGCCTGGGAGACCCCTCAGATAAGAAGTGTGAGCCATTTTCCTTCTCAGCCTGGAGCAGAGACTTTTGCACCACTAGTGGTCCCATGGGCTTTCATCCCAGGCTCTCCTCACTTCCTGTTGCTGCTTTCAGGGCTGATCCACAGAGATCCCAGCATTATTTCATTTCTTGCATGAGGATGGGGTTTGGTGCTGCTGAGCAATGACAGCAGTGCTGTGGTGGATCCTCCACAGGTTCTCACCAGGTAGTGAGTGACAGACACCTCCACTTCACAGAATGCCTAGATGAGGCTGGCAGTGGGCTTTGTAGGCTAAGCCTGCTCCCACAAAGGCTGGATACTGCCTGCCTAAATTCTATCCGTGTTATGTTTTACCAGCAGCTTGAGGTTTTTTTTCCTATGATAAATCATTCTGACCTTACTTCATTCTTACATGTACCTTCTAAGTGTTTGGAATAGACTTCAGTTTTGACTAAGAGGCATTAGTAACTACCCAGTTAAATGCTCCAGTTCATTGGATTTTTACTAATGCAGAGTGGGAGAAAAATCTGGAATCTGAAGTTTCTTTTTGCATGGTGGGACAAGTTTGGGTTATTCTGTGGAACTGATCATTGATTGCTGAATGGTGCGAGTGGCGGGATTTCTGCCATGCTCTGCCAAGAGCCTCTCTTGACAGCAGAGGACAACTGCACATACACATAGATTGATAATATAGAAATTGCATAAGCCAGAGCTCGATGCCATGCTGGGTGCCTGAAGCAAGATGTACTTGCCCTTCCTTGCAGTTTTGTAGTCCCTCTGTTCATATTTTCATGTAGTGTCCTGTTCACTGGTGTTTGGAATATGAATCTCTTGGTGGAATAAAGCTTCTTCAGGGGCCCGTGACGTGCCAAAGAGTCACTTTGTGCTGCCATCTCTCTGTCTCTCTGGAAGGCTTTGAGGAATTTGAGCCCCTGCCCTCATCACTGCTGCTCTCATGAAATAAGGGAAAAGCTCCTTAGAATACATGTATCTGTGTTTCTCAGGGTGCTGGATGTCTTAAAGGGTAATGCAGTGGGGCAGATGAATGGGCATGAAAATGAAACAAGGGCTAGGAGGAGAACAGCTCTAGCGGGTCACTGTTCCTCAGCAAACACTGCACGTTGTCTAAGAGGGTTTGATACCATGGGCCATATGTGCTTGCCCTGCAGCATGCTCCAGAGCTGTGTGGTGCTGAGGGTATCAGACTGCTGGGGTATCCAACTCTGACAAGGAGCCAGTCTTTGGGATTGATGTCCTGTCTGAATATGTTGTACTTGTGCCTGAACTCAGTGTCCCCACTCTTGCAACTTTACAGGTGAAATTCTACAAGAGCTGTGCCGTAAAGGAAACTGTAGAATAATATGGTTTGTGAAGTCATGCTGCTCCCAACACCAGGCAGTATATCTGTCTCCTCAGTGGCTGCATATAAGTAGTGATGAGGACTATGTCCAGGCCTTTACTGGTGGGGGACAAGAAGAATCTAAGTCCTCCCACAAAGGTGGACTAGAACAGTCATGGAGCTGCTTACTGGAAGGCATCCATTCAGAAGCTGCCCACACTCCAGCTTTAGGTGACCTTGTATATTTCAGATCTTTAGACTTGATATGCACAGGGGGTCCAAAGAGTATAGTTAAAGCATAAATAGCTTGACATACAAAGACGTTATTCCTCAGAGTTCCAGGCAGTGGGAATGTGTCATTTTCAGCTAAAATTAGACTGGGTCAAGCTGCATTAAAAAAAAATAAAATAAAAGAATAAGAAGAAAATCCATCAAGAACTAAACTCTTTCTTTGGACTTTGTCAGATATAGCAAGTCCTAGCAGAAATAACACAGGAACCATCCAGCGCAAACCGTGTCCAGAACTTTGTGATTTTCATCCAAAAAACCGTGCTGTTGGAGACAGCAGAACAGTCTGGCTAGGCAGACAAGGCTTTTCCCTGGCATGTGGGAAAACGTAAATAAGCTTAGAGAATAGTGATATATCTTTAAAGGCACTAAGTGAAATCTGGGAGTAGTTGAATTTTAAATTATTTTTTCAGTTAATATTATACAGCTCTTGACAGCTGAGTGATATTGGAGAGGCAGAGAGAGAGTTGAAAACAGAAAAATATTCTACTCAGTACTTGCATAAAATTTGATTTTACAGATGTAATTTTGTAGAGGATGCTTGAGCCGAACCTACAGCTACCAGCATTTAAAAAAAATAAAGGTACTTTTTTAATAGTAAATATAACCCCAACCCTGCAGTAATTTCCCTAGTGCATTAAACTCTAAACACAAATTGAAGTGACTGCTTTCCAAGGTCCAACTCTAAAATGAGTGTGGAGGGTAATGGGGAGGAAAGGCTTGGACCCAAAATAAACAGCAAAAACAAACATAAAACCATTGAAAGGTGAGGTTGGACAGAGTCTTGGTTGACATGGTTTAGTGTGAGGTGTCCCTGCCCATGGCAGGGGGGTTGGAACTAAATGATCTTAAGGTCCTTTCCAACCCTAACTGTTCTATGATTCTATGAAAATTAAATACGTTATGAAGAATTCCTCTTTCAAAAGATTTTATTGAAGGAACAATTAAAGAGGTGTGTGAGGCCTAACTATGTGTTGTGTTGCTATTCCAGGCTTCATCAGAGTATCTTAATGTTTGGAAAGTTCTGAGACCCACCCTCGTGGACTACTTGTAACCAGTGCCTGAGACTACAAAAACGTATGTGTGGAAGAACCTTTCTGTGAAGGAAGCATCCATCTCAATATTGTGGAAACTCTGTGCAAGCCTTGCAAGGCGAGAGAGCAATTTGTGCTTCCGTTGACGCTCGTGTGTAATCTCTGATTCTTATGCACTCCAGCACCCCTATCAGTTCCTTGTTCTCCTTTACCAGCCCTGCAGTGAAAAGGCTGCTGGGCTGGAAACAAGGAGATGAAGAGGAAAAGTGGGCAGAAAAAGCTGTTGATTCCTTGGTGAAGAAGTTAAAGAAGAAAAAAGGTGCCATGGAAGAACTGGAAAGGGCTCTGAGCTGCCCTGGTCAGCCCAGTAAATGTGTCACGATCCCACGTTCCTTGGATGGTCGGCTGCAGGTGTCTCACCGCAAGGGTCTTCCCCACGTTATATACTGCAGAGTGTGGCGCTGGCCTGATTTACAATCTCACCATGAGCTGAAACCACTGGAATGTTGTGAGTTCCCATTTGGCTCAAAACAGAAAGAAGTGTGCATTAACCCCTACCATTACCGGCGGGTGGAAACCCCAGGTAATTATATCATCTGCAGATGATTCACATCTCTCTATTAGCTCTCACACTGGCAGCAGGTCTAGTCTTTGTGCATCCTATTGAGTTGTGCTGTGAAATCTGAAAAGTCAGGTTCCATTTGATTGAAGGACCCTGGGTCTTTACCTGCCTGGTGGTTACCTTTACCATCACAGCTGTGGCAGTCACAAGTAAGTGGGGAGTAAAGAGCACCTTGCCCAGCGGGTCGGTATCCAGTTGGACCCCCGAGGACGCCTGGATCTTGTCCAGGGTGCTGAAAGGTTCTTTTCCATGGACCCAGGTGCTGGCTGCCCTCTGAGTCCTCCCCCTGCAAACTGGTGTCCGCTTGCATGAATTGTGGGTTAGATTTAGCATCCTAGCTAGATTTATGTCTCATTGTTTGAAACCCAGCAATCGACTCATTAATCCACATGAAAAATGTATCACTATCTCTCTCTTTAAATATTACAGTTGCAGTAAAATGACTTATTTTGCGTGGATATGAAACCAGATCAGTTGATTCTTCCTAAAATGCCTGGTGGCCTGCCTTCAGTGGGATTTACTTACCTAAATGTGTAGTTTGTGTGAAATGCCCCAAGTTCACATAAAACTTTGAATTTTTCCACCGATGAACCTCTTTAGATTGGACATGGTCAGCACTGAAAACTTACGACCTCACTTGAAGGGTCATTTAACTGGGCTTTGTGTCAGTGAAACAGCTATTAAAAAATAATGGTGTTTAGTGTTAACTTCTATAGGGATATTGGAAAGCAGGCTGGCAGAGATCTTGAGCAATCATCCTCTTCTCCTCTGTCCCTACTCCCAAACCAAAACTAATTACCAGGTACATTCCTGACAGATCTTTTCCTAATGAGCTCTAAAATCCCATGTGGTAGAAGCTCCACAACCTCGCCAGGCAAGTGAATCTATTGCTTTGCTATCCTTACAGTCCAGAATGATTTCTAATGTCTAACCTAAGTCACCCTTGCTGCCAAAAATCACAGTAATTTAATTTACTAATGGATATGGTTGGTAAGTGTATACTTATTATTCTGTGATTATTCTTAGTCTGGCATGAACTTTACTCTGAGGTGACATTAGGAGCAGATAAGTGAACTGTGGGATGTTTCTTTTCACACATATGAAATAAGGGAAGGACATTTGTTAACATTTGTTCAACAACACGGGCTACTCCTTTTTCTGATAGTCCCTCCATGGCAGTAGAGCTGTCATTTTGAAGTTGTATCTGAACTGCTGTAAACATTGTCACAACTAAAAATTTGCAGCTGCAGTGAGTTGTCAACAGTTTTCAGTGGAAAAAGCTGATCTCCTGCCTTGCTAAAATAAACTCTTAAAAAATCTAAGAAAAGATGCACATAAAATACCTCATTTTGTGTATCTTTCTCTTTGAAGGCTATAATTCCAGTGTTGTTAATGGAGATTCCTCAGCACAGTAGCTGACAGCACTGTGCAGGGCTGTTTTCAACCCTGGCCTTCTGATCTGTTCAGTGACAACTAACAAATGCTAGTACTGGGATAATCCAGCAGGCACTAAATGGCTGCCAAAGCTTGTTGTTGTGACCCTGAAACTCAGAAGGTTTCAGCTGTGAGCATGTCTCTGTCATTTGTCTGTGCTACAGACAGCTATATCTCTAGTAGTAAATGAGATGGGACCAAGGTGCAGGTCTGAGTATTGCTGAATTGTTGGTGTGGTCCCAGGCACAGCTTTAACCCATATGGACTCACATGTACTAGCAGTTCTCAGGGCACAGGGGTTCACCCAAAGGAGACTTTGGGTACTTTGGATGTGACCACCTTTTTTTTTGGAGGTGAAAGAGAGCACAGCTGCGAGGATGCAAGCTGTGCTGTGCCAGTTGTCCATAGGACCCTGAGACTGTTCTTGGGCTGTTGTATTCACCCCAACTGCTCTTATGGGGACAGCTTAGAAGCTGAAGCTCACCTTCCTACTAAAGATGAGGTACAGCAAGAAAGCACAACCTATTCAGGTGTGCTGGAGCAGCAGCAGGAGAGATAACTTACACCACTGCAAATGTCAGTATTGCAGCTCCAGGCCAGAGGCAGTTAGAAGCTGTGCTGCAAAGACGTGGTGGTGAGACAGGAGAAGAAATGAGCTTGGGGAGAAAGTGGCAGCAGTGAAATCACCACAGAAAAGGCTAGGATCTAGGGCCTGTTTAGAAAAGAGAAGTCTGAAAGGGGATCTCATTAATGCATATAAATATCAAAGGTGGATGCCGGGAGGATGGTGCCAGACTCTTTTTAGTGGTGCCCAGCACAGGACAAGGAGCAGTGGCCATAAACTAGGACACAAGAAGTTTCACTTCAACATGAGGAAGAACTTCACACTGAGGATGGCAGAGCACTGGAACAGGCTGCCCAGGGAGGTTGTGGAGACATTCTTTCTGGAGACATTCAAAACTCTCCTGGACATGTTCTTATGTCACAGGCTTTGGGCATAGCTAGGTTTCCAGCAAGAACTGTTGCAACTAAAGGGAATTGGAGAAAGTCTGGTGCAAGAAAGGCAGTGGCAGGACTTGAGACATGACAGTATTTACCTTCAATTGAACAAAGATTATCAACACTTGAGCATGCATAGAAGGAAGCATCCAACCCTGGCTCTCTATGGAGAATAGCAAGTAGAAAAAAAGGTCCCCACTGAGTGGACACAACACAGTTAAATTGTGAGGACAAGCAGGTCCCAGTGCACTCAGTCACTCAGTTTCGTGCCTCTGGTCACACTTCCTTCAGAGTGGTGAGCCCTGGAAGGTGACATCTGTTACCAAAAGAACAAAGAGAACAAGGCCCTCGGGGGAATTTTTATCCACAAACAAGAAAATATCTGAATTTCTTACCCACTGCAGAGGCTTTAGCCCTCTAGGCAGCCACAGAGCAGTCACTGGAAAGATTGGTGGCAAAAACTGTACAGGAGAGCAGAAATTAAGACTACCCTGGTCAGAACTGGGAAGAAGTTCAAAGCTTGAAAATTCCTCTTGCTGACTCACTCAGGGCACGTCAAAGGCTTTCCCTGACAAGTGCTGTTCACACATTCAGATTCTCAGCTTGTATTTAGAGAAGTTGCATTGAGTTCTCACATGGCTGAGGAAAGCCACTTCCTTAGCTGTGGTACCCACAGCGGGGTGCCAACCTCACAGTGCTGCACAGCATTGCTGTAGCACAGCTATCCCATGCACAGCACCTCTGCTGAGTGCAAAGGGATCACCAGTTCCCTGTTTCTAAGGCTGCTGGTCAGAGCTGGCTGAGCAGCAGCTGGTCTGGCAAGCATCATACCAGTTTTGTGGAGTAGCAGAGGAAAACTCCAGAAGCAGCAGCTCACAGCCTGGAGCTGCTCACAGGAGCGTGGGATGGGAGGGATCCAGCTCACAAAAACCACATCTGCAGTGGTGGTAGCTGTCTTGTCCCAATATAGAGCAGATTAACTGAGCAGTAAAAGTCTGTTTCTCTCCATTGGCTATGAAGAGATCCATGGAGGACTGGGCAGTTCATCTCATGTGTGAATACATGTGAGTCCTACCTGGAGAGTCTAGGAAATCCAAAAAGCTAAAGAAGCAATAAAAAAGCAGAAATACCTTTCTCTACCAAAGGAATTAAAAGGATGGCAGCAATTCTTCATTCCACAGGTAGGGGCATATCAGAGGCAGAAGCAAAGAAAGTAGTCTCCAGAGCACCACCGCTGTGCTGGCCAGAAGCTAATTAGAAATGTATTGGGCTGGATAAAGGTCTACATGTAGTCTCTTAACAGGTATCCCAGTGCCTGTATTTCCAGACAGGTAAGAAGATAACTTTTGCAGTGAACCCCTGTCATCAGTCCAATCTTTTGTATATTTTTAGGACTCAGTTCTTCAATTCATGAGTGACTTGCAAATTCCCAAATGGGATATGCCAGTGGGTAGGCAGGAGCAGGATTTAACCCTGCCCCAGCTGCAGCATAGTGCTACATCAAACAAGAGGTTGTAAACCTCCTGTTGGTACCAGGCACTGGTCCTCCTCCAGCTTAAACTGCCCCAGCTCTGAGCAGTCAGTGTGCGCTGAGGGTGCACTCCAATGAGGGTGTTCCTACAGCCTCTTCTCATGCACATGTTTTGCATTATCTGTACATTATTTGCTTTGTAGCAATTAGACCACTCTTTCATTATGTAGGATAAATGAGAGTTTGCTGTAATTAAAAGATGTTAGCTAACCTACCTAGACAGAGCTTTTGGGACCAAACAGTATGTTAAAACGCTTTCAAACCATATATTTCTGACAGCATTTATAACCTAGAGCACACACTGCTGTTTGTTTCCATAAGCTAGTAAGGATAAGACTGAAAGATAATGTGCTGCTGGGGTTTTGGCCAGAGGAACTCTGTACATGAAGTCAATCAACCCAAGCCTTCTGAATTGTTCCTGGTGTTGGGACAATTCATCCTTGTCACAATAACTCAAATTGCCTCCTTCTCAGGTGTCTTTTAGATATGTACAATAGCAACTGGGGATTAATTCCCCCTACCTACATTTAAGGCCTTAACTAAGATAATTAGGCATTATGTGAGTTAGTAACTAATAGAGAAATCTTGGAGTGGCAAGCCTCTTTGTGTTCCAGCCTAGGGGCTGCATCTTCATAGGTAACTCACTAGTCGGGTTTCCTAAAATGTTTTGACTCAAATTCCCCTCTCTCATCTGTCAGTATCCAAAATTATTTGGGTCAACCTTAGGTTCCTCAGTGCAACAATGCTGTTAACAGCACTGATGGCACGAGATATAAGTGAAGAGAGTTTATGAAGAGAGGCGATATCTTCTATTAGACCAAAGTTTACATGTATTAATTTCTATTTCAGTTTTCTGACCTGTGTTTTTCATGTCTTAACTACCAACCACTGACATTTGCCTCCTCATGCTAGATCTTTTCTAACTATATTGGAACAACTAAATTAGTACTGCTGCAATATTTCAATTGCCATTTACATTTCCTTTTAAAGATCCCACTATCTGGCTGGCAGCCTTTCCAAGTACCTGAAGAAGTTTTAAATTAGATGTCTAGCTCCAGGTCTATGCTTCCTTTGCCCATCTGTGAAACACACTGGTAGTAAAATATACAGTGTATTGCAGGGCACTGTTAATTGTTATTAAACTTGGCTGTGGTTTTGGTGGTAGTATTTAGCAAACTCCTGACATGCTCAGTCTCTCAGGACAGAAGGAACAGGTAACTGAGAAAGAGAAATGTGCCACTTGCATTTCTGAAAGAGGACTGTGTGTGCATGCCCTACCTGTGAATATCATGGTACCTTGCTCAAATCAGAAGTGAGTCTATATTTTGCATATGGAATTACTGCAACTGGCTGCAAATCTGGGAAAAAAGGTCCAAGAATCTGCTTTTGATTCTTGGTTTTGGAGAGGTTTGTTGCCCTTCGGTGACTTGTACCTAGACAGCAATATTTGGGCAGCATAGAATATTCCTCTTTTTAACTTACAGTGATGTACTTCCAAGAGTGCAATTTTAACCAGATTTTTTTCTTTTTGTTCTCGTTTTTATTTTCAGTCCTACCTCCTGTACTTGTTCCAAGACACAGCGAGTTTAACCCTCACCTCAGCCTCCTTGCCAAGTTTCGAAACACTTCTCTGCACAGTGAGCCGCTGATGCCGCACAATGCCACCTATCCTGATTCTTTCCAGCATCCTCCATGCACTCCTTTTCCATCATCACCCAGCCACATGTTCTCTCAGTCGCCTAACAGCATCAGCTATCCCAACTCACCAGGAAGCTCTTCTGGACCAGGAAGTCCCTATCAGCTCACAGGTAAGAATGAGCTTTCAGACATCCTGACTGAGGCAGCTGAGTTTCTTGCAGTGGCCTGGAGTCAGGTGCCAATTCTGTGTGCTTCCCCTATAGCTGTAGCTAAGACTGAACTGTTGGACAGGATGGATTTGGAATGTGATTTCTTCTGACTGTCTCTTAATACTGGTTCCTAGTCCTTCTGGGTGGTGCTTAAGGGGCTAAGTGTTGTGGTCATCCCAGTGGATGTGATTTCGTGATTACTGTGAGGGGAAATTTGAGGAGAGGACCATGTGTGCCAGGCTACCTTGTGCCTAAAGCTGGCCATGCAAGCTTCTGATACAGTCCATGGAAAAGAACACTTGCAAGACCTACGTTAGGCACCTCTAATAAGGATTGTCAAGCTAGGGACCTTTAGAAACTCCATCAAGGAAGACAGAATAAAATCAGGAAATTGGTATGTAGAAATATTTTTAATGTATGGTGATCCCACTGACTGTATAAACTTATACAGGAAATTAAGGTGTTTAACAATCAGGATCAACACTTGCTGAAGCCACCAGGCAAATTCCTGTAATTTTGGAATGTGTTTCATTATCTCCACAGTTCTGAGGTCATCAGGATTATGTCACTCAGATTGTTTTCATTGTTAACTCCTTACTTAGTACTGCTCTAATTACCTGACATTTGACTATGCTTTTGCTGTTAAATAAACCAAGAAGGTGTCATGTACACAGCTGAGATCTGGCTTTAATATCAAAACATAGTTAAGATTCACTTCTGCACTTTGTTGTAACTCTGAAATAGTTTCAATCAATCATCTAAGCTTTTTCACAAAGATGAATTCAGGTCAGAATTTTGTAGCCTAATGTTTTAATGTCTCGACTACAAAGCATTTACATTCATGTCCTTAGTGATATGCCTATTTTGATTTTAAGTGTAAGAAATAAAGGTGTTTATTTTTACAAGGTGTTTTTAGTATTTGAACTGTCTTTTAAGCTGGACAATTTCAACACAGTCTGATGTGTTGAAAGTGTTTTTCCTTCCCTCTCCATTCATTGAAAGGACTGTCATTCATTTCTTCTCTAGGTCTGTACTTCAGATTAAATCATGTTTAGCAACACTGAAGCTTTTCCTCAAGTAGTAGGACTTGTTTGTCTTCTCCCATCTTTTCTTCTCTTTTGTGTAATCAAGCTGGATTAAGTGGAGCTGGTCCTGACAGGTATATCAGGCCCATTCCAACTATGTAATGACTGACTAGCGCATTTAACTGAACTTGGGACCTTGCGAAGTTACTTAAAAATGGAAGTGGCTCAACCTGAGCTTCAGTGTATCGCAGCACACGGCATGCTGATAAACATAATTTGCCTGTGTAACAATCAGGGATGGAAGACTATCTAATGCAAACTGGAGTTACATCAAGAACCTTGAGTGGGCTTGGTTTGACCAAGTCAACAGTGCACATTTCTACATCTCATGCAATTGTTTATACTCTCTCTGTGGTAAGTGGAGAAAAACAAGCACTCCTAGAACAAGATGCATTACATCTTAAGGTATATGTCTAAAGTAGCTGAGATGCACCATGTCTACAGGTGCCTCTTTTTCTTTGGTGAGTATAAAGAAAGCGTATGGTTACTGACTTAGGTGTAGGCATTCAAAATACCTGTATGACCACAGTATATTCCTTTCTCTGACTTGTACTCTTTTCCACTCCTTCTTGATTCTGTTTTAGTGGATTAGCCTGTTGCATTTTCTGTGGGAGGATTATGCCATCTTATATGTTAGAAATATCATACCGTGTATGAAATGCCTAAATCCTGAACAATGCTTAAATAGAATGACATTCCTGCGCAGTACTTACTTGGAAGTTTCAACATTTGTCTTATGAGACCGTCCAAATTATCCACTCTGGGTGAAGTTGCTCTGTTTTGAGGGCCAGCCAACAGACCCTGAACACAAGAGGAAATTTCAATGATGTGGAACCAAGTTAAAAATGCTCCTTAAAAAGACCCTCAGTCCTGCAAGTTTGTATATGGCTATACTTTACACATAAGCCCACTGAGTTTCTGTTCAAATGAATAAATCTACATGCTATAGTGCTTATACAGTGAACGTCACTGATTGACTAGACACTGGTCTAGGCCTGATGCACTAGTTGTGACTGTCCCCCTCTCTTTGAAGTGCAGCATGTCCATCTTGACAGCCTGCCTTCCCATTCTCCCTGAACGTATAATGGTCTTAATCTGGAGACTGAAAAGAGGTCAGGTTCAGATCTGTGCTGTTTCCAGCCCTTCCGAGCTAAACAATGCTGAAGAAGTTAAGTATTCACTAGGAAAAGCCAGGGAGAATTTACCAGTGTATTGATTTAGGTGTCTTTTCTTTCTTTTCTTTCCTTCTTTCTAACAGTGGAAACTCCACCTCCACCTTACCATGCAAGAGAACCTCCAGGAACCCACAATGGGCGGTCAATGGATGCAATAGCTGAAAGTCAACTAGTGCTGTCTTTGCCCAATGGAGGCAAATCTGCTGATGGAGAAGCTGAAAGTAAGTAACCATTTGTATTATTCTTAAAAAAATAAAACAACTGTTAAGCAAATAATTTTTTATTTGAACAAGAAGGTTCAGTGATCTGTCATAATAGGTTTCAGAGAGTTTCGCTGTCCTGCTGTGTACTAGACCCACCCATGAGCCAGCAAAATAGGTTTCAAGAATTCAAGAATTTAGTGAATTATGTGTGAAGTTGCAGAGTTTAGTCCTTATTTGCATTCATGAACAATTACATTTGGAAAGCTGTTAATGAAAGCAAACACTGTTATCAGTGTTGTAAAGACAAAGATACCAAATCAAGGATAGTGAGGCAGTATAACACAAGAGCACTATAAATATCAGAACTGATTTCTTTATCACCTTCAGTTTTGGGTTTCAAGTACTTTAAGGCCTTGTGGTTAGGACCTTTCTTACTACCATCTTTGTATTAATATTATATTACTGGCTGGCTAGAAAAGGACATGTTCTAGTGAAGTACAAAGAGATTTTTATGGATGGCCAAACTCTTTGTCCTCATATGAGAATGCTTTACTGGCATGGGTCATCAGAGTAGAAGGGTCTGGGATCTTCCTTGCTTCCCTCAAAGAGACTTCATGACCTCTCCAACATGGTCTGTTACTTCCAGACTAGTGCTGGCAGGTCATGCCTCCACCATTCAAAGCCCATTGCTACAGAGCAGCAAGGGTTTCTCAGCTACGTTTTCTTTTGGCTTCCTGCTACTGCAAAGGAAAAATCACCATTGTTCTTGTAGTCCAGCATATTGTAGTGCTAAACAGATGTCCTTTGTGGCGTGAGGACTGAACACCGTGCACACACATGCACATTAAAAAAATAATGCCAGCTGTCTGAAACAGTGAGGAACATGCATGTATAACAGAACTGGAGCTGAAGAATGACGAGGGTAACAGTGCTAATTACAGATGAATACACAGAATGGGCAGATAATAACTAGTTATCAGGCATCAGTACTTTTAAATAAGTTAATGAGATACTTTAATCTCTTTACCATAATTCATCATCCCTGATCTTTGCCCTAGTGAGCATCAGTTAGACGTTTGTTAGAGGTTGTGCTTAGAGGTGCTCTGGGGCCAGGGGGGCTCACATGCCTGTGTTGGACAGGTAGGATACGGTTTCCCACTAACTCTTGTAGGACTAATGTGGCTCAGAGATTCTGTTACATTTTTGAGTCTTTTTCTGTCTCTGAGTTAGAAAACCTATGCAGGGGAAGATCCAAAAGCAATGATCTTGCTGACATTTCTGCTTCTGGTCTCACATGGAAGTGGAATGCCCCAAAGCATGCAAAATTTGGAGGAAAGATTGATTACTTCTGAACTTCAGAGTTTAGTATTAGGCTGAAGGCTTAGCTCAGTTTTGACTTGATTTGAGCCCATCTGTCATCCCTAGCTCCTGCTGGTGTGCAGAGCAGATATATCTCTTACTATTTTCAGTGTAGAGATTAGGCTCCAGTTCAGCAAGGAATGTCTGCATGTGCTTAATTTAATGCAGTGGAATTATCACTTTTAAGAACAAGTGGGACTCCTCAAAGGCTTAGAGTTAAGCTGGTGTACCAGTGCTTTGCATGTTTGGGGCTTCAGTCATAAAATTAAGAAGCAGAAGCTGCTGTTGAGATAAAGCATGATAAGTGACTGTTTAGATGAAGAGCTGGGGAGGGGGAGAATGGGGCAGAGGGAGAGAAGGAGGAAAGAAAAGAGAGACTGATTGTTTAAAAAATAATAGGGACCTGAGCAGCTGATTAATTTTATTTCCTACAGACTTTCGGCCTGTTTGCTATGAGGAACCGCAACACTGGTGCTCAGTTGCCTATTATGAACTCAACAACCGGGTAGGGGAGACTTTCCAAGCTTCGTCTCGAAGTATCCTCATAGATGGATTTACAGATCCCTCAAATAACAAAAACAGGTTCTGCCTGGGACTGCTCTCAAATGTAAACCGCAACTCAACTATAGAGAACACCAGGAGACACATAGGAAAAGGTAAGAGAAAATACTTCCTTCTCAGGAATATTCAGAGCTTGAAAGAACTGCATTTGTGTTAACAAACCCAGCTGACTTGTGAGATGTGCTTGTCTTAAAACCAAAGCTCTGAGATTACTTCTGAAATAGAAGAAAAGCATCTGATTCTTTCCTGACTGGATAACAATTAGCAGAGTAGCTCCTTACAAAAGCTTGGCCAGCAAAGAGAAAAATGTTGTTTATAGTTGTGTGTTCTAATTTAGCAGTATGTATTTTCATTTTATTTATTATAGCTTCTGGCAACTGGGAATATTGCCATTGACATGCCACTAAAAGGATAATTGCTGGTGCCTCAGGTCTGGTTCTCCTCCCACCAAGTAACAACAGGAGATGGATGAAAGAGTAGTTGAGTTACTTGGCTGAAAAACTCTACTGGAGTTGCCTTTGTAGCTTTTTGCTCCCTATCAGTCTGATTCCCTGCCTTGTCAACTTCTTGCTGTTAAAACTAGGTCTTAGCAGTTCTTCTTGTGTGGTCTACTTCTGGTGTACATATACCCTGTGTATGCCCTGTATACTCATATACTACTGGTATATAGTAGTATATGAGTATATAGTATATATACTATATACTATATACTATATATACTGGTATATAGTAGTATATACTCATATACTACTGGAGGCAGGTACAAAGAGACCACAGCTGGATGTGTGTGGCTGCACACACTCCATCACAACTCAGTAGGGCTGTGTAGGGCCTGATATTCTCCCAGAACTTACTGTTGTTTGTGGCAGTGAGTCAGAAACCCTGTACGGGACACTTCTCTGTGCAGATGGAGCTTTGCCCATTCTGGTATATCCAGTCTAGACTCATTATCTTGCCAGCCCAGCCTCTCACCAGTAGCTGCCTGGGAATGGATTTCCCACTGGACTAATTGACTCTAATTGTTCCACTCCTATTATCTTGTCAACCTCACCTCATTTCCCAGGCCTAGAGCACTATTTTAATTGGCTCTTGATAGTTTAGTGTTGAGTGATTGAAGCTCTGAGACAAACATGGCATAATTTTTGCAAACAACACTGAACCTGTAGGCTAGCACAGGAGATGCTATACTTAGTTTTTGTTCTTTTCTCTGGAAAGGAAACCACTTGTGTTGCAGATGCACTGTGTGAAGCCAGTATGATGCTACAAGTGTCTCATAGTAGCTTGTTGTGAGGGGTGGAAATGGGCTGTACACCTAGTTCTAACTTACTCAGAAATAAAGCAAAGCTTTTCTGTCAATATAAGCTGTCAGAGGGGTGTAGATCAAAGCTGAACCCAGCCATAAACGAAGACTGACAAAAGATCCCAGTCAAAGCTGTCATTTGAGGATGCTACATCCTGTGACTTTCTGCCCCAAAAGAGGAAGAGACAGAACAGAAAGAAAATGAGGTGAATGCTAATGGTCCTCATCCATTCAAATCTGAAGATCTGTCTTCACTGATTAAAAGTCCTTTAAAGTCTTACTCTAGGAAATCTGCCCAAGGGAAGGGGGCAGGTTGCCCAGAGAGGAGCTTAGTATATCAGAGATCCTTAATTTTACTGTTCTTCCCTGGTTATGCAAATCTTAAAAAAACATGTCCAACTGGAGTAGAAGTGGCACCAGTACAGGCCTGCAGAAGAGCACAGAACAGCTCCCAGTGTAGTTCAAAGGCATGCTAGACAGATGAAAGCTGCTTAAATGGATACAATTGTCACATGTTAACAGGGTAGAAAAAAGAGTGAGTAAACAAGATTAGTTGAGTAGGATAAGGATATGTGATTGAATTGTCATCTAGTGTATCAGCGTGAAACAGTTTCCTGGAAATACCACATCAAAGCTGAAAATAATCCAGAACACAATGCAACATCTACTAGCAATTGGACCTGTTTCAGCAGTCAGACTTCAAGGACAAAAAGGGGACTTCTGATCAGAGAGTCAAAAAGATGTGGATGCTGGGAGACTGGTGAATTCTCAGTTTCTGCAGAAAGCAATGAAATCCCATTTAAACATATGGACCCTTGATTTGGCCTTCTACAAACATGTATTAAGCTGTTTGGCTTCCTTAAGGGTGTTTGCCTCTGGTGAATGAATACCAGAAGAATGAAAATACACACAGACATTTCATTACTGCTTTATTGCTTTTAAAAAGTCCACACGGGAAAGGCAAATTGTAGCCTCTGCTTTCAGAGGTGACTGTAATTTTTCTCATTATGGGCAATGCCTTTGAAAGCATTCATCTTTTTTTTTTCAGAAGTTGGGTGACTCAGGATACTCCAAAAAATCCAGCCTTTAAAACTTTTCACCTTAGGACCCAGAAGTGTGGTCACCCTAAATTGGTAGCTACACCTGAAGATTTGAAATGTAGTGAATATTTATGTCGTTATTCTTTCCCTACACTCTGTCCTCAGTCTTTATGTTGAAGATGGCAGAGCACTGGAACAGGCTGCCCAGGGAGGTTGTGGAGTCTCCCTCTCTGGAGACATTCAGACACCCCCTGGACATGTTCCTGTGTAACCTGCTCTAGGTGGTCCTGCCTTGCCAGGGGGGTTGGACTACATGATCTCCAGAAGTCCTTTCCAGCCCTAACGATTCTGTGATTTCAGAAAGCGGTATGGACTCCATTAAGGTCAGCTATGGCTTTTGTGTTTTCAGTCCTCCCCTTTTATCCATCTTCCACAGAAGGGAAAGGAGACCATAAGTCAAGTAATAGCAGTCAGAATGTGCAACTCCCCACGATGCCTGGTGCAGCTGGACTGGAGCTGACAGCTGGTCTAATGAGCTGTCATCTCACCCGTGTTCCCAGTGCCGTACTAGCCTGTGCTCTAAGCCACACCCCTGCCACTCACATCTAACTTGAGATCTCGTGGGTGCATAGAAGTAAAAGTCAAGTGATGGCTTGAAGACAGACTTTAAGGTTCCCATCTGAGTCATCCTGGAAGTCTATGGGAGAGTGCATTTTTCCCAGATTCCTTTCCCACTCAACCTGCTTTTCCCCAAGTCTTTCCCACTTACGTTTAGAAGCCAGTTTTGTCCTAAGGATGTGCTGCTGCCCCTTGCTGTCATGACCGCAGAACGATGAACAGGTTGGGAATATGTAACCAGTCTTTTTTGTATGAAAGACAAATGAATAAAACTAATTACAGCTAAATTATTAAAGCATAGTTATCACTAGCTCTGCAAGCAGGCCACTGAGACTCTGTGAACATGTGCATTTGTATGTAAGGGTTTGACTGCTGTACCTGGGAATAGAGGAAGATTTTATTTTCCTGTAGTGGTGGTTTTTATGAGAACAAAGATTCTCTCCCACCTCTCTTGGCCATGGGAGGGGGGCGTCTCATCTAATCTATCCATGGGAAGGGTGTCTAGGAATCTTCACAGGATGACTTGTCCTCTTTCAGGGTGTGGTTTCATGCACATGTTTAAGCAGTCTGTGTCCCTATTGCCACGCTTGCAGTGATGAAGATCTTACTCCAAATAAATCTTCTTTTGTTTTGTTTTGTTTGTTTTTAAGTTTATTTGCTGGTTCAGTTCCCCAATCTGGATGGCTGCCCAATCCTCAGCCATTGCTGCCAGCATGAAAGCTGGTGTGGGAAGAAGCAGCAGGGGCAGGGAACAAGTGAGCCTTTTCAGCACCTGCACAGACTTCCATCAGTTCAAGCTGGCTGTGAGCCTGTGCTCTGTAGTGGACTGAGTGAATTATCTGGTCACAGTGCTTCCCATCATCTGTCAACTAGGGAAGGCATCTGCACAATTAGCTCACGCAAGATCCCTAACTTTACAGTTGCTGAATTAGGCTAAGATAAATTCTCAATTTAGGTATATTTTCATCTATGCAGACATTCTGGGGGGACCAGAGTCTTTGATGGATAGAAATGCTTCCATTTTCATTTCCCCAAGGCACAGAAAAAAAATGAGAGTTAGTTTCAGTTAGTCACTTAGTTGGGCACTGAAAGTCCAGAATCAAATCTGTCATCTTCTTGCTAAAGGTCACTTTGAACAGGATCTGATGAGTAAGTCACGTCATGTAAATGCAAATACCTGGCTCTGATGTGGTGGATAAAGCAAAATGCAGAAAAGCTATTTTAAGTACACACCATGCATGAGATAGAATCCTGCAGTAAAAAATTAGCGTGCAATGAAATTGGTCTTGGTCAGCCTGCATCTGCTCAACAGTGAAAATACATTTAGATGTGTAATGCAGAACAGATTTGTCACTTCTCTTACAGTTTTGATCCATTCTTTGATACTTACGTGTGTATGTATGTGTGTGCCTTGTTATACTGTGCGGTTGGGTTAAAGAAGTAAACCAACCTTCCACTGAGAAACAAAGAAAAACATCATATGATAAGACTTTTTTCTTCTAGACCAATACCTCAAAATAGCATTTATGACTATTTCCTCTCAATGTTGGTGGGTCCATTGTACAGTTACATGGATATGCACACAGTTTACTGTCTTTTTAAAGGCAATGTGTAGACACTGAGTGCCTGGAATGATCCTGGACTTTTATGTAAAATAGTTAAAGACTTGCTGGTGTAAAGTGTGCTGTGAACAATGGAGAAACAATACAGGTTATTTCTTCTTTTTCAAGGTGTTCATCTTTACTACGTTGGTGGGGAAGTTTATGCTGAATGTGTCAGTGACAGCAGTATTTTTGTGCAAAGCCGTAACTGTAACTACCAGCATGGTTTCCACCCAGCCACTGTCTGCAAGATCCCCAGTGGCTGCAGCCTCAAGATCTTCAACAACCAGCTTTTTGCCCAGCTGCTGGCCCAGTCAGTAAATCATGGTTTCGAAGTGGTGTATGAGCTGACCAAGATGTGTACTATTCGAATGAGCTTTGTTAAAGTAAGGATTCTTACTTTCTTGCATTTCTGAAAGGCAAATCCCATCACTTTGGTGCAAAACTAGACCTCATAAAATCCTTCCCAAGTGGGGATTTAGACACCCAACTTGTGAAAAGCAATTCAGACTGCATGTTTTCCACTACTGCTTTAAACTTCTAGGTGCTTAAAATGAATAGCTTTTGTTGTCAACCTGGAAATTTTTTAGTTTCCAAAACCTAGGTATTCCATAGCTTGCTTTTGTGGAAAATAAGCAGAGACTGCATGGTGATGTTCCCCCATTGTTTGCATAAAAACCTCAACTTAAAGGGGCGTAGCAACATATAAATGTAGCATGTACCTTAGGCAGTTGTGATCTCTGCTATTATTACTGATTTGCAATAGAGTTTGGTAGAGCCATAGATCTGAAAAGAATGTCCTTATGTCTCTAGACTAATTTACAGTCTCACCATTGCTATAGACAGGTAAATATGGTCTCAGTCAAGAAACACTGGGTTCTCCTTCAGCCCCCACTGAGTTTACTGGGAATTGTGACTCTTTGTCACCTGTCTCATCCCTGGCAAGAGATTGTCTTAATTTCTCATGACATTTACTCTGGCCAGCCACAGGACCAGAAGGGCTTCTTGCAAGCAAAATACAACCCCCAAAAGAAAATCTGACCTCCCTTCTGTTATTTGGAAGAGTCCGGAGACCACCTAGGCCATTACTTGTTTTGTGTCTTTCATATATGAACTTTGAAGTCTGCTTTGTGTGTGATCTATCAGTCTTAAGAGTTTCTTAAATCTTTTGGATGGCCTTCTCACCAAAATGAGATCTTAACTCCTTTTGGCACTTAGGATTTACTTAGGTGCCTGATGTAGCATCTAAAACCCAGGAAATGGTGAGTATTTCAAGGCTGTTTACAACTGTGCTAGACTTATTTCCTATAGTGCTGTAGGGGAGAGCTGGCAGCGATGTTCAGCCTGCAAACTAGAGAAGCTGCGCCATTAGAAGCCAGTTGGTCCTGCTAGGTCCCATAAGAAGTGGCTTGAGTATGTCACTTTGCCTTGCAGGTGCGGTTTTATACAAATGATTGAATCAAGCTGATTGAACTCACATCTAAGATATGACTTATCAGTGTCTATAAATATATAAAGGGGGAGTGTCACGAGGACGGAGCCAGGCTCTACTCAGTGGCAAACAATGATAGGACAAGGGGTAATGGGTACAAACTGGAACACAAGAGGTTCCACTTAAACTTGAGAAGAAACTTCTTCTCAGTGAGGGTGACGGAACACTGGAACAGGCTGCCCAGGGAGGTTGTGGAGTCTCCTTCCCTGGAGACATTCAAAACCCGCCTGGATGCATTCCTGTGTAACATTATCTAGGTGTTCCTGCTCCGGCAGGGGGATTGGACTAGATGATCTTTCGAGGTCCCTTCCAATCTCTAACATACTGTGATACTGTGATAAGCCTTGAGGCTTGAGCCCTGTTCCCTTATGTTCTAAAAGTAGATGAGTTGAGTTGCACACAGCTTTCTGGTCTGATTCTTTCCAGTCATCCTTGGGGATGTCTTTCCTTAACTCTATGAGAGCATTAAGAGTGCTCTGTAACTTCTCCCAAGAGTCCAAGCCAAAATCTTCCTGCCCGTGACCAACTTTGTTCTTGAGAAGGAACTGACATCTTGTTCACACACAAGTGTTACAGGAAAAAAGAAAGCAAGAAACCCAACAAACAGCATTTTCTTTAATGGGAGACATGAATGGGCATGTTGTTTGTAAAGGCAATGTAGCCAGTTACACAATATTTTCATTATATCAGCAACTCAGGGGCAGTCTCTTTGATATGTTATCTGCCTCCATGCCCAGCATGGCAGCAGAAATGGTGATGTTGATGCACTAAATAATGTTGCTGCCATATTATCACCTTGCTTTTTTTAAACAATAGCAGCCACTATAGTGCCTGAGGCACCAGAAAACCAGTGCAAGGAGTCATTTGGAACCTTTTCCCATGACCTTTGGAAAATGACTATGCAAATCTCATCTTGTTTTCTTCCTGGCCTGTAAAAACTCTTTCCTGTTCTCAGTCTTCTCCAGTTATTTCTCTCCTAAGGTGTGAGCCCCAGTGTGTATTCAGTCTGGGGACAGGAATGTCCCTGGGTGTTGGGTATGCAGTGCAAAGAGGCACATGTTTTTCTGTCAGAGCCACACACCAAGAGACCCCAAGTGAACGACAGTCCTGGGGCCTCTCCTCTGATTCGTATTCAGACACTGCTGGTTACCTAGAGCCCATAGGGCAAGCCTTGCCTCCTACCCCACTGATGCTTCAGCTACTGGCTGGGAGGCAGGGATGAGTAGGGACCAAGATGTGAGAAACTTGCCAGGACGGTATCATCTTATGGAGTCAGGACATGGGACAGAGGGACATGAAGGTCCTGTCCTCTCTGATAATCTTCATGTGCCCATGAAGCAGCTGGGAGGAGGTCAGCCCTCAGGCAAATGTGAGTTTATCATCAGTGATATCAGACAGCAGTTTCCATACACTGGGTGTTGTCCCCTCTCCATAGATGAGGCAGCTGAAACACAAAGTTTCTCTAAGGTGAGGTGTGAACCCAGCATCCTTCTTCCCACATTTCCCCAGGTCTTGGGGCTGAGAGGGCAACCCAGCAGCCTTGGCCATGCTGCACTGCATGAGGCAGCCCAGTGGCTGGAGCCTGGCCTGGAGATGGGAAGGACTGGCAGGAGCAGCAGGATTGCTTAGCTCATCTTCACTGTGCCAGCAGGGGCATTTCTGGTCTCCCTGTGGGGGTAGCAGTATCCTCTTCCCACCATCTGTGTGAAACACCACCACAGCTTTGCAAGTGGTTCTCATTTTATTTCCTCATTGAAAGAGCTTCATCTCCGGGATCATTTCAGCCTCGGGCATGCAGGAGGCTACCTGCAGCCCAAGAGTGAGTCACAGGGCTGCTGCCCTGCTGGCATGTCCGCTGCTCGGAGCTCCATCCGGCACCGGGATTGCCTGCCTGTAGCTGCCAGCAGAGGGAGGTGCCCAGCCGCCTGCACTGCCTGGCTCTCTAAACCGGGCAGGCTGTGCTTCCAGGCTGCCATTCCATTCCTCCGGACTTTCTGTCCTGCCAGTCACAGGGAGGTGCCCAGCCGCCTGCACTGCCTGGCTCTCCAAACCGGGCAGGCTGTGATTCCAGGCTGCCATTCCGTTCCTCCGGACTTTCTGTCCTGCCAGTCACAGGGGTGCACTGACTTCTCGTGTATTTTCCCTGCAGCTGAGTGCTTCAGACTTCACAACCTCAGAAGTCTGGCCGGGCTGATTTAAGGATTTTATGCAAATATTCCCTAAGTATAGAACATTAATTTGAGGTGTCTGGAACACAGGCCCTTTCTAGCCTGATAATGCACTGCAGGTCAGAAAATGCCACCTGATTAAAAGTACTCTTTGGGCTTTGGTGGGTCCATATCTTACTCTTCTGCTTTCTTGCCCCTTCATGAAGTAGCAATGGATTTTATCCAGACTACTTATTATGGCATCTAGTTTTGGTGTTGATCCTAGTTTTGCAGGTGATTGTCTAGAGACATGGGTTCTACCAGCCTCAGTTTTCTGAGTTGTTCTGTGCTCTACAATGTACGCACCTTTGGCAGACCTCCATGTCCTTGTTTCATGACATGAATATCACCCCCCCTGACTAGCCTAATGGCAGGTAAGGCTCAGTCTCTCTGATCAGTGGCCCACAAATGAAGAGGCTCATCCTGCAGTGGGACCGTGTTTTGCATATTGCCCGATGGAAATCCAAGTTCAGCTCTGGCAGTGAGATGACGACAGCCGTTGAGCTTCCAGACTTTCGGCTGTGACTTGGATGTCTTGTGTTGCTGTGAAATCAGGCTGCCTACTTCACAAGCAGACACTGTACTTGCCTGAGGCACAGGGACTTCCCGTTTTCTTTTCTCCCTGCCAGAACCACAACCCTATCTTCTGCTAGACACTACATATCCCTTACCTTTCTAAAAGAGCTGGAGAAATTACTGCAGGACTTCCTACAGCAGGCAGCTGGAAAAAGAGGCATTTCCCATGGGAAAAGAGGACAGAGAATAGTTTGGGTTGAAAAGGACCTTAACGATCGTCTAGCTCCAAACCCCCTGCCATGGGCCAGGACACCTTCACAGATAGAAGAACTATGGAAAATATCTACACATAGGTTACGTGCGGCACATAGGAACCTTGCCAGAAGTTTCCAGAGGTTCAGATAAATACCTAGAACTCCTAGAGGTTCAGAAAAATACCTAGAACTAGTCTCAGACTTGTAGGATGCATCTCTACCAATAAATGAAGCAGTTCCCAGGGTCATTCCCAGTTTTTATTAAAGTGTTACGCCAGGGCCTGGTCTGCTTTTCGTTCATGCCAGACAGCAGTCTGGCAGACTCTCCTGGGCACGTCTCCAGGGTGTGAACAGCAGGGACCATTCCCCATAGGCTGTTTGCAGAGACCTAAGCTTGGAAGCAGGCCTTTCCATGCTATGTGTTTCAGCACCTGGAAGTGTAACATTTTCATTTAATAGCATTATTAAATTACAGCATAATAGTGTAGAGTTCCTGGTAACTATGGTAACAGTGACCTTAAAAAGTTTCTAGAGAAAATGATCCCTAGGACAAGGCATTAAATCATGGTAACTTAGGTGATGGCCTGTCTGTAGCTGTGCTAGATTAAACTGCACTGCAGTTGTGATTTAATGTTTCTGTTTTCAAAAAACCCAAACATCTCACCTTTTGGTTCTTTGATGCTTTTATAGGGCTGGGGAGCAGAGTATCATCGCCAAGATGTTACAAGCACGCCCTGTTGGATTGAGATCCACCTGCATGGACCATTGCAATGGCTGGATAAGGTGCTGACACAGATGGGCTCACCTCATAACCCCATCTCCTCAGTCTCTTAAGAATCATCTCTAGAATTCCCTTAGGATGGATGCTATTGCAGGCAGTGGCTTATAGGATTTCCAGTGAACAGAAACTTCTATATGTAGATGTACGTAGATGTAAATATATCTATACATAGTCTATGCTCCTTTTTTTATTTCCATGCTATTTTGTGGTTTCTAGTTACTCCGATGCCAGTACAGTAAGTTTAGAAATTCAGGTATAGCATATCTGTTCTCTAGTGCAAAATAAGCCAGATTTCCTGCAAAAGTGTCAAACATTTCCTGTGAGCATCTTCATTCCCCAGCCAAGCCAGTAAACGGTGCAAATTGTCAGCACTTTCATGCAGATTCAGAAACCTGGCTGTAGCTGCTCCTAGTAGGTGAAATTCACCCCTCTGCAGGCAACCAAAGTCAGATCTCTGCACCATTCATATCCATTTTACATCCTAAGGTCTAAAAGAGGACCTTAGGTGGTGCACAGGACTTATGCATAGAGATGACTTTCATCCAGTGAACTGAAGGACTAAACTGCAATTCCAGTCTGTCTCCCTACTGCAAAGCACAATGGGACAACAGATCCTCTGAGGAGCTCCGGGGTATCCCTGTCTCCTGTAGGATTTGGCAGGAAGAGAGGGGCCTCTGGACGCGTTCAGCACTGGAGCTTTACTGGAGCATTCTGGACACATCCAAGTAGTCTGATACTTCTAACACAGTAGTGTATGGTACTGCTGCACCAAAAAGCAACAAGCTTCTAAGGAAAAAAAAAAAGAAAAAGAAAATTTGAAATATATGCCTGTAAGTTTAAAAACCAGTTAACTTCAGTGCTTTTTTGCAAAGTACATACTTGCATATGTTTCCGGCATGTAAACTGAATCCTATCCATTATACAGTATTGATGTAGCTTGTTTTAAAGTTAGGACTGTCTGTAGTTAGACTACTGTGCTGATATCAAGTGTATGTCTGAAAGGGACTTGAACTGTGATTCAGAAAAGAGAAATGAAGTGTGCATCGAAGAACTGAGTAATTACTGTATCATTCATCTTGGGATAGTCTCTGTACTGGGAACAAGAAGCCCCACGCTCAGGATGCAATGAAGAGGAGGTGGGAGTCAGCCATCTCCACCCCAGTGCTGGGCCAGTCCTTAGGATCTGACTGCAATGCTCAGGTTTGATGGAGAGGGCTTCCCTGGCAGTCACTTCACACATCCCCATGGATGGTTCCTCATCTTAGATAGAGGCTTCAGCATTTGCAGCACTTTTGCCTCGCCGCAGAGGATGGTATGGTAGTATAAGCCACAACCAAGCCAAGAGTGAATCTATGTGCAGAACCTTTCTTAAAAGGTTTATGGTCCTTCTGTAAGCAGGGAAACCTATGGCCCTCACCTGCATCCACAGAGCCCGCCTTGCAAAATGCTGTTCACTTGGTAACTTTTTCTGAGGAGGCAGGTGATACTCTTATTACGTTTTGATGGTCCTCACTACCTTGCTTAAGGGGTAGAGGGTTATTTCTTTCCAGGCATAACAGTTCACTGAAAATTATTTTGCTTTAAGGGTCAGAAAGAGCGATAACTTCTCCAGTCTTATTCCTCCTTAGAACGTACCAGAAATATCCTGAGGAAAAAAAAAACAAAACAAACGTTTTACAGAATGTTTCTTTTCTTCTCACACAATATCTGGTGCTACACATTTTACTGTATAATTACAAGAGGATGCCTGAAATCATATAATCACATAATGCAAAGGAAATATCATTCACTAGAAAGACTTCCCATATGTTTTAGATGCTGTGTAATACCTGTTACGGTGGTAATTATGAACAGAGCAGAAGAATTAGTAAACTAGCAAAGTTACTTCATTTAATGAATCTTCAGCTGCCTGCCGAATTTGTAGGGCACAGAGGATACATTATTGAGTCTGAGCAGTAATAGCAAGTTTTATAGGAAATCTGTAAATACAAAGAACCCTATTCTGTCACCATTTGAGATCACCAGTGTCACTGTGAGATAGAAAAGCTTTCCAGTCTCTTGCAGCAATGAATTCCCATAATAATGTTACACAGAAATTCCAGGTGTGCCATTTATGATTTAGCAGACTTGAAAGAGATCAGTAAGGAAAAACGATGTTTTCCTCAGCTCCCTCTGTCATCAGTGTCACTATACTGAAGTACTGGTAATACATTTTTAAGCATATTATTGCACCTTTTCTCCTGTAACTTCTCTGTGCTTTTCATGTTGCTTATCCCTTTGCTTTCTTGGCACCCAAGGACAGAGAAAATCACCTCTCCTGTCTAGGATCTAGCTCTGTCATTTATCCTAGATTCTTCCTTGCCTTTTAGGCTGAAACCTCCTTCCCTCTTAGTACAGACAGAAGCTGATGGGTTGCTTTTAGACATTCCTAGCATTGTCATCTTCCTCACAGATAGCAAAGGGAGATGTTCTGAGGCGCATCTGCTCTTGGGCAGCTCCTGCCATTGGCAGTTTCCTGCCAACGCAGAAAATTGGATGGCCAGTAAAGAGAAGCAGATTCCTGTGGGGCATCATTCATTTCATCATAAGGCAGGTATTTCAAGTAGATGAAAAATACTTCTCTCTGGGCATGCTTATGTCTTCCCCTTTGAGTATTAGGGGAACTGAGGGTCACTCAACTCAAATGTGGACTGCTACACTGGACATAGCCACAAGCAGGTGAGTGCACCCAAGGGAAGGTGTGGTGGCTTTCTCAGCATAGTGATGCTTGCTTGGTAAATGTCTGTGTTTCTTAAATGGAAGTTGGTAAATTCAGAGCATTTTTTTAATTTCTGTATGTCTACATTTATAGTAATCCTCGCGCCAATAGGATTTGGCTTTAATGCAGTCCATACCTGCATCTTATTAAAGGTAGTCACCTTAATACTCTCTTACTAGTAAGTAAAGAGGCATTTCTGGAGCATTATTCTTCTGTCCTATTTAAAATATCTGCATTAGGATGAGATGAATTTCACCAAATTTAACTATTTGCTGGAAGTTGGACTGAAGTACCTGATTCTGGGCAATCCAGGCCAACAGCCATCTCAGAGTTGTTAGCTTTTGGGAAGGCTGATACCACTGTGTGAACTTCTTCCCATTTTGGTGGCCTCTAGGGGTTTTGTTCACTGTATGAGATGCTGTACAAACACACAGCAGCTGACAGCTCCTTCCCAAAAGAAGGGAAGAGCTCATCACAAGGGAGAAGTGGTAGCAGTAGATGAGGCAAACAAGTAAATAGGAAGATGACCCCTGCCCAGATACAGTGATAAAAAGAAAGACTATAATCCATTTATTCCCCTTTCTTTTTGAACAAAGTTTCTGCTTCAGACTTCTATAGTATATGTGAATTGAGCTCAGTTAAAAATTCCAGTTTCACATCATTTACAGCAGTGTAACTTTGAATCTCACTTGAATGTCTCCCCATTTTGGAAGGCAACATTTTCTGCTGAAAGGTCTTCATGAACCTATCAACCTGTAGTCAATTTAAAGCCTTTAAATGTACTCATTAATACTCAAGCTTTGGAGATAGTCTTCCTGAGAGATTTAAAACCACTTACAGGGAGACTGCTTAGTTGAAGGCAGAGGTTTTTAAATGTTTTTTGAGCCATCAGTGGTTCAAACCGTCTTGAAGGTTTCTGTGGAGAAGTACCATGCGTCAGCAGGCAGTGGTGGGAGTTTGATCAGCAGAGGCATAAAGCATGTTCATTGTGGTACAGAGACCACTTGTTTTCCTATTAAGTGGTCAAGAGAAGTAGGCTGCTTAATTGCTGCCAGTTGTACAGCAGCACCAGTATTAATGTGCTATTTGCATCCAGAGGTGATGGTAGCAAATCCAGCACGCTGGCTGCGTGGAGCCATTCTGTGGCACTCCTGCTTGAATGGCTTCGCCCCATGACCTTGCACTGTAGCAGCTGATCAGGTACCGTAAGCAATGATTGTAGCATTCAGATGTGCAGCACGTGCTTTGCCTCCCCATCAGAGGCTATGCCACAAGTGTCTACACCTCATGAAAAAGTTTTGCCTTCCTGATAATGTATCAGAAACACAAAGGGGAACTGTGGCCCCAACTAACATCAAGTGGAGTTGAGGAAATTCCTTCGATGTCTCCCTCAGGTACTGAGTCGAGACTTTCACTGCCCTGAGCAGCCTTCTCTGAGTGGTCCTGGCCTTCAGAGATCACTTCCAGTTCACATTGTTATGTGGGCTCTGCAGAGATTCAGTGATAACTGGTTGCCACAGGCAGAGATCTCTGTTAGAAGAACAGTTTCAGGATGAAGCATGTTTATCCTCAGCTATTTTTGCATGAGTTCAGTACAGGACAGAGTTATGAGGTATTAATGTTCCCTTAGCATAAAATCAACACTGCAAACATCTCTCACTGTAAATATCATCTGTACCACAGAACTCTTAAAATGGAGAAAATCAGGTGTTTGTGACTGTAACTATCTAATCTGCCCTTGTTCTTTCTGGCTTACAATGCTCACCTTTTCTTATAAGCTCTATGAATCAGTAAGTCTCCCCAGTGACAGGAATTGCACAGACGGGGATTTGCAGAGGCAGCTTGGGCAGAGGATTTGATTCTTGGGTGGATGGAAAGAATTTATAAAGAAGCTTGAATGAACCTAATAACTTCAAAGGAGTCTCAAATATAAGGCAAATTACTTGCTCTTAGAGACTTTTCTGGTGCAGCTCTAGCTTTTAGGAATACTTAAGCACTACCTGGTGCTCAACACAGGAAAGAAACATTATGTCCTCTGTACTGTTCGTTTCTTTCCCCGGCTCCCCATAAACTCATGTAGTAAAGCAAACCCGCACACAGTAAAGATTAATCAGTCATAGGGTAATTAAATACAATTTTTCAAAGTTGATCACTACTGCCCAGAATATAGATTTATATAATCAGAAATGTGCTGAATGTAACATGTCCCACCTGCTCTCCAAGCCAAAGGTGAGACCTCTGGAGAAGCCTGGAGGGATGTCAAGCTTTTGACATTCACATCTAAACCTGGTTCACATCTAAATCAAGACCTGGTTTAGGGGCAGCTTGAAGTACCGCAATGCTTGAGCTGGTGCTTCCTGTACACACAGTCTGGCTGAGTGTGCCAGCCTCCTGATTAAGCCATTAGATATACTGGGACAAACAGTGTCCTATGTGATTCAGGGAGCAGACTGGTTGCATCTGGAAACTGCATTTGTAAGATTACTCTGCCTCAGTGTAGAACTAATGAGGAGATCAGTTTTGAGGCAATCATTCAAGAACACTCCAAGTACATCTACTGTGTGCATCTCAAAGAAAACTTCAGTCTGAACAGAAACTGCATGACTGAAGACATGAATTATTAGAGCATTTACCTGGGAATTGCAGTAAGGCAACTCACTTCATGTGTAGCTGGGAAGATGGAATCAGCAGGAGCCTTCACAGGGACTCCTGGCTATAAAATCATATTTATAGCAGGAACTAAGAACAGACAACTGTGCTTCTCTGAGAGTGACTAAGAGATCAGGTCACCATCAAAAAAAAGAGCCTAATAAAGAGTTGGTCCCAATCTTGCAGCAGGGAGAGAGATCGTATGAGACTTCAGTTCTGTGAATAAAAAGCTTCTCAACCTGGAGTCCTAATTGCAGTCACTGAAACAAGGCTTCATCCTACTGGTAGGTACCAAAAGCCTGAGCGGGCATTTAGTCTTTGTTCAGCAGAGAGAAATTTCTGTGTCTCCAGTGCAGGCAAGCATTTCTCCATGCTGTGCAGCAGCACAAAATACAGGCTTTGGTTTGTACCAATCATTCACTCTTCAGAAACTCCAGAGTTGCCAGGAGCAGCCAGAACCCTGTTACCTGATCACCCCAGGACTTTCCAACCGCTTGCCCGGGTGTGCCTTATATTCCATTGCCATACTGATGCTGTGCTTCCCTGCCAGAGAGGTGAGGCATATGAGCATCTTGCCAAGGGGACACCTCCATTTGCAGCTGGGCCATGCTTGCAACTTGGTGCCTGTTGCAATCTGATATGCAGGCCATGTCTCTGCAAGGCAAACAGAACCACTAAATACATCCTCCAGTCAACTACTCTCCCATTATAGCCAATGTGAATAGCTGCAGCTAATTGTGAACAGTTTTCAGATCTTCAGTCATAGCATTTTTATTATCCATGGATGCTGCTATTTTACATTCTGTGTTAGTATTCAAATAATATTGCATATGAATAGCATAGAAGAAACAGACCAACCAGTTAATAATTTTAAATACAGACCTCATCAGCAAAGAAAAGCTAGAAAAACTTTAGTAAACTCAGACACCTTGCACTGTCACAGTAGTGATCACGTCATGTTTGAAAGTGTTTTTTGATGCTAAAGTGTGTGTTAAATCTTACTAATTCACAGTTACATCCATGTGAAGCTTTGCAAACAAGAGAGCAAGGGAACAAACAATGATGAGCAGAGATAATGCACATTCAGATTAGGTTTTTTTGCTTACTCAAGCAATTGGAGATTTTAATTATTTATAATAGTTTTTAAGTGCAAGTTAAAAGTACCACAGCATACTTTCAGCAGATAACTCAGTGTTAGCAATTTAATCCCTCGTTTCAGCATCACCTCTGTGATACCAATGGGCCTGAGAAGAAAGACAAGAAAATGAAGAAACAGGCCTTTTTGTGTGCATCAATGAAGCCATAAGGCTGTAACTTCTATGCAGTCAAGGGTCCAAAACGGTGGATTTGAGCAAGGTGTGGAGATTTTTGTGTTAAGTACAAGCTAGTCTGGTACAGAAAAGCACCGTGAATCATAGACAGATTTAACAGCGTCACTTCTGTCTGAACAACTCTTCACTCTCTTTTTCATCAGAATGAAAGCAAAACATCTGCACCACAACAAAGTATTATTCAGTTAGTGATACTCTGTAAAACAGAGTAGTTTGCTGTATAAAGAATGCTACTTGGACTCTTGCCTCTTGGGCATGGAAAATCTCAGACATACTTTAGTTTCAGGAGCCTGAGAGAGCAGGGCATCTTAGAGTCCTCCCACCAGCCCAGCTACTCTGGCCTGTGCTCTGTCATATTGAGAAAGATATAACAACTAGTCATGAAGTGTACATTTTCCCAGCATTCCTCGTGATGCATTTGATTTGAGGCATTCTGAAGTCAACACATTTAGTCTGATGTTTGAACAATAAGCTTCATTTTCTTTGGCTGGAATTATTCTATTGTAAAAGGGATTCACGTCTTGTGTTTTACTGTTAATAAAGATATTTCGGATTTAACAGCTCTTCCCTTTGTCTCACATTTTTCTCTTTGAAACGGATTGGCCCTGGAAAGCTGTAGATCCTTGTCTGATCGCTGGTGACCTTGGGAACCAGAGCATTTAGAAAAACTTTATTCATACAAGTCACTCTTGGGCGAGAGGAATCAGTGATTTCACTGAATCAGTAATAGGATGAAGCAACATTTTCCGCAGAATGGGATGGTAGATACTATAAGATTGGAAATTGATACTCCATAAAATACACGTTATAAAGTATATGTATTCCTCACTGTCCCGTGGTAGATTTGAAAGTTCAAGGGGCTGATCATCCTAATATGGAAGGAGGCAACCTTGAGCCAACAGGTAGTTGTGAGTAGTAATACTGCCCTAGGACAGAAGCCCAGCTGTGGACAGACCTGCAGCTGTGCAGGTTCTCAAACTGCTCAAGGAATAAAAAGAAATATAGTAAGAATGTATTGTCACAGAAGTCAGGTTTTAAACCTGAGTGATTTTACTTAAAGCTAAACAATAGCCTTGGAATGCAAAAGTTTAATTCCACCTAGTCAGAGTTAGCCATTTTAGTATAGCAAAACAACTAACATGCAAATTTAGTAGACTAAGAAAAGACAGACTTTAGGTTTGTTTTTTAAAGAAAATCAAAGATTTTACTCAAGCAGTTATTGGTCCAGAATGGTCGATACAAAGTTTTTCTTTTTTAAAGAACAACTTGCACAATGCTAAATACAATAAATTGTTACTGAACAAGTTCTATACAAACACAAAGCACAGCTTGTAAAAATATGTAAGACTAACAAATACTCCTGAAAATATATCATTTAGCAGACTGAACTGCTGCAATATCAAAGTAGTACTTCAATAAGCACCTATGCCATTCAGATAACCTCTATTCAGAAATGTGGTTTAATATGAAACTTTCACTTTTGAAACAAAAGGTGGGATTCAACACTTACATAATAGTGTTTGTAGTTTCAAACCCACCACTTACAGAATAACCTGAATTGGCTGAAGACCTGGGAAGTCTAGCACTAGAGCTGATGAGATACTGGTTGTCTTAATAGGACAATTTTAACTATATTTTCAGAAGAAATGGGCTACATAAAGAAAAAAAAAAAAAAAAAGAATTACATTTTAGGGTTTGGATGCACTTGCTATTCTGAGTGAAAAGCTTTAGATTTTAACTTATCACTAAAAAATGAGTGATATTCTCATCTGTAACTAAGTTATATTTCATGCAATAAGAGGTTGGTCCTTGCAAAAAAAATCCACAAAACAAGGTCCAACTTTCAGCTGCATACATCCCACCTAATTCTTCTAAGTTTTTTGCCATTTACCTTTTTGGGAACTTTTAACCACAAATTCTTTCACATGGTTTGCACAGACAATGATTTCAAACCTAGTTAACTTGTACATAATGAATATATAGTAGGAGGATGACCTGATTTACACTTCTCTGAGCCAATGGATCAACTTCTGGATGGCATCTTGTCCTTGCCTTATGTCCAGCAAAATTAATTATGCACTAAACTTTGCCATATCCCTGAGCAATTGCTGTTAGGTCATGCCACTGGACCAGCTCAGATTCAGGACTTTATTTCACAACTTCCATAGAAAGTAATTGACTTCCTTCAATGATTGTCATCAAAGAGTGACTTGTTTAACAGTAAATCCTTATATAGAAGGATGTTGATATAGTGGAAGACTTTGGTAGGAAAAGGGTGTACAGCTAAACGTTACTGATACAAACAAATTTCTATTAAAATCCTAAACAATAAAATTAATTTTAAAAAGAAGCAAAAATAGACTCCTCCAGATTTGCTCACAAGTTTGCAGACACCTAAGCAGCTCCACACCTCAAAAGTGCGAACAAGAGACAAGTAAAATACATAACAGCAGCAACTTCCGCTTTCCCTTAAACATCAAGAGTCTTTGTATTTCTATAAAACACACATCCTATTCCTCTTTCAGCACCAGACTCATTTGCAGGCATTGATCTGTTCTGATTACCCAGGTGCTCCTTGAAACTGTTGCTGCCTCTGTTCCAAAGCCTGCTGACTTAACAGCTGCTGTTGCTTCTGTAGAAACTGCACTACTTCTGGGCTTCTGAGTAGGGACTGCAAGAAAGGGAAAGCAGACTTTACTTTAAAGAACATGCACTAAATAGCTACCACAGTGATTATATGATAATATTTTTTCATTAAAACGACTTGCACATTACCTATTGCTGTGGTTTAACCTCAATAAGCCAACTAAGTTCTACAGCCTCTTGCTCATTCGCCTCTACTGCGATGAAGCACTGCTCAGCAATAGCTAAGCCATCACCGTGTCATCAACGCCTTTTCCATCACAAACCCAAAACACAGCCCTGTGCAAACTACTGTTAAGAAAATGAACTGTATCCCAGCCAAAACCAGTACACCCATATAAATGGGAGTTCAAATAAATGCTGAAGAACTACAAAGCATGCTCACAAAAAGACATCTAGGAACTGTTTCAGGACATCAGCAAGTAACCAGAAGTGGCATTAACACAGATCCTGAAAGCAAATTCAGAAGGTAAAGAATACACATGACCACAGAAAACAAAAAAAAAAACCCACTAAACAAAACAAACAAACAAAAAAAAAACCACAAAAAACACACCAACAAAACAAAAACCCAGAAATAGCAAACAAGAGTAATCTTATGACATATTGAAATAAACACTTTTCCACTGTGCTTCGTTTTGTTTTGAGTTCTACATTTCCCACTGCCGATAGCTCAAAATAAATAAATAAAAAACTGTAATTCTACAGCAAAGCTCATGTGTCTCTCAGAGCTCAAGCCTCTGGATGATGCTCTTAGTCACATGGTTTAGTTCTAGGTAGTCCTGCAAGAGGAGTCGCCATCACAGGTCTCTTCCAACTTGACATACTCTAACATTCAGTGTTCACTGGACATTCAATAATTCCTCAACATTTCAAAACATCAGTCCAGCCATGAGGAATGAGTTAAAAAAATCCCTCTGCCTTCAGTCAAAAGACAACTGTATCTAAACCTATTTGCATCTGGCTCCTGGCCTGAACAGTTGCAGTCTGTGATCCTGCTGTAGCTGTTCACTCTCATTCCTGCATGGTGGTGATTCAAAGAAATCACAGTATGCACTGTAAAGCACAGACCTTTATTGGTGCTGGGAGCACGTCGGGGTTCAAACCTCCATATACATCTTCAAAGCACAGTAGATTTCAGGATTTTTTTATACTTTATGTTCTCATCTTGATATAACTTTATCTAAAGCACCCAGACATACAATTCGGTTAAGTTATATAACTGTAGTTCTCTTAACCTACTGCACACTTGGGTTAGGGCCACAATGACAGTCTATTGGTTACCTTTTAGCTTTCAAGAACTTTGAGCTATGTGCTTAGTTCTTTGTTCAAATTGTTGTATCTTACCATTAGGGATGTCCCTGCTTAGAAACAATTCACAGAAGCAGATGCAAGCCATCTAGTCTTAAATTCTAACGCATTATCATGCCTCACCACAAGGGCAGGTTCCCACTCTCAGAGGGGCGCTCTGTTCAGCGAACCGTCACTTTCAGGTGGCAAGTCATACTCATGCTAAAAAGTAAAGTTATTTCAGCTAAAGACTAATGACTTGGTCTCAATGGCAGCACAAGTGTTTGCAAGGCCAAAAAGTAAACCAGGTTGGGAAGGGATCCTTCCAAAATTTAATGGAGGAAAAAGGTTATTTTTCATCTGAATTCATTCCCTATACTGCTTGCTCGTTATGCATGGTCACTTCCACAACTCAACAAAGAGGTACTGCAACTCTGTAATCCAGATCGACATTCAAAAGGACCATCAGCTTCCCAGGGTCTAGAACTTTATTGCTAGTAGGAGCAATTCTTCTGAGATTATCACTGAAGACAACCATTCTGCATACAACTCACACCTACAGCAGCACTGGACAGGCAAGATTAGCGAATCAGCCATTGAAAGCAGTATCTAACAACAAACAGGCTCACTGACCAGAAGCTCAGCCACCTTTTCCTTACTATACATTTGCTTTACCAAGTCCCTTCACCAAACGGTAGTTCTTTATCTGGTGCAGTTTGGTGACATTAAGTTGTTTCAGGCTCTTCCATCCACAACTTGCTGCCTCTCAGCCCCTTGCCTCTTTCTACATCTTTATCCAGTGCAAGCTGCACATCCAGGCAGACACGGACCACCAAAAAAGCATCTCCTCACAGAGATTAACCACATGCAAGACACTTACGAGCAAGCACAAAGGACTTGGCACTTCTAAGTGATAAAAGTGCAGGCAGCTGCCAGTGACATGCAGTAACTTTCTTGTGCAAGGATGCAAGATATGGAACAGCCCCAGATGCAACAGACTGTCACCATGTAACCCTCAGGCATTGTGCTGTGTAGGTATGTGCAAAAACACAGAAGAAATTCTGGAAGAAATAATCCTGAATGAGAGAAACCAAAACAAAGCAGAGAGAAAAACAAGAACCAGATCAAGGAGAATCTGAATCTCACTTTACGAGAACACCGCAAGGAAACCTCAATTTTTGAAAAGCCTTCACATAATTTATGCAAAAGCTCTCAACATCTATGTAAAGAGCTTCTGAATGATATATTTCTAGAAAATAATGTTTCATTAATAAAATATCTTTCAAATTTAAAGCCACATGAATAGAAACAGACAGGAAAAGGTACAATTCAGTAAGAGAGGCATGAAAAACAACACATGTAAAAAATAATATTCCATAGTTTGTTGTATTCTTCCTGTACAAACTGAAGAGCTACAGATACTCTTCTGGACTTTAGACATAATCATTAAATAGGTGCTATTATTGAGAAAGAATTCAAAATAAATCTACGTAGGTGTATACTTAAGACCGACCCAGTTTCTTTAAAGACTTTTTACATTTCTGAACAAACACTACAGCACTTTAATAAGGCTTGTTAAATTTGTTTGCAGAGCTAACAGAGAGAATACAATCAGGCCTGTTAGCTTTTGGAGAAAAGAGACTGGAAAAAAAAAAGGTACAGAAAGTTGTAACGAAGCCACCAAAGGAACACTAAATACTGACTTATTTCCCTTCATTGGGCTTAATTCTTCAAATATACTCAAAGGAACAGCATAAGTGTTTGACAACTTACAACACACACCGTTCATGCAGTCTGCAAATATTGCAAGTCATACTGCTAGCATACACAGTTTGCTTTATCAACAAACATATGTGCAATTTTAAGCGTGATATGATAGGTCTACAACTTTTAAAACACATTACAGTAATTCAAGCTTGCATGAGACCTAAAGTCCATGCATTGTGGAGCTTTACAGAAAAGCTGGTTCAACAAGTTAAAAACATTTGTTATACTATAAGCGCTGTTTACCCTAAAGAAATAACTACATCTCTTTAGTACTACCAAAAAACTCAACTTCAGTTAACATGGCAGCAATCATTAAATTTAGTCATCTTAGTATTATTTACACAGACGCTGAGACACACACAGCTGCCCTGCAGTGTATTTCAAATTTGGAAATATGCACATGTAGTGTAGGATCATTAAACTAATTTATATCTTTATAAAAGTGACAGTTAGACATTGTTACACTGTCTTTACTTAATTTCAGTTCAAAACCGCTAAGAAAACAAAACTTACCAGTCTCTTTTTATTCAATACTTGTTCTAAAAGAGTAGGTCTTGCTGGGCGATCTCCAATGGATCCTGTTCTCTGTTTTGTAACAGAAACAGAACCTTCAACACTATCCTGTGCATGAAAGAAAAAAAAAAAAATAGAGAATTGAGACTATAAACCCTGATATAATGCTATATTTACTTTTCACCACAGAAAGTCCCAAGAGTAAATAATGTTTGCTTCATTAATTTACAGAGGAAGACAGCAGAACAGGAATGGAAATGGATCTATTCAAGAATTAGCATCTTCTTTCACTATTTCATCAGTAACAGTGAAGCAACGCAGCTGAGTTAGTCTTCTAAATTGCACAACTAACCAGGTTACCATGGGTAGTTAGTGGTTTGAATTTATTTGACTACATTTCTTAAAAATAAAGTCATTCACAACATCTCAATCTCAAGGAAGTGAATTGTATGTATCACATGCAATAGGGTAGGAATGACAATAATACTTTTAATAGCAAAACTAAATGTACTTCATAACACTATTATGAATTCTTCAAAGCCACAGGCAGAGACAGTAGAATCTACATGTTTTTTTCTTTGTAAGTTTATTCTGTTCCTTCTGCAAACACCAGTCACATGAATTAGACTGTCTTCTAAACAACACAGCTCTGCAATCTGCTGTAGAGAAAATACACATAGTCTGGAAAATTTCAACCAATGTTGAATCCTATGCATATTAAATCCACAACTTACTGACCTGAAATAATTCAGGCAACAACAACAACAAAGTATCCCAGGGTCTTTCCCTTCAATCCTGTCCACAGAAGTGAAAAATTAAACTTCTATCAGGAATCTGACTACAAGGCAATGGTATCTTGGGGAGCCTTGACAGACACCACTGCAAAAAACCGCAGGAAGTTTAGCACTAAATATCCTGTTTTCTTCTGCAAGTCCAGGTTTCAATGCCATAACATTCAAAGCAACCTCCACTTGCAGAAACTGGGAGAAGCAGGCCCACTCTCTTCCAACAATAAGCACTATTTCATGTTACAGACCAAAAAGTCTTAATGCATCACTACAAAATGCAGCAATTTTATCCTTCCCTCATAAAGTCCTCTTTTCTAAATTAGCATAAGTATTTGTGTATACACATCATGAACTGAGCACAATGAGTTACGAGGAAAAGAGAGAAAGGTGAAAACCTGCTAGTATATAAATCTAGAACTCACCCACATCTTGAATATTGTGTGCGGTACCTGGTCTGTCCTCTAAAAGAGAAGTAGCTACTAGAAGTAGAGAAGGTTCACAAAACAGTAACAAGGATGATAAAAGTAATAACTTTTTACTTGGAAACAAGCACACTACAACTTTTCACTACAGGTAAGAAACAAGAGGCAAGCCTACCAAGTGTCACAAACTGAACAGGAATTAGTTGTTTACCATATTTTCTAACGCAAATGCTAACTGACAAATTAGGTTAGCAGCCAGGTTCAAAATCAGTGAACAGGTCTTTCAAACCAGGCAGCAGACCTGAAGAAACTATCAGAATGTAATGGATGCTGAGAGTTTACAAAGGTTCAACAGGAAATCTGAAAAAGTATATGGGACAGCCATTACCTAGAGTTACAAAATACATTAGAAAGCCCACAGTTATATCAGCAAGTCCTCTGAGCTGAAAAAAGCAGAGAAAATATTCCCTAGCAGCATCACCTACGCTTGCCTTTTTCTTGTACACCTGCTTGATGACAGCTTTCACAGCCACACAAAAAAGCTTCTTCGGCATGACACCGAGTATGGTAATTATTATATTTACATGAAAGAAACAAACAAACCAACCAAACAACAAACAAAACAGAAAAGGGGGAATTTTTTTTGATTGCTAGTTTGCAGTTGTAACAGTTCCCAGACACGTAACTCCACAGACAGCTGTGCTGACAAAAAAGGGCTGTGTTTAGCAGGAGTGTCAGGCATGATTTTTTAATTCTAATAGTAACCACTATTTTACATTTGCCCCTTCCAGCACAAACCAACCAGCACCTTCAAAATAAAACCATTTCCCACTTTCTAGTTATCTGAATACAAAATCTTAAATGCTAACTTAATACAAGTGACCATCAAAAACTGTTTTATCCCGGCTGAGTCCCAAACTATAGGAAAAGATACCTGAAAAGTTAACGTCTAGCATCAGTTCTCCCACTGACAATATTTCCCCATGTAAGTAATACACCTAAGCTTATCAAAGTAAGTATGACCTACCAGTGGTCTAAATATTTAACTGTAATTTTATACATATATATATGTAAATCAACAAGTATCTTGAAGAACCTATAAACTGATTTTTATACACAACATAATGTAATACCAAATGGCCTTTTTGAATGTAAACCCCCATCTTTCAGTACCAACTGGGCAAGACGCCTGACATCTCTCTCAGATCTATACTTCCATCTCCCATCCAGTGAAATAAACACACACTGCACAGCAAAGCATCTTTCGGCAAGGTCTTCTTTCCTAGAATCTTATCTAGTTGCAAGTTGCTGCAGTTTGTATCAGGTAAGAGAAAAGAACCAGTGTTGGAGAAATAGGAACGAGCTCTAGGAGTTCACTAGATTTCTTTCCTTTCCTCTGAACGGGATGGTCCCATTTCAAACGCCCAAAGAAGTGGTAAATGGCCCATGCCTGGCAGTGTTCAAGGCGAACTTGGACAGGGTTAAGATCTAGTAGAAGGTGTCCCTGCCCATGGCAGGGGGTTGGAACTAGAAGAGCTCTAAGATCCCTTCCAACCTAAACCAATCTGTGATTCTATGACTCCGGTCATTAAAAAAACGAGTTTTCCACAGGAAGCCCCATGCCGCCCACCCCACCAGCCGCCGGTGCCTCACCTCGGCCCGCGGGCCGGCCCCCGCCGCGGCCGCCCCGCCGCCCCCAAGGGCCTGGTCGCTCTTCTTGCGCTTGTACTTATCCTTGTAGATCTTGTTGCGGTGGCGCTTGCACATCCAGGGCTTGCGCTGCTTCACCACCTGCGTGGTGGTCTCGCTGCAGCCTTGGTAGGTGCAGCTCTTGCAGCCGCTGCCGCCCGCCGGTGCCGCCGCAGTTTCGCAGCTCGAAGCCGCCGCCGTCGCCTCCTCTTCCTCCAGCTCTTCTGGGCTGGCCGTGCTCTCGCCGCCCGCCGCCTCGGCCTCCTCCCCGGCCTCGGCCTCGCCTTCGCCAGGCACCCCCAGCTCATAGAATAACATGAGGCCGCCGCTACTGGAGGGCGGCAGCGAAGGGTCGGCGACCGGGAGAGGCAGCACCCCCCCCGCCGCTGCCTCCTCCTCGCCGCCGCACGGCTGCATCACGAGCAGCGCCAGCTGCGGCGGCGAGGAGGAGGAAGAAGAGGCGGAGGAGGAGGGCGCGACGCCGGGACTGACCCGCAGGGCGCCGACCACCGGGCCCGCTCCGCGTCCCGCGGGCGCAGGCTCCGCGCGCTGCCTCCGGCGCCAGCAAGCCGCGCCCACCGCGCATGTGCGTCCCCTCGCGCGCGCGCTCCATCCCGCCGGCAGCACGGCGTGCTCTGCGCGCATGCGTGGTCTGAGCGTGCCTGCGCGCGGGGAGCGGGAGGTGGGGTTGGGTGTTTGTAGGAGAGGGTGGAGCTGTGGTTGGTGGAGGAGCTTCCTCTGGGGCTTGGTTGTGGGGCCGCGGGTACAGTAGCGGTACGAAGCCTTCGTGTCTGACCTAGTGCAAAGAGCCTCCTGCGCCTATGTCACAGCCACAGTGTGGTTTAACTCAGTCAGCTGCTCATACCCCTGTCCCGCTGCAGCCCCGTCATGGCTGTGCTAACCCAGCTGTTGGTCTGCACAAGTGCCGTCTCTGGGCTGTGCATATTCCCTCTGCACAGGCTGCAGCTCTCCAGCCATTGTCAGCTGCACAGTGGGGACACAGGGGTACAGTTTGGTTTCCTCTCACACCCTTTTATTGCCTTAAGCCTTCTCTTGCTCTCATAGCTTGCAGCTCACTGCTCTTTGCCCATTTCTTCATTTGGGTGTCAGTTTTCTCCTTGGCTCACTTCTGCATAGCTCTTGGTATTTTTCTTCCATACATCAAGGTTCATCAGAGCAGCTAAGGCCACCTTTGCCCCATTTGTGCCATACAAATACATTATTCCTAAGTAAACCTCCTTATTCTGCAATGTAAATGAGTACTGTATCCATAATCTTAGCTATTTTTTCCCTGTTCAATGTAGTTTGTTTTTTTTTATATTTTTATTCCAAGAAAACATTACTTGTAATGCAACTATCATGCCTTTCTTCACTTTCCCTCCACTTTTCCTCCTCCTGTGTCACAGGCACTGAATTTCCTCACTCCTGCAGAGATGTACTAGTGACCTCACAGTATCACAGTATGCTAGAGATTGGAAGGGACCTCAGAAGATCATCTAGTCCAATCCCCCTGCCGGAGCAGGAACACCTAGATAATGTTACACAGGAACGTGTCCAGGCGGGTTTTGAATGTCTCCAGGGAAGGAGACTCCACAACCTCCCTGGGCATCCTGTTCCAGTGTTCGTCACCCTCACTGAGAAGAAGTTTCTTCTCAAGTTTAAGTGGAACCTCTTGTGTTCCAGTTTGTACCCATTACCCCCTGTCCTATCATTGTTTGCCACTGAGTAGAGCCTGGCTCCATCCTCGTGACACTCCCCCTTTATATATTTATAGACACTAATAAGGTCACCCCTCAGTCTCCTCCAAACTATAGAGACCCAGCTCCCTCAGTCTTTCCTCATAAGGGAGATGCTCCACTCCCTTAATCATCTTCGTTGCCCTGCGCTGGACTCTCTCCAGCAGCTCCCTGTTCTTCTTGAACTGAGGGGCCCAGAACTGGACACAATATTCCAGATGCGGTCTCACCAGGGCAGAGTAGAGGGGAAGGAGGACCTCTCTCGACCTAATAACCACCCCCCTTCTAATACACCCCAGGATGCCATTGGCCTTCTTGGCCACAAGGGCACAGTGTTGGCTCATGGTCATCCTGTCGTCCACTAGGACCCCCAGGTCCCTCTCCCCTGCACTGCTCTCTTAACAGGTCGTTCCCCAACCTATACTGGAACCTGGGGTTGTTCCTGCCCAGATGCAGGACTCTACACTTTCCCTTGTTATATTTCATCAAGTTATTCCCTGCCCAACTCTCCAGCCTGTCCAGATCTCGCTGGATGGCAGCACAGCCTTCTGGCGTGTCAGCCACTCCTCCCAGCTTAGTGTCATCAGCAAACTTGCTGATAGTACACTCAATTCCCTCATCTAAATCATTGATGAATATATTAAATAATACTGGTCCCAGTACTGACCCTTGAGGCACTCCACTGGTTACAGGCCTCCAACTAGACTCAGCCCCATAGACTACAACTCTCTGGCTTCTCTCCTTCAGCCAGTTCACAGTCCACCTCACTACCTGATCATCCAGACCACACTTCCTCAATTTAGCTGTGAGGATGCTGTGGGAGACTGTGTCAAATGCTTTGCTGAAGTCAAGGTAGACCACATCCACCGCTCTGCCAGCATCCATCCACCGTGTTATTTCCTCATAAAAGGCTAAGAGATTGGTCAAACATGATTTTCCCCTGGTGAAGCCATGTTGACTGCCCCTCATAACCCTCTTATCCTTGATATGCCTTAAGATGGCACCAAGGATAAGGTGTTCCATCACTTTCCCAGGGATGGAGGTGAGGCTGACCGGTCTATAGTTACCCGGGTCCTCCTTCTTGCCCTTTTTGAAGACTGGAGTGACATTTGCTTTCCTCCAGTCCTCAGGCACCTCTCCCGTTTCCCAAGACTTGGTAAAGATGATGGAGAGTGGTCTAGCAATGACTTCCGCCAGTTCCCTCAGCACCCGCGGGTGCATCCCATCTGGACCCATGGATTTATGGATGTCCAGATTGCTCAACTGGTCTCTAACCCATTCCTCACCGACCAAGGCAAACAGCTCCGTTGACCTGACTTCATCTGAGGTCTCAGGGGTACAGGGCTCTTCAGGACTGCCTGCAGCAGAGTAGACAGAGACAAAGAAGGCATTCAGTAACTCTGCCATCTCTGTATCTTCTGTCACCAGGGCACCCATCCCGTTCATCAGTGGGCCTACATTGCCTCTGGTGTTAGTTTTGTCTGCCATGTATTTGTGTCGTGGTTTAAACCCAGACAGGTAATTTGTTCACTCACCCCCCCCCCCCCCCCCTTCTTTCCCTCCCCCTGCTCCCGGAGGGACAGAGAGGAGAATCGAAAAGAATGCAACTCCCACAGGTTGAGATAAGAACAGTTTAGTAACTAAGGTATAACACAGATCACTACTGCTACCACCAATGATAATAATGATAAAGGAAATAACAAGGGAAGAGAATACAACACCTCAGCACCAGCTGACCGATAACTCGCCCCCCAGGCCTGACCAAGCTCCGACCGATACCTCCTCCAACCCTGCAGTCTCCCAGCCCTTCCGGCTAACCCCAGTTACATCCTGGGCATGACGTGCTGTGGTATGGAATACCTCTTTGGTCAGTTTGGGTCTGGTGTCCTGTCTCTGCTTCCTCCTGGCTTCCCCTACTCCCTGGCAGAGCATGAGGCTCACAAAGTCCTTGGCCAAACCAAAACATCGCTATCAGCTCTGTTCCCGAGCTGAAAGTCAAAACACTGCACTACACCAGCTACCAAGAAGGGGAAAAATGACTGCTACTGCTGAACCCAGGACATTATCCACCCCTTATTCCATACCATTCACGTCATGCTCAGATACCACATTTTCAATATACCATCACTCTTATCTAAGTGCATGGACCAGTAGCTATAAAGCTGCTGCGTCCATCTGGTCCATGATGCCAGGCTCCATCTCTTGTAACAGTCTTCCAGAGCAGGAGAGACTGTGTGCAGTGTTCACACTCGTGAATAACCTGGGCAATAGTGTCCATTGCTAAGTCCACCCCTCGATCATGAGTCCATCTCTATGTTGCATCTCTGCTCTGATGGCCTGAAGTGCCATGGGCCCACCAGGCTCAAAATAATTCACTGTCCCCTTAAGCAGTTTCTGCAGCTTGTTGCTGGGGATTCCATACAGCTGCCTTCCATCTCCGATGCTTCCAAAGCACTGGAGGGGCCCAGTGGACTAGATACTTGCCCATACTGTCCCACACACCCTGCCACTCATGACTCTCCAGCCTTGGGGAAAACCTCTTGGTCCCCCTGCATCGTCGTCTAACCCCAGACAAGACCCAAACCTGACTCTGCTTAACTTTTGAGATCAGACAAAATGGTTGTGGGTAGAACACAGCCTGTGTGTGTGCCAACATGCTGATCCCCATCACAATCAGCAGGCAGGTCCCAAGGGTACCCAAAGGCCATTCAAAACCTTCAGAGCTCTCAAACGATGCTGCTGTACTTGTCACTGGGGCTGGTGTAGCTGCTGTGCTTGCCGGCTCTCCCACCACCAGCTTCTCTTTTCCTGAGTCCAGCTCTTCCTCCTCTGCCTTGCTGGGAAATGCTGCCTGGTCTCCTGCATCCTCCTGGGGCTCGGCGGGCGGCTTCCGGGAAATGCTCTCGGCCGTCGCGGGTCTCGGCTCGGCCGCAGGGCTGGGCTCCTCCGCGGGGCTCGGCTCTTCCGCGGGGCTCGGCTCCTCCGCCGCCTTCTCCCGCTGCTCGGCAGCCGCTTCCTTCCTCTCCTCGACCGCCCCGACCTCCTCCACCGGCAGCCGTCCTCTCGCGGCCTCCGGCCCCGCTCCCGCCGCCGCTTGGTCCCCGGGGCCGCTCTCCCGGGCCGGTTCGGCTGCCGCCGGCTCCCGGGGCCGCTCCCCCTCAGTTCCCCGCAGCCTCACGAAGATGGAGAGTAGGGTGAGGGCCAGGACGGTGAAGAGCAGCCGGACGGCCAGGTACAAGTCCACGGCCACGTCCGTCCCGCCCTGCTGCTGGAGCCCGCCCGTATTATAAGCCATTGC
The DNA here is from genome assembly GCF_028554395.1 of Pezoporus wallicus. NCBI lineage: Eukaryota > Metazoa > Chordata > Aves > Psittaciformes > Psittacidae > Pezoporus > Pezoporus wallicus. Next base: position 148,531 of record NW_026636323.1, on the reverse strand, counting down.
CATAAAGCACAGTGAGACGAGAACCTTAGCCCAGGCCCCACACTTGATAAACACTAACACAGCGAATACCGGCTCTACGTAAGTTACAACGGTCTGAAGCTGTGAGATCAACAAGAACAACTCTGAGAGCCAATAAATCAGCATTGTGACGAGTGACTATTAATCCAGTCAGATCTGTCGTTATCTCAACCCTTCGTGCCCCACGTTGGGCGCCAAAAAGAACTGTCGTGGTTTAAACCCAGACAGGTAATTTGTTCACTCCCCCCCCCCCCCTTCTTTCCCTCCCCCTGCTCCTGGAGGGACGGAGAGGAGAATCGAAAAGAATGCAACTCCCACGGGTTGAGATAAGAACAGTTTAGTAACTAAGGTATAACACAAATCACTACTGCTACCACCAATGATAATAATGATAAAGGAAATAACAAGGGAAGAGAATACAACACCTCAGCACCAGCTGACCGATAACTCGCCCCCCAGGCCTGACCAAGCTCCGACCTATACCTCCTCCAACCCTGCCGTCCTCCAGCCCTTCCGGCTAACTCCCAGTTACATCCTGGGCATGATGTGCTGTGGTATGGAATACCTCTTTGGTCTGTTTGGGTCAGGTGTCCTGTCTCTGCTTCCTCCTGGCTTCCCCTACTCCCTGGCAGAGCATGAGGCTCACAAAGTCCTTGGCCAAACCAAAACATCCTTGTTATCAGCTCTGTTCCCAGGCCTAAAGTCAAAACACAGCACTGCACCAGCTACCAAGAAGGAGAAAAATGACTGCTACTGCTGAACCCAGGACAATTTGAAAAAGCTCTTTTTGCTGTCCTTGACCCTTCTCGCCAGGTTTAATTCTAAGGGTGCCTTAGTCCTCCTAGCTGTCTTCTTACATCCTGTAGCAGCAGTCTTATATTCCTCCCAAGTGGCCAGCCCCTCCTTCCATGACCTGTAAACTCTCCTCTTCCACTTGAGGAATAGCATTTTTCTCCAAACACATCCACACTATAACTAATTAAAATTCAAATAACAAGTAGGAGGCTGATACCCTTTAAATCTCCAGAAGAAGAGTTCCCAACCACTTCTCTGAAGCCCCACTGAGACAGGTAGGTTTGGCACAGGCCAGTCAGACTGGCAGACTGAGGGAGTTCAAGGCTGAATGAGAAAATTATTTCTGGAGCTAAAGTTTCCAAGCAAAAGCCCTGCTGAAAACTACCTCTCTTTTTGAAGCAGTTGGATTGTACTTCAGACACCCTGGTAACACACAGGGATCTCATTGGAGCATGTGCCTGGAAATATACTTCAACTCCTTAGTTCTCATTTTGCTCATCTGAGGAAAAAAGAATAATGAACAACCCCTTACAAAGATATTGAGGGGGCTAAGTCATTAACAGATCGATTTGATATTTAATGAGCCTATTACTGGACTGTAATGAAGTGATATCCAGTTCTTTTTACTCCAGAACCTTATCACCTGCTTGCTTGAGGGCACAGAAATATGAACAGGAATTAAATTAGTGACACCTAACAAATGAGGACCTCTTAAAAAGCTGCCAGTGATGTCTTTTTTTACCCTGCCTGGTTTGCTCAGAAAAAAAAAACAAACATTGTGATGAAAAAAAAATAAAAAATCAATCAAGCAAAAGTATTCACTTCCTTGGGCTGCACTTCTGGCACCCAGCGCTTGGGAAAGAAGGTCATATTTGGGAAATTTTGTCACTAGTCTCTATGTCATTGCCATCTAGCCAGGAGCAGCTGCATCTTGTTTTGCCTTCCCAGGTGCAATTAAGAGGAGATGCCAGATGTGATTATTGAAATGTAATAAGTTCATTTGTCTTTAGGCTGACAGCTTGTTTAAATAGATTCTGTAATTTTATGCTGTCTCTTTCATTTGTGTGTCTGAAATAGTTCATTTTTATGTTCTAGATTTCTGTGTCAGTTCTTCATATCCAGTTCTTAATTGTCTCAGGAAACAACATATCTTAAAAAAAACTCAACAGATGCAGGACAAGATTCAGGAAGGTAATCACCATTGGAGAAGCTAATCCGTCCTACTTACAGACCAAGAGAGTACTAATGATTATAGCTGCAGTAATATTTTCAAATTGTGAAAGTTATTTCAGCATTTTCCTGTGAGTGAAGGTACAAATTCTGTTCACTCAGTGTCTGTCTACTTGTCTTTACACACATCTGCATTAGCCTTTATCATATGTTTTAAGAGGTCAGGCCATACTAAGAAGTTCTGTGAGAAGAGGGACTATTCATATATCCTTTGTTGTGATATCCCTAGAAAGAAAACATACTCTAAAAGCACATTGTCGTGTAGCCTTATTGCTCTGTTATAAAATGAAAAGGTCGACTCAAGGAGAGTATTTGCATGTTTAAAGCAGCTGTGAAATATACTTGAAAGATATAGGGGAATGAAGACTGCTGGAAGAAGCTGAGAAACAGTAATTCTTAAAGTGCATCTCTTTAGAAACACATCATTTGATGATGGAATTAAAATGTGAGTATATAGTTAAGAGAGATTTTTCTACTTTATTGTACCTCTAACTGCTTAGCAGTCTCCCCATTTATTTTTCCTAAATTCAGGGTTCAAGTCAGCTTGCACAGTGATACAGCCATGGAAAGGTTAAAAGGTCAGCAGACTCAAAACAGGTCTCCTCTCAAAGGAAGGCCAAGTGTAGAGAGATCAGTATGCTCACTGATACGAATTTCCAGGGAACAGTGTGTGGCTGAAGCCATATCAGGAAGAGCAAAGCAAATGACTTTAAGCTACTGGGGTCAGTTTGTTAAAATTTGGTTTTCAGATAAGTATACAACAGATTGATGCCAATCCCACCGAATTTTACAAACATTCGTTTTTACACTATTCAGGTGTTTCTGTTTCTCAGTTTGCATGGTTATCTTTGTCCTATGACAGCAGATAAATATGTCTGCTGAAAATAAGTCTCCCCTTTCATCATTACCTTTCATTTACATTTAATTAGACATAAATGAATCAGCTTATAAATAAAAATAGCATCCGCAATGTAATAAAAACAATCAAAAATAGAGCTGAATGAAAGTGTGCAGAACAGGAGTTACAAGATGCCTTGAACCTCACATTGGACACTTATTAGCTACTGTGCTCCCAACAGCTTTAATTACTAGAACATTTCTAAATCTTGGAATCAAATCTCTTTGATGCCGTTTTCAGTTGCTGAAGTAGACTTTAACTGGAGCCTATTTTGTTCGTCTAAGTGATTGCTATTCACAGGAATGAGTAGGTGATTTTTGCTTTTAGCACCTGAGCAGTATCGGTGTCATTCTGGATGTCCCCCCCACCATGCAGAGCATTGTTTCCCACCATGCAGCATCCTTGAATGTGTCCTGCAATGTCTCTTATTCTGTGTGAGTCATGATGTATGCCTTTGTGGTATGGAACAGTTATCATCTTGGCAGAGGTCAGTATCTGCTAATTCTAGTTATTACTGTTTTGTAGATTGATTCCTTCTCAATCTAAATCATTCAATTCAGGCCTACTTTAAAATAACATTTCTCTCCTTATAGCCAAGAAAGCCTGAATAACAGAGAAGAAAATTGCTAACTGTAGCAAAAGTAGGCATAGTCACTCTGCTTAATGAAGAGATAAACATAAATAATGGGATAAATTTACAAAAATAATTTTAAAAAGTAATAGGCTGAGTTCTGGCTATGAAATATTCTCTTCCAGTAGAAATAGGCAGAGCCTTGCTTATTAAGAAAGTTAAAACTAGATGGAAGCAAAGCTCTAGATAAGGGAAGCCATCCTCTGTTGGCAGGGAAATATGTCAGATTAACTGCTCCATCTGTTGCTAACATCTGTGACTGCCAAATACAAGCCACACATACCTGTATCTGGACATCAGCATCTTTGCCTTCCTTTCTTATAACAGTTGGTAATGTTGCTCACATTTTTTGGCCTTCGTGCTGATGTTCTTTTATGATTGAAGGGAGTCATGCTTTGGGGTCGCTTCTATTGCAGAGTTACACAGGTGGTATTCTGAGTAGTCTTTTCTCTCTTTAATCAAGCAGTGAATTATTTCCTGTATGATTCTCAATAAGGATGTTTTACAGTCATTTCAAACAAAGGTTGGAAGTTTTACTCCTGGCATAGTTATCTGGACTGCAAAGTATCTATTTTCTATTTTTGACTTAATTTCTCACATATAAGTGTCATCAAAGGTGTCTGTTTTTTCTAAAAGATGTATTTCTCACTTGAGAGCCTTTTTCATGGACGATGGCTCTAATCCATTAGCAGGAATTTCTCTCTTGTACTGGAGCTATGTTTGCACACTTTTCTATCACTTCCTCGAAGCTGTGAAATAGCAACTTTGCCAATTCTCTGCACAATCATGGAGGTTTTTATGTTTTGGTTTTCAATATGAAGTTGGGGATTTTTGTTTTGATTTGTTCTGTTTAAGCCATCATTATCTAGAAAGTAAGAGAATCACAATCCCTTTGTCTTCTTTCAAGGCCAGGCTGAATGGGGCTTTGAGCAACCTGATCTAAGTAGAAGGCGTCCCTGCCTGTGTCAGGGAGTTGGAACTAGATGACCTTTAAGGTCCCTCCCACCTCTAAACATTCTGTGATTCTGTGATTTGTACTGCAGTGATGGATTGAGCACCCACTCTTGGAGAAAGGGAAAGGCAGAGGCATAGAATGTTCCTGACACAAGAAAGTCACAAGAAAACCCTGGTTTATGAAATTGTATGTTAAGAATTGTCAGTGAGTAAGATTTGTAGGCTAATCACTGCATGCTTTGCTAGCCCACCCTTCACCTTTACAGAAAGTGAGAGAAAAAGCAGTCATTTTACAATTTTTTTGCATTCTGCTCAATAACTCATCCTGTTCTGAGAAGCTTAGCAAATACAGGTACAAAGGGAATTCATATATATAGGGATTTCAGTATGATCAGATTCAGACTGTCAGAGATCAAAAGAGACTCATTTTTGAAGGGAAGAGGGGAAGGAATTAGCACTCTGCAGGACTGAAGCATGGCTTAATAGTCAGAAAATAATGGATCTGTGCCTAAGAATATATTTCTTCTTTCTCGGGCTGATGTTACAAGACTTGTATATTTAGGAACAGGAATTACATTTTCTAGACAAGTATGCTGTCTTTGTACTGTGTGCATACAGCTATTCTCTGCCTTTCATCTTGACAACCAAGAACATGGCTAATTTGGACCTGAATGCCTGCCTGCAAGAATCCAGGATTAACAGACTGCTGGAAAGCCCCTGGGGACCCACCTGTTTTCAGAGCCATTGTATTCAAGCTGTATGTTTAAACAGTTTAATTCTGGAGGAGTCAGGACCCAGAGTTCCAGCTGGATAAAACTGGTTCCGAATACAGGAATCTGAGACCAGCCCTCAGCTTAAAAGGAAGTCAGAGCACTGCTTGGTTATTTGCTTATATCTTTTAATTCTAATTGCCTTTATTCTGTCAGAGATCTAGGGCTGGCTCCTTGGTTAGTTAGTAGATGCCCTGGGACTGCTGCTTCACAAGAAACATTTTTCTCAAACATTTCGTTTATTGGGCCTCTCATGCAATCTCACCTCAGGCGTTCGTATTGGTTTATGGTGTTTTTACCAGATTGGCATTGTAGCTAAATACACCTGATGCAAGTGTGTCTGGAGGCATTAGTGATTTTGTTGTACTTCAGCATCGAAAGCCATTTCTAGGCAAAAGAACTCCATGTATTTTTTCCCGAGGCTTTTTGTGAACACAGAAGTCCCTGTAGTTTGCCAACGCATTTTGTTGAGGCACATGTGTTTCTGCATAATTCTTCTCCATTCCAGCCAGAAGGATAATGTTGTGATTCACAGGCTGAACTTCTCCCAGTTGGGATCAATGTCTTGTACTATTCAGTAGACACTCAGACTCTGTCCGGATCTGGGCAGAGCAGCTGTTGGCATACAGAAATCTAGAAGTTAATTTGGTCACTGCAACCTTAATGCTACTGGTTGCATATTCTGGAACAGGGAAATCAGTGAAGATGATGTTGCTTTGTACATTGGAGACAATCAGCTTCATAATTTTTTCCAGGTAGAAGCAGATATTCATAGAACTTTTTGAAGGAGTTACTGTGTTACTTAAAAATCATAGCACTCAGAGGACCACACCTCCTTGATGAAGGATAGCACAGTGTTCCCCCTTGAACACTGCCATCGTGACTGCTTCACATTTTCAGTATCTCTTTTCAGCACAGGAAAGTCAAGCTGTTTGGATTGCAGTGGTGGCTTGCTGTGTAAGGTGTTTTATGAGTTGACAATAGGTAGTAAATATTATGAATGGTATAGAGCAAGTGACTTTCATAAAAGTAGGATTCTTCAGCTCTCAAGGGCATAGGTACTGTCCTATAGGAGAAAATGAGTTGTGGAGTCTGCAAGTCTACATTACAGGTAGCGGGATTCATGGATAAGTATATGGGAAACATGGGAGAAGTGCTGAGGGGTCCTGGCATATTAAATGCTGAGGGAATTAAGGACAAGTCCTTCCTAAAGACTTTGTATGTATAATTACAAAGTTTATTTAATGTTCTAAATACATGATGTCTTGTAAGATTAATGAATTGTAACATTCAACATCCATTTTTGTACTGTTTTGTGAGCAGTCTTATAAGGGTCTGTGCCACACAGTCAGACTCTACTGATCATTTGCTGGATTGTGTTTGGAAGGGGAAAATGTACCACCTAGATTTTTCTGCCTTCCACTTTCAGTTTTATAGACCATTTTGTCCATTTCTGGACCATTTGTTCATTAAAATTGTTGAAACCAGAGTAGGGAGCTCAGAATGCTATTTGAACATGCTCAGACCATTGAGGCATTTTGTTTAGCTCCCCATATATTGACATAAGGATAATTATGACTTACTCTATCTTCAACAGGATAGTTTGTATAAAAATAGTTTTTGTATAAAAAAATTCTCACTAATTCTAAATGTTCCTTCATATAGCTGCTGTTGTACAATGCTGTGAAATAAAAACAGTGGTTCTACTGATATTGTTTTCTTATTACAAATTATTCTTCACACAGGAGTCTTGGTGAAGACAATTTTATTCCAAATAATGTGTGGAACTTGACTAAGGACCAGGTAATTCTTGTTCAGCTGCTTTTTCTCAAAGAATTTTAGGTCGTGTTTAGAAACATGTAAAAGTCTGAAAACTGTCCACTGTTCCTCTTTGCTTCCCTATGGCACTGGCCCTCCACCAAGAGGTGCCTCTATTCTATCCTGAAATGAGGGCCAGTAGCTTCAGACCAATGCTTTGAGAATAAAGCTATTTGACAGTCTTTAGGCTGAAGAGCACACATGCAGATTTTGAATTTCATTAGTGGAGGTGAAAAACGCTAATTCTGTGTTTTAGGTAATCAACAACTTGGAAGTTTAGATCATTATGTTCTTCTGAAACTGCCTGTATTAGGATTTTTAGGTGCACAAAATCTAGATGTTATTGTCTGCCCTTCTGCCCTCTCTTTCATCTATTTTAAATAAGCACTATTGGTTTGATTGCTTTTAAAACAGTATTAATAAAGTGACCCTATGTCTATATGCTTGTCTGCTATCTAATATGAAGGACTGCTGATTGCCAAATTCAGCTCTGATTTAAAGCCTAAGCAGCCACACTGAAATCCACAAGAGCTAAGTCAACCCTGCTAATTCCCACATATTGATGCAAATATTACTGAAAGCAGAATTTGGACCTACAAGCCTGTTATTTGTTGATGGCCTCTTCTATGACTCAGGTCTTGCTGTCAAGGAAATCACAATGCTTTTACTTATTCAGGCAGTGTCTGGAAGATCCATCTTGCTTGTAGGAAAAAAAAGAAAAAGAAGCGTTAACACAAAAATCAGTTACCACTGCTGAGTGCAATGATATCCCTGAAGGCTAATGATTTATTTTACTGTGTTTAGCCCTCCTAGTTTACCCGTGACCTGGATCTCTTGTTGCAAGCTTGTGTCAGATGTTCACAATGACGTGACCAATTGCAGCTGTATTTGGCCTGTATCCACCAGCATAAGACGTGAGCTTATACATAATATCCTTAATTTCCTGGTAGCTTGCTGACAGGCAAGACAGTCAGCAGTAGTGTATTAATGTAATCCATGAGAGTTGCTCTTTAACCTGTCTAGCCTTGTTAGTGTTATCTGCTTCTTTACTCCCACATAATAAAGTGATTGTACTTACAGTAATGGTCTTTCAAGCATGTCCTAGTCAGGCAGATGAACAAAACTTTTGATCTTTCAACAGCTTATTCTAAAACAAATACATCATGCTATTGTGTTAAAAGTGTAGCACACCAAGGAGGGGCAGCTCAGACTACTGGTGTTGTGATACTGTAAAACTTTCTAAACAATTAATTTCCTTACATGAGAGGTGCTGCACTGTTTAGTGCCAGATTACATAGAATCATAGAATCATAGAATCGTTAGGGTTGGAAAGGACCTTAAGATCATCTAGTTCCAAGCCCCCCTGCCGTGGGCAGGGGCATCTTACGCTAAATCATATCATCCGAGGCCTGGTCCAGCCTGGTCTTGAACACTGCCAGGGATGGAGCATTCACAACCTCCCTGGGCAACCCATTCCAGTGCCTCACCACCCTCACAGGAAAGAATTTCCTCCTTATATCCAACCTAAACTTTCCCTGTTTAAGTTTTAACCCGTTACCCCTTGTCCTGTCACTACAGTCCCTAATGAAGAGTCCCTCTCCAGCATCCCTATAGGCCCCCTTCAGATACTGGAAGGCTGCTATGAGGTCTCCACGCAGCCTTCTCTTCTCCAGGCTGAACAGCCCCAACTTCCTCAGCCTGTCTTCATATGGAAGGTGCTCCAGTCCCCTGATCATCCTTGTGGCCCTCCTCTGGACTTGTTCCAACAGTTTCATGTCCTTTTTCTGTTGAAGACACCAAAACTGCGCACAATACTCCAGGTGAGTTTTCACAAGAGCAGAGTAGAGGGGCAGGATGACCTCCTTTGACCTGCTGGTCACGCTCCTTTTGATGCAGCCCAGGATACAGTTGGCTTTCTGGGCTGCAAGTGCACACTGAAGCCGGCTCATGTTCATTTTCTCATCAACCAACACCCCCAAGTCCTTCTCCACAGGGCTGCTCTGAATCTCTTCTCTGCCCAACCTATAGCTGTGTCTGGGATTGCTCTGACCCAGGTGTAGGACCTTGCACTTGGCATAGTTAAACTTCATGAGGTTGGCATCAGCCAATGTTGCATCAGTATTCCAAAAATAGGAATGATGGCTCAAAGGGGTATAAACTGGTCATCCTGATGTTAAGTCACAGATATATAAATCTTCAGTAGTGAAGACTCAAAATAAATTATAGCTATTAAAGAGCTGGATATCAAACACAGAGTAAGTGCCAATGAAGATTCTTTTTCATAGGAAATAAGTCTTTTGAAGTGAAACTGATTTTTGTTTTGTTTTTAAACTGTATTTTTTAAGATAATGTATGTTTGAGAAAAGTACAAAATATAATTTATTTAGGCTTTGGTAAGAAATTTGGCAGTATACCAGTACATTCTGATAAAGATCAATATTGTATATGAACAGCAAAGGAACAGTGTGATAATAGTCTGGGAAGTGATTTTTTAAACAGATGCCAGTGATGAATTGTCCACATAGAGTCATAACTGTATAGGAATGCCTGTAGTGGGATTTTACATAGAGTTGTACTAATCCTGATATTTTTTAACATTTGAATCAATGATGTGGAAGTAAATACAAAGAGCTGATGAAATTTGCAGACCATATGAAGATACATAGCATGGTAAATTAGAGTAAGGCTGTGGCTGTGTCCCTAGCACTCTCAGAAAATGTAGTTTAAACCAGTGCAAAGCTAAGAACGTGAAATTCAGGCCAAGCTTACAGAGCGGTGAACTTTCACTGCAAGATCATGTTCTGAAAATGATTTAAAGGTCATAATATGCAAGCATAAAACATCACACCAAAAACTGCTGCTGTGATGCTCAGTAAAAATGTCACTTTCAGTACTCACAGTCAGGGAGACAAGTTTATTTTCATATAGAACACTGGTGAAACTTGATTCTGAAATACTACTAACAATTCCAGGTTTTCTGGTTTAAAATAAATTTATGGGAAAATGGAATAGGTGCAAAACCCCCTTCACAACAGAGATTTAAGGAAAGTGCAGGGATGGCTTTAGAGTTAGACATAAGTTCACTCAGAAAGAAGACTAAGACATGACACCATTTTAAGCACCTTTTTGAAGAGAAAATAATAGTGGGGGACTTAATTTGAATTTAATGAACTAGGGAAAACCACAACAAAAGCCAGTTTCTGGAAACTGGAGGCATACAGATTCAAATGGTACATTAGGCACAAATTTTTAACAGTGAAGCTGATTAACCACTGGATTAAGCTAATAAAGCAGTGGTAGATTTTCCAGCTCGCTGTTTCTTGGATTCAAGCCTAGCTAAATTGCTGGAAAATGTGTTTAGCCAAACAGGATAGCACAATAAAAGAGGAACTGGGTGATACAGCTGTGAAATGGTCTGTAAAATACAAGGGATTCAAACTGGATGATCTGATACTCCCTTCTCATTTTAAACTCTGTAAACCACCTTCAGTTCAACTATGGGTACCATAAATTTTACTTTTGATAATACTCAGGTTATTAATATCAGTGATCATACAGCTCAGTCACACTAGCTAGAATAGTTTGCAAAGCTGTTTATTGTTGGAAGCAAACCAAGTCTAGTAGAAAGATGTTTTGCAGTTTTTTCTTTCTCTTTTCCTGTATTCTAGGGAAGGATCATTTCTCCATTATGTAGGGTTATGTCTTCCTTACTGTAGCAAAGAGAAACTTCTTTTCCACATCTTCCCTTATTACTTCTGAGTTGTTCCCTGTATTCACTTGCAGGAGTTTCCTTCAGCAAGACTGCTGCTTGTGTTATCCTTTCAATAGCATTGAGAGAGGGAGAGCTGGGATTTGACAGTTGAGTATCTCCTTATATGTGGTGACAGGCTCAATGCTTTTGTAGCAGTAGCTACAGCAGTAGCTGTAGCACTTCTTTGCAAGTACTGGGGCCTTCTTCAGGGTTTTCAGATTTCTTCACATTGGACGCCAGATTGGGATTTTTTACCTTCTCTTGTATCGGTCTGACAGAGCAAAGCATACCTCCTTCTGCACTTCAGGTAATGATGCTACTTTATGCTTCAGAAGAGGCTGAGCAAAGAAAGGTCTTGCAGCTTCATACACACATGAAACTACAATTCAATTCAATACAATTCAATTCAATACAATTACATATTTGAAATGGTGCCCACAATGCTCCTACCTGAATGATCTTAGAAAGAGAAGGGCTTCCTTACAGACAAGTTGCCACTGCAGTGACTGTAGTCACACCGGTAGCCTGGACCATGGCAGTAAAATCAGGATGAGTGACAAGTCTTGCAGATCATGTGGGAAAGTAGAAGAATCAGGCAAGATTTTCTGTGTCCACCCTTCCTAAGAGTTTCAGCATTGCAAGCGGGGCAACCCCATGACACTGCCAGTTCTGGCAGCCTTAACCATGGAGGGACAAAGCAGTCCCAGAGCAAAGGTCACTTTCTGAAGATTTTTATACCTCAAGTTCCATTCCCTCCTGAAAGCAGGATTTAATTTTGCTCTTTCCATGTATATACCAACAGAAAGGCTTTCCAACAGAAGGGCTTGGCTGAGGAGTTTATAGTTGGCAGGAACCAGGAAGTATAACATACATTAACACAATTCTCTGTCCCCTGCAGCCTGTCATTTCTAACTTTCAAAGCCATCCTGAGACTTCTGATCCAGATGCAAGAAATTGGACAAAATTGTACTTCAGAAAATTCCTGACCTGAGCTTTCCAATTGGAGGTTTTGTATGAAATCTAATTATTTTTTAGTCCTATTATCTGATAAGAATCCATACTGATATTCATGTAAAGAAATGAATACATTCCAAAATTAAAGTCTGAAAGCTTCTAGTTTGAGGAAAACTTTCTACAGATCTAGCTGTGAATATTTGAGGTTATTTGTAGAAAAGACACCTGTACTTCAGAGAGAAGAGGGAGGGGATGAGAAGGGAGTGGTGAAGTATGAGCCATCAAGAAAAATTTCTTGATAAGAAAATGTGTTAAATTCTCACTTCCCATTCTCATGTGGGTGAGGTATGTTTTACCTACTGGATCATGTTCTGTCTGGTACTTACCCAGAAATGGTTGTGGCACAGAGACTGTACCTGTCATTTGCCTTGCCACACCTACCAAGAGTCCCAGAATCATCAACTGGCATTGCCAAGAATCATCTTCAGAAAAAGACATAAGCTAAAATTATCTAAATAAGCTAAAGCCAAAGATGTACAGCTGGAAACCTGTTTGTTAAATGTCTGAAGGCAAAAAACCTGTCTCATAAATCAACCTTTTTCACCCCTCCCAAAACACAGTAATAAAAGGCTCAATTAGAAAAATGGAAATGTGAGAATAACAAGGGACCGTTTCCTTCTTCTCCTGAGTAGGGTATGCTTCTCTGAAAGACTGGGGGGTCAGGAAGTAAGCTACAGTGCAGTAAAGAAGGAAGGCCATGCACAACCCCATGTGACCAGAGACTGCACCAATGCTGATTTCATTCAATAGGATTAGTTTCCTTTCTTTCCCACCTCATTGTTGCAAGGTTTAGAGTGCTGTTACTTAAATAACAAACTCTCAGCTTGATCTGAAATGAACTCCTTGTTTCAAAGATAAGGGAGTTAGGTTTGTCTTCAGATAATTCCATGAGATTCTGCAGTATTTATATGGAAATGTTCCCAGTTTCTTCAGAAAAGGTGATTTTTAAACTGTGTGCTGCAGGATCCTGATGGAGCCATGATAGGTTAGTTTAGAGAGCCTAGATGTAAAGTAACATGTGATTAAGTGGATATTTTATTAAACCTTACTTTTTTCCATTTTCTCCACAATAGATCCATTCTGTAGATGAGGCCCAGGAATTTGTTTTCCTTTCAGCATCAGCATCTCTGAATAACTTTACTAAATCAAGTTTAAAATAGTACTGGCAATGTTATGGGTCAACCATACCTAGTTCTAAATTAGTCCTCTCCGCTTTGTCTTCTTTTTTCTTTACTGGTCATTCTCAAAAGACACATTCATCTCTTTTATCTCTTTATCTCATTTATAACTTCTCTTTTCACAGTTTTCTTATGTATGCTATAAAAATTCTCATCATTTCTCTCTAAAGCTCTGATAACACAACCAGGGCGGTTCTAGTTTTGCTCTCATTCAGTTGATGCGAATCTGCCTGTGTTCATACTCATTTTCTTGTTTTCCTGATTAAAATTCTGCCTGTCATGACTCAAAATTCAAGCCCTAATTACCTGTCAAAGCCATGAAAACTCTGGGAAGAAACCTCTTCACAGGCCTGTCCTCCTCTAAATGGTGCCATATATTTGTGTCAAGTCCAACCAAATCTGCTTAGAAAACACTGAGCTAAGAGAATTGCTTTAGTATTCAAAGGCCTTCTGTTGAATCAAAATTAAATCAGTCTTGATCTTTGTAATTATAAAATGTGGAAGTAGTTTGTCCCAAATGAAAACCTGGATTTGCGGAAGGAGCCTTCTAGTCTGGTAGCTAGCAGTGGCAGGTAAGTGGTCCCCTCACAAGTCCCAGCTTCCATGACAGGTAATTAAAGCTCCTTAGGAGGTTGTTCCCTTCTGAGAACTATAAAGTCTTAATCTAGATCATCTGGCCCAGTAAGTTATGAAATACTTCTCAAATGCTGGCCCTTGAAAGTGTCATAGCCCCTCCAAAGAGCAATAAATGCTGCAAGAAAAGCATGAGGTTAATCAAAGCATTGTTTTTAATAAAAGCTCTCATTTAAAACATTTCCTTAAGGTTCAGTAGGAGGCAGCATTCTTTCTATGAGTTATGATCATATGGGTGACTTCTTTGCATCTTGAGTATCTATCTTTGCTGCTCTTGCATTTGGCATGCCAAGATCAGTTCATACCTTATTGGTGCCAAGGGATAATCTAGGCTATTTCCTTGTTATTTCTCTAATATATTAAATATTTCTCTAATATTTAATCAATTATTAATTGTTCTTGTTTTTTTTTAAGCAAGAAAGCAACTAGTGTATTAAAAATTATTAGGAAAGCAACAGCAAACTAAACAGAAAATAATATGCACAGTGTGTCTCTTGTAGGTGCTCAGTACAGTTCTACTTCTTCTGTCTCAAAGATGATAACAAAACTGGAAAAAATACAGACATGAGTGATAAGGACAATCAAAGATACGGAACTCTGGAACTATGCTAAATGATAAATAGACAAATGAGTAGACTGACAGAGATAACTGGGAGGTCAAAAGGTCTAGGAAAGTGAGTGGCTAGAAAAGACAATTATAAATTGTTGTTAGAAGCTGTCTCATCCAGTACAAAAGCAAGAGAACTTCAAATGAAACTAGCTGATGACTAGATAAAAGCAAACAAAAGAGGTGAATTTTCATACAGTATTCAGCTGAGCTGTGGAAATTTTCACTTCAGAAAGTTATGGATGCTGCAAGCTTGCATAATTCAAAAGGTGGCTGGACAAATCCATAAAAGAAAAGTTCAACATAAAATACAGATGTATTTTGTTATGTGCAATAGTAATATGTTACAGTATGCAATGTGTGTTTTAAGTACCCATTCTGTACACCACAATTGTATTAAACAATTGCATAATACAGTTGCAATATACATAGTGACAATTTCTCTGACTCAGGAAGTCCTTGAATGATTATTTTTTGGATGGCTGCCATAAGAGCATTTAGAGGAAGCAGTACAGTGAGTGTGCTGTTGTTATTGCCTTTATCAAGCATGCTAAGTACTCTGTTCCTGAGGATAGTTGGTTTCTTCCTTTTTTTTTTTTAATTTTTCCTCAAATTTTATTTTATTTTCTCAAGAGAAACTAATTGTACTGATTTGAGTGCCAGAAATTGCTCTCTGGAGTGTTTTACCAAACATTCCTTAACTAGACCAGTATTACTGTCCTTTCCTGCCACCTTTGAAGTCTGGCTGCTGCCATGGGCACAACACTCCATTGGATGCGTTGCTTTTGTCAGTGGGTGGGAAAAAAGGCAATAAAAATGTGGGAGGTGCAGGGGTTTCATTGAGTCTCATCTATCACTGATTCTGTGATTTCCAGAAGCATCAGTCCTAGTATCATATGTCAGACACTGGTAATTTCTGATGGTCCATGTTTCTGCTAAATGAAAGGACACTGCCAAAAGGAGTGTAGCTAAACTGAAACGTCTGAGGCCAAATGTGCTACACGTAAAGTGATACCTCTGGCAAAGCATAAAGTAACTTCTTTTGAAGGCTGAATCCTGGGCTAGATGGATCGTTCTTCTGACCCTGTCCAGACGATTTCATATTCTTAAAAGCATGGGGAAAAGAATATTCCTCCTCATACCACAGTTTTTTCTTAAGCTAACTCTCTTATAGTAGCAGTTGTAGGAGACCTCATCAAGACTAACAGCTAATATCCTAAGACAAGTATCTTGAAAAAGACAGTAGTATTGGTTTAGAAGGGGCATTGTAGTTCTTGCAGGCAGCAGCTTGCAGCCTGTCTGGACATGAATCCATATCCATTTACATCTGGATCAATAAGTAATTGGCTCTAGACTTGTGTCTATATGCTTGATTTCACAGCTTCAGGTCCACAGCAGGAGACTTCATTGAACCCATAAGTCACAATCACACTGATTGGTGGGGTTTGCTGTAGCTATAGCAAAAATATCACTGAGTTAGTGCACTGGCCATTATGAAAGTGGTACTAGGAAACTGTGCAGTGGTGGCTTCCAGAGCTGAATGTAAACTAAAATGGGTACTTACGGCTTGTTGATACCGTCATTTGATATACAAAATTAAAAAAGTAAAAGACTTCCTTGCAATATTTTGTGTTTTGCTGAAGCATACAACTAGAAAAAAAACTATTATTGGAATTTCTTCCATATGCTCCCTCTGGCTACAGGTACAAGGCTGTCAATTCAAAATACACAGAAAAAAAACCTGGGGCCAAATTCTCTGTTGGCGTAATTCCGTGAAAGTCTTGGACTTGGCCTTTCTTCCAAATAACTGATTCTGAAAGATTCAGTGGAAAAAAAAAAAAAACAACAAGAGAAAAATGGAAATATCAGTACATGACCACCTTTTTCGTAGTTCATCTAATCATATAAAAGACCCCATGGCATTGTTCACTGCAGATTTCTGAAGCAAATATCTTCAAGAACAAAACACACCAGCGGAATACTGAAGCAGTAGGCCATGAGTATTTCTAAATGCAGTAAGGAATGTATTCATCATATCTGTAGCAGATGCTGGGCACGCTTGTCAGCATTTTAATACTTGGCCATCCCTTCTTGCAGATTGCTGCTCTTTCTATTAGGAACATTTTTGATCTCTGTTAGTCTGTGAAATGCCTTAGAATAAAAGATGAACCTGATGGTGTCCCGTGTTTGATGCCATGTCTAATATATAAGACTTTAGAAGAGGAAAGTGTGCCCTCTATTGTCTTTTGGGCTTGAAGTCTATTGTGTTTGTCAACTATAGTATGAGAAGATTTTCCTCTGATAAAACGATTTGAAGAGTAGGTTCTCATTGTTACAGCAAAGTCTATAGAGAGGTGCACAGCCAAGGCATAAACAGTACTTGGGCTGAGGGAAACACAAATGCCAAATGCCAGATGGGGTGCCTTAAGACCTGAGGGGTTTGCATAAAGTCAGGTCCCACTATGTCCACAGCAGGCAAAAAAAAGATTTTCCATTATGGTCAGTATCGTCTAACCTGAACAACTTTAAGCAAACCACATGGCAAATAATATTGGCATCTGAAAGAGCGTATCTGTATAAACACTGTCCCATATCATTGACCTGCTATTATCAGTTATGGTAAATACTAACAGTGTCAGAAGCATAGATGAGCCTTGAGTCTGTAAGAGGCATCTGTAAGATAAAGCAGAACATATAAAAACTCCAGGAAAACCATTCTGTGTTTGTATACTGGTATTGGGATTACAAGTGTGTACTATAAACTGCAGGTTTCTGTTTGGCTTCTAGCACCAGATCTTCCTGCACTAGAATGTACATACTTGTGGAAGGCCTATGCTGAGAAGACAGTGCCAGCTGACAGTGTCAGTTCAGGAAACATGAAATCTATCCCAGGAATCGTAATAGTTCTTAAGTCAGTGCAACCCTACCAGGATCAGTGTCTCTTTAAAACTGTAGAAAGGGAGTTAATTGTTCACAGCATTTGGCTTGTCATGACTCGAGTGACTCATAATTCTCTTGCAGATGCAACCAGCACCAGCGCCAGGACAGGTGACTGGGGGTAAGAAATAAAGAATTTTGGCATGGGATCATAGGATTAGTAATGGCTTAAAAACTGGGCATCTGGGATTATGAAGGACCTGTGATATAGGTCCCAGTAGCACTTAAATATCTGTTTTATATTGACAGAGCCTTGGGTGACATGGTTTAGTGTGAGGTGTCCCTGCCCATGGCAGGGGGGTTGGAACTTGATGATCTTAAAGACCTTTCCAACCCTAACTATTCTATGATTCTATGACATTTGTGGAAATTAGGAGTCTGCTACAGGGAGTTTGGACTGAAGTTGATTAGTGCTGTGACCAGAGCCAATGAGACTTACGTTTTGAAGATAATTTTAAAAAGATCCAAAAAATCTACTGGCATGACTCCCATACAGTTATTACAATAGCTAGGTGGTAGCCCCCTAGCCTCAATAAATGAGCTAGAGCAGACATGAAGCACGAGGTGATGAAGGATTCTCAGCTACCATTATCATTAGAGTGAGGCAGTGGAACCCAAAAGCAGGAGAGCATCCAGAACTTTACTCTGTTTTCTGCATAAGCATGTCCCAGGGCATCTCCAAAGAGCAATCCAGAAAGCCTGGGAATTAGTCCATGGGAAAAAGAGGCAGTTGAACTTGATCTGATTCCTTTGCTACCATTAGAGATAGGAACCCATATTAAGTGCCTTCATCAGCTTGAGTGCTACATCCAGACACAACTACTTCACAGAGCAGAATTTACGTCTAAGAGTCTATATTATTGAGAAAGCCTGCAAATTGGATTCAGCATCCTCATCAACCTCAGAGGATGCAAGCATACCCTTCCTCCAAACAGTGTGTTGACCTCCAGATTGTATGTGTGGGAGGGGCAGGGTACCCAACAGCACCTCCCTCCAAGCGAAGCCTCATCAGCCAGGAAGGCAAGCATGATGGGGCCAAGAGATGAATCCCCAAAGAGACCCTGAGTCAAGTCTCATAGCTAAATTTAGAAGGTGAAGACCTAGGTTCCCTCCTCTGAAGTGATAACATAGCTTGCAGAATCCTTGAATAAAACCAGAAGTTACCCTGTCATAAGGAACCAGCAACAACTCCAAGCTCGCCACACCACACAGCATACTTTGTCTGTCCCACATCCTGTGTAAAGTGATCTTTGTCAGTCAGTATCAAATTCTGGGATGGTAGCTTTCACTGTTTGGGGTTTTAAATAAAAACCTAGGCTTCTAGGTCCCCAAAAGTGGACAAGAGGACATGCTGAGAAAAAAAAAAAAAAAACAAACCCAACCAAAAACCATGCTCAAGTGCAGAGTCCCCGGGAAATATTGGGATAACAAGCTGTAGGGTCCTCCAGATAAGGTTACCATTGGAGTTGGGGCTTTGGGATGACCCTTTGACATAAGTTGCAAGCCCATTCACCTTTAGACTCAAAAGCACGCAAGCAAGCATATGTTCCAAGATATTCTTAAAAGTGGTCGTTTTGAGCCATCTGGCCCAGATCACTAGCACTGGAGACTGTGAAGGGTCTTTGGTGGTCTGTGAGAAGAGAGAATTGTCTTAGTCCTAGAGCTTTTGTTTGCCAAGTGTGTTAGCTATTTCAACAGAGAAAAAAAAAATGGATTTATAAGGAGTCTTTGGTTCCATCTTGCAAATATAGATAATTTTTCCAAATTAGGAAGGAAATAGCTCAAAAAATAAGTCTAAGGAAACTTGCAGTAATTTTGATGCACCATTAATACCTGTTAATCTAGCTGCTTAAGTAAGACCACATTTCCTTACTAAGAGGCAGCAATGTAAGGATGCAGAGAGTTTGCTCTCAACATTGCTGGTCTGCCATTGCCACACCACCAGGTGCTATCATATGGGCACCTGGACCTGTTCAGTGAATGAAGCCGTCATGATTACTTCTGTAACAGAGCTGCTGGCTGTTCCTTGTCAGGTTGCACACTCAAGCAGCAGCACATAGCTTGCCTCAGACACAAATCATGATGATGATGTCATCATCAGTGGGGAGAGAGCAAAATGTCCTTCAACTTCACAAAGTTTCTTGTCAGCTGAATGCAACCTTCAAGGCTTTGATTCATAACAAGCATTCTGCATATGCAGCAGTTTTGTATGGTGCTTGATACTGTGTGTCGGAGGCATTTTATTGGAACCCTCTTTTAGGAAATGCCAGCTGTGTGATCTAGTGCTCTGAAAAGTTCAGTGATAACACTGCTGCAGGCTTTCAAGGAACCAAGCCATCAGGAACGATTTAGAGCTCAGCTCTCTCTTTGTTGCCAAGTTTTGCCCCTGATGAGATGCAGTCCCTGAAGGCCTGGTCTTACACCCTGTTAGTGAGTAAAGCTTTGAAAAATTGATGTTTTATAAAATCCATTTGACTGATAACACTACCCAGTCACCTTCCGAGCTTCCTTAACTGTCCTGCATCTCTCATTCTTATTTAGAACGGATTTTGTTCTTCAGGAGTACACACTAATTCCCAGTGGTGATTGTTACTTATAGTTTACAATAGAGCTCAGCTGTGTTGTTCCTGGATTTCTAATCAGCTTAGCAATGACAGAACTCCTGTCAGAGAATTACACTAAGCTTATTTCATATTCAAAACTAGACAAGCAAAAAACTCCACGTAAAATATTTTAATACATTTTATCACAAAAAAAAAAAAAAAAGGGTAAAATAAAAAGAGGTGGCCATTTTTCACTCATGGGGCACATCTGCTAATCCTTGGAATTTATCAGAACTGACTGTGCATGAACAAGTTACCATAAGGGAAGTTTACACTGCAGTAACTATATTGCTGGGAGAACCTGTGAGGATGTTTTCAGCCCACAGCAAATGTGAGGTAGCTTAGCCCATATTCACCAAGGCACAAAACACTTGACACTTAACCACAGTTTAAAGAACAGTTGCTGCAGGGTGACTAAGACTTTGCAAAGTCACAGCTTTTCTCTTCTGTTAGTAAGTTGTGTTGCTGCATTCAAAGTCTCAGAGAGGTTATCATCAAAGTCATCTCCTCAGGGTTCCTAAATGCTGCAAGTGGAAGTCAGAAAGAGTGTTTCGTTCTAGTTGTGGATTCATATTCATCAGAATCAAGTTCCTTTTCTGCAGTGGTCGCAGACTTCCTGGTGACCTTTAGCAAATCATTTTGGCTTCCATCCTCACAGATAGTCTCACACTTCCACTGAATTAATGATTAATCATCTTTGAGGATCTAGGATTAATCCTTCATTTCCTCAGTTGAGACAGGAAGCAATAACAGTCCTCTTTACCCTTTTTGTCTATAAAGTCTGTGGTCCTTTTTTGGATATAGGCCACAAAACTTCAGTGACAGCAACGTAATGTAGATCTACCTAGATTTGAAATAGGTGTTTATGTGGGTTTTTTTGTTCCTCAGAGTGGTAGCTCCATGTTAGGAAAGCATGCTGTGAAGTTTTATAGACATAATGGAGTATGTTTTCCTCTGATGGCTGTCACTTTGAAACGAAACCAACTCATTTAAAATTGGCAAAAAGTGCCAGTTACTGATTGCCACATTCACACGTTTATTTAGCTGTTTGCCTAAGAAAGGATATCTACCATTTTTGGTCAGCATGCAGTGAGAAATGGATGGTTTTGGATGTTCATGACTAAAATAATGAACTTACATCTCCTGTATGTGTAACTACTCTGAATGAATCTAACTGTATTTTCATTCTAGGCACAGTCACACTTCGGATACCTCAGACCATTTAACATTTGTAAACCAATGAGAAGACTCATATAAAACCTGAACTGGTTGCAGGGTTTTTTTCTGTAATCTCTGTAATGAGCCACAAAACATGTCAAGTTGGTTTCATTCATGATAATTATCTATATACGTCTGAGACACCTTCCAGTTGGGTTTCATCTCTCTTGAAAAGGCACTAACCTTGTATAAAATAAAAGTTCTGAATTGGATGTGAAAGTCCTCACATAGGAGAGGACAGTTTCTTCACAGTTCCTTTCTAGTCCTCTGCTCTGAATGAACCTCATTCCTTTTTTCTTTTTTGTTTTCTTAGCATTTTTGCAGTGAGCACTATCCTCCAGACTGGAGACATTTGAAGAGTATCTGTCAATATGCAAGAAATAATGGTTAGGATGTTTATATCTGTCACTTTAGTATTCCCTTTCTGTTAGCAAAGTAAGTAAGTGTAAAAAATGTAAAATAGGTATCTAAAACATCTGACCATTGTCAGATATTGCATATCCTCACAGCATGGTGTTTCATCACCAGAAGTAAAGGCAGCCCTTGGTACTCTGAAGTAGATTCCTAGTGTACAAGGTAAGACAAGACCAACTCCACAGATTAGTGTTTTTTTTCCATCATCCCACACTGGTTTTGTTGTCTCCAAACGCTCTCATGAATTCTGGCATTACAGCTTCACTAGGCATCTAGCTATTCCTTTCTGGTACTAGGCTTTTATGCTGCCCTCAACATCACTGCTTCATGGCCAGGCTCCGGTTAGCACTCTAGCTGATGAAGGGACGAACACACTATAAGCAATTGATGCTTTTTTGGGCCCCTTTGCTGTGGAGAGATAACCATGCTCTCTAGGTAACTCTCCTTTTACTTTAAAGGCTGAGAAAGCCATATGACCAACCACAGCAGGGAAAATGACAAATGTTTTTTCTTCTTGTAACTAAAGAAAAAGGAGAGGGAAGGCTTTTGCTGCAGGTGCATTCATTTCACTGTACTGGTATCCTGGTGCGAGGTCCTTCAGAAAAGGTTAATTTTCTAGGGGAACATGGCTACTTCCTTAAGCAAAATTAATACAAATTTTAGTTGACATAAAAATTGAAGACACCTTGAATGTAAAAACACATCATTAGGGCATCCTATTTTTTACTATTGTATAACCCAGTTACTAAACCCACAGTTTAAGATGTTATCAAGGTGACAAATTATATAATTAATCATTGGCTGAATATCAACTCAAGTAGTTAGAAGGGTGAAAAACAGAGTTGTATGTTATGGTGCAATGTGACATAGTTGTATTATCTTTCAGGTGTTTCTGGTTATAAATCTGTTAGCAGATTTGGCTTACCTTATCTGACTGCCCTTTTCAAATAGCTGCTGGATATGCTGGGCTGTTGGATTTGCTGCAGGACCCTTCCTAAAAGGGTCCTTGACATCATCTGTGGCAGAAGCAGCTCAGGTTTGAGCTGTCCTAACACCAGCAGTGCATCTAATGCTACCGCAGATATCATCCTGTTTCTTGGAACATCAGAGGAAAGCCAGGTTATGCACATGTGCAGCCATTAACTTTATGGGTTGTGTCATCAATGTTATGTGATATTCTGTGATAATAATATGCTGTAACAACAATGCTTTGCAGAGAATTGGCCTGACAAAATGATGAATTGCTTAATGCCAGAGCAGTGAGTCCTTAGTGGGACAGGGAGCAGCAATGTGGCTGTGCCACAAGGGAAGAGGAGCCAGGATGACTACAGGGAAGAGACCCCATAGCCCTGTCCCACAGTACCTGAGGGAGGTGAGCTTAACAGACCCTGTGATGGTTGCTGCATTCAGCCAAGAGCCCAGATTACTGGACAAGTCCATGGTGTCATGCAGAGCCTGAGATGAAGCCAAGCAGTTAAGTCCTTAGACCATGGCCATTTCAGTGAGATGCATTGCCAGGCACAGGCATGGCTGTAGTGGAACTCTGGGAAGGACCAAGGCCAAGAGCATCACCTTAAAAGCTTCACCCAAGCAAAGGGCAGTTGTCTCCAAAGAGGCACTTTGCATCACTTTCTCACTTTCTCTTCAAGGCTAGTCAGCTGTCTGGTATCAAAGCTGACCAGGAGCACAGACAACCATACCCCTGGAAATGAGACCCTTACATGGGTCCTGCACACGAAAGAAGCCAAAACTCCCCATTTCAGCAGCAGCAAAATGTTAGATGTACTTGGCAGTTGTATTTAATTTCACATCCAGATTTTGATGTTGACATTAAAGTGATGCTAATGGAAGAGCTGTTTTCCAAGTACTACAGCTACTTCTATCTACCAGAATTAAACAGAAATACTAAATCTTGATTCTTTCAGTATGCAGTAGTTAATAATGCTGTATTTGGCATCAAAAATATTTGTTGGATAGAGGAGTCTGGTTTTTGTCTGAGGAGCACTGGTAACTGCTTTCAATGAGGCTGACAAACTGTAGACTACTTGCAGTAGTTTCTAACTAGCTTGTACTCTTAAGTCAGTAATACAGCCAACTTACTTTTACATGACCCAGTAGTCAATTCATTGAGTTGTTTGCATATATCATCATAACTTACAGAAACAGCAGTCAAAGCTGTTAATTAAAGACCTGTCTGGGCAAAGGGCATGTGTCCGAGGCTGTGGTTCAATGATGCCTCAAGGTACTTCCCCATCCCTTCCCTACGCACTGCCAGGCAGTTCCCTCACAGTGGTGCTGGCAGGGCTGTTTGTGAGGATATGCCATGAATATGATAAGGAACTAGATCAAGCTTAATACAAATTCAGAAAGATACACCTCTGTTCATATCTTGTCCCAGTCCACTAACTAAACTGGGAGAATGAGGCTCAGGCTGCGGGGAAGGGAGAACGTTAGGGAGAGCAGTGTTTGACTTGTGAAGTTCTTTTGAGGAAAACCCACTAAATCCTTTCTGACTGTAGAAATACTGAGTAATGGTATCAGTATTTAGCTCAGAAAACCTCTGAAAGGGACATTAAAAGGCCAAGGATGCAGAGCTGCCTTCAGGAAATTAATTCCAATAAAGGAGTTGTATTGCTTTAATCACTTTGCCCATGTAGTCTCCTTTGTAAATTATTAATATTTTAAAGTGCTAATTTATTCTGATATGATAAGAAGGTAAGAGTGAGTCTGGATTTAATTTTGGTTGATGATATCCTAGGAATATTTGGATGAAAATCAGAGAACTTTGGTATCCAGCTCTGTAATTTGAATGGGATAAATACTGTGGTGCCTGTTTTGAATGGTCTTTTTAAATAAAAATGGGAGGCTGTCATGAGTATTCATGACCACTGTGTACTGAAACTTTTATTACTTTTTTTTTTCTGAAATTGATTTAATGAAATAGGGCTTATCAGTAGGCCTCTAGTACCTGTTCCATCACTGAAGGACAGAATGTTCTTTGTCAGGATCTTGTTTTGCTCTTAGCTGTGATAAGTCAGCATGAAACCCATGACAGGAGATAGTTTGGGCTAAAGAATTTCAAGGTATACATACTGACTTTTTTGTCTTATCCAAACTTTTTGCACAAAGAGGCATTAAAAAGCAATGAAAACTGAATGGAGCAGGACTACAGATGCCTGCCTGACAAGTGTCAATCCCAAAATAGCTTGGGCCTTTAGATGTAGTGTAGTACATTGAACTGGCATTTTGTTAAATTCTGCGTCACCATGTCCCCCTCAATATTTTATATTTATTTGATGTCCTTTTGTAAAGTTAGCATAGGGTTTAAAATCTAATGAAGGTAGACTAAGGAACTATGAACCTACAGTCTGCCAGGCTGCAAAGCCATCTGATTAGTGTTTCAACCATTCAGTGCTCCAGATAGATCTCAGTTTTGGTTCCCAGTGAGTCAATATAGAATTTACCTTAACTGTCCGTGTATTTTCAGAAATGATTACCCCTTAACAAAACCCTCAGGGACTTAGATGGCAAAACTAAATGCTTCTCCATTTAGAAAGAAATTTATTAACTAAGGAAGATGGAATAAACACTGCTTCCTGGATTGAGAGCATCCAACAAAAAAGGAACATTCAATTTGCGTTATTTCCAGACTTACAATGACTAAAGTGTTGCTCACTTTTTGTGCTTTCTTGGAAGAAAACTCATTCTTGAGTTAAAAAAACAGCCCTTAGCAGTCTGTGAAGGAGCTAAAATGACTGTGCATGGCTTGTGACTACCATCACACAGAACAAAATAGCTGGCATTTAATGAAGCAGGTCACAGCAAACAAATCAGCTTAGCAGGTATACACATACTGATTCTTTGAACAGAGTATGTCACTTTCTATAAAAGATCTGCCATCTTTTAATACAGAGAAACCTTAGTAGTTTATTTTATTTTTTTTTTAAATGTATAATTCATTAACCCACAAATCCTTTTTTTTTTTGAAAGCCCTTGAGGCTCTACTTGCACTACCAGGAGAATGGACAGTTTCTTGCTATAATGTCCCTAATTCCATAATTAACCACTCACTAAGGATTTAACAGCAAAGTGCTGCTGCTCTAATTTTACAGAACACATCAGAGTACATTAGTCTGATGTATTGTCAAGGATAATTTTAGTGTAGTTGTACCCTGGAAAATGGATATGTAAAAATTTCGTCTTCTTAACCAATAGATCCCTTCCCTGTGTGTGTACAGTCATATCTGCCTATTTTGTGACAGAAGTACTGTTTTGTGTTTCAGTTCTGCAAGCACCTTGTATACATAATGCCATTAAAACTGAATGTGTTGAATCACTCAAGGGTATTCTCAATATGGTAATCATCAAACGTGAGGTCATGGAGATGTGCACAAATTTTAGAAAAGCACAGCTGGAAGATCTTAGGGCTGATGACTCTTGAGTGAATTCACAACTCAACTTTCTATAGGCATTGAAGCAGACATAATGAGAAGAGAAGCTAATCTGAGTTTTAGAAGGCAGGCAGAATTTCTAGGGCTGACTGAGCACATCTCTCATTGATAAAGGGAATGTGTTGGATCTGAAAGTAACGAAGATATAACAAACATGGAATCCCAGTATGTCATTTTGTGTCAGTTTTCATTTTCAAACAACACTGTAAAATTAAGCTGCAGTTGTCCAGTGTTACATTTTATTGTGCAAGAGCCTTGTTTCACTCTTAATCCTGTTGCTTCATTTCTTTATAAATACATATAACCTTATAATTTTCAGTCTGTCATCAACTCAACCATGGGTACAATTCAGTCATTGTTACTAGGCTTACAGGGTCATTTCAACTTAAAGTAATAGAAAACATATGGAAGTTTGATGTTAGAACGAAAAGTGATGCTGTGATAATTTACAAACAAGTTCCCCCCTTTCTAAGAAGTCACATACTAGACAATTTCTCATGAGCCAATAAACATTGTCACTTCAGGTGACATTATCGCTGAGGATACAGAGAATAATTTGCCCACAGAAGTTGTGTCTGCCCCATCCCTGGCAGTGTTCAAGGCCAGGCTGGATGGGGCTTTAAGCAACCTGGTCTAGTGGAAGGTGCCCTTGTCCATGGCAGGGGGTTGGAACTGGATGAGCTTTAAGGTCCCTTCCAACCCAAACCATTCTGTGATTCTGCGATTCAATGATTCCATGATTCATTTTTCATATCCTTCCCAGATAAAACCCAAAATTAAGTGCCAGCAAGTACTCTTCTCCAAAGCAGGGGGAGAAAGCAAGTTTATCTTGTTTATATACTACCCTAACCTCCTTCACACTTATCCTGCAAATTACATGCTTCAGTTCAGTTACTTCTTACAGCTCAGGCAGAACAGCAAAATGAAACCATCTATAGCTTGGATGAATGAACAGACTGCTGATCAGTTGCTGTTCTGATTTACTAGGAATGTAAGTGCTCTGTCTGGGTGTCTGAAGTTAGCTGGGATGTATCTGGGTTTCCTGAAAGAGTAAAGTCAATGTGGATTTCCTATACTGTCATCAGAGACCACTAAAGAATTGGAACACTCCTTTTGGGGCAGCAACAGGAGAGCTGAAAGTATCTTCTAGAACGTTCCTCTTTTGCAGTTACATTGCAGAAAGGGTCTTCCTTTAGCACAGTCCTTGGGCCCTTCCTGTACTACAGCCCCTGCAGAAGACATCCTACAGGGATGCCATCCTGTTGGGAACAGCAGTAAATATAATTTGTTTACGTTTTTTTCCATATTGGAGAGTGATGTTGAATGAAATGTTGCTGGGGTCAGAAAGCAGAAAATACAGCTGTATCACACTCCAAAAAATACAGTTAACATGAACATTTGCTACTGGTAGTTCCATAAAATCACACTGTGAAAGTATGATTTTCATACACAAGCATTTTTATTAGATAATCCTTATTTTCCCCTAAATATTGCACTAAGCTCAAGTGGATTTATAATATGAATATTGAAAATCATCTCTGTCAGCTAAGGTCATGAATGTTTTGTGCTTGTTCACAAAGTCCCAGAATTTGAGTAGCTTCAGCCTAATCTTTTGTTACATATATTCCAAAATAGGCCCTAGGGAGAATTCTGTCATGGGTAGGGCCCACCTACAGCCCACATACCTCTGGGATATCTGTTCTGAATGATGAAAATTTACTTTGGAAAAAGATTCTGCTGCAGAAAAGCAATAATTTAACTGCAGGAGGATATAGCTGAAGAGAGGATCTAATTTGCAATGCTGAGCATATCCCAGCTCTGTGTAAAATAATCTCCTTGTAGAAACAAGTCCTTATAATAACACACCTGGAACCCTATGCTGCCAATTTTACAGCATTCCCAGAAAACAATTACTGCACTGCTTGTTATAAATTTTTAAATTATCATTGCCTATTATTTTTACACCAGCTCTATACTTAAAGCTGCAGAATACATAGAATCAGAATCATAGAATAGTTAGGGTTGGAAAGGACCTTAAGATCATCTAGCTCCAACCCCTGCCATGGGCAGGGACACCTCACACTAAACCATGTCACCCAAGTCTCTGTCCAACCTGGCCTTGAACACTGCCAGGGATGGAGCATTCACAACCTCCTTGGGCAACCCATTCCAGTGCCTCACCACCCTCACAGTAAAGAGCTTCCTCCTTATATCCAATCTAAACTTATATCCTGAAAGGCAGTCCTTCTTTCTTAATTTTTGTATTTTTTGGTGTCAGGTTTCATTCCCAGAGCTTAAGTGGTACCAAAAATTAATTACGCTATTAAGTCTGTTTAGTTTTAGAAAGGTGAACCTGCTTTTATTTCACATTTCCAGTAAACTGTGCTGTGCTATGCTTTGTGGTAGAGAAGTGGGAGGATGCATTCAGACTCTTTGTAGACATGTATTTTAAATTATAAACATAGAATTAATTGTATGCTTCTCTGCACCCCAGTTCTGGCTGGGTTATCATGTTGAAATATCCACTATTTCATAATCCTACTTCTCTTCTTCCACCCAACAGTGTCTGAATCCTCCCTAGAACATAAATGAAAGTGATATACAAACTGCATCAGACCAGAAGTCCTTTGTGTCTAGTATCTCCAGCAGTAGCCCTAAGTAAGTACCTAGGGAAGAACATAAAATCAAGACAACTGATACAATTTCTTCTGATATTCCTCTCAACTGCCAACCATTTTCAGGCCACAGAACTCCTGAGCCAGATGCTGTTTTTTTTTTTATTTAGAAATTTTAAACATTTAAAGTTTCAGCATCCACATGTTTTGTCAACTACCCTTTGCATGAGGGACCAACTTCTCTGCTTTGTCTTTTGTCTGGCTCCTACTAACTTTATTTGCTGCTCCCTCATCCTTGCACTGCATAAAAGAATTAGCAGTTTATCCCCATACATTCTGTCCGTGAACAATGATTTTATACACTTTCTCTTTTTCAGCCCAGAGATTTTTTACCTACATTGGATAAATGCAATTTCATACCTTTGAATATCCTTCTGTCTTCTTTCTGCCCTACTGAAACCTTTTGGCAATGAAAGGAGCAGTGCTGCACAGTTTTCATGATACAGGTAAACCATGGATTTCTATAGTGGCATGAGGATGTCCACTGCTTTTTCCACAGTTGGTTTTCCTTCTATAATTATCAGAAGCAATAATATGCAACCTTTAATGCAGTGGCAATGCCAATAATTTTACTTAAACAAGAAACGAGTGCATAACTTTCAGCATCCACAAAGGTACCAAATGAAACCGTAAACTACATTAAACAATAAAAAAAATAACCAAGGAAGAGATGAATATTCACAACACTTAAAATAACTGTGGAGGTGCTTGGCAACCCTTGTTGAATACACAAAACTGTCTGGAGGGCATTTGTTAATGTTAACCGATCACTTTAAAGATGGTGGTGATCATCAACCCCCAGCTGTTGGTGTTGAAGGGGAAGAGAGACCATCATGGATTAAACAGTACCTGGGGAGCTTCAAAGAGAGCTTTGAAAAAAAAAGAGGAGTCAGCCTGAAAAGAAGTATGAAAGAAGTGTGAAAACTGGGGGAGAGGGGGAGAGACACGTTGAAGGGTAACCAGCAGTAGTCACATCTGGTTTGACACTGCCAGAAGGTGCCCTGCCATCACTGCATCCTCCACATACTTCAAACAGAGTATCATCCCCATGGGACACCTCATGAAGCTTGTGCTCAGTGGGTGACATGATGGTATAGGGTGCAACAAGTGGGCATCCACACCCAGGGTATTCATAAGGGGGCTTGTGGAGGGGCCTTTATTGCCTGCAGGAAATGTGTTTTTTCATTGTACTACTGATACAGATCCCAAATGTTCTGCAGGTGAGTTATGTGTCATTAACAAATCAATGAACTGCTTCAGTCCTTATTTGGTTTAAATTATGAGCTGGATAGTTTTCCCATGCTACACTATTCGGGCAGTGGACAGTAACACAAGGGAACACTGCTTTTCTGAAGAGGCTTGTTATTTTCAAATCAGCTACTGCCTAATTTCCAGTTTGTATAAGTGAATAAAACTTGCTCCATCATCCATTGATAGAGAAGCTGTAGAATGAATGGATTTAAAAAAAAATAAATCTCAGACTTTGTCTACACTAATATTTTCAGCTGTTGTGCAAGAAGAGAAGTCTTTGATGTCTATTTGGAAGCGCTTGCTGTGTTCAGAAAAGGGAAATACAAAGCCAGTGCATTATGTGTTGTCTGTGATCATTTTGCAGGCAAGGTCTTCATAGAGCAAAGGAAATCATATGCCCTAGGGTAAACCTCTACAGTGGCAACACCTGAGCTGATCAGTCTAGTCTCCCTCTACTGCCAAAAATCAGTTCTAATTCATGAAACAACACATCAGAAAACAGATATCTGAAAACTCACGTACTTCAAATCTTGGAAGGTTTTGTTCCATTAACCCCTGTTTCCCTCTATTAAATTTCCAGGAGTCTGGATTAGCTGCCTCAGAAGTGGATATCTACGTTATAGATAATTAAAGTGGGATTCAGCTTGCAGGTGAAGGATCTCTACATGTAGGTATGTAATAAAAATGTTCCACTACTTTGGTAACCATTCTAGCTGCTCCAAATGTGGTTAGTGCTACTGATGAAGCCTGAAGAGATACTTAGCTGATCATATGCAAGAGTATTTATGTTTAGATAAATAGCTCCACTGTGTGTATTTACTTCTGTCATGTCTAGAGCATGTCTACCCTCTAACTGAACATTCAAAGAGGGAGAGTCTTCTAGGTGTGACCCTGGCTGAGGATCCATGATACTGAGGTCCATTCCCAGATTTGCCATGCACCTCTAATATGACTTTGGAAAAGGTGTTTAACATTCCACTTGAACAACCTAATCAGTTATCTGTAAAGGAGAAAAATAGCTAGCTTTTTCCCCCATTGTTGTGTTTAGGTTGGGCATACTTTGGGCAAGGATTACCCTGTGCACTGCTGCAATTTCAGTTGGGCTGCAAGTATGATAAAACATATCCGAAAGTCTGTTTCAGGGGTGGTGCTTGTGAACAAAAAGCAGAGGCAAGGATATCTCCATTGAATCACATTGCAAAGATATCCTGGTCTAGTATATCTCGTGGCAAGTCTAACTGTGACTCCTGAAAGCTGGTGACTTGCCTAGTAGTGACTCAGCAGATGGGATGTGATGGCTTTGCAGGCTGATTGCAGCAGGAGAGACCTTCAACATCATGAGAAACTATTGCTTTCTGAAATGGATGGGCAGGGAAACAGACTGCAAAAATAATGCTTTCACAAAGTCTCTCAGTTTGTGCAGTATACCCAACACTTCTCTAAGTTCAATGACCTTCCCACATTTCTTTTCCATTTATGTAGATATATTTATACCTCAGATCCACACTGACACCCAAGCTGGGTCTCAATATTCCAAAAGTCCTTTCAAGAAGATTTTGCTTTTATTACTATTTCATAGATCTGCTTCAATTTAAAATTATCTATTTCTTTTAAGAAGTAGCTTTGCAAGTCACCACAGAAGATACTGTAGTTGACTACTGAGATGAAGAAGTGATGAGCCACCTATCTGAAAACACAACTTTGAGTCCTTTAAAAGAAAACTAAAGCTTTTTTTCTGCCCCCTGAATAATGCAGTGAGGCTTGAAATGTGGTATCTAAGACCCTGTTAACTTTTCCTTTAGGAAGACTCAGACACTCCTTATTTTAGGTAGTAGTCTGTCAAAATCTTCATGTTTAAACCTAAGGAAAATAGAACACGATACGGCTGTACTCTGCTACCTCACAGGGCAGGGCATCTTGTGATAAGGCCCATGTCTCTCAGATGATGGAATACCTTGAGGTATTTATTTTCACTGTCAACTTAGGTAGGACAGAATTTACTGTAGCAAACAAGTCTAACACCTTGGAAGTGATGAGATTAACTGAGTTTGTGATTTTGCAGAAAATAAGGCCCCTCTGTGATTTACACACTTTTTTTTAGCTGTTTAATAGCAATTTCAGCAATTATTCCCTCTAAATAAAAGTTGAGGTGTGTATTACGCTCTGATACTGTCATGCTCAGAGGCTGCATGCCACTAGCTGGGAAGCTTAGTGCTTTCAGTAGCCAGGAGTAATGCTATCTGTAGTACTGCTAAGCAATCCATACCAGAAGGTGCTGCTCCTTCTCTGAAGTGTTTAATTTCATGCTTACTGCCAGGATCTCAGGAATGCTTTCTATTTTACTTCTTTCCCACCATCCTCACCTTTGGGTCTAGGTTAATGAGCTGTACAGAAGAACTGAGATTTATGAAAACCTACAACAACAGAACAAAATAGAAAGATAATTGGCTAAGGCTTTTAAGGAAAAGGTTTGAATAGAAGCCAGTATAAATATAATTGGAAGTGCTCAAAGGAATGAAAACGAGAAATATAACACATTTTAATGAAGGATTCTTCTTGCTTGTACAAGGCTGCCTGAAAGGAAAACATCCAGAAATTAATGAGGAGACTAAATTCACACAAAAAGAGTTTTATCTGGCTCTAAAAAGGTAATGTCTGTAATGAGAAAGAAAAAGGAGAGCATTTAGGAAACAAAGGAGATCTAATAAAAGACCTGTTAATTGCTAAACCAGACATGGAGTCCTGGAAAATATAAACATAAAAAAAGTCGGTGGATTCAGGGCACACGGGGATTGTGGTATTTATGCAGCCAATGCAGGGTTTAATTGGGAGCAGCCACATTGCCAGTTCCTGTGGAGTGCAAGAAAGGTGAGATGGTGCCTGGGAGAAGCCATCAATCTCAAGTACCTTCAGTGGTGGGCCTGGAGCTGGATGTGTTTCCCAGCCAAAGACCAGCTGCTACTGAGAAAAGGCAGAAAAAGTACAGTTTGCAAGAGACTGCCAGTGGTTGTCTAAGATTTGAACCAGGAGCAGGTTCAAATCTTCAAATCACTGGCACTCCATGTACCCTTCTTGAAGAGGAAGTCTCTTACAGGGATTGTGTTACTTGGTGGAGTTGACCTCAGAAGGCAGCTCATGTCCTGCTTATGTGAACAAGAGGAAATCAAATGTAGTTAGATTTCTCTGGAAGGGAGGAATGATTCTGGCAGTTACATTTGGATGAGGCTAAGCTCACATCCTTCATCATGCAAAGGAGAAAATGCTGAGGGAGGAAAAGCCTAGGGATCTGTGAAAGGAAAGCAGGAGCCACGAGGGACAATACTGTAGACTTTCCCCATCCACTGAAGAGCCTGTAAGTCTCTCAACTGTATCTTCTCCACAGCATCTCATGGCTCCACGCATGCACTGCCCAAGCTCCTCTGTTGCTCCTAGACCTTGACTCTGCCTCAAACAGGCAAACTGGGGAGAAGAAAAGAGAGGAGGTAACAGCAGCAGATATTCCAACATGCCAGATTCTATCGATAGCTCTGACAATTTACACCAATATAATTGTTTTAGTAATGCACCAGGCTTTCCTATGAAATATTACTCTCATAATTGTCTTGATAGGTACTTTGGGATGAAAACTCCCTGAATTATAAATAAAGGGTAATGACAAATGTTAATGCATCAAGTTGGTGCTTGGTGGTGTCCTGGATTCAGCAGTAGCAGTCATTTTTCTCCTTCTTGGTAGCTGGTGCAGCACTGTGTTTTTGACTTTCAGCCTGGGAACGGTGCTGATAACAGCGATGTTTTTAGTTACTGCTCAAATGTTTGGTCTGCCTAAGGACTTTCTGAGTCTCATGCTCTGCCAGGGAGGAGGGGAAGCTGGGAGGAAGCAGAGACAGGACACCTGACCCAAGGTAGCCAAAGAGGTGTTCCATACCACAGCAGGTCATACCCAGGATGTAACTGAGAGTTACCCTGAGGGGCTATGACTGTGGGGTTGGATTAGGTATCAGTCGGTGCTTGGTCGGGCGGGGGGGCGAGTTATTGGTCGGCTGGCGCCGAGGTGTTGTATTCTCTTCCCTTGTTATTTCCCTTATCATTATTATTATTGGTGGTAGCAGTAGTGGTTTGTTATACCTTAGTTACTGGACTGTTCTCACCTCAACCCGTGGGAGTTGCACTCTTGATTCTCCTCCCCATCCCTCTGGGAGCAGGGGGAGGGAAAGAAGGGGGGGAGTGAGTGAACAAGCTGTGTGGCTGGGTTTAAACCACAACAGGTGGCTTACTGCTAGTGTTACATTCAGGCTTATTTGGCATCTTATCTAATGATCTGGATGAAGGAATAAACAGAGTATTAAAAGAAATCCCAAAGGCAAAGAGGCAAGGTGAGCACAGTGGAGGTGAAGAACTGATGTAAAATGCAAAAGGAAAGGATGGCTTTGGGGTTAATGGAGGGGACCAGGATTTGGTTTCCTGATTACATCATGCACAGCTTACCTCTGCCAGGCTTTCAGTGGTGCTAATTGATTTCAGACTCATCCCAATGCTTTGGAGGATAGGGACAATGGTTTCTCTGTACCTTGTATATCCATGGGCTACACCACTGGTAACTGTACTTATTCCTCCAATTCTACTTAATTTGAAACACTTCAAATATTGAGTGCAACACAGAGAAGGCCCCTGACAATATCTCTTTGTGGTCTTACAGCACCACAGGCAAATAAATAGCAGTGATTTGTGAAAAACATGGGAAGAACAAAACAAAATGAAGTTCAAACTAGAAGAAGGTAAGACAGCATGTGGAAAGCCCAGCTGAGGCACCAACTCGCAGTAGGAGCATGAAACCAAGGCAACAAGGTTTAGTGTGATGAGGAAAAAAAAAAATTAAATATGAGGTGGCCACATTATATGGCAAATTTGGGGTTGTTTATGTAAAGTCACACCCTTGCAAAGCAGCGAACGCTCTCCATGCCTGTGGGGTGACAGGAGCTGCAACACTGTGTGGGATGCTGAGCATCTTCCCAGAAGTGACTGATGCATTCAGAGAATGACAAAAGTGACTGGGAGGATGGAGGAGTTTGGTGGCATATGTGCAAGTACACAGATATACAGATGTTTGAGAGTGAGAGAAACAAAATGAACTCATTTGGCATTGTCAACAAACATTTGCAGGATGTCAGAAAAATCTGTGTTTCATACATCTGAAAATCATCACTGGGAGGCTTCTTTTGGTCCATAGTTTTGTGAAAGAGTCCAAAAACCTGCACTGAAACTGTTTTTTTGTAATGCTTTTAATCCAGATTTTACTACTGGATTTTGCAGGGGAGCAAAATAATCCCTAAATAATAAGGTTGATTTGCTAATTAAAATATTGTAATTCAGTCCTGCAAAAGCATAAATCTTTGGGGACTTCCAGGAAACCACATTGCAGTGGTGCAGAGGTCTAATTATGCAGATGGGGGTTTTATGAAAACAAAATAGAAAGTATCTGAAATAACTTAGAAAAGAATGTTTTCAAAATGCATATTCTAGAATAACACCAGTACTGTTTTAAGAGAAAGAAAGAATTTTCTCTGAGGTTATCCTATTCCATAAAGCCTGGCTTTTAGAAATTAATTTAAATTACAAATAAGTCTATTAATGTGCATTTGAGTATATTTGGCAATGATTTAATTTCAGAGAAGGAAAACCATACCATGAAACAAAACCCTTGCTACTGTGTACTTATGACCTATTAAAATTCAAGGACATCCTGTACTAAAGGAAATTGCTTTTGAAGTGATTACTTAATAATTTCTTCACTGGACTTTAGCCCAGAGATACAAATTACTCAGTTTTTTACTTTTAGATTATGGAGGCAGATGTTTCATAGAAATCACTGACAGGATTTCTTTAGCTCTTGTATTTCAGATCTGGCCACTAGAAAACTCTCAAAAAGCCTTAATGCTCTGAAGGAACCAAGACATTTTCTCTCAAGTGTTAATGTACGGTAAGCATATTCCAATACTTCAACTATGATCTGTTAATCATTTCATCATCCTGTACTTTACTAGGATTATGTTGTAAAACTTCTGTGAAGATGCGTCTGATATAGCACCAAATTATTATTAATGGAAGTAACAAAGTTTTTCATTGCAAAATCCTGTTTATGCTTACTGCTGTATTGCCAGATTGTATTTCTTTAGGCTAAGAGTTCTTTCCTCAGTGTCCAACTGAACTGATTTGTTTTCCGCATTTCAAGAGAAAAAAAAATATGAAAAGATGAAAAAATGCATTACTTTTTCCCAAATTCTGTTTTCAGATTTTACTTTTTTTTTTTTGTGCCTTCATGTACGAGGTCATGAATTTTGGATGGTCCTTTTGAGTTTGCCTGTGAAATTTTAACAAGGTTTTGGCAAGTTTTAAGGCACATCTGGGTTTATTGTGGGCTTGCTAGACCTAGGCAAATTCACTCCCTGAAGTCTTCCTGTACTATGCAAGCCGGCATGTGTTGACATTAATGCCTATGGGACGCTCAGTAGATCAAGTCAGTGTCTCTATCATGAAGCTCAAAGTGCTGAGCTGTATTTGCCTGGCAATTCCTTCTCCTGGCTGCTAGCTTTGCTGACACCAGACACCAGGCCTCATAGCACAGTGGGCAACTTTTTCACCCTTTGAAGGAAAGGTTGGAGCCAGTTTTGGTGTCTAAGGGAAAAAGCCTCTCTCTAGCTCTGAGTTCGTAGGTGTAAATCAAGAGAGAAACCAGTTGCTTCCCTATATGCTAGCACAGGTTTTCCAACACTTAGGTCAGGGATGGGGAGAACTCTCCATCTCCACTTCCAGACAGAGTAGTCTGCCAGTTTCTGTGAATCCCACATTTAATCATATATCCTTCATGGTGCCTTTATATAGGAAAACTGCCCTGTATATACTCAGGGCTGAGTATTTTTCTTTGCAGCTGCCACCTTGTAAATCTAGCTATATTTAGTAATGATTAGTGTAGAACTGGAGAAATTAAATGGTACCAGTAAATGGTGAGAGAACACGTAGCAGTGATAAGAGCATTTTCATACAAGGGCTTAGAATTGTGGCAGCACCGACTTTGGGCACTGAAAGTAACTGGTCCTTATCTTACCTAGCAAGCATACTTCCCTATTTAACTTGAGAGACTTTTCACGTTATATGCTCAACAGATAGTCTCACTGAATTTACTAGGACTTTGGAGATGCTTGGAGATGCTGTATATTGATATCCATATGAGAGGCATGTGGCTAAGAATACGTCCTGTCAGCTGTGATTTTTGTTATACACCAGCTCCACTTAAAATTTGCTACAGACAACCAAGATGAGTGGAGCCTGCCTGCAAGAACTACTTGCTCTCTACCCTTCTGAGCTAAAGCAGATGTTACCTATTATTCAGCAGAAGGCCTGTGCTGCATGCTAAACAGGGTTGGTAATATTCAGTAAAGGGCATTGGGAAAAGCACACTTGAGAGGGGATAGGCACGTATCCTTCAACGATGTTGTTACCCTACTGTTTCACTGGAGGTTTTATTGCGAAGGTTTTCTGGTTTCAGTAAATCAGAGGGAGGGGAAGTCACACCTAGTTACTGCACCGGAGGGTATCAGGTTGCTTAGCGTAAAGTGCCATGGACATACAACAAGCAGTAACCTTAGAAAAACTAAAGAAAATAGGCAAAATGTGGATTGCTGAAGTACCTGCATACAATCAAACCAGCTAAAGTCATTGTCATGGAAAAAAACATGTTTTCTTTCTGTCATGCTGATGATTTTGACTTGCTTCTCTCCCGCCCCTGACCCCCCCCCCCCCAGTAGGCTGAATTAATGAATAACGTGATTAGACCCATCCTGTGGACAATCTGCAAATCACTGTCCTTAATGGAGATGATGTAGTCTTCCTCCTTACAGCTCCAGAGGTCTCTGTATAATGATGCATGTTTAGTTATTGACACTCAGTTTCTCAAAGCAGATGTTTTACACATTTTCAGGGATGTGGTTTTCTGAATACAAATTAGCTGAAGTGGCAATTGGTGGTATTTGTAACTCAAAAGAAAACATTCACATTTACCAGTTGTGCTGTTTCTGCGGCTCTAATATAATGTTAGCCATTTTCCTTATCTGATTACATTCTCATTGCAGCATACATTGCTTTTTTCCATTAAAAGTCAGTAACTTGGGATCTAAGCAGCGGAAAAATTAAACACCAATTAAAGCAATTAGAAAAACACTAATTTTGTCTGCTGAGTCTGGTTCTGCATTCCCTTTAGATGCGTATCTTCCATGGAGGTCAACAAGAGGTCTATGTGCAAAAATGCATTAGGATCAAGTCATGAAAGAAAATTAGATTAAGGTTTTATAAATAACTGATTTTTTGGTTGGTTGTTTTTTTTTTTTTCTTCCCCAATTAATACAATAATTGAAAAAATTCATCACAGGTCAATCTGAAGTAAATTTTCTTCATAAAAACACAAGCTTGGTTTTGAAAAAAAGATGAAGAAAATAAAATATCTGCTTTTAGGTTAAACAAAATTGTTTCATCTGTACAGACATGCGTTAGGTAGTTCTTTTAAAATCAAAGATATCTGAAACACTTTTAAATGTAGTTCAAAACAATCTTATTTGAGAAGAGTGCTTGCTTAAGAAATCTTGTAATAAAACATTTCAATTTATAATGTTATTTAATCCAAACAGTTTTACCAGAAATGCAGGAAGCTCATTACAGTAAAGTGTAACCTGTAATTTTCAGTGAACAGAGATGGAATAAGATAGAATATATCTGCACAGGGCTCTGCTGCAGGTTTTGCTGCTTGCAGGTTAAATACCACTCGAATCATTGCCCACTGCCTGCACATTATTTGTTTCAGGAACATAACAAGTATTTCATCTCTTTTTGCTGAATCCAGTGCTTCCTACCATACTTCCCAAGTTCCTGCATTGTTTTAAGCATAGAAATTTTAAGTTTTAGGAATTTCCAATGAAAATAATGACTGAAAGGCACAGTTGCTATTGACAGATTTTAAATGGATTTGAGATATGAACATAACTTAAGCGAAAATCTTTTTTTTGAGGGTGATGTGGGGATCTGCTGAGCCCCATCTTTATGTTTCAGGATGCCCATCACAGTATGGCATCAGTCACCGAGAACTACTATAATACAAGTTACAAAGGTAATGAAGGCACTGAAAGCTAATAATTTAACGGGAAAAAATGTTATTTGAAGTCAGGCTCACAGTGTTACTCTTTTCCTGCCTCTCTCAGCTGCAATATGCAGAAACACAAACTGCTGCATTAATACTTCTGCAAAACCCCTTTTGGAAAGGAGAACAGGCAAAGTGGTAGGCTATGGCAGGCTGGGTTGCTTTTCCACCTCAGGAACCAGAGTACTGTCACATCAAAAATCCACTTCTGCACTGAAGGCTTGGAGTTACTTTAGGGCCAGTGGTTTTCAGGCCTCCAGGAATGATGGTGGTTGCCTTCACAGACTTGGAATCGTCACTTTGCCATAGAAGATGTGTATGAACTAGCATGGCTTCTGCTTTCAGTAGGACTTTTGAAGCATTATGAAATGAGAATATCAAGGACAACCACAGAAACTACTGAAATCATAATGGGATCTGTATTATGATTTACACCAAACTAGTTATTACTTAGTGTAAATGCTGGGTTACAGCCAATAACAATGGACAAGCTTTGTATTTCTACATTAATTTCTTCTCTCCTTATTCAGTGTTGGTCTCAGATTAACTTCTTATATCATGGAATTGTAGAAATATTAAATTTGAAGGGAGCTATAGATCTCATTTAGTCCAACTCCCCACTCACAGCAAGGAAACTTCAAAGCTGGAGCAGGCTGCCCAGGGCCTTCCCCAGGTGAGTTTTGAGTATCTCCAGGGGTGGTGTTTCCACAGTCTCTGTAGTATGTGCCTATAATTTATTGGCTGATGTATTTACCACTGCAACAGAAATAGGGTTGAAAGCATGTGCCTGCAGGGATAGATATGGATGGTTATGACCTTTTTGTGATGATGCTCTGAGCTAGATGGACAAGAGGAGGTCTGCTGCTCTAGACTAGGTTATATAGGCTTATAGGCTCGGGAGTAGACACAACCCTGTGTCATCCTCTTGTGCAGACATAACTGTGTGGGCTAACACAACTCTGATGAGGGGTCGGGGAAACAGCTGGGTTGCTTCTAACAATATTTATTTACAATTTTAATTTTGAAAAAAGAAGAGATTAAATCAACTGTAAATCCTCAGATGCTCTGAAATGATGTATGGCAAAGTCAGTCCTTCACTTCTGTACTCTGCCTTGCTCTCATTCTACTTTTATGTCTTTATTCCCTTTGCCACTGTCAAACTATTAGTAGGATTAGAAAATTCCAGTTTCACAGAAGTCAGTATCTTTAGATAAAAGTGCGTTCTGCTTTTCCAAGGTACTTTTTAATGTCTTAGCTTAAAAAAAAACAAACAAACAACCGAACAGCAAAAATATAAAAGGATATTGAATCATGTTTTTTTTCAGAGAAGAGATAGGCCAGATAGCTGCTTTAGGTGACTGTTAAGCCATCCTGAGGCATTTATAACTAGTTAGCATGCAGACATTCACGCTATCATCTCACACCAGCTCCTTCAGTGTGTTGGCTGCTGGGGAGAGGGGAGGCAGTGGCCACGACACCCAAAGCTGCCAGGACATCCCTGAGGCTGGCTGGAGGGGGTAGAGGGGGAAAGCGATGGGTAGTAGATCCCGACTTGCCCAACCCCACTCAAAGCTCATGGGTCACAGCATTACTGAAGGCAGAGTTCACCTGCCCACTATTTCTTGTCTGCAGGGATGACTCCTTTTCTCCATTCTCTCTGGTGCATTTCCTGGAGGAGCTGAACACATGCTCCCAAACACTTAATCATATCTGTTTTCCTAATTACCCTTTCAGTTACTATTTTGCACGGTGGGTTTCTAGTTGTAAATAGTAAGTGGCTGATGGGTGGTTTGTTACAAAAGCAGTATTTTATTCTATTTTCCCCCTCTTGTCTTTCTGCATCCATTTCTTGACTTCAGAGGATAGAATTTCAACTGAATTTGCACTTCTTTTATCTCTCTACCTACACACCTTTTCCAACTCCCTTTTCTTATTCTGTATGTACATATTTGTATATCTATTTATTTATGTATCAAGTCTATTCTTATTCAAACTTCTTTGGTTTTTGCTTTTAGCTTTTTCCTCTGCTGAGATCTATCTCTGGGGAAACAAACACAAAAACTGGAAGATAGAAGACTATCCCAGAAAGGTTACTTAAAGAGGGCATCTACTCAGACAGACTAGGGCATGGGAGAGAGCAACAGCAGAGTTCTGACTTTTTGAACAAATCCAGAGGGCATAAAGCAGGAGGACCCAAGCTGGGCAAAGGCATTTATCAGCCAGTCTTGTTCTTTACACTTTCTGTAACCACCCTTATATTACAAAATTACAATCACAGAATCATAGAACAGTTAGGGTTGGAAAGGACCTTAAGATCATCCAGTTCCAACCCCGCTGCCATGGGCAGGGACACCTCACACTAAACCATGTCACCCAAGTCTCTGTCCAACCTGGCCTTG
Organism: Pezoporus wallicus; assembly: GCF_028554395.1. Lineage (NCBI taxonomy): Eukaryota > Metazoa > Chordata > Aves > Psittaciformes > Psittacidae > Pezoporus > Pezoporus wallicus. Next base: position 107,102 of record NW_026636323.1, on the reverse strand, counting down.
AACACTGCCAGGGATGGTGCATTCACAACTTCCTTGGGCAACCCATTCCCGTGCCTCACCACCCTCACAGTGTATTTTTGTAATGCAAATTGTAATGCAGTATTTTTTTGTAATGCAATTGTAATGCAGTATTTTTGTAATGCAAAATCATGCAAAGCTTTTCTTTGCGGTCTTCTCTTCCACTTCAAATGAGGCACTCTGACTCTAGTGCCTAACTAATTGCTTTTCATCTTGCTTAAGTTCAAGTTACTGTATCTTCATTGCAGCAGGCTGCATTTCCACTTAATGAATACTGATAAGTTAGACACTAGAAAGCGCCTTTGGTCAAACAACTTGCCTTGTTCTGAATTCTCAGTAGATCAAAGCAATTATAAATCTGTCAGTCCAATCTTCTTTACCTTCAACATGAGCTACAATATTTTCTAATACTATGAAGTTTACCAATAGTTTTTTTTTCCTGGAAGATTTTCTAGGGAACAGGGTTGATTGTTACATATAGCTGCTGGATCTCTTTTCAATGCATACATGTAGCTTGAGCTACTAAGGCCAGCTAAAGTGTTTATCAATGGATTAACATGTTTATCTACCTGCTAATGTAGGTTGCAGATTTTATGATATGGAAAACAGAAGAAATCTCTTCATTCTGGATAAGAAAACAGAGATTAAAGAGGAGATGACAGTCTTCTACTCAGAAACATTTGTCTCTACGTGCCACAGGAAACCACTGGAAGACAGCAGCTGAGCTGGTAGAGGTGTGGTGTGGGTTCAGTTATAAGAAATATCAGAGGATGAGATGTTTCTCTTGTACTTGGTTGAACAACTTTGCTGCCTTCATGTTGGTAACTGAGAACGGAGCTTGGGCAAAGGTGTGTAATATTTGCTGAAGGGGCATTTCATTGGTTTTACGGTTTTGAAACACATGGAGGTAGGAAACACACCTATGGCATTGGTTGAGTTTATTTAGGAGGTTACTGGAGTTACACCAAAACCTGCAGCATGGACTTGCCCAAGCCATGATCCCAGGCATGGTCATTCTAGAGCATCTATGCAAGGACCAGGTCTGCCCTGTGCCACCAGCCTGTGCAAAAGCAGAGGATGTGGGAGAATGTGGCAGTGTGGGAGGGAGCCTGGGTGCTAGATACCCATTCTGGGTGAGGATGGGAACACAGGAGTTTGCCTCACCCAATGCAAAGCACAGTGTCAGCAGGGCTGGAAGCTTCTTCCACACCTCTAAGAAACACCATGAAATTGGGATCACCTGGGTCTAACAAAATGGACAAATCTAGTCCAGGCTTTAACTCACTGTTGGGATCAGATATTGGCATTAACCTTTTTTCCCCACAGGCACTTGTTTTTATTCTGATGGCTGAAATTGTATCTGGCCATCTCTTAATGAGTATAACATAGGGGTGTAAGCTGGAATTGTGTCTTTACAAGTTCCTCAAATATAAAAAAATTAATGAAGGGAAACTATTCCTGGAGAGATACAATGACATGTTCATCCCAAAGTTACTTTCTGAATAAAACCAGCCTCTTAAAGCATGAATGGAAACTGACAACAATGAAGCAGCCTTTGTTTTGAAGAAATGACTGCAAAATCATGTTACTTATTCTTCAGACTTCTTACTGTAGAGACTAGGAAGAGTCCTATGGACTTTCCAACAATGTTATATTAACATGTGAAGTTTCTGTGAGGATAGAGGTATTTGTCATCAAAAAGCCCTCTCTGAACATGCAAAGAACAGTTTTTGAAGAACAATTAGTTTCACATGTTCTGAGTCTGTAGCTATGTAGTGTGACAGCTGGGGTACTGGCAGGTGGTAGGATGGGAAACACCAACTCAACATCTCCAGATGAGAAGGTACCTATCGGCTCACACCGTTAGTGCCCTCTGCGCTTGAAGCCATGCTTCCCCATGAAAGCCACTGCTCCACACTAGGCACTGCAGTAGTGCCTATTTGTGCCCAATTCACCACCCCTCTCATCAGAAGATGCTCTTCTGTCACCCCTGCCCATGTTTCTCCCACCATCAGTGGTCCTTTTCCAGTGTACTTGTGCCTCATACTCATTAATTTGCATGCTTTTCAGGCTGCATCTTGTTTCTCTCCCTGCCATGCTTCTGTTCTCACTGGTTGCCTTTGTATTATTCTTTTGTCCTGGCAGGTGTTTGCAGCTTGTCTTATTTTAATATCATCTGCAAGCCTCTGTGTTTACTTCCATGTTCTGCATCCTGATGAACTTGTTTGGGAAAAAGAGCGCAGTCATGGGGATAACTCAGCATGCAGGGAACCAGAGCAGGATTTGCCCTCTGCATGGAACCTCTGACATAAATATGTCCTTTGTATTTATTTCTTACTTGTCAGCAACTGCTGAGCCCAGGCTCAAGATACAGCCATGCAAATGATTTATGGACTGTAACTAATATTGTAAGACAAAAGACAAACCGATCTGTGTTGAAGGGGCAGTGAAAGTAGAATTCATTAGCTAACAGCTTAGTCTCCATCTTATACTTTACTATTCATAGTATTACTAGAGTAATAATAATTTATGACCAAAAAAAGAGATGTAAATATATTCCAGGCCCTGGCCTGTATGAGCAAGTCAGTATGTAGTATTACAAGTGCAGCTTCTTAAGAAAATATATGTGGCAAAATTATTCTGATACCTACATTTGTGTACTGAGGATAAGGCAGAGAAATACATGGACAGAGTAATTATATGCCCCTTTGAAGAGTAGAACATTTTACCTAGAAAAATATATGGGCAAAAATATTTGTCAGCACAGCTGGAATAAAATGTTCCATTTTAAATCATTCAACCAAATAGGGTTTTTTCATTATTCTTTAGAGAAAAATATTTTGGAAAAAAAATCAGTTTTCCAAAGAAAACTTTGGAAGTTTGTTTGTAAAATATTATAATTAAATTATACTTAAACAAACCTAAACTTGTTTTGCTCCTAATTTTTAACTGAAGCTGTTCACAGAGGTTAATTGTATTAAAGCTGCATCTTTTGGCACCAAAACACATGCACCCATTGTGTGTCGATAAGGAACAGAAGGTGAACTTAAACCATGCAAAGAGGCCCAGTCCAGTTTCCTAAAGGTTTGTGGAGATCCTAGACATACTGATAGGGTTCCTGCTGGGATTTTCAGACTTACAGTGGGTGATCAGTTCCCACTGGTCTAAACCAAAGAAAACAGAAGTGAAAAAGAGATCATCTCACCTGGTCCTGCTTTGCTGTTGCCTGTGTGGTGATTACCACAATTACACCAACACGCTTACATGGCCTTTGAAAGAATTACCCAGGTGGCTGATACTGCTTTTATCTCCAAAGCACAGTGCTGGGAGGAGCTCTGAAAACACCTTCATTGGGTATCACTAAAGAGTCGCTGGCCAAGCTCCAGCCTGGAACAACCTCTTGGTCAGTTTGGACCACTCCACTTACAGGTGGTCTGACCGATCCAGAAGCTTTATGGAGCTGTGGTGTGAGAGTGGGTCTGTGATTGCAGGTGGGTCTCATTTACACATCAGGCTGGCTGGCATCACATAGTTCATTTAGTGTAAAGCAGCTTGTGGGCTGTTCTGTGTTGTGCTAAAGACACAGGCGAGAGTAAGTTCACGTCTCTTGGAGAAAAAAGAAAAAAGGACTTCAGGCTACTTTTGCAGCCTCCATTTGTGGCATGTAATCTTTGGCTGACACCACAGAGTGGGGCCGTTGTCTTTTGGAGCATACGAGTGGCTGTGGGTATGTGAAGGTCATTCAGCTGGGGAAGCAGCTGGGCTGCCATTCACAATGTTTCCTTAGACAACTGTAACAGATGCAGCAAAAAACTGTCCCGTCAACAAGAATGGGAGGTATACACAGTATGTAAATAACTTTCCCATGCAGATGTCTTCCTAGTGATCTAACTGAAAATAGAAGACTCTGAAGGGAAAAAGCTCAAGTACAGCAGAGCACGATGCTCCATGGGGATTCAGCCTTGTCAGAGTACTACAGGGATAGACAGTGTGATCCGGAAATTCCTTCTGTTCTTTTGTTACCCATGCTTTATTGGTATTCTTCTTCCTATAGATTTCCAGGTATACTTTGCAACAAATCATATATTACTGAAGCTAAGGGCACTGCTGCAGTCAGAGGGCTTAGTAAAAGTAGAAGTGGCTAAGGGCAAAAGTCAATGGTGAAATGTGAACCCACAACCCAAAAAGGCAGTGGAAAAGCTGGAAAAAAGCATGTAGCTGCAGGCAGGAGGAAGAACAGAGCAGCTCTTTAGTAAGAAGTTATTGAAGAAATCACTCCCTCATAAACATATTGTTTATTCAGCTGCAGAGATGAGAAAGCACATCAGTAGGAGGCAGTGAGCTGGAAGCCACTGAGTTTTTGCACTGATGTGAATCACAGGACCACAGCATGGATAGGTGACCTCTGAGGATCACCTGGTCCAGCCCTCCTGCCCAAAGCAGGGTCAGCTGCAGGCAGGTTGCTTAGATCAATGCATGGACATTGCACAGACTCTCTGGGCAACCTGTGCCAGTGTTTGACTACCCTCACAGTGAAATGTTTTCTTATGTTTAGATGGAATTTCATGTGTTTCAGTTTGTGTCTATTGCATCTTTCATCTTTTCCTGTCTTTGGCCAGCACTGAGAAGACCCTGTCTCCCTCTTCTTCCTCCCTCCCATGAAGTATTTATAAATACTGATGAGATCCTCCTGAGTCTTCTCTAGATTAAACAGGCCCACCTCTCTCAGCTTGTAGGAGAGATGCTCCAGTCCCTTAATCATAGTAACCCTGCACTGAGCTTACTACTGTAGCTCCACATCTCTTGTGCTGGGGATCCCAGAACCAGACACAGCAATCCAGGTGTACCACCAGTGCTGAGCAGTGGAAAGAATCACCTCCCTCAGCCTACTGGAAGTGCTCCGTCTAATACAGCCCTGGATGCTCGTGGTCTTTGCAGCAAGAGTGTGCTGATGGCTGGTGTTCAATTTTGTGTCCACCAGGACTTCCAGGTCCTTCTCTGCAGAGCTATTTTGCAGTTGGTCAGCCGCAGCTTGCACTGGTGCCTGAGGTTATTTCTGCTCAGGTGCAGGATTATGCATTTTCCCTTGTTGGACTTTATGAGATTCCTCTCTGCCCATTTCTCTCCAACCTATCCAGATCTGTTTGGTGTGTGAGTGACAGCAAGAAGGGGAAAGAAAGAGAGAAATGAAAGATATTTTATGAAACAGAGAATCTAATCTGTTTTTGAGTTTACTATGGTGGAGAATCCCTACAACTCTAGCTAGGATAGGATAGGATAGGGTAGTATAGAATAGAATAAAAAATTCAGTTGGAAGGTATCTTACAGGGATCATCCAGTTCAACTGTCTGACCACTTCAGGACTGATCAGAAGTTAGAGCATGTTGTTAAGGGCATTGTCCAAATGCCTCTTAAATACTGACAGCCTTGGGATATTGGCCACTTTTCCAGGAAGCCTGTTCTAGTGCTCTCAAGTTAACTCAAGCTCATGATCTCAGGTTGGTTGAGTTTTTTTATGTCCTCTTTTTGTTCTAGAAGATCTAATACTTAGTAAACCTTGAAAATGCTATGGTGCTTTTTGACTGTGGCTTCTTGTGATGCTATTCTGTTGGATCCAACTTGGTTCTACTCAAATCTGTCCTGATGAGAATAGGTACGACTCAGCTGATATTATGATGAGTGTACAGTCCCATATGTCACTGCAGAGTGGGGAAAAAAAACCCAACAATAGCATGTAGTAAACTACAAAGCAAAATCAAATATGTGGTTGCAGTTACCTTTGCTACTTTGTGCAGTCTGAAAAATGCTTTTTGCTCTTGTGAAGTTTGACAAGTTATTGAACAAAGCTGATGGGTTTTCAACAGCCTGCATTTAATATTAAATGTCTCTGTATCTGCAAGCATAAACTAGTAACGGGAAACATATAGCTGGGAATAAATACCCATCTCAACCTGTGGTCTCATCTCTGCTTTTGATTAAATTCCTGCATTTGCAGCAAAGGAAGCAACAAATTTACAACTTTGTCAGTAAGAGAAGATAGTTGAAGAGTTGCTCTATCTATCTTGATTTACAGTTCATTTATTTTTATCTACCAGTCAACACACAAATACATTCTGCTACAGGTTTGGTATTTGTAAGAGCTTTCAGAAATGAAACAATCTTTTCTGATCCCTTTTAAATAGTTAACTCTTTCCCCACTTTTCATCAATTACAGTGAAAAGTGACTTACAAGAAATTTTTATCTAGATAAATAAAAGGTTCCAGGGACTAAATATATTGCTCAAACCAGTTTGGCTCAGAGAACCTGCAGGCTTAAGGTCTGTATTAGTGTCATGGTTTAAAACCAGTCAGCCAGCTTGTTCACTCACTCCCCCCCTTCTTTCCCTCCCCCTACTCCCAGAGGGATGGAGAGGAGAATCAAAAAGAACACAACTCCCATGGGCTGAGATAAGAACAGTTTAGTAACTAAGGTATAACACAGATCACTACTGCTACCACCAATGATAATAATGATAAAGGAAATAACAAGGGAAGAGAATACAACACCTCGGCACCAGCTGACCAATAACTCGCCCCCCCAGCCTGACCAAGCACCGACCAATACCTCGTCCAACCCCGCAGTCTCCCAGCCCTTCCGGCTAACTCCCAGTTACATCCTGGGCATGACGTGCTGTGGTATGGAATACCTCTTTGGTCAGTTTGGGTCAGGTGTCCTGTCTCTGCTTTCTCCCGGCTTCCCCTCCTCCCTGGCAGAGCATGAGGCTCACAAAGTCCTTGGCCAGACCAAAACATCCTTGTTATCAGCTCTGTTCCCAGGCTGAAAGTCAAAACACAGCACTGCACCAGCTACTAAGAAGGAGAAAAAATGACTGCTACTGCTGAACCCAGGAAGCCAGCAAGCTCTCTAACCTTTGTGAGGAGCTATTCATCACCATAAGTCATTACACCTACCAGATGTAGGTTCACTTTTAAAAATAGTGAACACCAACTCTGGCATCATCTGTGTGTTTTTGGCACTGAGCAGGTGCCCTTCTAATGATTATATTCACACCAGGTTTTCCAAATGTGGGGCTGCAGTCCTAACAGGTCACACTTGTCCATTCAAGTAATTTCTTTGGTCGTTTGGATTTGATTTAATTCTCAGCTGCCCACAGCTTCCTGTTCACAATGCTGCTAGTTATTGTATTGCAGAAAATTAGTGTTGGGCTACATTTTGAGCAGGAGGAAAGCCACTGCCTTTTTCATTTCCATCTCTTCCTATCCTCTGCAGGTACACCTTGCACCTCCTGAGGGTCAGAGCACAGGTTTGCCTTGCCATTACACAGATCCTCATGTTTCCCCCTCACCCCAGTATGTGAAACTACAGGTCAAAATCTGGCTGAGGAAGTCCTCACCAAGTGCAAGCAATTTCTGTCCCTGCTGGCACTGATCACTTAAGTAAAAAAACATTTTGCACATAAAGGACAGTTTAGGAGCTAGCTATTCAGTTGCTAGCTGTGGGTGTCATATGCAGACCTTTTAAAAGAAAGCACTGGTTTGTACTGGTATTCAGTACGAACAAGCTACAGATTCAGTGAAGGATGTGAAGGAGTTATGTGATATTTATGATACAGCAGCAAAAGCTGCCCTCTGGAGGAACAAGTCATTAGGCAAATGATACACAACAGGGTCCAAGAATACCTCCACACATTCAGCAGTGAGAGTCATTATTGCAGTTGCTTTACTAAGTTAACCAGAGATTCAAAAACTGAAATACAGACTTTATACACAATGAGTTAGGAGTATGAATAAACAAAAGCAACATTCAAGAAATGGATTTTATAAACATCAAGAAATACTGTAAAAGACTTGAAAATTAAAAACCAAACAAATACCAACAACTTTAAATTGTCCTAATATTTATAATTTAAGCAGTGTTTTTTCTTATACTTTTGCAATAGGGATTTCACCCAGAAGTCCTTATCTAATTAAAAAAGGAAAAAGAAAAGTAGTGACCATGTTACTGATACAAAACCAGCTAAGGGGGTCACAACTACAGCAGAAAAATGACACATTCAGTTAGAACCGTATTACAATTTGGAAGGAATACTTGTAATGAACACCATATATGTGTGAGAAAAAGACAGCATCACTATTGCAGGCATAAAACGATGAACAAATGTCATTATCCATTGTCCAGAATGAAAAAGAACATTAGTAAAAGGGGAAATGCACGCTAGAAAAGGAAAGAAAAAAACCCTATGGAAACTTTGAAAGCCATCTCCTCATAATAGTCTTCTAAGGCAAATGTTGCATGCACTACCTTCCCAAGAAACTGGGCAAAGCTCTTCCATTCGCTGTATGTTTCCTTCCATTTAGTTTCATGAAGAAAGGTTTGAGAGAGCAGAGTGCTGGGAAGAAATACTACAAACCTCTAAATTAGTGAAAGAGCTTCCAGCATCACTATTATATTCTGGGTAGGAGGAACTGGAAGAAATTATGTTTTTCAACCTCTGAAGTGCAATGATCAATAGCAAAAGGAGAAAAGCTAACAGACTAAGGAATATTGAAACATAGACATAGACACTGGATAAATGGCCAGGTGATGAATCCACTGAAGTTGAAAGGGATGTGGGATATAGCTCCAGAAAAGTCCCATTTTCCATGTTTCCTACAAATCCAGATGAAGGGTCGGGTTCTGACATTTTGGGGTTTGTGTTTCAAAAATCACAACAGATCTTGGATTCAAAGGTAGTTTTAGCAGCATAACAGAGGGTTTATTTTAGGCAACCATTTGTCCATCACTACAAAGAGATAACAAGTCAGCCAGGGATCAGATTTATCCTTTACTGCTCCAGTCCAGGACAATGTGAGATTGTATCCTTCAGAACTGCAAGGGAGAGAAAAAATAAAATAAAATAAAAAACCAAGATTAATTTACGAGCAGATAATGTGATTTAATGTGTATCTGATACAGTCTAGTTCTTAAGTTACAAGTTAAGCTGCGATTCTTAAAGCATTAGGTAACAAATATCTTTATATCTCTATTTTCCAAAATGCAGGGATTAGGAGAAGTCCTACCCATCAATTAATTAAAATTCCCCACCACAAGTTGTTTAACTGAGCAATGGCACAATAAAAATGTACTTTATATGGGACAGACATATTGGAATCCAAATCTATCTTGTGGAAAAAACCTCGTCAAGGAATGAAAACTCCCTTTGGCACTGAACAGCTGCCTTTCTAATGATCATATTCATACCAGGCTTCTCAACCTAGATGAGCAAGGCTGATCAACACCATGATGAATGACAAATCCATTAGCCACTTACTCCATACTGTCTTGCCAGAGGTACTCAGAATGAGAAAATCTGCCAGACCTGCTTTCTTGCCATATATTTATAAAATGGATCAAATGGTTTTAAAGATCAAAATACATCTTGCTGTAATGGTGCTGTGGGGATCTCAATGGCAGGCACGTTTCAACGAAGTGTTGCAGCTGCTGAGACCTATATCCCAAGGGAATGGACAGCCCTGGCAGCTCAACATATGCAAGGGGACTACCTAAGGGCAGCAAATGGGGAAGAGATCCCATCTGTGAAAAAGTTTTGCCTCCAGCCACTTTGTGTTGGGATCTGGAAGCTCAGGTGCTGGCAAAGGTCAAAGTGGCACAGGACAAGCAGATCATGGTATACTAACCTGCTTTGTGTTTTGTTTAAAAATGTAGTCAGTCCCCAGGTGCAGCCTGGAAGTGTAAGAGAAGGCTTGATGATGGGGAACTGCTTGTAAAAAGCTGACATGCTGAAGCTGAATTACATGGTGCCACCCCTTGCCTTTGTTTTGATAGAAAACAGATAATGCAGGGTGCAAGTGGATAGGAAATGAAGCTCATTTTCTGCATATAATCATGCACATTCAATCTTTCAATCCATCCATCCATGGCCAACCTCTAACTGCAGATACTCAGGCACCATAAGGAAAGGCAGTGAGCTTTCCTCCTAAAAGGAAGACAATATCCATTCCCAGTGTGGTCCCTCTCATCCTGACCTTGCTTTCAGCCTCATCCTGTGGTCCCAGTTCAATACAATTGTCTCTAACTCACCGTTAGAAGCTTTGAGGAAAATCCTACTGATTTTTATGTTGATAGAGAAAGCAAACAATGTCAGCATCAGCCAGAGACAAAATCAGGCCCTTGGAAGTAATGATGCAACAGTCTGGGGTCTCTCCCTGTTTGTCACACAACTGCTCAAACATCTCTCTGTGTTTCCACGAGTTTCTCAGCACTGTTCCTGGCAATGGTCTGCTTACAATTTTTCCTTTAAACATGCTACCTCTGCTAACTCAGTAAAGTACTTCTTTCTTCAAGAAGCTGACATCTTTTGACATATGATGTAACTATAAAAGCCCCAACCTGAACTCAAGATGCTTAAGAAGGATAAGGTACTTTTCTGCTGGTACTGTTTCTCCTCTGTGAACACAAAAGCCTTGAAGACACCCTGAGAAAAAAGCTAAGAAGTTTGCTTTGCAGCCACTGAAGTTGCATAGCTATCCACTGTACTTTTGCACTGTAATTTACATTTAGGATGTTATGCTATATGCCACAAAAAGCCCAAAGTGCCTGAGGAAACAAGGACTACATTAAGTGGTAGGTAGAACCTGATTCTACATTTTTAAACCCTACTTTTACTTTCTATACCTCAGAACTACATCTATACTACTACATAAAACAGGCTGTTACAGGCCACCAGATCAGGGTGAGGAAGTTGACGAGGCCTTCTACAGGCAGCTGAGAGAGGCCTCACAGTCACAGGCCGTGGTCGTTGTGGGGGATTTTAACTTCCCTGATGTTTGCTGGAGTGACCACTCGGCAACCCAGCCACAGTCCAGGAGGTTCCTCCAGTGTATGGATGATAACTTCCTCCTGCAAATGGTGGATGAGCCAACCAGGAGAGGAGCACTGCTGGATCTCATCCTCACTAACAAGGAGGGTCTGGTCGAAGCAGTAAGAGTTGAGGGCTGCCTTGGTTGCAGCAACCACGAGATGGTGGAATTCAGGATCTTGTGTGGCAGGACCAGTAGAATAGCAAGTAGAATTGCAACCCTGGACTTTAGCAGGGCAAACTTTGGCCTTTTCAAGGAATTGCTAGGGGAAATCCCATGGGCAAGGCTGCTTGAAGGTAAAGGGGCCCAAGATAGTTGGTTGGCATTCAAGGATTGCTTTTTCCGAGCTCAAGATCAGAGCATCCCGACACGTAGGAAGTCAAGGAAGAGGGCCAGGAGACCTGGATGGCTAAATAGGGAATTGCTGGGTATGCTCAAGTGGAAGAGGAGAGTTTACAGGTCATGGAAGGAGGGGCTGGCCACTTGGGAGGAATATAAGGCTGCTGCTAGAGGATGTAGGAAGGCAGCTAGGAGGACTAAGGCCTCCTTAGAATTAAATCTGGCAAGCGGGGTCGAGGACAGCAGAAAGAGCTTTTTCAAATACATGGCAGATAAAACTAGCACCAGAGGCAATGCAGGCCCACTGATGAACGGGATGGGTGCCCTGGTGACAGAAGATACAGAGATGGCAGAGTTACTGAATGCCTTCTTTGTCTCTGTCTACTCTGCTGCAGGCAGTCCTGAAGAGCCCTGTGCCCTGAGACCTCAGATGAAGTCAGGTCAATGGAGCTGTTTGCCTTAGTCGATGAGGAATGGGTTAGAGACCAGTTGAGCAATCTGAACATCCATAAATCCATGGGTCCAGATGGGATGCACCCGCGGGTGCTGAGGGAACTGGCGGAAGTCATTGCTAGACCACTCTCCATCATCTTTACCAAGTCTTGGGAAGCAGGAGAGGTGCCTGAGGACTGGAGGAAAGCAAATGTCACTCCAGTCTTCAAAAAGGGCAAGAAGGAGGACCCGGGTAACTATAGACCGGTCAGCCTCACCTCCATCCCTGGGAAAGTGATGGAACACCTTATCCTTGGTGCCATCTTAAGGCATATCAAGGATAAGAGGGTTATGAGGGGCAGTCAACATGGCTTCACCAGGGGAAAATCATGTTTGACCAATCTCTTAGCCTTTTGTGAGGAAATAACACGGTGGATGGATGCTGGCAGAGCGGTGGATGTGGTCTACCTTGACTTCAGCAAAGCATTTGACACAGTCTCCCACAGCATCCTCACAGCTAAATTGAGGAAGTGTGGACTGGATGATCAGGTAGTGAGGTGGACTGTGAACTGGCTGAAGGAGAGAAGCCAGAGAGTTGTAGTCTATGGGGCTGAGTCTAGTTGGAGGCCTGTAACCAGTGGAGTGCCTCAAGGGTCAGTACTGGGACCAGTATTATTTAATATATTCATCAATGATTTAGATGAGGGAATTGAGTGTACTATCAGCAAGTTTGCTGATGACACTAAGCTGGGAGGAGTGGCTGACATGCCAGAAGGCTGTGCTGCCATCCAGCGAGACCTGGACAGGCTGGAGAGTTGGGCAGGGAGTAACTTGATGAAATATAACAAGGGAAAGTGTAGAGTCCTGCATCTGGGCAGGAACAACCCCAGGTTCCAGTATAGGTTGGGAACGACCTGTTAGAGAGCAGTGTAGGGGAGAGGGACCTGGGGGTCCTAGTGGACGACAGGATGACCATGAGCCAACACTGTGCCCTTGTGGCTAAGAAGGCCAATGGCATCCTGGGGTGTATTAGAAGGGCGGTGGTTAGTAGGTCGAGAGAGGTCCTCCTTCCCCTCTACTCTGCCCTGGTGAGACCACATCTGGAATATTGTGTCCAGTTCTGGGCCCCTCAGTTCAAGAAGGACAGGGACCTGCTGGAGAGAGTCCAGCGCAGGGCAACGAAGATGATTAAGGGAGTGGAGCATCTCCCTTATGAGGAAAGACTGAGGGAGCTGGGTCTCTATAGTTTAGAGAAGAGGAGACTGAGGGGTGACCTTATTAGTGTATATAAATATATAAACGGGGAGGGTCATGAGGATGGAGCCAGGCTCTACTCAGTGGCAAACAACGATAGGACAAGGGGTAATGGGTACAAACTGGAACACAAGAGGTTCCACTTAAACTTGAGAAGAAACTTCTTCTCAGTGAGGGTGATGAACACTGGAACAGGCTGCCCAGGGAGGTTGTGGAGTCTCCTTCCCTGGAGACATTCAAAACCCGCCTGGACACGTTCCTGTGTAACATCTAGGTGTTCCTGCTCCGGCAGGGGGATTGGACTAGATGATCTTCTGAGGTCCCTTCCAATCTCTAGCATACTGTGATACTGTGAACTACATCTATACTACTACATAAAACAGGTCAAGGCTATTTTCTGATCTTGAGGACAACCTGTGCTGCATCAAGATGACTAAACTCCCTTTTATTCCCGTGGACAGGCTGGCCAAATCACAGCTGCCTTTGGGAATGAATAACGGCCAGTTGTAACCCCACATATGTCCAGGCATTGCTTGGAGGATGCTTGCTGGCCAAAACCATGCCAGGAGGTGTGCTTGCTAATTCAACAGGAGAGATGAAGACAGACAGGCTTATGTCTTGGCCTGGATTAATTTACTAGCACATACCCATCTGTAATGTTTTCATGCATAAAAGGTTACATTCCAGATGTTGTTTCTATCTTTCATTAATTGCATTGATTGTTTTACTGTGGAGCTTACACACCACCACCCCAACAGCTTACAAGATACGCAGGAGTACAAAATTGCATCTACAAACACCAGATAAAAAAATTCTTACGCTTGTGGTAACTCATACTGATGCAGAAAATATACTAAACCAAAACCATCTTATAGCCCTAATAGTATTTAGCCCCACAAGAAACAGTATTTATTGTACTTTGTGAAATAAGTCACAACAGACTGAACAAAGAGATCCTTATGAGATTATATTCCTTTTGAAGTGTCTTTAATTCAGGGACCCAAAATTAACTAATGGAACAATACATGTTCATTTCACGTTCTGGAAGTAGTTAAGTGCATTATAGCTAATTTATCCTTTCTAAAAGATAAGCTTTGATATAGAAGATGCTTATCCTTGATTACTCATCATAATGAAAAGCAGAACCATTATTAATTGAATTGCTCTATAATAGCTTAAGGAATTAATTCACATAAATTCTTTAACATGGCAGAAGTTAAAAGCCTTTAAATTCTTCACAAATTTTAAATCTGCTAAGTTCTTCTTTTCCCATTAACAGTTTTGGCCCTGGTACATGGAAGAACTTTGGCATGGGTCTTTCTCTGAAGTCAGTGGGAAATTTATGGCCTTAAATAGAACTAATCAGAACCTCACAGTTAAGCAGAGATGTGTTTTGCTAGACAAGAGCCTTTATAGGTCTTACAATGTCAACAGGGCTATTTTTAACCAAGTATTTTGTATTGAGAATAGAGAGAGACACTAAAACTCGGATTCCAAATGACTATGGTCCAGATCCTAGTTGCCTCACTCACAGTGTGTACTGACGTGAGGTGTAAATGAATCTCACCACAAAATGTAGCTTCAGCTAAAGTGGCTCTTAGGGTAATATTTTAAGGAAGATGAAAAAAAAAAAATCTGTGATGTTTTAATCACACATCTAAAAATACAGACCTAAAGTGTAAGGTTCTACTCATTTTAAAAGGTTTTACCCTGTTGGAGTAAACAGCAAAATCATACAGAGTGTGAACATATCTGGTCCTGACATCTGAGTAGTATTCATAGGGAAGGTACAAAACACATACAGAAAGAAAATGGATCTGATCATGATGATGTTCCCTGGTGCTGTTCCAACACTTCAATCCTGATGGAGAGCAGCCAGGATAGCTCAGCCACTGATGTGGGGTATGGGTGCAAATGCTGGACCAAAACTCCACTACAAAGTCCTAGGGCTGCATCAACCTCTGCCATGCTGCAAATCAGACCTCTCAGCTTCTAGGAGTGGGATCCACAAGTAGTTTTGTTCAGTGGACCATTGCTATTCTTTGGCTCAGGTTCCTGCTTCTGCTGGGAGAAAGTAAGTAGCATGTATCATTTATCTCT
This sequence comes from Pezoporus wallicus, assembly GCF_028554395.1. Classification (NCBI taxonomy): domain Eukaryota; kingdom Metazoa; phylum Chordata; class Aves; order Psittaciformes; family Psittacidae; genus Pezoporus; species Pezoporus wallicus. Next base: position 92,099 of record NW_026636323.1, on the reverse strand, counting down.
CTTATCCTAATCCTCCCAAAGGAATATCCCCCAATAAAGCCAGATGTCAGCCTCACCTTCTGTTCTGGCAATTGGTTTTGTGCATTTCTGAAAACTAAACAGAACAACATCATAACATCTAGCCCAAACCTGCTCCCAAAAAATGACTGGGGATTTTGTCACTGACTTCGAAGTATGATGGCAAAACAAAGTGGCTTACTACAATAAACCCACTGTCTTTCTAGGAGCCATAAACTGATCAAGGAATTCAACTGAGGAGCCAAAGCTTTCAAATTCTGTAGTAGTCTGTACCTTTCACTCATCTGTTGTTGGAAAGCTGAACTGGTTTAAGGCGAAGACTGAATTTAAAGTGATGTTGCAAAATGACTGGAGATGGAGAGGAAGTCTGATGGGAGAAGGCTTCCCAAATAGCCAATCCTGAAAACTCTTGGGAAGGAGAACTGGGACCTGTCTGCTGGGGGACTCAGATTTTGTGGGGTAGCTGGATCTGCATTAGAGAGCTGGATCTCAGAGACACCTCTGCAATCAAAAGACAGGGATGCACAACTTGAGACTTCCTGAGTTATCAAGTCAAGTCCAACCCCACTGCTGAAAGTCTCAGGTCACGATCTGCCTTTCTGACACTGGATGAGTTTTCTTGCTGCTGTTATTCCACTACTCAGCCTTGCTGCTCTGATGGGCAAACTGCTTAGAAAGATTCACACACTTCAGTAAAACAACTCACTGTACAAAGGTGGCACAGACTCCACCACCACACTCTGCTGGGTTTAGATGTGCAAGAGTGCAAAACCTTGTTCTGCTTCTTTAGTCCCCAAATATGACAGCTGGCACACAAGGAGAGGGCCTGCTACACACATGGTGTCATTTGTACATCCTCACTTTTCTACCAGAAGCACTATTGTATTTTCTTCCAGCTGTGCATTTTTCTTCCATTCATGTCCTCAGTATAAATCAGTTTTTCACAGGTGAGGACAACCACCCTTATTCCAAGGGTAGGGCTACCTAGAAGATACTGTAGGCAGCCTCAATTGGAGTTTTTCATTTTCTCTTTTATCCTACGTAAGAAGGAGACAGGCAAACTGGCATTCACCAAAGCAGGGCAAACTGGTAAGGGATTAAGTGAGCCATCACTACGTAAGAGGTAAATCCCAGGTAATGAGTAGTATCAGTGTGGGTAGCCATGCCAAAGCTATCCACTGTCTGAAACTTTGATGGCGCACCTGTTATAAAACCTATTTTTTTCAGAAAATGGAAATGTGCTCAGGAGCAGAGACCTCATCAATTAGCATATGCCCTAGGTGCCAAATTATATGTAGTATATGTAATTCAGTGTTGAGCATTGCTGAGACACTAATCATCTCCCAATTCAGTCCAAGGTGAATGATAAATGAGACTTGAGCACTCTCCAGAATGGCATGTAGTAAACAGAGAGCTTTTTCATAGTCCCAATGTCATAAAACCTTTACCATCCAGTTGCCTGTATTGTATTTCTCTGCATATCTTGATGCAACAATTCTATTTCTCCAGGCTCAGTGAATTTAATATAACATACTCACAACCACTGAAGCCCTTGAGAAACAGGAAGCACAGGCAAATCTGGTTCATTTTCTTGAAAATTTATCAGCCAAAGAGAAGCACTTTGCTTTCTTGGTTCTTCCTGGCTTTTGTGACTACAAGCTGAGAAATACCTTGGCTGTTTCAGAGGTTTCAAAATGTTCAGGCAGAGACAAATTGGCACCAAAGAAAAGCAGCATTTTTATGCTACACAAACTAATATTTTTGTCATAGTCTCCCATCAACTCTTTCTTTACAAGGAAGAGGTATTCTAAAAAGCCCTTATTGTAAACAACTCCTTACAGAGGAGAGCTTAACTTGCCTTTACCATACATACAATAGTGAGGTCCTTCATCCCATCAGACGTCAATATGCTGTTAACTGACTCTGCTTTCCTTCCCCAATAACGTAAAACCCTTTTGTCTATTTCAGCTCAATGTATACAGAAAGGCAGAGGATGAGTGCGGCAGAAGGATTAGATTTCCATCATCTTCAAAACAGTGGTTTTTGTTAAAATAACCCCCTTTTCTTCTGCAGGGCAGAGAGTTGCTCACTGACCCATTGCAGGACAGCTGAAGAAACGCGCCCATGTCAGATGTCCGTAGATCCTGGCAGAAGGAGCCTCTGGCCATGAGGCTTCATCATCTTGCACACACTGTCCTCCCATGGAGCCAGTTCCCATGCTTGCACGTGTCCCAAGGGACACGGAGATGAGGATGAAAGAAGCATACCCACACTAATGAAACAATGTGACCTCAATGAAAGACTTGGGACTGTCCCTCTGATGGGGAGGATATCGTGGTTAGCAGATCCAAATGGAACTAAAATTACTGGTCATTAATCTAGCTAGGAAATGGCTAGGATAGGGAGATGAGTTGCAAGATGGTAGTCTGGGGTCTGTCCTAAAACAGAGGCAGACAGCTCTTCGATTTGAGTAGGAGAAGGGAGGCAGAGGACATCCATTGAAGCTGACACCGATTGTTAAAGAACTCACAAGTGTGTTCTCTGCTCCCTTTTGCCCTTTTGAAAAGTTAAAGCCAGGAGTGAGCAGATAATGATATCATCCCTTATGACCTGAAAGCAAAACAATCTCTATTCATTCAGCACCAGGGCAGGACGAGCAGGAGGAGGATCATGCAGGTTCCCAGCCAGTACAGTGATGCCAGTTCCAGGATGAAACCTTATCCCTAAAAGTGTGTCACTCCCCAAATTCTGTTATCAGTGATTACTTCCAAAAGCTGGCAACAAATGTTCACTACGTCTATTAAAAGATTAAAACATCTCATGACCCTTGTTAATGCAATATATGTACAATGGCCAGTGAGCTTCTGGTTTAATTCTTTCATATTCCTCCTCGCAACCTTCATTTTCCATGTTTATTTTCTGTAACATATAGGACTATATCACCACATAATGTTCTTCCAGGTAATATGTAACACAAAGCATTTAATGCCAATAAAAATACATTTGCATGCTCATACTAAAGGACTGAATGAGCGTTATATATAGGGAATTCTTCAGCCTTGAAAAACAATTTGCTCTAGACTGGAAAAATGTAGCAATTTAATATCATGCAACTAAATTAGACAGTAAATCTAAGCAAAAAAAAAAGTGAGCAACATTTTTTTCCATTGAAAACACAGGTAGCAAAGACAAAGAATGTTAATTTGGAGTTTAGCAAGAATATGATCCTTAATTCTTATTCTTGTATGTATGCTTTTAGCAATCAAAAGGCACAAGTAAGCAGGATGCTTCTTTTTCCTGTTACAGATGGACCCTCCAGGAGCAGAGAATCCCTTCACCACTCTGCCTGGGAAACAGAACCAGTCACCAACTGACTCAATAAAATAGCACACTCAAGGAAAAGGAAAAATTATTTCCAGCCACAAGCAAAGTCCTCCTTTAATGTATGGTCTAATTTCATTTTTTTAAATTATCATTTTATGTGATTTAAATTTATGACTGTCAAAATCAAAGAAGACAAGTGCCCAGATGGCTTGGTTGCGGTGAAAATCAAATCATATTTTATTTAGGGTTTTGTGTGGGGTTGCAAAAAGGAAATTCTCAAAGCCATAAGGATACTTAGATTAATTCAGATAGGCTCAAATGCTTTTGTCATTTACATTTCCCATGAATCTGCAGATTATACAGTTATTTATATCAGTGTAAAGCAAACCCATCATAACCTGGGATCAGATCCAGAGCCCGTCAGTTGAACCTCTTTAAAAGTAAGATAAAACCTAGCAAGGAGAATGACTAAAATACTTACAAGCAGGAATATATGGGGATGAAAGCCAAGCGTCCAATGCACAGGATGTGATTAGTTATCACGCCCAAATCTAAAAGGACTGCATACTGAGAAAAGCCCCTATAAAAAAGCACATAAAAGTTGAAAAATTTAGTAATAACGACATTGAGAAATAAAACAGGGAGGAAAAGTGCTGAATTTTGACTACTCTCTATGCCAAAAGTTTCAGAAAAAAAAAAATGACTGGAATTCTGGCTTCTGTTTTATTTCTGCTAGACACATCCTTCTTCTGTCCAGTTACAGCACTGCACGTATAACATTGAAACCGTGATCCTGATCTCTGCTCTACAGCCATGCTCCGGTACAACACCTGCCTCCTCTTCTTTTGCAGAGTGCTCCAGGACCAAGACAGCCTGTTGTCCCTGACACCTCTTTAAGCACCATAGCACTGTATCTGCAGTCTAATCCATTTCACATTATCCCCTAAAGACTCCTACTGGGAATCAGTCTTTCTGGATTACACACTACTATTTATTTATTCTCTTTATTTCAAACAATCTGCAGTTCAAGTTCACTTACCTGAAATCCCCAAACTGAATACTGTATACACACAAGGATAGCTAGCAGAATTTTGTGTGCTACATTCATTCAATATCTAAAATAAAATGTGGCCCCTGAACTGTTTTTAATAAAACAAATTAAATTGTTTGTATATGAAGAAACAATCCCAGATGATGCAGATTAAAGCAAAAGCAGGGCCACTTTCAGAAAGATCCTCCCCTCTGGGAAAGAAAAGACACTTGCACAATCATTACACATCTCAGAGCTCTACCCTTTCAGCACATTTGGTTTGAAGCGCACTAGAGAAGCAGACCTCTGGGGATGAAAGTTAATGCATTGTTGTATTGCTTTCATCCCTTCACTGAATCACTTATGGTTTAAGCCTGTCCAAGTTCAATAAAGAAAATTATCTAATGCAGCTGTTAAGTCAGCGTTGTTGAAATCCAAATGTTATAACATTGAGTATACTACTGTTCCACCCAAAGGGAGTTAGACAGCTTCCTGATCACTCCCCCATGCAGAAGGAGAGGTGGGGGGGCTGCAGGTGAACCCAAAGTCAGATTCCCCAGGGATGGACACAGCACATCCTCTGGATGTGAGGGCATGCACCCTGTCACCCTGCCCAGAAGCACACAGGCTGAGGCAGGCAGTGGTACTGGGATGGAGAGGGGAATGCAACAGTCCCCACATACCTCTTCTCTGGCAGATCTGCCTCATGTAACAGCTCAATCCTATGTCCCTCAGTTTTGTCCGCTTGTAGCAGAGACCCTTTCCCTTCTCTTTGTTTCTTTCAGAACAGCTCTCTGGGAGAAAGAGGCACAGATCTCTGCAACAGGGACTGTATCTTCAAACAAGGCAAACAGAAAATATTTTGCTTCTTTTTCCATCTCTCTTTTGTCTCTGCAGAATCTTCTTTATTCCTCTCCCTCCTAACACACAGAGCACTGCTCTTGCCCACTTAGCCCTTCATTCAATACAACAGCCCAATCCCCAGCAAGTCGAAGGGAACAGAGCCCACCAAATCTTGAGCTGATTAAACACGCTGGTAATGCAGTGCAAAACACAATACATCCTCAAGGCTCTTTAAATGCATGTATTCATATTCAAATGGCAAGCATACACAGTGAGATGGTGAGGTCTGAACTTTTAATTACCTTTGAAGAACACAGAAATATTTGGACCAGAACATCAAGAAGATTAGCTATAGAAGACCCCTTGGCACACATATTTCTATCCCCCAGTCCTTCATCCCTCTTGCACAAGTCTAATGCTCTTCACAGCTATTTTCATGGTCTCAGCTGCAGCGCTAGCCCACAGCTGAGGCTTGTGCTGACTGCATTCTGGCACAGCAGGATTTGGCCTCAACACTGTATTTACTCTCATCGCCAATAAGATATATGGGGAGCAGGGACTTTTCTGTTCCTACTTTGTCTCAGGATATGAATGGGGAAAAGAGTCTCACTGATTTACACATTTAGGACCTCAGATGGAGTAATGGGACCCTCCTGGTCCTGCCTTTCATGGGAGTGTGAGCCTGCATCTCAGTCAGTGAGGAAACTGGTCTCCTTCCTGTGCTAGTTTGCTAAAAATATTTATTTCACACTTTTGTTGAAAATTCCCTGTGAAAAAATACAGGTTGCTGAAAAAACCCCACCCTAAAACTCAAAAGCCCACTCTCTGTTGTCCATAATGACAGGTCATATTCGATTTCTTTCTGTCCAGTCCCAGAATTATTCCTTTTATTCCCACTCCGAATAACTTTTGTTCCTGTTGGCCACTCTCAGCCAAATTCAACCCCAGGCAGACACCTCAATGACAGTTGTGCTCCTAAAGTTTAATGACAGCAGATGATCAGGAAGATCAAAGTTTCACACACCATTTGGTTCCCCCTAATAGCTTTGGATCTCAGTAATTGACTTCTACAGCCAAAACAGCTGCTAAGATGTCACTGTCAAAGTAACAGACCACGGATGCCCAGCAGGAAAGGAGGTCCAGGGCAAGGCTAGCCAGGGAAGAGGGAGAAACCACTGAGTATCAGGATTCCTTCATTTCTGTGTTTTGTGGAACAATGTCTCATTTGATTTCTTGCAACCCCAGATTTTAAAGTTTTGTTTGAATAGGAAATTTAGTGTAGGGTGGAACTGCTGTTTAACTACAGATTTCCTTTTTTCACAGGGCAAAAAGAAAGGAAGGTAAAGAGAAAAATTTAGTTAAAGCCCATTTTCCTCAGTAGAATATGAAAATATTTCAGCCACTTCTGTCTTGCCATGTCTTTTCATGGTTAAGTCACCATAGTCCTGCTACCCATCCTTGCCAAGGCTGAGAGGGGCTGCCTGGAGCATGCCACTGACACTGATAAGGCTCTGAGAAGATGCCTCCCAGCACATGGGGGGGGGGGGGGGGGTGATGCAATTAATCTCAGAACAAACAACAGTTAATTAAGCTTTGTTAGCTTGTGCCTGACTCTTAGCATGGACTCCCAATAACCACCTTTTGTATTCAATCAAGCAGACCAGCACTGGGCTCCACACTTGGGGTCAAATGAACACTGCAGTGGAGGGCTGTGTGCTGTGTCTGCCCTTTCTGAAGCTGCACGGACTTCTCATAGGGCAATACTCCAGCTTCTCCACATCCTTTTCTCAGAGCAAAATCTACCAGATAAAATATCAAGCCCCAGGGCAAGCAGTCCTTGTTATCAGAGCTTGCTTTCCTTCTCCATCACACCCACAAGTGAAGCTAACAATTTGCAGGGTTCAGACCCTCAGGTTCAGCATCCCTTCAGGTAAAGGGGAAAAACCATCAGAAATATCAGTCAGAGACCCCTTCACCTATCAGGAATACAGTTCTAGGACAAAATGTACCTAAATCTGGAAGTGAATAGATTTAAGGTCGCTATTGTCCCCTTCAGTGCTATGGTACAGTGTCCTTCCCAATGCCAGATGAGGTGGCTGTACACAAGAGCATAGCTGAGAGTCTTTGTCGCTCAGAATGTCCAACAGCACATCCACCCCATTTCGGGAGCCCTCCCTGCAGATATCAGCAAGGGGCTCTGCTGAACAGTAAGTGGCCCTTAACTTTGCTAGTCAGTAGGGTTATTAGTCCTTAACTAATGAAAGTTGTGACCCAGTAAGTGGAATCCAGAGTAATAAGAAAATACTTTCCTATAATAAAATTTAGCTGAAACACTGGCTTCAATGTATTTTATAGAAATAAAGTATACGGTCCATATCAAACCCAAAAACGTCAAGCAGATTTCATGTTAACCTCCTTAGAAATCCTGACACAACATAAAGCCAGGACAGAATTTTGTGCACTTGGTTCTGTTAATGCATCATCATGTTTCAGAAACCAAAAAAGCAGATGCAGTACTAGCTGTGTACCATGAACTTAAATGTCAAAGGAATTTTACGCAAAGATGTGCTATCACAGTAACTCCGCTTGCTGTAACTCTGCTTCCCAACTCAGGTGCCTCAGCCTGCTTTACCAAGACAGACATAGGAAAACCTTCAATTCTCTTTCCTCTCAATGGTATAACAGAAAAGCTCTCCATTCTCACACCATCCCTTATTTTACAATGCAGGTTGCATGCTCACCTTTGACAAAGAAACTGGCATTATCATATATGTATTTGTGTGCATAATATTGTCATACTGTCACCGTTTGCAAAACAGTCTGCAATGACTTTATGCAAAGGGACAACACTCTTGCAAAGGGAATTGCAGTGTAACGCTGTAACATGTAAGCATAAGGGGGCAGGGTTGCACCTGAAATGCCAAAAAGAGCAAGTGAGGATAATGTAGACACGGAAGGAGAGCTTCTGCTGATGCTAGGTAATATTTTGTGTAACACTGCCTCTCAGGTGTCCTTGCTTTAGAAGACATTATTGTGCTCATATCCAGTCAGAGCTAGACTAACTCCAGTGACAGGGATTGTGGCAGCACAGGCGAGGGCTGGTCTCAGCACCTCACCAGACAGCTGCTGAAGGCATCACAACAAAAGCAAATGTGCTGGGATATATCAAGGAAATTAATGAAATGATGGACAGGGTACCTCTATGAAGCTACAAGATGAAGCTCGGCAAAAGCTATAACCTTTGTGTTGAGGGAGACAGATGCTGAGAGCACAGGCTGATCAAAGCCCAGGGGTATGTCTTGGTAAAGCAGGAGAGGTGGTACATGACATACGGGGAGGCTATTGAGGACACTTGAAAGTGAAGCCTATGACTGACATGTCCGACTCAGGGGAGAAGGGGGAGCAGCAGAAGTGGGGAAATGCAAGCTAAAAGGTGGGTTTTTGCAGCAGTGCCATGGATCGACTATGCCGTAACAGGATTTCCTTTGTGCAAACCAGGAAAAGGAGGTAACCGCGATCATGAAGACACAAGGGGAGGAGTGCTTGCAAGAGAGTAGAGGTAGAGGTGAAAATGTCTTGACTTTCTAGTATTTAAATTCCAAGTCTCAAGCCTATCAGAAACATCAGATTTTTCAGTAACTCCTGGATGTACTCTATCATTGAGCTAATTCCTCTTTTGCTTTTGCATAGATGGGGCTGGGAGGAAAACTGCACTGCTTCCTGCCTCGGATGGGGAATTTACAGAATACAATTTATGATTTGTGCTGCACCCGTAAGACCCAGTTATGAACCAAGATACTTGGCAGACACAAGCTATCCCAGTCAGCCTTTTACATCTGAAAAGGTTAACAAAATGCAAGCAGCAATAGTTTCCTAAACAAAATATATTCATATACATACACCCACCTACTTGGTGATAGTACTAGAGTAGACTTGGATGCTGAAATAACCCAGGAGCCCTTCCCCTCATTGGAAGGTTCTAAAGCATTTCTCTCCTGTTAATAGCAATGCACACATACTGGATACAGCAAGCAGCAGTCTGCAGGCAGGCAAGCCTGCACATCAGAGCAGTGGAAAGCCAGGGAAACATGAGGGAGGAGGGGGTGACATTCTTAACTCCCCTTCAACCACTTCAGGTGATATGGATAACCCAGTCTGAGGATGAGGTGGGGAAGAAAGGCAGCCAGTACCCAGCTACAAGCATCTGCAACCACCCCTAAGGAGGAAAAGCCCTTTTAGGCTTTAAAGCAGGGAGAAGGAGGCTGGTGGTTTCAGGCTATCCTTTGTTTCTGTCTGTTCAGGCACAAAAACATCAGAACGGGGCAAAATGACTGTAAAACACAAATCACAAGGGAACAGCCCTCCACCTGGATGACTTACCAGAATAAAACTACCAGCACTACATGCATCCTTACATGGTCCAGATTTTATAAATTTCTTCTATTTATCTTTCTCCCATTCTGCTATAATCACCTGAGAATTCAATAATACCCCGTGTGCATTCCTAATTGTCTTTGCTTACATAAATGTTAATCAGTGTGGCAAATGCTCAGCCCTTTACCACTATTTTCACAAATTCCCTCTAATTGTTTAGCATTTGCAAGCGTAAGAAGAGTTTGCTTCACTTGCTTTCTGTCCCAAACTTTATTACCTATACTAAGAGCTGTAACAGCCTGCAGCTTTTAGCTAGACACAGAGTTTGGAAAGGGCACGTTTTTGTGCATCCGCCCTGTTTGATTTTTCTACCTTGTGCTGTCTAAGTTCAGCTCTTCTCCCAGTACACTGTATGGGCATTTACAATTTATTTGCAGAGGGAGCAATTCCTTTCCTGTCATCTTCCCCCAAACAATGTGAAAGAGCCCACGGCTGGCAATCTATGCTTATACCCACAGAGTCAGAAATGTACTTGCAGAGTGACGACCCAACGGTCTGCAATACCAAACCCCCAGTCTGCAGCATCCTTCACACATGGAAATCAACCCATGACTCCCTTCTCTCGGCATCCCTCCCGCCAGAAACAGAGCACCCCAGCTGTTGTCCCTATGCTCTCCCCTCTCTGCCTCCAGCACAAGCAGTTTCTCCGAAACGAGGAAGCGTTCAATTCCATTCAAGCACTCTGACGACCCACGAAGCCAGTAAGGACAAAGGTTCTTTGCAAAAAGCATTTGGGAAGAAACAAACACAGGCCTAACACACACCTAGGTTAAAGGCATGTGAAAACCCAACGAATGCCCTTGGTCACACAGGGGACCGAGCACGGGGAGGAACCCCGCAGCAGTAGCAGCCGGTGAGGCACGGAGGGCAGGCGCTGCCCTCGGTAAGGCACCGCTCGCACCGGGCACCGAGCGGAACCGGTGTCGGCGCTGTACAAAGAGCAACGATCAACAATTCTCAGCTGCCCGGCTCATCGAGGCTCGACCGGACGAAGCTCATCGAGATTTCGGCAGGGGGAGAAACAGCACCCAAGCCCGAAGTGCCGACCGCCTTTAAAAAAAAGGGACGGCCAGACCGCTCCGGAACGCTTCGGCTTAAGCGGCACCGGCAGCGCGGCACCGTCCTGCCCGCAGACACCCCGCGCTCCGCTCACCGCGCCCTGCTCCGGCTGCGGCTGCAGCTCCGGCTCCAGCTCCTTCTCCCGTTCCCGCTACCCGGCTCCGGCTCCCCTCCCGCCGCTGTCCCGCGCGGCCCAAACGGGAGCGCCGCCCACTGCCCTCCCCTCTCCCGTCCCCGCCACCGCCCGTCGGCCCCGAGCCCTGCCACGGGGCTGCAGCGGCTGTGCGCGGGGGACGGCACACACACTGCCGGCCCTGCGGGCGAGTCCGGGCAGGGAGGTTCGCTCGTCCGCAGAGGAGAGAAATCCCTCCGCCTCGCTGGGATTGCGAGGATAGAAGTCACCTGGATTTACCGGGCATCCTACAAGCCCGCACTGGCACCCGGCTCTTGCCGCCCCACGGCTGTCCCATACCGGTGAAAGGTGTCGCTCCACAGCTCCCCAGGCTGGTCCATTTCCAAAGAGCGAGCATGCGGAGCCTACATGTAGCTGGGCAGAGCAGCCCGTGGGAAATGGAGGATCCTTTGCTGTAGGGAGTCTGTGGGGGTGCAAATTGTAGGACCACAACCTGGCACAATAAAGGAGTGGGTTGGAAAAGCAACCTCTCTGGGACGTGGAAACTTGTAGGGGTCTTTCTGAAAACTCTTTCAAGTTTTCAGGACAGCTGCTGAGGCTCTTGAGGATACTTTGACATCGTTTACACGGGAGTGAATTAATGGTCATGCCAAGACCAACTGAGATAATGCCTATAAAGCAGTGCAAATGAGAACATAATCTGGCTTCGCTAGTTCATTTGCAGAGTGACTTACTTACAGCTATCACATACTCTGGAATCAAATAATGGGAAAACGTTGGCTGGCTTGGACACATTTCCTTCCCAAGACACTGTGGAAGGAAAGGATCAGCTGGCTTCTGGTGCACTTGTCTCATTCACTATGATATTTTTTTGGCCAAATGACTTTACTGTGAGTTAGAAATCAGTGATGAGCCCTGTGAAGAGCAGATGGGGAGTTTAATACACCCTCTGCAGCTCAGTCTTCTGTCTGGCTAATGTCCATGTGCAGTTCTGAAAAGGATGTTGGAAAAGGTTGTTCTTCATTTAAAATTGCTTTTCGGGAGCTGCACAGTTCGTAATGTGCTGCAGAAGCACTTCTGTGGGATGTGCTCTTTTTGATACAGTTCTATGTGGTTTCAGTAGAAGAGTAACTTGGGATGTCATGAAACAAAGTTTTGGAGGAACAAGACATATGAATAAATAAATAAAAGGCAAATCTTAAAGGAAAAGTTATTCACAAGGGATCATAGAATCATAGAATCAACTAGGTTGGAAAAGTCCTTTAAAATCAAGTCCAACTGTTCCCAAGGACTGCCAAGTCCACCTCTAAAACATGTCAATGGTTGAAACTTATTTCTCCTTGATAATAACCTGTGAATGCAGTGGCATACATATGATGTGGGTTTGGCTTTCAAGTGGCAAAAGTCCCCTTTCCGTATTTCACCTGTGAAAAAGAAAGTCAGTGTTTTTGTCGTTTTTTGTTTTTGGCTTTTTGTTTTTCTTTTTTAGGTTTTTCTTCTTGAGTTGGAAACTCAAAAAGAAGAGTATCAGTTAGTGCTATTATACCCTTAACCTGGCTCAGTTCAACCTGCAGCCACTGCAGAAAAGGGCACATTTGGCAGTGGACTTGCTGAGTGCAAGAGCTGTTGTGGCAATAGCATACAAAGCCTGTTGAAACTGTGAGGAAAGAAATATTGTAGATGTCTACAACAGAACTGGCAATGGTTAGATTAGGGGGGAAGAATGCTGCACAAACCACACACACACAAAAAAAAAAAAAAGCTGACATTTTGCTATATCCTCTCTTACTTGTGTACTCAGACTAGGGGTCTCTTTGGTATAAGTCCTGTGTCTGGGATGTCAGTGGGTATAAACAGATGGTGAATTAAAGTTCTCAACATTGATTTTGTCATATAGTTGGGGCCCAGGTACAAAATTCTAAGGAGATGGGAGAAGCAAAAGCAGTAAACCCAAATGTTTACATCTTTTAAAAAAAGAACCCATAAGAAATGCTTCTTTTATAGCTCCGTTATTCCATCAGTGGAATTACAAGCTAGGACAGGCAGCAAGAATTTCCCCCTAAGGTCAAGCAGGAGGAAGAAGGGAAGGAAAAGCAAATACTAAAGTGGCTGGTAAGCTAGGCATGCAGTCACTAGCACTGGCCAAAAAGAAATCAGTGCTTTCTAAAGATAAATTGTGATCCCTTGGATTTTTCTCACTTTGGTGGATTTTAGTTCAAAACCTAATCCATTGAGGAATGAAGAAATTCTTAAGTGCTTCCTACTGATGAATGTGCTTACCCCACAGCATCAGGCATAGTCACTAGTGATCCTGGGCTCTGGGAGAAACTCAGAAGTCAGATCCAGGTCTATCCAGTGTGTCTCACAATTTAAACCTACATAATGTAGCTACATGATCCTAGCTTGTGTAGCTACAAAAAGATACCAGTACTTAGGCAATGAGTGGGAATTCAATTTTTGCAGCTGTGGTCTGATTCTTCACTCTTTTCCTGAACAAAGCACCTGTCGAGAGGAGGTGAGCAGCGCTGCTGGAAGAAGGTACACTTTTGTTCAGCAGAGGAGAAAGAGGCAGAAAAGTTTTTATGATTTTTGGAGGTCACTGATATTTCCTGATGTTTATCTAGCTTGCATTACATCACTGATGTCCTGCCGCTCTTTGTGGCAGCTCATTCAATTGCTGTGAGCTGCTCAGTGACATTGGTTAAAGCAGCACTGGAGGAGTTGTCAGCAACATCATGCCTCTTGCACTCTGTGCTGGTGGCTGTGTCAGGGTCTCATGCAGAGGCCATGGTAGTGGGAAGCACTGCAGCTCCAAAATAATTAAGTTGCTCTTTTATTGCTCTTTCTTGCTTTCTGGGCAAATAACAATATGAGCTGGCCTTTCCTCAGGACAGTGCCTTTCATGCAAAGTGAATCTGAAAATGTTTTGCAAAGATAAAATGTTCCACTAAGACCATTAAACAGAAAAGGAGAAACAGGAAGACAGATCTTTCCAGAGAAGGTTTGAAAGAAGGATGAAGAAACAGCAAAGCAGAATGCATGGAGAGTTTTCAGATGGTGAGAACACAAAGAAATCCTTAGAAAGCCACTTTATTTTATTTTATTTTATTTTATTTTATTTTATTTTATTTTATTTTACTCTTAAGTGTAGCTACAGCCAGCCAAGTACTGACTTTGCCTTGGAGTCAGAGCAGCAGGTTGAAGGTATGGAGAGGGCTCTGGATGGGTATGGTTGCCTCTCAGGTTCTTGCCTGGAAAAGGCATGAACACTGAGGAAACATGGCTTGACTGATGCCTACTCCACTTGGGCCTCCAGAGCTCAGTATTGTTCCTGCTGCTACTAGGTTGTCTATGAGACAGTACAGCCTTAGTAGATTTAATGGCTTTTCTGTCTTAGAATACAGAAGAATATGGGAAATGCTTTATTATTATTATTATTATTATTATTATTATTATAATATACCTGATCAGAGTCATTAGGCAGTGGACTAAAGAAACAGCTTCTTAATTCCCCCAGTCTGCTGGAGTGTCTGCCAACAGTTGCTATATCCATGCTGTCTGCTTGGCTTTGCTATGTATTTTCTGCTTTAGCATTCCTCCTAGGTGTACCACATCTTGGGGAGCTTTGACTGGAGAAGCCAATACAATCCCAGCCTTCTGTGAACTTCTATAATGTGAAATGCAGAACTTTTTCTGTTGTTATGAAATCAGTCAACAAAGAAATTTCTCCCTTTATCTTAATGGTTAGAATCTGTATTGGCTGTTTTGTCCTCACCAAGATACTGTAATATTGAGGTGCATGGTTGGATGCAGTTCACCCCAATTATGCATCAAACAGAGCTGTATTTTAAGACTTTGAAGATCAGTCTTTCTGAAATGCTTAAATTCACTTTGTTGTCAATAAAAAGCAGTAGGTGACTGTGAAAACCTCTAGAGGGAGTTCTTACTCATCCAAGTTTGAGCACATGAATTAGGTGTACATGACCTTTTCTGATGGCCTTAAAGCCATTTGTCTTTCTCCTTTTGAGTATCTAGGGAACTTAGGGACTTCCTCAGAAAGAGTTGCTTCATTACATTCCTAAGACATAGGCACAGAACAGCTGAATTAATTAAATCCCACCCCAGAAAATCCAGATCCTCTTCTGTCCAACCTGTATCTTCACTCTAAACACTTACATATAGAGAACACACGTCTACCAAGAGCCAAGATAAAAATAAAGCCCTCTGCTATTTGGACAGATAGTCCTTTCTCCAGAAATACTGGCTTTCCTCTCTGAGCTCCAGGAGAAGGCAGCAAGTATCAATGCCTTCCTGACCCTGACCATGCATATCCTCTTAGTGCCTGGATTTGTGCTCAGATGCCTTCAGCACATATTTTATATTGTACTTTTTCATGAACACAGTGGCTGAAAGCTAATGAATTTGCAAGGTAGCATTTTCCGATACTGAAAAGGCTTCTGCACTACAATTTACATAAATTTTATGATTTAATAAAGGCCAACACTGCAAATAAGAAAAGTCTTATTGAGCCAATATTTAACTTCTAATTCCTCCATCACATAAAAGCTACTTCTTAATGCCAAGACCAGCTAAATGACTTGTAAAGCTCAATTGACTCCATCGTTAGATATTTTTAAAATACCGTTAGAACACTATTAGACTTAGCATTCTCCAGATACATTTAGTCTTTTTAATTACCTGCAGTCTTTATTAAAAGTAGTCACTGCAAAGTTCATTCATTCTCTTCATGCTTCTTACTAATCCACTTAGGAACTTCACCATTGAGCAACCTCAGGAAAGGTTATCGTTAATGAAAACCCTCTGGTATAACAGACTATTCATTTCCCTAAGTGTCACTTGTATAACATTAATATATTCACATGCTAAAAAGAGGACAAGCAACTTATGCCCTGCTTATTCGTGATATGAAACACTGACATGTATCACCTTTGTCTGTTAGTAGTTAACATTTATCATGGATTTTTTTTTAATGTTTATAAGTTAGCTCTTTGTTTGAGGCATACCTACAGAGAGGTACATTAAGTACACAGATAATGCCCAAGGCCAGCCAGTGATGTCTTCTCATGTCTAAGCACTGCTGCTTCTTCTGGGAATTGGGATGCATAAATAGGCAACAGTAAATTATCTAAGCCAGAGCCAGATTAGAAAGCCACACTTGATTTTAAAGGCAATGAAATTCATATATACCTTATGAAGAATATACAGTTCTGCAAGCACTGGAACTGCAGAAACTTGTTTTCTTGGAGCTTTTTGTCTTGTGGCTAATGGCTTCTGGTCTTTATAAAGATGCAAGAAGATTTGCTAGGCAGAGCAGTTATAGGGTCGCATGTGTATGCATAGAATCATATAATTGACTAGGTTGGAAAAGGCAACCATTACACCAGGACTGCCAAGACCACCACTAAACCATATCACTGAGGGCCTCATATACACTGTTTTTGAGCACTTCCAGGGATGGTGACTCCACCACTTCCCTAGGCAGCCTGTTCCAATGCCGGATTACTCTCTCAGTTAAGAAATTTTTCCTAATATCCAATCCAAACCTCTCCTGGTGTAGCTTGAGGCCGTTACCTCTTGTCCTATCACTTGTTACTTGGAAGAAGAGATTGACCTGCACCTCACTGCAACCTCCCTTCAAGTAGTTGTAGAGAGTAATAAGGTCCCCCTGAGCCTTCACTTCTCCAGACTAAACAACCCCAGTTCCCTCAGCTAGTCCTCATAAGACTTGTTCTCCAGACCCTTCACCAGCTTTGTTGCCCTTTTCTGGACCTGCTTCAGCAACTCAAAAATGCCAAATTTTTATTCAGCAATAGATTCTGAGCTGAGAAAAACCTACACTAGAGTAAAGGAAGAAAGTTCATTATAATTCAGAGAAGTGGGGGGCCTTCTTTTATAATTTTATCGTCTCAAAGGTCAATGGCTGCTGCTTTTATTTTGTCCCTGAAGGTTAGCATTGCCTTTCCCTGCAGTGTCCCTATTTCATCAGAATCAGAGGAAAACTATAAACTGTGTGATAACCTTAGGTAATTACTCAGAGGAATGGTATCATAAAATGCTATGACATCAACACTGGGATAGAAAAATTCTGATAATGTATCAGCTTCTAAGTGCATCTACACATGTCAGCCTGGGAGCATACACTCTAAGGTCAGCTTTTCAACTCAGCCCTATAATGAAATGCAGTTTCTATCGCTAACCAAGAATGAAGAAATCACAGCTGTTCCTGCTTTTTTCTGCGATCTGTTCACGTATGAAGTGCCAGGAAAAAAAAAGAAGTGCATTCCCTACTGGTTCAAGTCTGATAATTTCAAAGGCAAATAATCGCAGGTTAGCTTTGTCCAGACACACCAAAGATACACAAAAGGGGCAAAAGCTCTGTTTTTTTCCCCCAAAACTCAGTTACAGTAATGGCAAGTGCGATCGTCACAGGCTTTTTGATTGAGACAGTGTTTAAATAAGTTTGATCTGATTCTGAGGAGCACTAATCATGCATTTGGTAATACATGATGAGAGTACTTCATTGACATTGACAGCAGACCCTTGACTGCAGTCAAGGGTGCTAAAGCATGACTGATAGAGAAGCTTCTAGCATAAGCTTCTGATAGTTAGAGACTGACAGAGAAGCTGGAAGTGCTTATCTCCTTGTAGAAAAAGGAGCTTTGCAGTTTCCTACACTCCTACCCTAAAGCAAACATATAATACATACTATGTTGTGCAGCCATGCTTTAAACCACTTACAAACTGCAATTCCCATTATTCCTGCTTCCTTAGATTCTCCTTTATAGTCTCTCCTCAGGTTTTAAACAGAAAACTCAGGACAGGGATAGTTATGCTTTCTCATCCAATTTTATGTACATTTATCCAAATGTAATTCTTTTTTGCTATTGCTTTTTGACTGTATTTCTGATCAGAGGAAGCCTAACAGACAAGTTCTTCCTATGTAGCACCTTTGAGGCCTGAAAGCTCAAAGTCCTGCTGAGGTATAAATCAGAACAGTGAGAGAAGATGCCTGATCCAGCCATTTGGAGGGATAGATTTGTTCATGAAGGGCAGATTAGCTATCAGATTTCTGGGATATGCTTTCTAGTCCAGGCTCTTGCCAAGTACCATCAAGCCTATTATCCAAGGCTGGTCAATACAGAAAGGGTAATGCAGCTCTTAGCCATATGTGAGTTCTGTCATGAATACAGTGTCCTGTAGTTTGTCAGTCTGATTAATTTTAGTCTTAGATTCCTGGTTTTCAGGTTTTGCTAATTTGGAAAACCTTACTCTTATTTTCAAAAATCACCCAAGCTGTATGGAGGGACAGCTCTGTAGGGGGAGACACAGGCAGCACTTGGAGGAAAGGACCTTTTCTTGATGTCTCTGAGACCTCTTCATCCCATTACCCAATGTCCTTTCTGGTGTGCTAAGCTATTTGAAAGCTCTTCCAATGAAAGATGTTCTAAAAAAGATTTTATTTCCTGAAGATTTGTTATTAGACAATAAATTGGAGCAAAACTAAACACATCACTGTTGAGAAGACTCAGGGAATGATTGACAAAGATGGTTTAGCAGTTTCAGGATGGTGGGCTAATAGCTGCATGCTGCGGATGATTCACTTCTAATATAATTTTATGCATGTGCAGTTCCAGGGGTACCAGTGATTCACAGGAGTGGCAAGAGAGAGCGAGCCCTATACAAGCAGTCAGCTCTTAATAGGAGGACTGACTGATTTATTCCCATTGCTCCATCTGGAAGGTAGTTTTCCTGAGCCAGGTTCCCAATACTGAAATCCCTAAAATTGTTTGGTTTAGTAGCTATTTCTTGCTGTTAGCAGAAAAGCTACAGAAAATGAATTTGTTATTTGGTTTAAAATCTCTATTCCAAGTTGTCCTTCATAACTAATTGAAGGCATTTGGCTAGTGCCAGTTTTTCACTCTCTACCACAACAACAAAGACAATACTGCTTAGAATCATAGAATCATAGAATAGTTAGGGTTGGAAAGGACCTTAAGATCATCTAGTTCCAACCCCCCTGCCAACCTGATTTTAGAATCTGATTATTCATGGAATTACTATTCCACTAGCTTTTTTTTTAATGACACATTTATTTTTTGCTCTCTCTTAATTTACTGTTCTGGTTTCGGCTGTAACAGTTATTTTTCTTTCTAGTAGCTGTGTTGTGCTGTGTTTTAACTTTAGTCTAAGACCAATGCTGATAACACACCAATGTTTTATTTGCTGCTCAGTAGCACCTACCCTGACAAAGGACTTCTCAGTCTCATGCTCTACCAGTGAGTAAGGGCACAAGAGGCCAGGAGGAAGAAGAGACAGGACACATGACCCAAACTAGCCAAAGGGGTACTCCATACCACAGCATGTCATACCCAGTATATCAAATAGGGGGAGTTACCCAAAAGGCCCAGATTGTTGCTCAGGTCAGGCTGCCAAGCAACTGTGTTGTGCATTACTTGTGTTTTCTGAGTAACACCTCACACTAAACCATGTCACCCAAGGCTCTGTCCAACCCAGCCTTGAGCACTGCCATGGATGGAGCATTCACAACTTCCTTGGGCAACACATTCCAATGCCTCAGCACCCTCACAGTAAAGAACATCTTCCTTCCGTCCAATCTAAACTTACCCTGTTTAAGTTTTAACCTGTTACCCCTTGTCCTATCACTACAGTCTCTAATGAAGAGTCCCTCCCCAGCATCCCTATAGCCCCCCTTCAGATACTGGAAGGCTGCTATGAGGTCTCCACGCAACCTTCTCTTCTCCAGGCTCAACAGCCCCAACTTCCTCAGCCTGTCTTCATACAGGAGGTGCTCCAGTCCCCTGATCATCCTCGTGGCCCTCCTCTGGACTTCTTCCAACAGTTCCATGTCCTTTCTATGTTGAGGACACCAGAACTGCACACAATACTCCAGGTGAGGTCCCAGAAGAGCAGAATAAAGGGGCAGGATCACCTCCTTCGACCTGCTGGTCATGCTCCTTTTGATGCAGCCCAGGATACAGTTGGCTTTCTGGGCTGCAAGCACACACTGAAGCTGGCTCATGTCCATTTTCTCATCAACCAACACCCCCAAGTCCTTCTCCGCAGGGCTGCTCTCAATCTCTTCTCTGCCCACTCTGTAGCTGTGCCTGGGATTGCTCCGACCCAGGTGTAGGACCTTGCACTTGGCATGGTTAAACTTCATGAGGTTGGCATCAGCCCACCTCACAAGCATGTCAAGGTCCCTCTGGATGGCATTCCTTCCCTCCAGCGTATCAACTGAACCACACAGCTTGGTGTCATCAGCAAACTTGCTGAGGGCGCACTCAATCCCACTGTCCATGTCACTGGCAAAGATGTTGAACAAGACCGGTCTCAACACCGATCCCTGAGGGACACCACTTGTTAGTGGTCTCCAGCTGGACATTGAGCCATTGACCACAACTCTTTGTGTGCGGCCATCCAGCCATTTCTTTATCCATCGAGTGGTCCACCTATCAAATTGATGTCTTTCCAATTTAGAGACAAGGATGTTGTGCAGGACAGTGTCGAATGCTTTGTACAAGTCCAGGTAGATGATGTCAACTGCTCTACCCCTGTCCATAAGTTCTGTATTATCACTATATTTTAATTTATTTTGCTTATTGGACTGTTCTTATCTCAGTCTGTGGGGTTTACATTCTTTCAAGTCTCCTCACATCCTGCCTGGAGGGGAAAAAAGGAGGGAGTGAGTGGACAGCTGTGTGGTACTGAGTTACTAGCCGAGTCTAAACAACATTTACAGACCTACATATGTGAATACAGAGCAGCAAGATTCTGGGTTTCTTGGTCTGTAGACCTGACTATCAGTACCAAGTAAATTCATGTCCCTGTTTACATGAGTTGTGAAATATTTGACTTTTGGAGGCAAGAAAATGTCAAAGACTGCTATTTAGTCAACCTTTTAAGTTTTAGACACAGTGTAGGTAATGGATGCAAAGACCTCAGCAAATAACATCACAGATAAAGGAAGGATTTTATTTAGTATTTCTGTTGAAGTAACTATTAATCTGTATAAATTTGTTAACATTAACAAATTAGTTGTTACTGTGCATCAATAATGAATTCCTAGAAAATAATTTGAATGTAATTATTATTTTTCCCTCCTAGGAAACCAAAAAGTATGGGAATCAGTTCTAAAAATTCACAAGCATTCAATGTGAGGCATACAGTCAAGCCTTTTCTGCAAGGTAATTTATTGCCATTAAACCCAGCTCAGTAATGACCAAAGTCTTCAGCTTTATCACTTTCTAGATGTTTACTAGTTTATCTGAAAGAAGACTGGTTGTCTCAATCCATCAACTGTGCCATGTCAAATGGACTAACATAACTATTTTCATGTCAAATAGCTTCACAAAAGTATGAGTATTAAATGCACATGGTGGCTCTAAACTGTAGCAGTGTACTTTTGGCAGGCTATATCAATAACCCTGTGGAGGCTGGTATCCTATGAGCTTGCTTGATTACTTTGACATAAATCTTTGTACAAATATCAGAGACACTGCTTTACAAAAAGGTGTATCAAAATTCAGTTATCCCTTGATTTAAAGCAAAGGAATTACAGTTTTCCCCAAAATAAATTCTTATCAAATTATTGTTCCTGTTTTCTGTCATGCAGGTTGTGATATTGCGTCCTGGCTTCCTATTCATTAAAGTGCACTAGATTATTAGCTGATAGCAGAATAATAATTAGTTTTACATTTTTCTTAAATTTGCAAATATTTCTGCCAATTTTGCATGTTGATATATACCTGAAATAACACTTTTGCACTTGGTGAAAGGACAGAGGTCTAAAACCAGAACAAATTTTACAGCATCCATGTACAAAAATTAACTGTGCTAGTGATACACACATATCAGACCAATTTTAACATTGCCTTATAGCCAAGTCTTACTTTCTTGTACAAAGATATAGGGGGGCATATTAAGACTGAATCAGAGAAAGCCTGCACATTGCCAAAGGTCTGCAAAATCTCAAAACGCAAAAATTCTGCTTCTTTTCCCTGTTTTTTGGTGGTGCTTTTTGTGTGCATGTGTGTTTTTTGTTTTGTTTTGGGTTTTGGTTTTTCTTTTTTTTTTTGGTTGTTTTTTGTTTGTTTCTTGTGGGTTTTTTTTCACACCATGTCCCATGTTAGGATTATAAGGCCAGAATTTATCTCTTAAACCTCACCAGGATACTTGAGTTTCTGTAATACATCTCTGTTCTTAGCTTGGGAAATAATTATAGTATCTAAACCTGCCATCTACAGTGAAGACGGTATCCAACCTAGAGCTCAAGTGTATTTGCTTCTATAGGAAGTCAACTGTCATTTATGAATATGCCTCTTCTCTTCGTTTATCACTCCCAGTTGTGCTATTTTCTATGTTAAAAACATTTTTTCATTTATTTAATCTTATTCTGGGAGACGCTGAAGGCACTTAATAAAATTTACATTTCTCCAAACAAAAGCACAGCATGAACACATAAGTAGAAAAATTAAATTAGTACATGCAAGTTAGAGGAGGGAAATGCCCTGTTACCAGCTTTACAGACTGCAGATTCTTTAGAAACTAATCACTGTGGTAACTAAAATTACATCCACAGCCTCAGTGACCAAAACTTTGTGAAAGGAGGAGCAAGACAGAGTTACTTATTGCTGTGTTGTGTTATGTGTGTCAGGAAAACAAGGCTATGTCTGAAATTAAAAGAGCTATCAAAGCAGTCTCATACGGTTGTCTACTATTAATCAAATAGATTCATTTT
Organism: Pezoporus wallicus; assembly: GCF_028554395.1. Lineage (NCBI taxonomy): Eukaryota > Metazoa > Chordata > Aves > Psittaciformes > Psittacidae > Pezoporus > Pezoporus wallicus. The sequence continues at coordinate 69,479 of NW_026636323.1, read as the reverse complement.
AAGATTGAATATCGTTTTTCTTCTCTGAGGTATATTCCATCTCCTTTCAGCTAGAATAGTCTCTGAAAGCCATGGCTGCCCTGGTGTTTTTCTTTCCAGTAATTGAAAATCCTGAGATTGATTTGCTTCTGAATGTAACTGAAACAATCAAATGATATTTTTACCCTGACTAATGCTAATAATTAGCTAGATACATACAAATTTCAGCAAACCTTACATAAGGTTTATGAATTTTAATTTTATATATATATTAAAGATGTATTATTTTGCTTTAGCCAATTGTCTTGGTTTTAGCGGTAGCAGTCAATTTTTCTCCTTCTTAGTAGCTGGTGCAGCACTGTGTTTTGACTTTCAGCCTGGGAACAGTGCTGATAACACCGCTGATTTTAGTTGCTGCTCAGTAATGTTTACCCTGGCCAAGGATTTTGTGAGGCTCATGCTCTGCCAGGGAGGAGGGGAAGCCGGGAGGAAGCAGAGACAGGACACCTGACCCAAACTGACCAAAGAGGTATTCCATACCACAGCACATCATGCCCGGGGTGGTAACTGGGAGTTACCCAGAAGGACACGGGGTCTTCTGGGTCGGGCTCGTTTCAGTGGGTGGTATTGTATTCTCTTCCCCTGTTATTTTCTCTTATCATTATTATTACTGGTGGTAGCAGTAGTGGTTTTGTGTTATACCTTAGTTACTGGACTGTTCTTACCTCAACCCATGGGAGTTACATTCTTTTGATTCTCCTCCCCATCCCTCTGGGAGCGGGGAAGGTGGGGGAGGGAGGGAAGGAAAGAAAGAGGGAGGAAAGGGGGTGAGTGAGTGAACGAGATGTCTGGCTGGGTTTAAACCACAACACCAATGGGTGTTCATCATCAAGTTCTTGCATATTGAGGAAAAATAAGTTCTTTTTTAATCAACTCATCAATAGTAGTAGTAGGCATCCACAACAACTCAGGAGAAATCAAATTAATTCCTTTGATGTGACATCAGTTACAATAAAAACCTCACTCAATAAGTTTTACAAATTAAAGCTGTCATAAATATTTATGCCTCTACTTTCAACTTTATTGCTTAAATTTCATCCACAAAATGCTGATATTCATCAGTTTCTAGAGCAAAATATGTTTACACAAGCAGAGTAGGTACCAGAGTAGGGTGGGTAACGTAAGATTTGTATAATTGATATCACAATTGAAGTGTCCAATGATTGCGGCAGGTGAGTGGGAGTAAAATGACCTGGGTTTTAGTTTTGCTACTATTACTGCCAATCCTATAAAGTGCTGCTTGCTCTCAATACCTCCCAAAACCAAAGCTATGGTCATTCCCCTAGTATGCGTGTAATACAAGACGTATCAGCAGATGTTTCCATTAAAACATTGGATATCAATGAGAAAGTGGCAATCTGAGCTCGAATGAGCACTGGGAAAGCAGCAAGGCATAGCTTGGAAACAGTTCTGAGCACCTTTGTACAGGGGTTTCACAGCGAGGCAAAGCTACAACCAGGGCTGAATATGGCCAGACACATAGCAGCCAACCTGCTGATGAGGCTGCATGACCTCCAAACACTACCACTGTACAGATAATAGTAAATAACAGTATTTTTGGTTTCAGGTAACACTCTGCAGGCAGAAAGGGACATAAGATGTAGAAAAGTAATAAACAGCATATCGACTCCAGGCTTTTGTCAGTATTTCCATGTTTGGAGACAATAGAAAGCCTGATTGTAGGATCATTCAACATTATTTTATTAAAAGATAACCAGGACGGTAGCTGATGGTAAAATTACCAGTCATATGTGCATTCACTCAGCCATTAATTTTAAGGGAATTGAATCAATAAATCCCTGTCCATTCAAAGCAAATCAAAGGAAGGATATTTGATTCTTCTCAAATAGACCAAGTTCCATATTGCTGCGAAAAATTTCACTCAGAAACATTTGGGATTTTCAGCCACTTTTGGGGCTTTTGGGCTGGAGCTGTAGTTTTTGATTATCAAAAATGCATTAGCAATGACAATGGGACAGCGGTGGTCAAACATGGACTGGTGACAGAATTTCATCTCTTAAATATGAAGTCTAATTGGTATTGATATATTCTTCAAGATAAATTGCACCCAGCATTCTGCATACATAAGTACAGGAAAATGTCATTTAATAGTTTCTTAGATTAAAGTGCTCTGTGTAAGACCTGGGTACCTGCCACTTGAAGAAGTGAAAGCTCCAGTCAGGTTTTGTGGCCCCTCTTCCAAGTGAACACCATGATGGCACGTGGGAAGCAAATGGAGGTGTGAGGACTGGGAGGGTGGTGAGGGAACCTAAAGATGTGGAGGTGAGCCCTGGGTGCCTCATGGAGCTGTACTTCTTAAAGAGCAGAGATGTCAGAGAGCAGACATCTTGAGCAAATTATTTCTACCCTTGACAGAAGTGAGCCAAAAAGACTATGCTTGTGGTTAGTTTCAGAGACACCTTGCTCAGAACGTATATTAAAAAGAAAGGTTATTCTGAGATAGTCTTAGAATCATAGAATGTTTTGGATTGGAAGGGACCTTAAAGATCATCTTGTTCCAAGTCTCCTGCATGGGCAGTGACACCTTCCACTAGACCAGGTTGCTCAAAGCCCCATCCAACCTGGTTTTGAACATTTCCAGGTGTAGGGCAGCCACAGCTTCTTGGGGCAACTTGTTCCAGTGCCTCACAACCCTCATAGTAAGGAATTTCTTCCTTACATCTAATCTAAATCTGCCTTCTTTCATTTTAAAGCATTTTAAAGTCATTGTCCTATCCCTACTTGTCCTTGTAAAAAGTCCCTCTCCATCTTTCTTGTCAGGCCATTTAGGCAGTGGAAGCTGCTCTAAGGTCTCCCTGAAGCCTTGTCTTCTCCAGGCTGAACACCCCCAGCTCTCTTAGCCTGCCTTCACAGGAGAGGTGCTTCAGGCCTCTGCTCATCTTTGTGGCCCTCCTTGAAGACCGTCCTTCATTGCTCCTCCTCTTCTTATTATCCCTATGCTACATGCACTCTGGATGTCAGAAAATAATAATCTATTTGTTGCAAATAATTTAATGCACACTACATAATTAATATAATGCTTGTAAAGTGTCTTGAAAACATAAAGTGCAAGCTCTGTTATTGTAACGGATGTCTTAATTTTTTCATAAAAGACATAGAGCAGACAGTTATAAAGACAAGGATCACTTATTAATTTGAATATAACAACTAAATAATGAATAGCTGTTGCTGGAAGCTTTTGCTTCTTTGGGTAGTGTTATTCATTCCTTAATTTATTACTTCTTTATCCCAAGACATGTGCGGCTCTTTGCAGGCCTGAGTGAGATGGATTACAGCAGAGGGAGATGAGGAGTAGATGGAAAAGGAAGCTGAAGAGCAACAGCACCAATATGAGTGTTTGGTTAGTCAAAGAGGACTATAGCAGGGCCAGGCTGGATGTGGCTCTGGGCAGCCTGATCTAATTGAAGATGCCCCTGCTTATTGCAGGGGGTCAGACTAAATGACCTTTGAAGGTCCCTTCCAACCCAAACTACTCTGTGATTCTATGATTCTATGTCAGCCCTTCATATTAATTTTTAGGGTTTTCCTTGTGCTGTTTGGTCCTTGTACTTGCGAAGGAATTACAATACTAGACCAGCATCGATACAGCAAGATGCCCCATCAGTGGAGTTGGTGTTTCAGGAGGAGGAAAAGGGAAGGTGAGGTGCCAGGCATGGGTAGGCAGGAGTTTCCCATAAATCCTTTTAAGATGCATTGTAGGGAAGAGGTGGGGCAGACATGATTTAAGAGTTGGAGATTCTTGTGTAAAATACAGGCAAGCCCGAGTGGAAACCATCATTTTTATGCTGCAGAATTCTTCTTTAGGCATTTATTTTTACAAAGGAAACTCCTCCCCCATTAAATCAGCTGGGAAAATGTCAAGACTTTTTAAACTGTCTCCTTCTTTCCAAGGTTAAAGGGTAACAAGGTTAATGAAACTTTTTTTTTTTTTTTTAATTCATTTTGCTTGTAGGCTTTCTTTCTTTGAGCAAAAAGTTATTGTGGCACAAAGGTAGTCTTTGCTCTTCTTGCCATTTAGTTATCAACCCATTTACATGGCTTGGCAGTGAAGTCCTGTAATCTGAGACTATTTGCAAAGCCCTGGTGAGCATTGCTCCATATCCTTCATCCGGGAAGCTGCATTTCCCAAAGATTCATTGTACTTCTGATAAAACCCCAAAGACCTGCTCTGCACTCTTTAATCAATAGCAGGCTCTCCAATTTACTGAGCCCAGTAAGCCCAGCCAAGGGGTGAGCTGCCCCTGCTAGGCATTGGTCTCTCTGTCTTGGAGTTGGCAGGTGTCAGCTTATCCAATACATGCTTTGGGAACAATCAGTTCTTTCCTCTGCCTTTTGCATCATAGTTTCTGCTGCTGCTGCTGTTGCAGTGCTGTGCCCTGGCACAAGCTTACAAAGAGACAGAATTTTTCTGGTGCATAGGGCTGCTTACCTGCCTGAGCCCAAGGCTGCAGTGGGCTGTTGGGCAGTGTTCATGGTGCTCTGTGCTGCTGTATTGGAGGCCAGCATCTTTCCCAGGCCATAGCCGTGCTTGGAAACTGCTGTGAAAGTGGCCCTAAGCAGCATACCCTAGGAGCTTCCCCTACGTTAAGATGGTGTCATCTTAATGTAAAATGACAATATAGATGTTTACCAGGTATATTTGGCATCAAGGAAAAGAATATATGCTGGCAGAGTGGAGGGAAGTGGGAAGTAGTTTTCACTCCTGAAGGCAAGGTAGCGCTGCCAGAGGGTCACCTTTCTGGGAAAACTGTTCTCAGTGTGGCCTTAGGATACCAGGAAGTGCCCACAGAAATCAGAGGGCATCTCGCAGGCCATTAACATTACGCTTAACATTTCGGGGATCAGTCAGGATTGATGACAAACTCAGGCAGCAGGCACTAAAATTCAAGCTAAATTCTGTTAAGTTGAAATACAAAAATATTTCTTCCAGTTTTTTGGTGCTAATGTGGTTGAACTGAGGTTTAACTCCTTCTGGAGAGTGACAATCCTCTTCTGAAGTGAACATTGTTCCCTTTCGTCCCAGTGGTGTTCTTGTTCTGCTGTGGAAACCAAAGTATCTTTATTTGAGGGTATGTATGTGGAGATCTTTAGAATTACCCAGTTAAGTCAGAGGTTCATGCTTGAAATATTTTCAAAATTTTCTGTTCTTAAAACTGATAAATTATTAATTATCTGATAGAAGGAAATCTGTTGTTAAATAATCCTCAGGCACAAGTTTACAACTCTTTTAAATTCAAAGAGAAGCTATTCCTTCTGTTGTTTCCCAGGGACTGTAATCTATGTTCTACTAATTAACAGACTATTTGAATTATACATTAGCTCTTACTCTTGCTGCTATATAGCACACTGTCTGATCTGCACTTTAGCTTTTCGCCTTTTTAGCCATCAGCCCCTGGGAATCAGGCTGAGGTTTTCATGTGGTACCACTGGTCCAGCTGGGGTGATAACCCCCCTGTCTTAACTGTTCTCAGCTCCATTTGAACAAGGGGAGCAAAAGCAGTGCTTTTGTGCATGCAACTTTTTCCCCAACTCTGTTTTCTGTTTTGGTTTGTTGTTTTGTTTTTTTTTTAATTTTAGGCTAAATAGCAGCCTGTTACTAGTAGAGCTCTTGGGGTAGGATGTTTTGTGCCATTCTCTGGATGTATTAAGGAAAACTTCAAGTCAGAGCTGAAAAGATTCTGATAAATCTGATAAATATGGATCTAAGAAGGAAATCAGCAAAGGGGAAGAGGGGTTTCTGTGCCCATCCTGCAAGGATGCAAGTGCCAGCTAACCCAGCAACAATGTTTTCAAGAGTTTTAATGTCCTCATAACCTTTTTCAGGCACCCCATATTCCACAGCTCTTGCAGGTAACACTGTCTACCCCCACCAGCACCCTCTAGAAATAAAAGCAGGGCAGCAGCAGATTGTGTCTTAAAGGCATGTGGTAACTTTTAACCCTACAGACAGGTGTCAAAAAACCTTGACAAATATTAACCAGGGCTTCAGAAGAGATCAAAGCTGTTTGGTCTTTCTTCTGCTGATTTACAGCTGGCTTGTATTTGGACGATTACCATGTTTCCCCTTCACAAAATGAAAAAAATGAATATCCATATTAGTATATTAATGTCTGATTTATAAATACTTGTATTTTGGGGTTCAAGTGTACACATATCACATATACATTCCTGTTTGCACATGTGTAGTGCTGAAAGAGCAATACATATATAAATAGATATGCATATGTGAATACACCATTCCAGGCTGTACTAAAATATTTTGGTGCTTTTTTTCAGACCCCAGAAACCAGAGAAAAAGGTTGTATACAGAGACTTTTTTCCATGGCTACGTTAGTATGTACATGCATACACATAACATGAATATTTGTGAAGAGGTAAAGTATCCTTAATTTTGTATTGTGTGAAATAGTCTCATACTGACTTTTCTTTTTTGTTAAAATCTGTATTCTTTCATATTTTCTGCTGACTACTAGGTTTTTAAATTACTTTTAAAACTAGAACTGGAGCCTCTGCTAGTGTTTCAATCAACTGAATATGGAAAATAGACATCACTTTTTCTGAAATCCAAAATATTTTCATAATGTATCTATCTCATACATCTTCTTAACGCTGTCAGAGGAAATCATGCCAACAATTTCAACTAGTGTAAAATCATCTCCAGACCTTCTGTAGCTTTAGTTCTCTGAATTCGTTGTAGCCCCAGCACAGAGCAGCAGGCAAGTGCTCTGCTTGCTTTTTTCTCTGTGTTCTGGCAAAACTTCTCATCTGAAGCTCTCTTCTGAGCAGAACTCTTCTATAATGTTCTCCCTTCTCTTGAATATAACAATCTCATATTAGTTTCTTTTCAGATACTTTTTGTTCCCTGTTCTTATCCTTATCAACAGCATGACCTGGATTCTTTAATTTTGCAGGCCACTATAAGTGATATTAAAAAAGACTAGATTTGACATGGTAGGTGTAATATCTCCATATATATTTGTGTTACAAAGATATAGCCTACATAAAATATGTGAGAGCATCATATTAGTTATATGCCAGTCTGGGGTCTAAATTGTCAGTAATTTTGCATCACAACAGAACAGACACTGCACCAGTCGCTGCCTCTTAAAGCTTTAGTTCAGGTCTATGCCAGAAAGCTAAACAGTCGCCTTCATCTACACAGCTTCTTGACCTGTGGATTCCCCAGCGTCTGATAATATGACTGAGCTCACCTGACAGGCTTCTCCTCAGTCCATGAGCTAATTCAAATCTGTTCCTCCACCACATTGTTAATTTGCATGAAATTAATAGGATTTAATAACTGAGATTTTTTTCACTGAAATTGGCCGGTGTTTAAAAGATATAAAAAAGCAGGAAATTATACACAGATAAGACAGATGAGATTGTGTCAGCTCTACTTCCATAGGAAACCAGACATAGAATCTGTAAAAATTTGCTTTCTGTTAGTATAAGATCCATTGCTGCTATAACTCTTCATAAGAAAATGCAATTCCCTTTTCTCATCCTGCTTGCCTGCACTCATTAGAAAGTCAATGGGGCTTTTGTCATGGCCAAGGAGTCTAAGTAAGTGGGCTTCTTTAGGACTGAGATCTTGTCCTTGAAATTAAAATACATCCAAGATATATTTCTTTACTTTCTTTAGGAAGCTGATTTGTCTTGATCACAGCAATAATACAGGGTCCAACCTCACTGTTACTAAATAAAATTCACTGTTATAAGTGCCCCTTATTCTTGTGACTATTGTGTTGCACAGTTGGGCTTTATTTTTTCTCATGTCCTTGTAAAGCCATTCCATACCTAAAATATCAGTCCTATTTCTGGATTAGTCATGTCTTTCTTCCCAAATGCTACTTTGAAGAAAAGTGCTTCTGGCCACAAACTTTTCCTTTTGGGATGTGACAAAAGGCTGTGATGTGGGGTCTGGTTCTGCATTTGTTGTGAAAGAAAAACCTGTGCATGATAGGCAAGGCTGTCACTGTGTGTGAATATCTGAAGTCACCTAAACCTCCAACATATTGGTGTAAACTACAATTACTGGTATGCAACAGGATCTTTTTAATGGAAAACATGGCTTTAAGAAGCCATATGAACTAAGGAACATTTTTTTTTGTCTAGAATAGGACTGAATGCCTGCCAAATAATGGGGCAAACTTGTAGTAGGATTATAACTGCATGCAGGTAAAAAATTGTTTGATGCAAAAACCTTCCAGTTCATCAACCAAAAGGGATCAATAATTCATCAGGTAACTGATGTAAGGCAGTGTCAGTTAGTGGTTTTCAGTAGCAACGAAATAGTTCCTATATTACCAACAGGAGAGATAACTTCAGAGTTGTTATGAATTAATCCAGCATCATGTAGAATATGATGTGGGATTAAATTGCAGAAATAAAAGTAAATTAATATTATCTGTATTAAAAGAGGAATATCATTATTTAGGGACTAACTAATAAGTCTCATCGGTTTTACTCACTAGGAAAAATTCCCCACCCTTTCTGCTGCTCTTTCTTATGATGTTAACACAATAAATTGTGCACAGCACACTTTGCAGTTACTTTTTTTTCTATTTACTCTAGCTCCTAAAGACTTGCAATTGAAATGCAGCCATCATTGTAATCAAATAATACTCTCAGTTTTAAGGCCAGTAGGTTTGTATACTATGTCAAAAGCTGACTTACTTGTATACCATGTCAACTTCATTCTTACTGTGGAGTTCCCTTTAGATAATGGATTCCCTTCAGAGATTAGGAAAGGCATATTTATAACACATCCCACGCTGTCTTGAATATAGACAGTGAAAATGAAATCTGGGGTTAAGGACATTATAAGCAAAAAGGCATGTATCTGCTAAGATAAAAGTTACTAAGAAACAATATGCTTCCCTTTCTTAAAACACTAGCTCTTGCAAGTATCTTCCTGTTGTGAGTCAAAGGATAAATTCTATTTAATTAGAGACCCCTGTTAATTACTTATTATTTGTTTAGTTGTTACTACTAGGGTTCTTTCTTTTCCTCTCTAAAACCAAGCAGATTTTTGCGTTGTCATTCCCTGTATCAGGTGGAGCTAATTTAGACAATTTTATAGATGCATTTTCCAACATCTACTCCTGTTCAGTGGCATTCCTATACACCTTTCTCAGCTCAGGGCATACCTTATCACGCTCTACAACTACCAGTACTATGGCTTATTATCACATAAGTTTGCTTTGTCAGTCACAGTGGTTAACCATGAAGTGCTGGTGAATGCTATAGAGTTGATGTAAATTATACAAAAAACTAGTACTTTGAATTTTAAGTGTTTTGAATTTCTGTGTATTTGCCTAGCTTAAATATGGCTTTTATTTATCCAAATAATTATGTGCATGCTTTCTGCTATGAAGGATTTCCCTTAACCAGAACTAAGCTTGTTTGCAAATGGTTTAACATCCAACTGGCTGAGAAGGATTGTAGGATTAATTAGTACATACCTTACATCTTACTTGATCAACCTGATCTCCTTCTATTATAAGGTGACCCACCTGGCTGATAAGGGAAAGGCTACAAACACTGCACATTTGGACTTATTTAAATCATTTGACACTGCCTCCCACAGTGTTCTCCTGGAGAAATTGGTTACTCATAGCCTGAATAGGAGGATTTTTCACTGGGTTGGAAACAGGCTGGATGGCTAAGCCCAAAGAGTGTTGGTAAATTGTGGCATCACACCTAGTTGGCAACTAGTCACTAGTGATATCCCTCAGGACTCAATATTAGGGCCAGTGTTGCTTAATACCTTTATTGATGATTTGGATGAGGGGATTGAGTGCACCTTTAGTAAATTTGCAGACAACACCAAGGTGGTTGGGAGTGTTCTGCTGAAGGATAGGAAGGTTCTGCAGAGAGATTTGGACTACCGATCCAGGAGGCTGGATTGATGGGCTGTGACCAATGATATGAGGTTCTACAAGGCAAAGTGCTGGGTCCTGCATTTGGGCCACAACAATCCCATGCAACATTACCTATGATTCTATGATTTTTTGCAGTGTTTTTTCTCATTCAAATTTGATTAACAACTTCCTGTTTGCAAGAAGCTCTCTTTCCGTCTCCAGCCTTAATTAGCCAGAGAGTATTCAAACCACACGCTCAGTTTTGTCTATTTCTTGATGTGAGTCAGGTGCTCCTTGTTTGCATTGTCCTTTTTTTTTATGGCTTTAATTTTTGTTTTCATCCTTATTGCATGTAACCTGAGAAAATATCTTTTCCTTTCATTCTTTCATTTTTCTAACATTTGTGCAGAAATTTATATTGACCTGAGTTACACTTTGTGCTCATTGCTATTGTTCATTGTTTGCTTATTGTTTTCATATAAGCATCCATGCAACTTCCATCAGCTTCCATGTCCATGTTCTTTACTTGTGTTTAGACATTGAACATCACAAAAAACAAACCTGAGCCACTGACCACTTTCTCTTCTGTTACTGATTTCCCCTGGCCTTAGTGCAGTGTTTGGGAAGACCAAATGGGTTACATGGGCTTATTTTTGTTAATTGTGCCCAGTTCTGACTGCTGGTGTCCTGTGGTCATATTAGATTATGAAGAGCCAGCATATATCCTTCTTCTGTCTTCCTGTTGCCTGGCTGTTGGTGTGTTGGACATCATTGTACCAGCATAGCAGTACAGCACTACGTTAAGTCCGTGTCAATTAGTTATTGACATTTTGCTGTAGGTAATTTTTTTTTCCTTAGTTGTTTAAGGTACAGCCAGATTATTCTAGGTATGTGTTATAGGTAGGTTTGCAACAGTCCTCTTGCAACCTTTACAGGTTAGGCTATAAACTCTGCTAAGCATTTTGGTGACAAGTCTTGAAGGCGATAGTCATGTTATCTGGTTTACTACCTCCTGCAGCTCAAAAATGAATGGGTTTGTCTCTAAAACAACTAATTCAAATCAATTAGTGTCGTTAACATTCAACATCAACATTAAATATCCATTCATTACTAAAAGGGGGATTGTGTTTGCAGCACTCACATCCTCACTTTAAACCTGTGATCTCAGAATTGCTCACTTGTATACCACTTGTTTATGGCACTTGAAACATTTAATTGCACTGCTTCAGATATCTCCCATGCTGTGCCTCAATTTGCTGATTATAAGTCAGGTGCAGATAAGATTTCAAAGACAGTTGTACCTAGCACATAGGTTGTGCTTCATCAGCCTCAGCAGAACTTGTGTCACATATAACCACTTGCAAACCCAGAAATTACAGTAGTTACCTGCTAGCTGCTTCCTATACCACAGCCTAGTATGAATTCAAATCATTCTGGAAGTACATTCATGATTAGGTAACATATCCCATGTGCAGTGCACTCTGTAGTGCAGTCTTGCACTAGATGACTGAAAAATGAAATCTGGTCCATGCTTGTCATGTTCTTCTCTACCATGTTCTTGTCTACCCCTCAAGTCAGATGGACTCCCCCTAACCATACTTAGATAAATCTTTCTCTTGCCACCCTTTTCCATGGCCTAGGAATAGATGAGAATCTGTTTTATTTGAGGCATTTTAAAGAAATTCAAACAAATGCCTCTCAAGTATGGTCCAAGGTTACCTGATTCTCAGTACAGTGGGTTGATAGCCCTTCTGCTTGACATTTCTATATTCTACCAAGATCCTGAGTCCTGAAATAAGCACCAAAACCTGTATTTAAATGAACCTGCCATTGTCTGTTCCTCAAAAAAGTAGGCTTCTGCATATTCTTATTGCCATGATTAGCAAGAGGAGACCACGTAAAATTAACTGCCTTGTCTTGCCCTGTTATCCATTAAGATAGTATCTATTTCCTCTCCATTAAGATTCCAGTAATTTCAGTAATGCAAGTCAAAAGAGGTTTTATTTCTAAAATGGGGTTTTGATAATTGAAACAGAAAATATTAGAATGTGAATAATTTTACCTTCAGGATAAATAAATAAATAAAAGAGCTGTTTCTTGTTCAGTAGGTAACAGAGTAACAATCCCTCTGACGTGCTGATGTGTTAAAACCAGAACATGTTAGACTAACATGCTGAAATAATTTCATTTCTGACAACTAATAAAATATTTTAAAAAGTCAAATTGTTTTGATTCCTAACTCCTGATATTTGCTGAAATATCAAGAGATATGGCCCATAATAGTGATGTGATGTAAACATAAACTAAATAGTGATTAGCTAACAGAATAGTGTATATTGATTTGTACCACAGGACTTGCATTATACAATGTGTTAACCACTACATGAATTAATAAATTCAGGGACTGCTATGTGATACATTGCAGCCAAGAAGATTGTGCTGCATTTTGTTTGATTTCTGTTCAATGGTAACAAAAGTTACTGTGCTAACAAAGAAATATTTCCCTCTTCAGTGTTAAATTTAAAATCACAACGACTTTACACCTGCTGTAAATTCTATCAGCTGGGACAGAGTCTTTTTATTTCAGTTGTACTGTAAAAAGAAATTGTGACCTAAAAGTTGTTGTTCCAGACATCATTTATTTATTTCATCAACCAGCTAATTATCAGTAATAACCTTTTTTTTCCCCCCAAACAAAATTTCTAGCTAAGAAGGTGCTCAGGTAATATTCCACTTTTGTGAGTGCCATAAAATTATACAAGCTTTTGTGTAGGCTCTTAGGCTGCTTTTTTGAAAATCACTTTAAAAACAGGTCATGACAGACCACTTGCCCTGACAAAGTCAGATGTTGTTCTCAAGGGGTGAATGCGGCCTTTAATTTATCTTCAGCATTTTTATGTGAATCAATGTAAAGAAATGAAGGTATTTTATACCTTTCTGGTTGAAAAGCAGGGTAGAAGTTAGTCTTTGTTCATATTTTACTTATTGGAAGATGGCGTGATCAATTCATTAAATGAGAATTCAGAACAAATTCAGTGGAAGTCATGCTTTATGTAGACACACACCTCACTATGATGATGAAAAATTTAATAGATTTTGAGACATATCCTGAGTTGTATCTTGAATTATGATTCAGGTTTTGGAGTCTAGCCAAATAACAATTATTGCATCCCAAACACAAAGTCCACAAGACCATGGTGAAGACAAGTAAGTTGTCATTCTCCTTTATATTACTAGGGTATACATATGCATCCAGACCTATGTCTTTTACTGACGTGCAAGGTTAAAGAGCATGAAACTAGGCTGTTTGGCTTCAATCCTACCTTATATATAGAATATATATAAAAGACACTCTAAAAAGACACTCTAGAGCTAACCACATGCATAGGTAATTTCATGGTTAGCAAGGTGGATTTAATTTTTTTCTTTTTTTAAATATCCATATTGATTGTTGACTCTGTCTTTAAACAAAGCAAATGATAGATTGCAGATTCTCAAGTATTTCTAGAAACCTGAGAGCATACAACTGTTACTGAAGAGCAAAGAAGATATCAGTCCTGTATAACAATATGCATTAGAGCAAAGAGAGACAGCTGTGGCCATCCTGGCTGTAGGTAGCTGGTTGATACCTGTAAAAGTATGTAAAGAAAGGATCTGGATCTCTGACACTGTGTGGGCTAGGAATACGCTATGTAACAGAAATGGGAGAAAAGCTTCTTTAACAGAGGAGAAATCTGTTTTCTTTGCTTGCTTATGTCTCTTAATCAGGTTGGAGAGTGATAAAATCCTAACTGCTAGGTTAGCCTGAATGATGTGATCTTAGCACCTATTTGGGAACTGGGGTGGTGCATTTGTGAGTTCACTGGGTTACCTCAACCACTTTTACTGTGGAAATGCTGTAATGTAAATAAATCTATGTTTAACCAGTGGTATGAGGTTCCCTAAATGTACTTTGGAATATATGACCTCAAAAGAATAAATATTTAAATGACATCATCTGTGTTGTAAAAGAAAGGGTGACTGAAGTGATTCTTTGGCACTCACCCAAAGATGATACCTTTAAAATCTGATAGATATATTGCCCTGCTAGGTCAAGAAAGTTGCAAATTGGAAAGGGGAGACAAGCTGCTGCTTAGGTTTTGCTTTATAAAAGTATTGTTTCAAAGGTCAGTGATCAAGAGTGCTACCTTTATCTCCTGACTTTTCCTGGTAAATCAGAGCTAATGGCCAGAGCTTGAGACCTTGAGAAATAAGTGATAACTGGCTTCCATAATTACAGCCTAGTCTGAGGGAGACAAGCAAAGTAGTCTGGGCTTTAATTATTTAAAATACCTATCACATTCTTTTTTTACCTCCTGTTTCACAGCTTTTTTTCTTAGATAAAATACCTTTAAAACTCCCTAAGTACGAATAGAAATCGTGGTCATTTTTGTGGAGATCACACAGTTCTTAATCTCTAGCACAAGACAAAGGAGGCTGTATGAAGAGTAGGGTACAATAAATGCACCTAATCACCTGCAAATTATCTAATTAACAAATGTAAAAATGGGTGGAAATTTAAAGAATTTGGTGGCAGTTGGCTTTTGCCTACAAGCATTTATTTGTGGAAGGGGGTCATGTTGCATGTGTTTCTTGGCACAATAGATGTTCTTATGCACTCTCAGATTAAAAGATTGATTTCAGAAAAGAACAGAGCAATGGTGATCAGACAGGAACTGGTTTCAAGGGTCACCCTTACCTTTAATTGTCTGAAAAACATGGAACTGCCTCAGTGGTACTGATGGAGAAAGGCAAAGCTCATCAGCACTTCAGGTCCTCCCAAATAGACAAACCACCTTTTGGTAGCATTTGAGTTTCTCCTCTGACTTGATGAAACACAGATAGATATCTTTGATGTGAAACAACCTTTAGGGAGCTTACTTAAATGGGGAAAAAGCCAGGTCATACCACATTATACCTTATTTCTTTACAAAACACAGTTGTGTAACTATTTGCTGTTCTCCTGATCTTTAATTTATCTATCTATATCTGATGTATGCTGAAAACTAAAATGAAATCAACTGAAAACTTTATATATACACCCATCTATATTGTTTCTTACACTAAAGGTCTCAGTGAAACAAATTAGGTTGAAAGCAATTTGGCATGTTTTAAAAGGACTATGGGAATCATTCTAAAAACCTGGAGGAGTCAACAAATATTGACTTAGATTATTATAATGTTAAATTATTATAATGTTAAGTCCATATTTAATAACCACACATTGATGTTTTTAAGTAATGTACATAGAGGATTTCTCTTCTTTCCTGAGTTTTCATATACTCTAGCAGAACTAAAACGGTTTGAACAAGACAGGACTCTGACATTTGTAAGTTGTTTTAAAAGGTGTAGAAAAACTATAATTTTCTAATACATTTTCTAGTACATTTTTTTGTGTGTGTTTTATCCTGAAAGTATTTTGTCTCTCTTTAGCAGAAAGTGACTGGAAACACATTTAAAATCAAATTTCTCCAGTTCAGTTGTTAAATCCCTTTGTTAGTAATAGGTGAAATAGTGCGTTGAAACCATAGTACAAAGAGAAAAGATGATTATATTTGAAAATCTGTTAATCAGTAGAGGGTTTCTTTTGTATTAAGAACAAGTTGAAATTCTGCTATTGTGTATCGTAGTTACTTTATAAGTAAATATTACAATGGTAGCTATAATGATAAGCAATTAACATAGCCATATACGGGGTGGATTTAGGGGAGTATTGTGAAACT
The DNA here is from genome assembly GCF_028554395.1 of Pezoporus wallicus. Classification (NCBI taxonomy): domain Eukaryota; kingdom Metazoa; phylum Chordata; class Aves; order Psittaciformes; family Psittacidae; genus Pezoporus; species Pezoporus wallicus. The sequence goes on along the minus strand of NW_026636323.1, from coordinate 53,794 downwards.
CTACCAAAGCAGAACTCACGAAGGTACCAGGAGTAGCCAAGTGAAAATAAGAGAATGCTGGCGTCCACATAATGACTGGGACATGTCCAAGGAACAAAAAAGTGAACAGGACAACCTGAGGAAGACTTCTTACTTCATCCGAGGAAGACTCCTTACTTCATCAGGACGACCACCAGAGGGGGGCTGCGCAAGCGCAGAAGAGGCTGATGTCATAATAGACTGATGTGGCAATCCTTGATGCATATGTATTAGTCAATGATGTAATCTGTGTTGAATATGTATTAGTGACGACATTTTTAGTGTATAAATTGCGAGCGCAATGTAACGGGGTTGAAGCCAGATTTGGGCGCGTGCCCCTGGTTTCCCAGCGCTGCAATAAAGCACCTCATATAACCATTCCGGTGGTTATGTGTCAGTTCTTACGCTAACACCTTGAAGCAGCTTCTTTTGACTGCTTGTCCCTGTCCCCTGGTTTCCAGAAAAAGTAGTCTTTTATTGTATGAAGAAAGTAATGTTTTTTAGAGACTTTCAGAAAGATGTTACTGACCCTAAATAAGTTCATGTGTTTAAGCACTTAAATTAGACTGTTACCTCTCCCCTCATCCCCGAAATGCACAAAATTTATTTGTAAATTAGTAGGTGAAGGTTCCAAAGTTCCCATGTCAGAGCTTTTGATTTCTTTCTTATGCTGCATTTTCACAATTGAAAAGTAGGCATTTGTCTTTATGTTTCTGTATTTCACATTTCACTATTTGCTTTTGAGATTATTTGAAGACGTGAGGGTTTTCCTATGATTTTGCAGTAAAGTGGATATTTACAGCTCTTCACATGCTTTGAATTTGTAGTAGATAGGAAACAGATAGGAAACTTCCCACAAGTTAAGGAAAATAAGGAAAGTATGAACCAATCCCTGAGAAAAGAATAAAATGAGATGAAGAAGCCAAGATAGGATAATAACAGGTTGTTCAGCCTGGAGAACAGAAACCTCTGGAGAGACCTTATTGTGTCCTTTCAGTTCTTAAAAGTGGCCTATAAGAAAGATGAGGAGAGACCTTTTAGCATGGCCTGTTGCAACAGGATGAGGGGTAATGGTTTTAAAGGAAAAGAGGGGAGATTCAGGCTGGATGTGAGGAAAAAATTCTTTACAATGAAGATGGGAAAACACTGACACAGGCTGCTCAGAAAGGTGGTGGATGTGCCATCCCTGGAGACATTCAAGGCCAGGCTGGATGTGGTTCTGGGCAACCTTATCTAGTTAAAGGTGTCAATACTCATTGCGGGGGGTTGGACTAAATGACCTTTGAAGGTCCCTTCCAACTCAAACTATTCTATGATTCTATAAATAATCATAGGTAAATAATTGTGGTGCTCAAAACTGCAAGTGTTTTGCTATGAGAAGGTATTGCTTCTTTATGAACAGACTCAGGAGTGCTTTGACTACACAGTGCACAATGGTGAAGATCTCAGAAATGAATAATTCATGTGCCTGCCTTCCCTGAGGACTTTTGTTTTCTTTAAAGTTGTCCTTCTCCTGGGGCCTGGGTGAAGTAAGGAGATTATTTGCACTTAAAAATCACAGAGTGCCTTGTTTGACTAAGTTTTCTCTTAAGAAGTGAGTTTTATCAGTCCTGGGGTAATGGTTGAACTTGATGATATTAAAGGTCTTTTCCAACATAATTGATTTTACAATTCTTTCAAAACAGTGGCTACCCCAGGAGGGAATGTGCTAAAACTTTCACACTCCTAATTCTGATTAAAAGCAAGAACAAATTTCTTAGAGTTTTGCAAGAAAAGCAGCTACATAAAAGGGAATGAAAATACTCTTCTGCTGGCTCCCCAAGTCAAGCTCTTGTTACCACTGTGTCTGAGCTCTAGCCTTTTTCTAGGGCAGTGACTGGAGATTACCAGGGGGCTCTGGCTGCCCTGGCTGGAAGAACCATGACACAGCTGCCAGGAGGTGACAGGGTTTTCCTGCTGAAATTCACCCTCACTGGAAGGCTGTCACACCACCAGGTTTTAAGCTTCATGCAGAACATATTTCTTTGGACAGGATTTCCTAATATAACCTTCACAGCTGGCTGACCAGCTCCTGTGCTTTCAGAAAGTCTTATGCAGCACATATACTGTGCCGTGCAGGAGAACAATTCGTTTTTCTTTGGTCATTAAATATAAAAACACTGCTTAGATGTGATGGTGATAAAAGCCTTTAGAAAAGCCAACACATTCTCCCTGGTGACTTTTGGGGGTGATTTTTCTGTTATTTATACTGTTCTAATCCCTATTCAAATCATACTGTCTGGCTTCTTCAGTGCTATTTCATCAGAAATAAGCATTAAAAAAAATGACAAATGTCGCAATCATTTATTATGGGAAAACCAGTGAATTTTAAGAGAAGTTCATTATTTTGCACACTAAAGAAGCATAACATTCAGCTCCTTGTCCTTTGAACAAATATAAAGACACTACAAAGACTGCTTAAATACCATCATAAGTAAAAATGCAGCCATTAATTTTTTATGAGAAAAGAAAATTCTTCAGTGTAAGTCCAGAATAAGAAAAGTCATGTGTCATGTTGAGACAGTGGATATGAGGAAGAAAAAAGCAGCTGTGAAAACACATCTTTCCCCTTTTGTGTTACATGTGAGAGGTGAAATTTTACCACCTTTCTAGATGCACACAGCAATTGTGTCTGCTACTGAACATCTCTTTTTACATCCGAAGGGTTAGTCTCTGAAAGTAACCAGCACCTTTCCTTCTCTTTTATTTAAAAAATGGACATAAGCAGCTATGTTTGTATTTCTCATTCGTGAGAATCTCCATGCTCAGAGCTGTTAGGGCAGGGCAGCCACTACTATGCTCCTGCCACATCATGATCCTTGGAGACCCTTGCAGCAGCAATCACCCTGTGTTGCTTTCTCCCAGGCTGATGCCAGCAGTTTTGAGCAACACTATTTCTGCTTGAAATGGCTGTGTATGTGTGTGGACAGGGTGGTGGAATCAGCAAAACCACCTGGGCTGGGCGAGGGCTGGAGTGGAGCCAGCCACTGGACCTGTCTCTCCATGGACCTCCACTTGACTCTGTACATTGTGGGGGGCAGAGCCACCACCACCGCCACGCCCCATGAAAGGAAAATGAACTTGTGAACCTCTGAGAGCACACCTGGGAAAAATGTGTCCTGGAGACATCCAACTGGTAACAATTAGAGCTGGAGGACAGGGACAGGAAAAAAAACATTAATGCATTATTTAAACTGTGTGGGAGACAGTTAAGACACACAGCAATATATGTTAATACCACCCAAGCCCCACAGCTGCTCTCTGCCTCATGCTTCCTTACTCTTATCCTGCGTTTTGCTTATCGGAGGGCTAGGTTTGCTCTCCTACCCCTAGCTTTGTATTTTGCATTAGCCTGCTTGAATTGTATCAGCTTGGAGACAGGCAGTAAGGAATCACTCATTCTTTCAGACAGGTCTTTTCCACAAGCTATTTCCCCCTTCCTTTCTGTCTCCAGGTGTCTGCATGGGGTGTGTTCCTCCACCGTGGGGAGCTCCGTGTCCCGGCTCTGTGCCCTGCTGCAATGGGTCCCCAGGAGTGTGCCATGAAGCCACCCCATGTGCTTGGCATCCTGGAGGATTACTCACTCTCATCTCACATTTCTTTCGGGAAGCTCAGCCTTGCTTTTTCCTTCCTCTAATTAACGTCAGAAGTATTTTATTGTCATGCTCTCTTTATGCCAGTGTTCCTCTAATTAGCTCACAGAGTTATTTGGTGTGCATTTGAGGCTGTTCAGTGTTAATAAGCCTGTCAGTCACAGTCTTCAAAGACTCATAGCTTCAGAGTAGCTGAAGATGGGAAGAACCTATTAGGGATGGTTGGTTCCTCTCTCAGAAAGCAAGAGTCCTCCAGGCTTAGTTTAACCACTTGTAAAACTGGCAATGTTTCTTTCGGGCTTTGAGGGTGGCATATGTGTTTTTTTCAGCTCAGCAGTTTGGCAAACTTTGCATACTAAAATGAAAAGTTACCATCATGTGTCAAAGGCACATGGAGAGATTATGCCTGATTTTGAAATACTCTGTTCTGCATTCTGGTCTTACCTTCACAGCATACCTGCGCTGAAACTGCGCTGCATGTAAACAAAATCCTTTCTGAGCTTGCAAAGGTAGGGACACTACAGAAGCCAATGAATCCTCTAAAATGCTTTGAGATTTTTAAAAACCAGCTACAGTGGTCCTTTACTAGGACCTGAGCTACTTCTTCAGTTTAGAGCTACTTCATATATATCTCCTGAGCTGAACTTACTCTGTAAGCTGCTGCTACAGACTTTCACTAAGCCACAGCTCCTCAAAGCTGCCTTTCACTTGCCCAACAAACCTTTCTGATTTTATCTAATTTAGCATTTGAGAGACTGTTGCCTTTCAAATGGCAGCTTGATGGTTTCTGTGTGCTGATGTGTCTGCTGCAGAAGGGGCCTCATTCTGTCACTGCTCCGCCCATCTGCAGTGCAGAGATCTAGACTTTCGTGCGGGGAACAATCTTGCTGTCTGGTGAATATATGGCCTCACTGTCTGAACTGTTTTGAGAAGGTTGAACTACAACAGTCAGAGCTAAAATTTGGCACTTGCATGTCATGACAAGGGCCTATTTCCATGGGGACACGTGTAGCAGTTGATTTGATCGCATAGGTGTTTGCCTCAAATTGCAAGTGTCCCTTGCTTTTCTCATCTCCTTCTGTCCCTATATCAGCACCATATTCATGAGAAAAGGAATCACGAAGTCTTTACAGAGATTTAGGTAAGTTGACTTTCTTTTTGGCAGCTGCACAGAGACACTGCTATGATTGGGGCAAAAAGCTTCAATGCTCTGGGGAGTGCAGGAAGCTTTTAGCCCCAGTCCCCCTTGCCACACAGAGTAGCTGCAGGTGAGTGGGGTCCTTAGCTTGCCCTGGGGGGCTGGTTGCTGATGTTGCATTGCCTCAATGACATTGGTGCCCACCAGAGTTTCCAAAGAGCTGTACCAGAGAAGCCTGCAAGGCTTCAGCGTGCCGCTGAAGTCATTAAACACAGCCCATCCTCAAGCTGTTCCAATGCCATCAGGGAACCCTGCTTGTGAAACACCATATTTTTTTGTCTAGCCCACCCACACTGTTTCCAGGGGGTGTTTGCTGCCAGGTCCTTCATACTGTGGTTCCTGCAGACTTGGAGGATGCAGAGCTGAGAGGCATCTCAGGGGGCAGCCTGAATGGCTCCTGACAGCTCTCAGCTTCTCAGCAGCAACACAAGCCCATGCCTCCCCACCCAGCCCATGCCAGACAGCTTCTTCTCTTCCTTTTGGCAGCCACCTCTCCTTCATCTCATACCTACACACCAGCCCCCCTTCTGCAGGCTAAACAACCCCAATTCATTTGATCTTTCCTCATAAGCCATCTTTTCCCTTCCTCCAACCATTTTATTTGCTCTCTTCAGCACCAAAAATTGGTCAGAGAATATACAGAGCATTGAGAAGCAGACAACTCTTTGCCTTGTTTGCAAGGTATCTTCCTGCTGAGGGATGGTGTTTGCCTGCTTTCCTTTTCAAATCCATGCAATTCCTGCCCCTTATTCAGCCAGTGACTTAACACAACCTGTCTTCTACCAAACTGTCTTTTTGGAGTGAGACATTTATTCCTAGGTAATGTAAGTAAACCCATGAGAGTTGACACACCTGGCTTTCTTCTAAGTCCTTCCAAAAAGCTTATTTGTTGCAGGACCTTTTTGAGACCTGAAAATTGGGAATTGCCTGGCTCTTCCCTGCCCTTTCACACAGGCTCAGCAGTATCCGTGCCTTTCCAAGCCTCCCAGGAGCTCACATTTTCCACAGCTTCCCACAGCTCTGTGCTTGCTGCAGCTGCAAATACACCCTGAGGTGCAGCTTGCCCCTTTGTCACAGGTATGAAATAATTAGTTGATTGCAGTTAACCTTTTTACTGAGGGAAGCAAAAAACCCCACCATTTAACATGGATGCAAGCTAAAGGCATTAAGCATAATCAGTTAATAGCTTTCCCTCTCTACTGATAATGGATTACACATTTCCTGTTTGACTCCTTGTTACTGGTGTTCCTACAGAAGCTAACAGGAAATCATGCTATGACCAGAGACAGAAGGTATCTCACTTTGTGCCTTTCTTTTCCTGATTTCCCTAGCTTTTAGAGTTGCACTCAGCAATCTTTTCTCAGTTGTCTGTGTGCCCCCTTGGTCTCGGGTCACAGAAGAGCTCGGTAATTAGCCACGCTAACCTTTTTCTACATGTCTTATTCCTCCTCCTTTCTGGGACAGCTGGCAGTTGTGCTCTTCAGAGCATTTCCTTAAAGAAACAGCCATCTACTCCATTTCTACTTTGATTGCCTCCCATGAGATCTTGCTACCAGTTGTCTGAGTCAGTTTACTTCAAAGCCCATTTTAATTTGCTGCCCTCCCTCATGAAGTGAGGGAATGGTATCATGGCATGGTTCCTTCCATTCTGTCCTGTCCTTGGCTGAAAACAAAGATGAAGAGAATATCCTCTTTCATAACTATATTTTGCATTAAAAATAGGTCCTGCATATTCTACCTCTTTTCTGGAGACAGTCTGTGCTTTATTCAGTCTCTTTGGGATTGGCTACGTTCTGTCTCTTCATAGCTTGAAGCTCATAGCTTTTTATTCTTGTATGCTGGTTTTAGCTGGGATAGAGTTAATTTTCTTCACAAGTACTATGTTTTGGATTTGTGACAAAACCAGTGTTGATAACACACAGATTTTACCTATTGCTGAGCAGTGCTTAACACAACATAAAGGCCTTTTCTGCTTTCCATACTGCCCTGCCTGCATGCAGGCTGAGGGTGCAAAAAACACTGGGAGGTAACAGAGCCAGGATAGCTGACCCAAACCAGAGGGATATTCTATACCATATAGTGTTATGCTCAGCAATAAAACTAGGCGGGGAGTGGAGGACAGGGGAGGTGGAAGCTGGCTAGGACTGCCATTGCCCAGGAACCAGCCGGGCATCTGTTGGTTGGTGGTGAACAACTGGGGTATTTTTGTATCACTTGTTTTTCTTGGGTCTGTTTTATTTATTTGTTTCTAATTATTAAATGATCTTTGTCTCAAGCTATGAGTTTTGGACTCACCCTTCTAATTCATTCCCCAGACCCACTGTGTGGGGGAGTGAGCAAGTGAGTGGCTGTGTGGTGTTTAGCTGTCTACCAGGGTTAAACCACACCACCTTACCAACCAATTTCTCATTCATCTCATGCCTTACTGCTGAACCTTTAGTTTGCTCACGTGTCCAAGTTACACATGATTAAATGTAATTAGTCCTGAAAAATTCATGCTCAAGCAATGAGTTGAATTGGAAGCAGCAGAGTGTTTGTGATTGAAGTGCTTGTTTAATGTATCATGAGCAAGGTCACACACAGTCATGTCTTGTCTCCATAGACAGATACAGATAGGACCTCTCCTTTGCAGTTTATGTGACAGGGTTAGTGAATCTGCAGAGCTGGCTCACAACTTGGAAAAAAGTGTGGAAAGGGCATGCTCAGTTCTTTTTGCACTTTTCAGTATCTTCATGCCCTCATAGAGGAGTGTGCTTGGGTAGCCACTGACCCTTTGGTGAAGGGTGCAGCTGTCAGTGAAGAGGAAAACAAGGTCCTGTTTTCATGTCTGCTGGAAGCTTCCAGGTTCAACTAGTCTTTGCAATCCCTCCTGGCAGACCTGAGGGAGAAGCCATTTCAGGCACAGAAGAGAAACACAGACCTTAGATCCTGCCTTTGGCATGACAACAACAAGGCTGTAAAGGCTCAGCCTGGTAGATCCCAAATCCCAAAGCCAACCTTCAGATTTCCTCAGTAAGTGTCAGTTGTCTCAGTAAGTGTTGGTTGGCCAGATATTATCAATCTTTGCTCATTGTCTCACAGGAGAGCTGTTGCAGTTCACAAGTGTCCTCAGCCAACAGATGAGGAAGGCCTTCTCTGTAACATCTATGTTTTTTGCTAAGTATGTAGCAAATATAACAGTCATCTGGGTATGATATTTTTCTTGTCATAACAACAAATTTTATGAAGGGCCAGCAGGACACAGTCAGTCAGCAATGGGAGCAAAAGCACAGACCAATATTAGAAAAGTAAATGACTGTAACACCTTGGCTTGCTCATCCTGCACTCAGGTTCTCAGTTTATTTAGAGGTTTACTTGTCCTTATGCATTTTTTTTTTTTTTGGAGAGATAATAAGCAAGAAGATGATTGCAATTCCTAAAAAATGATCTTTCCCTGACTCACCTTGACCATTAAATCTCACCACCACCCCTCAAAGATTATAGCAACTGATTTTTATCCTAGCGTTTAACCTTTCTTTATTAAGTAGTCCAGCAGCAAGAGCATCAAGAGCTAAGTTTTATAAATATGGACTGGAAAAGAGAAGCACTGGGAGCTCTTCAGACTGTTTTTCACATTTAGATTCAGAGAAACATTGTGGGGATGGTAGGATGAACTGGTTTTGCTTCCCTGTTAATGTAAGCTGAGTGCACTGCTAAAGCCATGTTTCAGCTTTAGCATTAGCTACAACAGTAGTGTTTCAGCTCACTGTATACCTGCTCCCACATGAATACTGAAGGATGAATGACTTGAGCCATTAGAAAGCAATAAACTCATTTCCAGTAATTCTTCCTGCCGCTGTAAAACAATACAGCATCCCTATCAGTGCACTGGCTCTGGACGCACGAAGGGGCTTTAGGATTTGGTGGTGAGAGCAGAGAGCTATGGCTGAAGCCTTGGATGCTGCTCACTTTGCACTCCACTGCAGACTCCCTGTGTCATCTCTGACAGGTTACTTAAGATCTTTGTGCTTCTGTTCTCTCCTGGAAATACAGCTAATGTGATTTCTCTGAATTGCAAGAGGGAGTTTTTGTGGCTAATTAAATGGAGGCATGTGAGAGGTTCTCAATATTGCAATACCAAGATCACTATTAGTAGCTTTCAGAGAATGACTGATGTAGCAAATACAGTGCACAATAATGCCTGCAAACAATAAAATACTAAAACTCTCTGCAATTAGAACACTGTCTGCCAGTTGATTCTCTGTGCTGTAAGCTTCCTGGCCCAAATCCGTTCCCCATATAGTAAGTGAGCAGATAACATTATTTCCAAGTGGCAGAAATCTTAGGCATTTCAAAAGAAAAAATCCACTGACAGTGTTTCCTTCTAAGTCTTATTCACCACTTCAGTTGTAACTTTGAGCTCAGAGTGAGCCAATACCTAAGCTGTAAATTCATAAAGCCACAGAGAACCACTTATCTGGTCTATATTATAATGCAGATACAGAATTTAGAAAGGATTAATTACATGAAACAATGAAACAGTCATTAATAATCTTAACACCTTTCAATTCCTCTTGATTCCTGCTCTGCCATTACACTTTTTAATTTTTTTATTTTCCTACACTTCTAACAAATGCACAAATCTGAGTTCTGTTGTTGCTGCATTCAGCTGGGATTTGATGGATTCCTATATTTTCCTGGGTATTTGAAATTTGTCTGGATGAAACCGGAGTGAATTTAATCCTCTTGGGATGGGTGTACTACTCACACCATTGCCTATGCATTATCTACCACTGTTTTGTTTTTATTTTACATTTAATTTTACCCTTCTATAGCTAAATAAAATGCTTCTAATGCCTCTCTAGATACTGATCAGCCTCCCACTATCCCATTCCTCCACAAGTGAGTACTTTTCTCTTTCTAGGATGAGGAGGATGATGAGGAGACATTGACAGGGGGAACAGCAGGAGAAATAGGAGAAGACAATGGGAGACAAGGGTAGAAGGAAGAGGAGGAATTGGAAGAAAAGGAGGAGGAACTGGATGAGAATGAGACAGGAAAAGAGGAACAGGGGAAGAACATGGGAAGGTAAAAGATAAAAAAACCAACAAAGGTGAACAAAATCAGGAGGAAGTGTCTAGCGAAAAAAGGTGATAAAAACTGGAAGAAAAAGAGGAAGAGGATGAAGAAAAGGGATAGGAGACAGAACAGAAGGAAGAACATAAAGACTGGGAGAAGTGGTTGGATTTTAAGGGTCTTTTCCACCCTAAATGACTCTATGATTCCTAACAGATGATGAAACTTGAAGTCCTGTCCCTGTCTCTCCTCCCATTCACATGCCTTCTTGTTGGCAGCTGCTCATATGCATGAGAACAAAAAAACACCAAAGCACTGGCTCAGCAAAAAACGTGTGTATGTCTCTCACAGTTCTCTCTGGTAGCTGTCTCTATTATATGCACAGGGATATAAGTTCCCTTTGTCTTCATCTGATGACCTTTAATCATTCATAGCCTTCCAAAAGAATTGCTTCTTTCGTAATGTCAGGAAAGGTAATGAATGAAGCAACTACTAAACTGAAAGAGAAAAAGAAAGCTTCTTCAGTGACGAATTCTTTTGCACATCCATCTTCTAAACAGTAAATGCTCTTGAGTGGGGCCACGTTGCTGCCGAATTTTTTACGAGACTGCAGCTATAGCATAAGGATTCCTCTAATAATTAGCATAATCTCTTATTATTTTGGCTGTAAATGCTTCCCAACTCATCAGTATATATATTTTTTTTAATTACAGATTTCACCTGTGCTTTTTACTGAGAGCTTCATGCCCTTGATTTTCAAGAACTATTTTTTTTTCTTCAAGCTGTTCTTAAATATACTTCTAACTTTCAATACTGCACTGGAGCCTCACACATTTATTGGAGTCCAGAACTGGTGGACAATTCCCATCCTCTGCAGTGATTGTAACAAACATACTTGTTTTTACTTTCCTTTCTGCTCTGAAGATTATAGAATCATAGAATCATAGAACAGTTAGGGTTGGAAAGGACCTTAAAATCATAGAATCATAGAATAGTTAGGGTTGGAAAGGACCTTAAGATCATCTAGTTCCAACCCCCCTGCCATGGGCAGGGACACCTCACACTAAACCATGTCATCCAAGGCGCTGTCCAACCTTCCCTTGAGCACTGCCAGTGATGGAGCATTCACAACCTCCCTGGGCAACACTTTCCAGTGCCTCACCACCCTAACAGTAAAGAACTTCTTCCTTATATCCAATCTAAATTTCCCCTGCTGAAGTTTTAACCCGTTACCCCTTGTCCTATCACTATAGTCCCTAATGAAGAGTCCATCCCCAGCATCCCTATAGGCCCCCTTCGGATATTGGAAGGCTGCTATGAGGTCTCCACTCAGCCTTCTCTTCTCCAGGCTGAACAGCCCCAACTTTCTCAGCCTGTCTTCATACGGGAGGTGCTCCAGTCCCCTGATCATCCTCGTGGCCCTCCTCTGGACTTGTTCCAACAGTTCCATGTCCTTTTTATGTTGAGGACACCAGAACTGCACACAATACTCCAGGTGAGGTCTCACAAGAGCAGAGTAGACGGGCAGGATCACCTCCTTCGACCTGCTGGTCGCGCTCCTTTTGATGCAGCCCAGGATACGGCTGGCTTTCTGGGCTGTGAGTTTACACTGAAGCTGGCTCATGTTCATTTTCTCATCAACCAACACCCCCAAGTCCTCCGCATTATGTAACATAAGCATACTATGGACAAAGAATTATTCTTGTCCTAGTCCCAAACATGCAAATCCAGACCAGCTCACAGAAAACAAAACAATGCTCTTTGACACCAGTGGATTAAAGCACTCCAGTGCAATAATTTGACCCTCTTTCTTTCTGTACAGTACACTAATGTGAAATGCATGTAGTCTCCTGGTGCAAAGTTTTCAGAATCTGTGTCAGAGTTAATAATCACAGTGCCCATGAAGAGAAAGAAAAGAAAACAAAAGATTCAGCAGTATAAAAATGAGTGGGGGAAAAAAAAAAAGCGTAAGAATGGGAAAAAAACATCTGCTTCTTGGTATTTCTCTGTGTAAGTGCATCAATGCCTCTTTTTTGTTAAAATTGTCTGATGAAAATCACAAGACATTTTAGTGGCAAAATCACTGGTTTCACTGTAACTGTGAGAAATCCTACAGACCAGAAATACAAGCACTGATATCAATACTGCAGCTAGCCCCAGCAGCAGAGCTCTGCTGCACCCAGCAACTGGCACGCTGCTGGTACTGCAAGGGTTGTTTCTTATTTGCTTCAGGAGCAGACCTTTGAAAAATGAATGCTGGTATCAGGAGCAGACTGATTCAAAGTCTGGGTCTCAAAATGTCTGAACACATGCAAGTTTGGTTTAAAAGACCCACAAATTTTGTAGCAGAGCTACGTTCTGTGCTGAGACTTCCTGTCTGCCAGTCCTCTCTCTTCTGCTTGCAAACCCTCCCCTCACAGGGTCCATCCTTCCATCTGGGTTCACCAGCCAACTTGTTCCTTGACAAGCATGGATTTGTATTTCTGACAGGGTCTGTATGACCTAGATGCCAAACTAGGAAACTAGGATTAGCATTTGGATTCAAATCTGTCACAGTTTCTCACACAGCTTGCAGGATTCAACTTCGGATTTAGACGCATATACAAAACAAAACAAAATTTTGTCTGTTCCTTTTCTTAAATTCTGTTACAAGTTCTCTTATCATACTCATCAACAACAATTAAAGATGATGTATTTTCTTCAGAATTCTGTTCCACCTTAAATCTGTGTTGTTTGGAAATGTTGTTTGCATTTTCTTTAAATTCCTGCTGAGAGGAAATAGCCCAGAATCAATAATTGTACTACAACTGTAGTAGCCCTGAAGAGCTGAGGTCTCCAGCTTCCCAGTTTCCAATTCTACTACTAGGCTGTTGTAACTATTGCTGCAATGGACTGAATACAAAATACCCAAATATTTCTGTCTATTAAAACTGGCATTATCATCTTCTTACATTTTTTCCCTTAAAATGCTCTCTCTCTCTTGAAAGAAGCTAAGAAAGAAGCCATTTTAAAAGTATGTGCCATAGCAACTACTTGAAAGTTACTCTGTAAGCCAAATAGAAGGTGAATGTTGGTATAATAATAGAGCACTAAGAACAAAAGATTTGTCAGGAAACTGTGGCTAGAGCTGTGCAAAATAAACTGGATTTGTTCCTCATAGCTTGTGCCAGCAGCAGACCATTTGCTTAAAAAAACCTCCAAATTTCATCCCAGTTCTTCTATCTTTACTCATAGTTGCAGTACTTATTGGAAGGCTGCCAACCTCAAAACACAAGCAGAGTGAAATTCTGGCCACATGTCCCGCCTATCTTTCCTTCACTGTATTTCATTTTACTCAGTTAACTGTAACAGTTAAATGAGAAAATAAGTTTAAGTTCATTAGTTGGTCTAAGGAGCTAAAGAAATGTAGCATGAGCTTCCAAATGCTTTTGGCTTTGAAGTGCTCACTGGAAGGAGGATGCTGCCATGATGGAGAAGGATTCACATATCTCCTTGCATGAAAGAGAAATATCTGATATTTTAGAGCACCTATAAATCGAGAAAGTTGCATTTATAGAAGATTGCGATGGATCATAAGATGTGGGCACCTGAAAAGTTGTTCTAGGGAAGTATTAAAGTCTTTCCATGCAAATGGCTAAGCAGCCATTATTGATGACAGCATCCCTCAGACACACCATGCTTTTCATCAGGATTCTGAATCAATTCAAAGACACATCAGTATTACTAATGTATTAACTATTATTAATACTATTAACTAAGTATTACTGCAAAATTAAATGCAGAAAAAAGCTTGACATTTACAGCTTGATTTCCTAAACATTGCATGTCTAGATCAGGGCTTAGTTATGGCATTAAAAATGGACTTATATTAATGACTGCTAATGAAGTACAGCTTCTTCTAATTCCCATGTCCAGAATGTCTGCAAATCTGAAACCTTTTATTCTGGTGTCTCAGAATGGATTTAGCAATCTGCTTTAGGCAGCCATATCTGAAGGCTTCAGCTCTCCTAATGGCAAATTAGGACAGAGCTAAACCAAATCCCGACTTCCTTCTCTCATCAAATACACAGCAGCAAGCTGATCCTTCCCAGGATGATCTGGATCACTGAAGAGTTGTTACTGGAACTCAAAGAAGCTGTTGTGTTTAAAGACATCACAGGCCACATCATTGGGCAACTAGAACTCTTAGACACTGAGAGAAAGGACACCTGTGAGCCAAAAGGCTCCTGCATGAGCACTGAGTCATGCATCTCCTGCCATAAATCTCACAGAAGGAAGAAGGGGAAAGGAAATCTCCCACCATGGTTTCCTGTGTGATGGTGGTTGCCTCCTCACAGGATGAGCAACAGATACCTCCATAAATGCAGGAGCTAATAGGAGACCTGAAAATCTAGAGAGATGGTAATTATATTAACACCACTAATGAGAACAAAGCAGGAACAAAGCTTGAACAGAACACTTTAGTCAGCCACACTCATTAATTAATAGTTCATTTCCTGCTGGGCTTTGGGCTACTTCACCAAGCTCTCTACTGGGCAAAATTAAGGGTATAGTTCACTCCAGAAGCAGCTCTGCTAATATGTTATGGTGATGCTGCACCAGGTTTGGCTCCATATACCCCACACTGTCTTCTAATGCTATCCCAACTACTTATACACACTCTAGTATTCCCATGTGCCCTTCTGCCCCATGTTAAGGTAATGCAAGATATCCTCAGTTTCAGGCTATATAAAGCATTTTGATGATCCACAGCACCAATATAAGGTAGTCTGAACTGGAAAAAAAAGTACAAAAGAATATAGTCATATATTAAAAGCCACAAAGTATTACACAGGAAGTAGAAAACCCTCAAAGCCAAATGCAGTGTTGTGTAGATACAACTAATAGAACTCTGCTCTATTCTGCTCTATGGTGAGCCCTAATACATGCAGTCAACAGCCAGCTGCTGCCCCTTGGCCTCAAGACTACGAGTTTCCTCCCTAGCTCTCTTACACTTTGTAGTGTAGACACAGACCATGAGTCGTGGACCTCCCCCCCTGCCCAAAGGAGCTGTCTTGCCAGGTCCACAAGACTACACTTATAACCAGCCAGAATTTCACAACTTTCAGTGGGGCTACATGGAACAAATAAGAGATTTCCCCCATTAAATTCACAAGCTGGAAAAGGCAGCAAACAGCACCAGCCATTTTTCTCCCATGAAAAACCAAGGAGCTTTGTGAGCTGGAGTTCAGACTTCCAGTCTCTCTTTCCAATGACACAAAAATGGCTTCCTTAATAAATGCCGGTGCAGAATTCTGACTTTGCAAGAATTTCTTAGGTATCTGTAATGACCTTAAAATGGATAAAACCTCACCGAACTTGTGCCAGCAGGGTTAAAATACCCTGGAGTTACAGGCAGAAATTGTGGAGCAAATAGTACAGTCAGATTCATTATTTCTTTTTAAGGCCTCAGTTATGGTGATGGTGAGGGAGTCGTGTTCCTATGGAGAAGCTGTCATGATCTTCAGAAGCCTTCTGCACTCTCTTTCCTTCAGGAGACTGCTCGGCCTCACTCACTGAAAGCAGCCTCTGTGATTTTTATCTATTCTTTATTTCTTAAAATTTTTTTTTTGCCTTTTTTTTTTCTTTTTTTTTTTTTTTTTAGCTTTTTACTTTGTAAACTTGTTTCACCAGCTGAATGGGAAAGTTAGCCACTGCGCTGTGGCAGGCAGAAAGCGGGCAGCTGAAATACAGCCCTGCTTGGTTATTGAAACAGCTCTGACTGCTGGGGTCATCTCCAGGTATGCGTACAGGCTCCACCTCAGCTCTCATCTCTGTTCTTCCAGCTACAGACGTGGACATCACACTGAAATACTTCTATGCTGAGCAGCTACCTCCCTTGAAGATAGCTCAGTTGTTGGGAACAGTCTTGCTATGCTAGTAAGCCCTGGGAAGACCCCATTCCAGTGCACAACAGCTTGCTAATGCTCAAACTATTTCATTTCAGACTGCAGCAGGTATCACAAGACTCTACATACGTTGCACAGCATAGACATATCATATGATACAGGACTGATGGCAAAGGCTCTACAATGAGAATACCAACACACCTCACCTCAGTTACTGAAGCAGACAGAATTAATTTTCAGCAAGTAGCAACCTGGACAGGGATTTAACCTTCATTATGATAAGTCCCATATCTTTCCAGCAAGCTTCTGAATAATTTAGTGCCCTGGTTCTTTCTGTCATTTCATGTAAGTTATTCACCTTTTATGGAATACAGACACAAGAAACTAAGATTTAAGTTCAAAGATGTTATATTTTTTTCTGAAATGAAAGTGAATGAGAAACCAAGCAAGGGTAGCTGAAGGATCTGTTTTGGGTGAGGTATTTTATGTTGTACTTTAGGCCTCCCACAGACAGCTGCATGTGACTCAGAAAGAGGCTCAGATGTTCACTTTGGGGACAAAGCAAAGGATAAAATATTGACTAGCATATTTTCTTTTACAAGCACTCTTGGTAGCAAGTATTCATTCATTTCAGGTTTAGTATCCCCCAGATCCTGAAAGAAAAACAGTTCCCAGTCAGTGGCTGTTTCTCTGTGAAGTACTTAGGGAAGTATATCAGGATGCTCAGAGGATTATTAACACAAAAAATTAGAAAGCAGAGTCTCACAAGAAGTGAAGGACAATGTGTCAACAGAGCCAGTGAACCAGTGAACCAAACCAGCATTGCACTCAGCAGAGTGCAATCGCTCAGTATCAGGCAGCAATATATTTTTCAGACGCACTTAAGCAATATCCAAAATTTCTTTTATTAGGAAAAACACATTTTGATTTCCAAGCAGCAAGAATCATCTGCCTTTTGTCAACTCTAATGTTTATGACTTTATTTCCTCCTTGCTGATCAAGTGGTTTCAAAGAACAAAGAGAAGTGGGGAGAAGAAAGATGCATTATCAGCAATAAAAGACCAAGGACTACAAGTCTGCAATTCCTAATGAGTGGGGAACAAAAGGTAAAGAAACATTTCAGAGCACAGTGAGAAATCCATCAGGCACAGATTTGGCTTAAGTCCTGTACTAAATTGGCAAGTGTTCTTACAGACAGTAGCTTCAGGCCACAGATATTCCGTATTCTGTTTGATTGGAAGCACTGCAAGAAAAGACTGAGCTGGATTATGCCCACCATTCTGCAGAATAACTGAAGACATGGGCAGAGCTCAAAATCACACATAGATATGTGCATAAATATACGCATATATAGACAGGAATTATACATCTCTGTCTGATCATAAAAGCTTTCTTTCCAGGAGCCTGAAGACTCATTGAAAGACCCTTAAAGCCTTTTAAGTCTCCTGGTCTTGAAAACCTGACTTTTCAGCATTTAAATGATTATAATACGATTTCCAATTCTGTGTTTAATGAAAAACTTCCCAGTTTCAATACACTGCCAGAAAATGAGAATTTTAATCTGTGTCTTAACAACAGAGTGGGAGAGAAAGAAGCAAATGGTCAGAACAGATAGTAAATCTGTGAGACCATCTGGAAATGGCAAGTTGAAATCCATCCCCAGTAGAAACAGTTCAAGGTTCCTCTACCAGGCATTGCCCATGTGGTAGTCTGCAGAAAATGCTCATACACTTCAAGTGGTGCTGATAGCATTCTCAGAGTGCCTAGGAGCCTGATGGCAGATGTTAGCCTTGGTTTAAGGATCCCTTCATACTCTGTGATTAGAAACCACCAATTTGTCATAGCATATCTGTACAAATACAAATAATACAATGGCCAAGTCAGAGTCCTGTGAACCGCTAAAAAAGTGTTTCAGTATTTCAGCAGAATTAGGTACTTCTATATCTTTCGAAATACCCTTATGTCATTTACCACATTAAACATGTGACCACCTCTGCTAACTCGGCCTCTGGTTTGCTTCCACATGGATGCACAAGAGAGGTGACCACCAGAGCCAGTTATAGAATCGTAGAATCATAGGATGGTTTGGGTTGGAAGGCACCTTCAAAGGTCATCTAGTCCAACCACCCTGCAAGGAGCAGGGACATCTTCAACTAGGTCAGGCTGCCCAGACCCCTGTTCAGTCTGACCTTGGATGTTTCCAGGAATGGGTCATCTACTACCTCCTTGAGCAGCCTGTTCCAGTGTTTCACCACCCTCTTTGTAAATTATTTCTCCCCTTACATCTAGTCTATAATCTACAATTTTGAAGTTTCAAAATATTAGCCCTTGTTCTATTGCAACAGGCCCTACTAAAATGTTTTTATTCATCTTTCTTATAGGTCCCTTTAAGTACTGAAAGGCTGCAACAGGGTATCCCTGAAGCCATCTCTTCTCCAGGTTGGACAACCCCAGCTCTCTCAGTCTTTCCTCATAGGAGAGGTGTTCCAACCCTCCAATTATTCTTGTGACGCTCTTCCAGACTCTCTCCAGAAGGTTCATGTCTTTCCTGTACTTAGGACCCCAGAGCTGGACACAGTTCTCCAGGCGGGATCTCACCAGATAAGGGTAGAGGGGCAGGATCACCTCCCTTGACCTGCTGGTCATGCTTCTTTGAATGCGGCCCAGGATGTGGTTGGCTTTCTGGGCTGCAAGTGCACACTGCCAGGTCACATCCAGCTTTTCATCCACCAGTACCCCCAAGTCCTTCTCCTCAGGTCTGCTCTCAATCCCTTAATTTCCCAGACTGTATTGATACCAAGGTTTGCCTCAACCCAGGTGTAGGACCCTGCACTTGGCCACATTAAACCTCATGAGGTTTGCATGGGCCCATTTCTCAAGCTTGTCCAGGTCCCTCTGGATGACATTCCTTCCCTCAGTGTGTCAACCACACCACTCAGAGTAGTGCTATCTGCAGCTTGCTGAGGGTGAACTTGAGCCCACTGTTTATGTCATATATGAAGTTTTGTCTTTCACAGACACCCCCTTGTCATGGGGAAAGAGCTTGCATGCCCTTGTGAGGTTGGGAGCT
The DNA here is from genome assembly GCF_028554395.1 of Pezoporus wallicus. Classification (NCBI taxonomy): domain Eukaryota; kingdom Metazoa; phylum Chordata; class Aves; order Psittaciformes; family Psittacidae; genus Pezoporus; species Pezoporus wallicus. Next base: position 34,933 of record NW_026636323.1, on the reverse strand, counting down.
CTGCTGGTGGTGGCTTATGCCTCCGGTAGGGTCTCCCATGCCAGACAGGTCTCAACTGAAGGGTTAGACAAAGTGTGTCCATGGGCAGGATGGGCTCACTAGCCTTTGGGCAACCATCCTAGGAGAACGACAACTCTAACTTCAAACCCGGGCAGATGGAGCTTGCTTAGCCCTGTAAGGCCATCCATCTAAGAGAAGGATACTCTAATCAAACCTACAACCTGAGGACTTTGTTGTCACTGTCCAAGCTCACTAGGCCCTGGCAGATAAACCTCAGGTGTAAAGGGTGGGGCCAGTTCCACGCACATTGTTCCTCACCTAAAAAATCCACTGCTCAGGCCTGAAGGGTTTACCCACACTTGCAAAGCCCTGTAGCAACAGGCGAGGGATGAAACAGCAGGTGATAAGGTGCACTGGAAGTCGCAGACCCAGCCCTGCATGCAGGCGGCTCAGGACATTGGTCGCTTGAGACTGACCCAGGAGATGACAGTCTTGTTCGGCAACATCCTGAATGACCAAGCAGCTTTTTTTCAAGGAAAGCACTGCTTGCTCCATATGGAGAGGGGCCTAGAAAAGGTGGCCTAACCAAAGCTCATCTCCCTCTCCACCTGGTTGGCTAGCCATGGCCAATGAGCATCTTCTGTTGTGGTCGATTAAAGACAAAGAGACAAAGGCATACACCTGCCTCCAAAGGTGTGTCCAGATTGACACTCACATGTTGGAACACCAGAACCGTGCTTGATACAGCGAACAGTGGGTGTCCTGAGCACCGTTCTGTGCTAATTGCCCACGAATTATCACGACTTCACATCGATATTGCTGCTCTTAGTGAAGTTCGCCTTCATGAGGAAGGTAGCCTTAAAGAACATGGTGCCAGCTACACACTCTACTGATCAGGCAAATCCAAAACTGAAAGTCATCTTTCTGGAGTTGGCTTCATGATTAAAAACTCAATCATCTCTAAACTTGAAAATTTGCCAATAGGTCATTCTGATCGTATTATCTCCTTACGTCTTCCACTACACAATAAGCAATATGTTGTTCTTTTCAGCATATATGCTCCAACTCTGCAAGCTGACCCTGCACAAAAATAAAAATTCTACTCTGACCTGCGTCACCTCGCTCAAAAGGTTCCTATAGATGATAAGATCATCATCCTTGGTGACTTCAACGCCCTAGTAGGTAAGAACTTTGAAGCCTGGAAAGGAGTACTAGGCAAGCATGGTGTTGGTAGCTGCAATGATAACGGTCGCCTCTTGCTAGAGTTTTGTGCAGAGCAGCATCTTACCAGAACCAACACTATTTTCCAGCAGAAGGACAGCCAGAAGACAACCTGGATGCATCCTCGATCTAAACATTGGCACTTTATGTCTTAGTGTGCCAGAGAAATATTCGTGATGTCTGTCACACTTGAGTGATGCCTAGTGCAGAATGTCACACAGATCACCACCTTGTGCTTTGCAAACTTAACTTCCACTTCAAGCCCAAACCTAAGAGGGGCAGCATTCCAAAGAGGAGGCTCAATGTTAGTAATCTCCAAATAGCTGTAGTGAGGGACAGCTTTCAGGCTAACCTTCAAACTAGGCTTGAAGACCGTCTTACAGATTCTTCTCCTGAAGCGCTTTGGCAACGTATTAAAAATAGCATCCTGCAGTCCTCTGTAGAATCCTTTGGGTTCTCCTTACAGAAAAATAAAGACTGGTTTGACAATAACAACCAGGAGGTCCAGGAATTGCTGACAAAGAAGAGATCTGCCTATCAAGCACACCTTGCTCAGCCACTTTGCCATGTAAGAAAAGCAGCCTTTCATCTTGCATGTAACAAACTCCAACAGAAACTTCGAGACATCCAGAACAAGTGGTGGTTCAACCTAGCAGAAAAGACTCAATTATGTGCAGATTTGGGTGACCACAGAGGATTCTATGAGACTTTGAAAGCAGTGTATGGACTCACATTTCAGGTTCAAAGCCCCTTACTTAGTGCAGATGGCCAAACGCTTCTTACAGATAAAAATCTCCATCCTGAATCATTGGTCTGAACATTATCAAACACTCTTTAGTGCTAACCGTGTACTCCAAGGTGAAGGAATCCAGCACATTTTACAACATCCGGTGAAAAACAAATTGGACTTAGCCCCTACTATAGGAGAGACTCTTAAAGCTATACAGCAGGTGAAAACTGGCAAGGCAGCTGGGGTCAAGGAAATCCCACCTGAAATCTGGAAGCACAGAGGACAAGCACTTCATGCTAGATTTCACGAGCTAGTTGTGCGCTGTTGGGAACAAGGTAAATTACCATCAGATTTTTGTGATGCAATCATCATCACTCTGTATAAGAAAAAAGGTGTAAAGTCAGACTGCTCAAGCTACCAAGATACAACTCTGCTCTCCATTGCTGGAAAAATTCTTGCGAGAATACTATTGAACAGATTAGTACCTGCTATTGCAGAAGAACTTCTACCTGAAAGTCAGTGTGGTTTCAGAGCTAACAGAAGTACCACAGACATGGTATTTGTTCTCAGACAACTTCAAGAAAAGTGTAGAGAACAGAATAAGGAGCTCTATGTAACTTCATTGACCTCACCAAAACTTTTGACACCGTGAGCAGAAAAGACCTGTGGCTGATCTTGGAACGATTAAGTTGTCCCCCCAGGTTCCTCAAAATGATTATTCTGTTACATGAGGATCAGCAAGGCCAAGTCAGATATGGCGATCCACTCTCTGAGCCCTTCCCAATAACCAATGGTGTGAAACAAGGTTGCATTCTCGCACCAGCTTTATTCACAATCTTCTTCAGCATGATGCTCCAAAGGGCTATGGTAGACCTCGACGAACAAAACGGGATTTATATTCGATACTGCACTGATGGGAGCCTATTCAATCTAAGGCAACTGGAGGCCCACACTAAGATCCTAAATCATCTTGTCTGTGAACTGCTTTTTGCTGATGATGCTGCCCTTGTTGCCCACACAGAAGCAGCTGTGCAGTGTTTAACATCTTGCTTTTTGGAGGCGGCTGAGCTTTTTGGGCTGGAAGTCAGCTTGAAGAAGACAGTAGCTCTCTACCAACCTGCACCACAAGAAGACTATCATCATCCCCACATTACCATTGGCGAGTCAGAGCTTAAGTCAGTTCAGCAGTTCAGCTACCTGGGAAGCATTATCTCCTCGGATGCCACAATCGACAAAGAGATAGACAACAGAATAGCAAAGGCATATAGAGCCTTCGGACAACTCCATAAAAGAGTCTGGTGCAATAAACACCTGAAGAAAAGTGTCTATAGAGCCATTGTACTGTCTGCTCTTTTATATGGGTCTGAATCATGGGTTACCTACCGCCATCACCTGCGACTCCTCGAACGCTTTCATCAGCGCTGCCTCCGTACAATTCTAAACATTCATTGGACTGACTACGTGTCAAACATTACTGTCCTTGAACAGGCAGGGGTCACCAGTATCAAGGCCATATTGCTGAAATTGCAGCTGCGCTGGGCAGGGCACGTCTCTAGGATGAAGGATCACCGCCTCCCTAAGATCGTGTTTAACGGTGAACTTGCCACCAGTTGCCACAAGAGAAGTGCCCCAAAGAAGAGATATAAGGACTCCCTGAAACAGTACCTTAGCCTTGGCCATATTGACTACCATCAGTGGTTCACCTTGGCCTCCAATCGGGAGACATGGAGACACACCATACATAATGCCATTGTCTCCTTTGAGAATTCATGCAGAACTAGTCTTGAGGAGAAAAGACAGCGTAGAAAGAATCGCGCCATGCCTATACCACCCAAGGAGACCTTTCTCTGTGCTTTTTGCAACTTGATTTGCCTATTTCACATTGGCCTTTTTAGGCATCAGAGCGGTTGTAGTAAGCGTGGGTAAAGCCCTTCCCAAATTTTCATTCACAAAGTCAAGCCATGATGATGATGAAACAGTATTGGTCCCAATTGGGCCCTGCAGGTCACCACTCATCACTGATCTCCATCTGGACATCAGTAAGGGTCTAGACAATGCAGAAGGCTCTGTCTGCACTTCCAAAACTGGAGTAAATCAGGCAAGTGGTGGTCACTGAGCATCTGGGGCCCCTATCAGCGGGCAAGTCATGAAGTCCTTCCTCAGGGACTGTTCCTTTGCAGGACATAAGGGAGGATTTCAGAACTTTCCCCTCTGCATTCTTGAAGGCTGGTCATCTGCCACACATATATAATAGCAAACAAAAGATCTATTGAAATGTTTGTTGAGCTCAGGTAAATCCCAAATGGAGCAGCCCACCAGACTAACAAATCCTGAGACCTGATGCTTACACATGGTGTTCTCCAGCCCACTCAACTCCTCTGTTAGCATTGCAACAGTCAGAGAACACTGAAGATGGCTTGTTTTATAGCACAGTGCTCTAGTTCACTAAGCAGTAAGTCCTTAAAAAGTATCGACTTTTTCCCTCTCATTGTATTTGTTTGGCTCATTTATGTTTTTCCTGGAAATGTTCTTTGAATGACAACATGAAAGGCCATATCCAGTCTCTATTAATGATGCTGCTGTGAGAAGTGCAAACAGAAAAGGCTCGTCCAGACTAGCTGATGCTGTCAAGCAAACTCCTTTTTGTGCTGCTTGATTAGTTATTGTTGAATTGGATCAGCCAGAAACAGAAGTCCTATTAGGAGACAGATCAGGAGGAACAGAGTGTAGCAATATAGCATTGATCAGAGTCATACATTTTGCAGGAAAATGGCTAAGGAAATTAACAGAAATTCCATGTGCCAAGTTTGATCCCAAAGCCACGTTCACATGCTAACAGGCAGCCATGAGTGTCATCCCTGACAGCCTGTGAATCCACCCCTAGAGAACATGTTTTCAATGTTAGGTGAAATGTAGGTCCATTTCTACCCAGTAGTGTAAAGACCTCAGATGGAATCCTTCAGCTTTCAGACATAAGCTTCTACTATAATGCATATTGTCTGCTGTAGGTATCTGCAATGCATGCTTTTCTCTGCTTATAGCTCTTGCCACAGTTATCTCTTCATTTTTTAAAGATCATTATGTAAAACTTTTTCTATGTTCATTCTTATAGCAAGTTTCCACTGAGACTTTATATTTTATATATAGGCTTTATAGTATTGACAAAATAAAAAAAATATAATCAAAGAAGCAGAACAAGAAAATAATTGATAATTGTGAAATCAAATTCTACCTGCTCTGCCCTGGCAGTGTGGGACAGCTCTGCATACAGCAGCACTCATTAAACTATTGATGAGTGAAGAAGTCACATTTAACTCATTTACTGTTAGAGTCTGTTTTAAAAGTTTTATTGAAAAAATAATATAAACTGGGACATGGAAATGCAATAAACAAACAGGGATGTGACCATCAGTTTTATTGCCAATTATCACCTTTGGAACAGTAGGATCATGCTAGATGCTGTGATAAAGGGCTGACTGCAGCAAATACAAAGGAGCAGAAGAGCAACAGCAGTGGGAACCCAGCAGTGCCAAGATAGCACCAGCCCTGGCCACTGCTGGGTGTCCAAGGAGGCTGAGCAGCCCCTGGACCTGGCAAACTGCAGGGTATGGCTCCAGGAGAGGTTCTGCACCATTACCCTGCTAAGGTGGGGGTCACTGCCCACAGGGATGTGGAGCTCATTGGGAGAAGCTCATCGCTCCAAGCCCAAGAAGGGTTAAAGGGTGGACTGAGCACTCAGCACTGGCTGCTGGAGAGGTCTATAATACGTACATATGTGCATGTGCAGATACTCCACTAGTGGACTTCAATCCCTGCTATCACAAGAGGAGGAGCAGTACTGGGTCATCTATGCCATTCCTGTTTATGTGAGTGATGGGTGTTTTCTATCTGTACTGATCTGTATAGCCAGCTACATGTCTGCATTTTGTGTGTGTGCTAACTGGGAGCACATGCTCAGCTTTGCTGCCAGCTGGACCTGGGAGTGTAGTGCTGCAGCAGCCTCACATATTCAACAATGTCTGGCAGATCTTATCATCAGCATACAGGATTTCTTCATCTAGCATTTTTGTGGGCACTAGAAGCAGGATTGTGGCTGTGGTATAAACTGTTGCTCCTTGATCTGCCAGGCAGGACTACAGTAAGCAATTTCAGTAAGTTCTCACCCTCTGAGAGCCAGTTTGCCTCCCAAATTGCTCAAAACAGTGTAACCACAGCAAGCAGCCACTTTTGCCTCATGTTAGATTGCAAAAGCTAAAAAGTTACTTTGCCTTTTGAAAGTGGGCAGGCACTTGTCACAAGTGAGTCATTTCAGCATCCACCATTTAATGCTATGCTGCTGCAGCTGTAGGTTCTTGGTCATCCCAATGAGTTTATATTTTTGGATGTTTATACCAGCACTCCTACAGTGGGAAACAGGTTTACCTCTCCACTGGGACTCACTCTTCCCAGTGAGTGAGTCCCAATTTCATTTTTAACTTGACCAAATTGCAGCTGAAAAATGTCTTCTTTATTTATTGTCTTACCTGCCAATAACTAGGAGAGCTTTGCAGTAATGTTATCAGTGAGAACCTAAAGCTTGGCAAATAGAAAACAAACAAAGACAAATTCAAGAAAACAAAACAAAAACAATCAACAGACCAAAAAAAAAAAAACCTCTATTGTCTGAGTGAATGTAGATAAATTGTGTCAAGTAGAAACTAATTAAAAAGTCCCTTTTCCTCTGTCCAATTTAAGTAGCTTTTGTCACTGAAATCCTTGAGACTGAAAATAACAGAGGAAGCATCTCCTCTCTGTGTGTTTCTCTCCCTCTCACTCTCTCAGAGAGGAGCTTTTCTTTCAGACACTATCAAATTTACAGTATTTCAGCAGAGGTGGGGTTTTTCCCCCCTGTGATTTTTCTGTATACTATGCTGGTGCATATTTTTGAGCTAAATGGAACAGTTTTACCTAGCTGTTATCACAGCAGACTAAAAGAACCCTTTCAAATATTCCTTCAATTTTCAAAGGTTTGCCTTTTAGCAGTCTTTCAGCAGAGTTTACGTTCAGGATGATTAATGGCCCAAATTGCTCCAGAGCAATTATAGAATTCAAGAATTCAGTCATCAAAAGTTTCAAGTTGCACCAGACAACTGATTAAAAGAGTCACAGTCAATTTGCTTCCTTCACTGAAAGGTACTAAATCACACACACAAATACATCCCAATTTAAAAGAACACTTATGCTGAATGAAAACTTTGATTCAATTGCCTCTCCCATCAAGGGTAGAAACATACAGAATGATCATGCTTCCAGCATCATAGCTCAGAATTCAAATGTGCCAGTGAACCTGCTTAAGAATGAATTATGGTTGCAAATTATTTGCATGAATTATTGAGCAAATAATTATGAATGGAAATTATACTGGGAAGAATCAAGCTTTGTTCACAGACAACTCCTGAATAGAAAAGACTATTCCTAAATTCCTTCTTAGAAATTATTTATCCTCCCCCAATATAAACAGTGAAATTAAATGATTTGAAAAACATAATCTGAATTTTATTAATCTTAAATGTAATTAGCAAAACCAGAAACGTATTGTGCATACATATCATGTACGTATAAACCAGACAGGATTACAGGACATAGGTACCCATTTTGTTTTGCCTTAGTGAATAAATATCATTCAAAAGGTTTTGTTTCTAGAAAGCAAAAGAATAAAGACATTTTATTTGTGAGAATCAGTTCTATATCCAATCAAAATAGCACTCTTTTAAAGACAGATATTCAACAGACTATACTCTTAATTTGCTTAATCTTTGATCACGAATCATCAGAGAATTTTCTGCATTTATCCCAAAGATTTGTTATTATTGTTCACAATTGCCTTTGTAAGGATTTAAGACATCTTTGTAAAGCAAAAATTATAAGATGCAGGAGTTTTTGTTGGAAGTTTTTCATTGAACCAAAAGCAATAGAAGCTGCTTTGAAATGCAAACATTTCTTCAGGTCAACAAAGCTTCATTTATTGTTTGGAGCAGTGCAATTCTGACTAACTTCGGTTGTCTCGTATATACAAGGGGCAAAAAACTTTGCAACAAAGTTACAAGAAGACAAGAGCAGAAAGAGTCAGTGGAAATGACTGGCTCATTACAGAGCATGTGGTTTTGTGCAGGAGGCTTGCCAGAGGGATAGACCTAAGCAATACCTTCTTCTCATCTATGCACCCCTATTGCTTCCAACCTAATCAAAATCAAACATCCTACAGATGTGTCAATGTAAATGGACAGACCAAATCACCAAGGATATAAACAAGCCCTCTGTTTTGGAGTTTTATTTATCAATAAAAACAAATAAAATACCTTTAATTAGATTAATTTTACAAACTCAATTTAGAGAAAAAATTGTCAGGCTCTTTAGCCAGGAGAAATGGGAAGATGGAAAGACCTGCAGCTGCAAGCACACAAGTTTGGCACCGTGAGAGCCACTTGAGTAAAGTAGACGCTCAGAGAGCTCATTCAGCTTTATGCTTCAGAAAAGATCAGCCATTCCTTAGGAAAAGAAAATGTCCATGAAAAGATTCCCTGAGAGGTTTCAGTCAGACAGGAGTTAAGGCTCTGTTGTGGTGCAATTACTGCACAGTAAAGTCTTCTGAGATTATTATTTTCTTTCCTCTATGAGTAGAAGACATGAATGATTTGATCACAGAATAACCCTCTCATCTTCCCTCATTAAGAAATGATAGATAGACTTACACACCACTGGAAGATCACAAATACTGGTATTCCACAGAGAGAGGACCAAATAAAACATTCATTCCCTGATACTTCAGAAGGCTAGTCATAAGATTTATGACCACCCTTTAGTTTAGAGGTGCTAAAATGAGTGGTTGCTTCATTAGTATGCAGAAAAAATATTCTAAGTGCATTTTCATTGTGGCACCAGCAATGAAAAAATCTTCACTGAGGACAGTCTTTTTTCCTAAAACAAATATAATATGTGGCTGAAGTGCTACAGTTTAGTTTACAGACATGGTCAAGAAAAACATCTTACATGACATCATTGGCTCTGTCAAGTCTGACATCAGACTTCCCATATTATCAGTTCATAAGGATGACAATATAAGAACAATATATGGAGCAAAAAAAGAAAGAGTCTCACCTGAATGCTTGCCTGCTTACATCCAACATTTACAATTGCATTACATCTGTACTTCTAGGACAAATATGGCTGAATGGTCTGATCTGCACTGATGCCCCAGTGATCCACGTTAACATAGGCTATTTCTAAACTATCAGCTTTTCTGAAATAAAAAAATATCCACCACTATTAACATGATACAGCAGTCCATGAAGGTCATTTGAGCATTTGCTTTGCCAAACATAGCGCAAACATTTAAAATCAAGATTTGTGTTGAGAAGGGAAAAAACCAGCTTTGAAATATTGCAATGTGTTTCCAAGGTGGAGATTTCTGAGCAATATGTATGGGAACTGTCACCTTACCTGAAAGATGTGCCCAAGGAGAGATGGAAGGACAACATTTTGACCATACAGTCTTGCTCCACAGTCATATATGAAGCTTTTCCTAGACTAAGAGAAGATAAATTTGAGAGAAACTTAAAATGTTCTCAAACTGAATAAAGAAAAATCTTGAAAGACTCGGGGAAAGAACTCACACTCAGAGCAGAAAGGAGCGGGCCAAAGGTGAGGGGAAATGTGTTACTGTTAAAGAAAGCAGAGACACATTTGAGAACTATCTTTCCCACTTGACCCTATGACCTTTGCTGGCAACAGCAGGTGAATGACAGCAGAAATAAAATATCAGAGCTAGGTGATGGTGATAGCACAGACTATTGGTCTTTCTGAAAACATGCCTGCTCTGTCACTGGTGGAATGATTCTGGACCCAAAGACAAACTCCGACACTAATATGTTTGCAGGAGTTGCTGAGTGTGGATTAAACACATGACAGCGCAACACTGATGCAATATTTGATGTTTACTAAGGGACACCAAGAAAAGTTGCTGAGAGATGTACCACAAAAAATTCTATAAGCCTTTTTTAACCAAACCAAATGTTCAGGTCTTCAACAGGTGTCAATACTTTTGTGGTTTTGTTACCTTCCTGAGCTGAATCAAATCTTATCAAATTCTTGGTTTCAAAAAGGGAGAAAAAACAGTAATTAGAGAGTTAGCGTATAGGATAATATTCTTTATATCACATGCAGACTCCTCTGCTTCAAGCTACTAAAAAGTCACTGTGAGAAAATCAAACTTCAGCAATCATCTCAAAGGAAGGCTTGAAGGCATGAAGGCTTTATCTTCATGCACTCTGCTACCCCACAGGAATAGCCACAGCTAGCAGGTACTCCTTGGTTTAACAGAGATAACAGATTCAGCAATGCTAATAAGGTAATGTGGCCATGGGGACTGGTGCAGGCAGAGCACTGATCAACTTCTACCCCTTTTCATGGTGTGACCGTGTTAGTGCCTTTGCAGGCAAGCAAAACTCATGGAAAGGAAACACTTTTTCACAGAACAGACTTTTTGCAACTTGGACAACCATAGGAATGCTCGCAAACTCTCTGAAACTGCAGAAATTCACTTGTTCCTTGTAAATCCTTAAAGGTGTGTGAAGTGACATAGTTGGATGTTGCAAGGCTTGTTGTTTGGGTAAGGGATGAAAATGACTGAAGGCAGGTACCACCATAAAAAGACTGTTTCTTCTGTAAGTACTGCATGTAAGCTATCATGGAAAAAAGTAGAAGATGATATCTATGATGTAAATTCACTGGGCTCAATCTAAGTAGTCTGGACTGAAAACTGAAGGAAAAAAGACAGTGACAAGGTGACTCACCCCCCAGGACCAAAATAGTCATGCAGCTTAAGAAAACAACTTTATTCCTGCCAAATCACTGAATGAATGTGTTATTAATACACACAAGGGAATAGAGATCTGCAAGACAGAAATCTTTATCAGCCAGAACTACCATCATGTAGAGACAGAATGTGTGAGAGATCTAAAGTGAAATCACTAAAAGTGAGGATTTGGAGGAAGAGCAGAGGAATTCTGTAGTGCAAGCTATACATATTGTGCAGGAGAAGGAGACTGGGATAGGATTTGTGGGACTAAACACACATATGAAAATGTAGGTCACTATGTCTGAGCTTTTCATCTAGGTATATTTAAAGTGTGATTCATTTCATCTTAAAGGAGCTATCTAAAACAGACCACATGAAACATGCCCTGTGAGTGCTTTTATGCCTGCTGCCCCAGGGGAAAACAAAGCTGTCTAGCCAAGTGTAGATGACTACACTGTAGGTGTCTAATCAGCCAAGAAGATCCTCATGCTCCTGCCTTGAAGTATCTTACATCTTCACCAAAGGAAAATACTGTATTCTCTGGGATATTTTGGGAGAGTATGTTTTTACAGTTATTACGATTTGGTTGTAGAATCATAGGATCATAGAATAGTTAGGGTTTGAAAGGACCTTAAGATCATCTAGTTCCAACCCCCCTGCCATGGGCAGGGAAACCTCACACTAAACCATGTCACCCAAGGCTTAATCCAACCTGGCCTTGAACACCACCAGAGATGGAGCATTCACAACCTCCCTGGGCGACACATTCCAGTGCCTCACCACTCTAACAGGAAAGAACTTCTTCCTTATATCCAATCTAAACTTCCCCAGTTTAAGTTTGAACCCGTTACCCCTTGTCCTATCACTGCAGTCCCTAATGAAGAGTCCCTCCCCAGCATCCCAATAACCCCCCTTCAGATACTGGAAGGCTGCTATGAGGTGTCCACGCAGCCTTCTCTTCTCCAGGATGAACAGCCCCAACTTTCTCAGCCTATCTTCATACAGGAGGTGCTCCAGTCCCCTGATCATCCTTGTGGCCCTCCTCTGGACTTGTTCCAACAGTTCCATGTCCTTTTTATGTTGAGGACACCAAAACTGCACACAATACTCCAGGTGAGTTCTCACAAGAGCAGAGTAGAGGGGCAGGATCACCTCCTTTGACCTGCTGGTCACGCTGCTCTTGATGCAGCCCAGGATACGGCTGGCTTTCTGGGCTGCAAGCACACACTGAAGCTGGTTCATGTTCATTTTCTCATTGACCAACACCCCCAAGTCCTTCTCCGCAGGGCCGCTCTCAATCTCTTCTCTGCCCAACCTGTAGCTGTGCCTGGGATTGCTCCGACCCATGTGTAAGACCTTGCACTTGGCATGGTTAAACTTCATGAGGTTGGCATCAGCCCACCTCACAAGTGTGTCAAGGTCCCTCTGGATGGCATTCCTTCCCTCCAGTGTATCAACTGAACCACACAGCTTGGTGTCATCGGCAAACTTGCTGAGGGCGCACTCAATCCCACTGTCCATGTCAGCGACAAAGATGTTGAGCAAGACCGGTCCCAACACCGATCCCTGAGGGACACCAGTCGTTACTGGTCTCCAGCTGGACATTGAGCCATTGACCACAACTCTTTGCGTTGAAATATTTAAAGTTTTGGTAATGTTATAATAGTTTTCTTTAATCGCGAAAAGGGAGTATTCAGTCATTCTAAGGAGAATTACCAAACTACAATTTGTGGGTTTTTAAGTACGGCTTCAGCTCTAAATGTTTTCAAAAATACACTATTACAGTTTGAAAAGTTAGATAATGCCAATTCCTGAAACTTTTTTCTTTTTTTTTTATCACCTGAGAGCCCTGCTAATAGCATCCGCAGACCATCAGAGGGGGAAACGCTACATCCTTGTCCAGGACACCCCTGTCCAGACCACATTTTTTGAAAGGGACCCTGTTATCCATTTTTCCTTCTTTGTCTGAAAAGGACAATCACAGATCATTACCAAAATGTTAAATATATATATATATATATATACACACACACTAATCCACATTTTCATGTGCATCATTGAAAGCAAATGAGGCCCATAGTCTACAAAAAAACTAACACAAACTTTCCTCACTTTTTGATTTTTCTCTCTGTTGCTGGAAGATTTAAAGCAGCCTGGAGCATTTTTATTCCCTGTCCACCAACAGGTCTCAAAAGAAACATCTATTCTCTGTCCCTCATTTTCAGTATTGATTTACAGAAAACCTGCCTTATAACCTTCTCAGAGGAAAGAATAGGGTCTAACTGAGAAATTGGTCCAATAGACGTATATACTCGAAGTAGGCTTTTTGTAAGACCTTTGAGGACCAAAGAAAATGTTTTACAGTGAGAAACTTGACAGGATCAGACAGTTTAATGTATCCCAAATAGAATAACTGGTGGCATGCTGCCTGCATCTCAGTACCTTTACAGGTAGAAAAATCTGGATACTCAAGTTTTAATCTGATGGAGAAAGGCACATTTGGAACTGTTTATAGACATTTCTAAGATGAAGTTACACACATTTCAATAAGAAATTATATGCACATATTTAAAAGTAAGGATGATTCCCATTAAAATGGATAACAAAGAGAGGAACAAGATACTCTATTTTTTGGTGGTTTCATTTTCAGCCTTATTAAACATTCTGAAAGGCATGCTTTAGTCAAACAAGGTGTCTTCATACATGGGTGACTGCATGAAATGCAATGGCTTGTGAAATTGGTCAGAGCCAGTGATGTAAAACTCCTTCTTGTCCTTAAATGCCATGAATGTAAGAAGTTATTTATTTGTGAAAAGCTGCAGTACATTATTACTGCAATGTAAGGTTAAACTTCGCTTTGCATGGCCCTCTGGTTGTTCAGACAGTGCAAGTTACAGACAGTGATTTTTCATTTTCTGCTGAAGGAAAATGTATTTGTCTTGGATCAAGCTGATAGATAACTTCAAAATTTCTGTCCCCTTATTGCTTATTATTTATTGAAAAGTACCTCACAAAGCTTTTTATTAAGATGCTATCTCCTAGCCCTAGAAGATAGTCAGGTATCACTGCCTTACTTTATCATCCAATAAATGCAGACATGAGCTGTCACTTGCAGTAGGGTTTGGAATAGGTTAGGAATCTCTGATACAGTGACTTAAACCCTATTTGCTAATACAGGTGCCTTTCAGAAGGATTACATCAGACCCATGGGCCCAACATCCCTTCCTGTGATCCTGGCTCTGCACTGTGCACAAGCTCTTACAGTAAACCAGGATTTTCCACCTTCATCATCTTTCTGCTTCCTCCTAATAACAATGTAGTAAGTTGCATTCACCCCACATTCTTTTTTGCAGTTCAAAGATTTGCATTGCTGGTTGTTCCCGTGGTGCCTGATCATTTCTGCATATAACAGAATTTCCGAATTTTCAGGCTTTTTTTTTTTTTTTTCCTCTCATTTGAAAAAAAAGAAAGGTTAATATAATTCACATAGAAAAGGAAGAGGTTTTAGAGTTTACAAACACTTATGTGGTATACAAGACTGCGATGGTGTAAGCACCATCTCCAGAGATAGCCATTGTTGTTATTCTAAGCATCTAAGCATTATTGGTGAGATGTTCTGTCATGCAGACACCTGTGCTGATTCATGGTGGCCAATAAACAGCTCTCTGACAAGACCATCCTCTACTTCCACTGTGCTGAGCAACTCTTGCTGCAAATAGAAGAGATCAGACTGTAGAGCACAAGAGCTTGTGATGTGCGCGTGGTACACTTGCCTGGCTTTACTGTTCACAGCAGACTGCTTCCTTTCGACTGCTTTGCAATCTCAAATCCCTTAAAGAAAAATAGATATAAATCTTACTGAGCCACAATGATTTTGTTCCATATCCAGGCTGATGTGTAAGCAGGTGTGTGTAACTGAGATGGGTCACTCCACACACACAAATCCCACTGCAGACCAAATCACCTCTCAAAATGAATTATCCACAAGTATTTTTAACCCTTAATAAACAGTTAAAATTAAACTGTGTTCTGTTCTGGGTTCTTGGAGGGATCAGTAAACAGAGCAAGCAGTAACATTAATGAAAAATGAGGTTCTTATAATTTCTTTTTGGTACTCACTCTTAGTACAGGATCTTTTATCTCAGATTAGAGATAAGCCTTCAACAAACTTATTGAACAAGGAGAGATATGAATAACTGTGCCCAACACAGGGAGGAAATATCAGAACTGGAAAAAAAAAATAATTTGTTTGAAGAGGCCACCTGCATTTTTTCAATGCTTATAATCCACCCAAGCAGGAAACACTTCAGTATGAATCACAGCTGTCAATCTTTCATTTGATCCTGCTGTGTCTACTCCATAGCTGAGATGGGATTCAGGAATTTGCAAACTACAGAAGACAACCTGCTCAGCAAGAATGATGACAAACATCCTGATCCTGTAAGTGCTCAATTTCCTCAGTTCCTGCAGGGTTTGGTAAGAGCTGGGGGCTTTCACTGTGGCACCAGATTTGGCCTCAGCAACCTGGCACTCAATTCACAAATAACAATGGGGACCATGTTAATGATCCAAACTATACTATGATTCTATGATTAAAACTAGTAGTGTTCATAGGCAATCAAAAATAATGATACCATCATGTGATATTCAAATATTATCCAGTGTAAGAAAGGCTTGTGACAAGCGACTATTTCAGAAGCTGTCTCTTAGGCATGTCCTAAGAGGACAGAAGTGAGATGCAGCTGAAACCACTGGTCAGGGGCCTTGGTAGAAGTACTGGTGTAGAAGAGTTTTGAGGGCTGAGGTGGGGCACAAAATCCCTAGACACAGCAAGACTGATTAATCTGCAAAGGACACCATTGGGTGGTTGTACCAATGTGGACTACTCCAGGGAAAATCCCGCTCTGTTGGATACATGCAACAGCCTGAGCCGTTTCCACAGCCACCTATGAGCCACTGTGTCTCTGCCAGCAAGGGATTGGTGGTCAGTAGATGAAAGCCTGTGTGGGGGTGCTTGCAGTCAGTCACACCTCCTCCATTTGCTGGTGGCAAAGCCCAAGAGGAGACATGAAAATGTACCCGAGAACTTGACTCTGTGGGAAGAAACAAGTCCTGTGAATGTCAGGAATATGGCTAGTGTAATAAATGTGTGTTCTATCAAAATTGTGATGGTATCCTCAAGGGTCCTAGAGGAAGAAAGAAATATTCTGGAATTTGTACTTTATTAACTTATACTCATTTATACACAGGTTGTGCCCCCAAATATCAATACTGTGACATTTAGATCCTTTCTTTTTCCCCCCTCAGCACATAGTTTGGTACTTGGTTTAACTTTTTGGTTACTTTCTTAAGTTCACTGCCACTGCCCAAAGCAAAGTACCTTTCTTTATCAGGCAGGAAGTTAAACAGCAGTGCTGATGCACAGCAACAGCTTTACAACAGTGTGCAAAAATGACCTTATCAGTTAGAAAAGCCTTGAGGCATCTTAGGAAGAAACTACTTAGCAAGAACCAGGAGTCACAACCCACACCTTAGTGTGGGACTTGGATGTCTTTCTGAGATTTGATGATGGTTCTTTTTAAAAACCTAATGGGATATATTGATTAAAGAAAAAGTTTGGTAGGCAAGTATTTCTGTTAGCTGCCCTGTTCACAGCCTGGTCTTCTAACAGTAATTACCAAGTCTTTCCAAACAAATCCAAAGATTAAAACAAACTCCAACAAATTTTCCACCCGCAAAGATGCTGGTGGAGACACAGGGGGCAGCATCATCAGGTAGGGGTCAACCAGAAGAGCTCCACCAACTTCTGCAGACCTGCTTTTGTGTACACAAATGAAGTCCAGACCCTCTAGGTGCATTGCACCCAGAAAAAGAGCAAGTAATTGCTGCACAGTTTCACTGCAAAAAAGAAGTCTGACATCAGATGAGTCAGTATGATTGGTGGTTTATAAATATTTAAAACACCAGTCATCCCAGATGAGACAAAACGTAGGTCAGCCTTGGTATGACATGGTGAGTTACTCTGGGGGAAGAGGAGAAGCTTCCTCCCTTGTTAAAAGCAGCAACTGAAGGACGTGCTTCTGGGGTACTTGTTTATTGGCATGACTTTGGAAGGATCAAGGATGAGTTGGTTCTGCAAAAACTCCCAAGGGCTGCAGTACTGCATAACAAGAGAGGGAAGAAAGAGCAAGCAAGCTCAACCTGAAGCATCTTTGCGGCATGCAAAATAAGGTGCTGTGATTTCTGTGAAATGAACATCCAATATCTAAGTACTATAAATTTATCATTATTACTAATTATCAGGGATCAAGGTAGCATCCAAAGGCCTCTACCTGATGAAATTGTAACTGATGTCATCTGGAGTGGTAAATTAATCCAGTATCTTTGCAGTGTGGTTTGAAATTGGAACTAGCTATTCATATTTCTCCTATGAAGAAAGGCAGATAAAATTCTTCTCTTGGCCTGGAGGAGAATCCAGTGAGACCTTCTCTCTTCAGTACTTAAATGGGGCCTTTAAGAAAGGTGGGAACAAACTTTTTAGCAGGGCCTGTTGTGATTGGTAGTGGTTTTAAACTAAAAGACTAAAGATTTAGACTAGATATCAGGAACAAAATTTTTACGGTGAGGGTGGTGAAACACTGGAACAGGTTGACCAAAGAGGTGGCAGATATGCCATTCCTGGAAACATTCAAGGCCAGGCTGGATGAGGCTCTGAGCAGCCTGACCTAGTAAAAGATGCAGGGAGGTTGGAGTAAATGACCTTTAAAGGCCACTTTCAACCCAAACTGTTCTATGATTATTTGCTATTACAGGTGAAATTATTCTGTGTATGAGTTTCCCTTTTGTTGGTCATTTATGTAATTGAAACATGTAGTCATTTTCTTCCCTTACTTTCATTTGGCAGATCCTTTGATTTAAACCGACTTTTCAAAAGATGGTCATAATAGCCTTATATATGTTAAAATTCAGATCTTTTCTTTAGACCTCCAAGCACTTACAGTATCACTGCACTCATTTTGTAGACACACACACTGAGCAGAGGCAGTACTGGTGGTTATGCATGGCAAGTAGAGGAGACAGTAAAGGATGGTGGATGAACTGAGTCAACTCAGTTCAAGGACTCTGTGCATTTGCAAAGCATTCAGGATTGAAGTATGACCTGCTAAATTGAATATTTGGCTAATATTCCAGGGTAATGAGTGCTGAAATTCCCCCTACCTCATTTTATCCCTTGATGCTGGATGTCTCTTTTAGTGGGGTCAATCTATAGACACACACACTGGAGAGATCATTAGAAAACTATAGATGGTGGCAAAACGTATTTCTTTCTGTAGACATCTAGTGGTCTTAGTCTAGATGCACAATCTTTTAACAGTACAGCTTTGAAGAGGTAGATCCTACCCTGTTTTCTTCTCTAAAACAGCTTCTGTTCCAGGGTTGAATGCTCAGGAAATGGTTTGCTCATTCTACCAAAAGGCCCCAGGTTTTTATGTGAGTTCCTTTAGTTTATTTTCAAAAGGTCTGCTCCTGATGCTTCTGAAACCATAATCTTCAGCTGGGAAGCAGATTCCTGACCTGATCAGTAGAAAGTCCATCCAACCATCTTCATGCTAACACCATGAATAACTTCTGCCTTTCCATTAGACCTTCTCTTGCACACAGAGAATAAGCCATGTTCCAGGTCTTAGAAAATCCTAGCTGCAATATAGAGGTATCAGTAGCAGATTCTTAATTTACTAGAATGGAGAAAAGAAGAAGTTCTTACCGACTTGGGACACAAAACTGTTTCACGTATTCTATTGATTTCAGACAGATGCTGCATGCCAGCATAAGGAATACAGTAAATTAAATAACTAAATAATACATATTGAGTGATATCCTGAACTATTCTTTTCCCCTCTTATGGACTGCACCATATTTGAGTTATTTTTTCATTAGTTAATTTGAAGCGATGACTGCCAATACATTTGTCTTGTACTGTCTTGTATATAGTAGTCCTTAAATTTTAAAAAAGCTAAAAAAGTTATGTTTTTAAATTCCTTTCCCCTTCTTATAAAACATGAGAAGTTGTCTAAATGCTTAAACAAATTTGATTTTTTACTATAGGACAGGAATGAGCAAACTCACAAACATACACATAGCAGAGTAGATGAGCATATTGCCAAGATCTGAAATGTGCTTATTTTTGCAGTATTAGAAATACAAAGTTGTGATTTGTCCTTTTAAAATTATAGGAGGTATTTCAATATTTCTACATAAGTTCAAGTCCCAGGGGCTTTAAAAAGCCACTTGGTATCACAGGCTTTGGGAAAAAAGTTAAAGAAAGCTGACCAAGAATAAAACACATCAGCGAGTTGAAAAATTTCAGCATAAATTAATTCTTCTTAGCTAATCTTCATTAATTCTGAGCTAGGCCAAGAAGTACAATGAAAGTGCTCAAGAATTTGCAGTTTTCATGAGTAATATGAATATCAATCTGAAGGTAAAAACAATGGGCACATGACTAATGCGGTAACCTCAGAAGTCTTCATGAGTCCTCTCAGTTGATGATGAGGATGCCTGAAAAGTTTTTTAAGTATTTTCCTGTGTTAAAATACTTAACAGCAACATACATCTTGAAGAGGTTGTTTTACCTGTAAACACACTATGAACACCATCAAAGATGGCTGCTGTTTTCCACACAAATTTCCACAGCACAGCTATAGCTCTGAAACTTGCTGGCTCTCAGCTCCCAGCAGAAACAGCAATTCATTTAACGTTAATGGATCAGAATATAATTAGATGTATTTCTGCAAGTTAGAATTATATCCTTTTTTTTCCTTTTTATTTTTTTCCCCTGTATGCTGTGTTTCAGCTCAGCAAAATATATGAAGACAAACTATAAGCCATAACACAGTTGGTGGATAATAAATCCCCTAGTGGGTATTCAGTTACTGTGATGCAAGCAGTGCTGCTGTAGCAAATTTACATGTTAATAATAACAAATATCGCCTGTTAAAGGCTTATTACAGAAGAAGAGGAGCATGCAGGTCCACAGCACTGTCTACCTTTGGATGAAACAAGGGCAGGAGTGCTGGAGCCTTACTTTGCAGAGCATGAAATAGAAGGTGTTTGCCTTCATAATTGTTAGAGGATAAGTAACTCTATCATTAAAACTTCTTGTCTGTGCACAATATCCTCTGCAGAAAGGACATTACAGGCTATTACATGATTCTCTTACTGCAGATACTCGCATACAGAGATTGTTATGTTGAGAAGAGCTGATATTTTCAATCAAAGCAATTCACTTGGAAATATTCACTTGTTTATTTTCTTATTTTACATCAATATCCTAAATCTCCATTTTCTCCTGTTTCATCTGTTTACTATTCATACATGGTCCTGTCATCTAATTAGATTTTTCTACACCAGGATGCAGTGGCATGCATCATACTGACTTATTTTTAAACTTCAGAAAACCCATGACTTGCTACTATAAAGGTTTCTGAAAAACATTGACCTTTCCTTTTTCACTAACTTTAACACAATTTCTCATGCATGTTTTCCTTAAAAGAACTTAGGTCAGCTCACTTCAAAGTTTCTCTACTTCAGAGACTCCCTTGAACACAGGGCACAGGCTACAGAGACAAAAATGATCTTTCACATCCCTGCCTGCTGCTCTTTGCATTTCAGAGCAAAAAGAGCATTTCAGTCACTGGGTGCCAAGATACTGAGGATTCACTTTGCTTAATGTCTATTGTTTTGTCTGGGCTACCTTCCTCTGTAGCTGAAGAGACATGTAGGCGCTCACAGAGGATGTCAGCATATCCTAAGAAAGATATGTAACACATAAACAGTGAATCAGTCTGCAAAGGTGCATCTCTGTCTCTGAGGACTACATAGTAATTGTAGGAAAAGGGTTTAAACTAGTGATCCTTTGGATAGCAAAAATTAGCTGAAAGAAGTCCTTGGGCAGAGACAGTAAGTGCCAATACTAGGTCTCAGTGTCCTATCACACGGTACCTGTCCACAACAAGCAGAAACATGACACCATTCTTCTGAAGTCCAGCAGTAAGATCTGCATAGCCATGGCCTTCATTGTTTGGCTGCTTCATTACCTACATCTCCTGCTGGCACTGTTAGCTACTGACTAGCTGGCTGAGCCCAGAATCAGACCTCCACAAGGGGAACTTACTGCAGAAGAAAATTTCCCTCACCTCAGCCACCTTCTTGCTTGTGCAATTTGGGAAAAATTTGCATGTCTTCTGCAGTTCAGAAAGTCTCCTTTTCTTGGAGAATTTGCTCTGAAGAAATAGTCAGAAACTTCCACTTTCACCCTCCTGCTCCTCTTCTTTCTTTGCCAGCTATTTGACCAGAACATCAGCAACCAGAATGCCTAATACCTCTGCCTACAGAGTACCACGTGCATGTGGATTATCCTGTTCATACTGATGACAGAATTTGGCAGTATGTGGCCACATTGCCCAACAACAGTTCAAAAAACTGGCGCTGGAAGAGATAGCACATGCCAGGACCGTGGCAATTTGTCACAAGAATCCCTGGCTCACAAATCCTGTAATTTCTAACAGGAAGCAGTGATACTGCTTCTTCCTTAATTTGGACTGCCCTATATTGCCTGTCTTGTGATGGAAATACTGAAATATGTTTGAAAGGGAGGATTGTTCCCTTTTGCCTATTATTTGTTAATCATGGAATGGTTTGGATTAGAAGGGATCTTAAAGATCACATAGTTACAACCCCCTGCCATGGACAGGGACACCTTCCACTAAAACAGGTTGCTCCAAGCCCTGTTCAACCTGGCCTTGAGCATTGCCAAGGATGGGGCAGCCACAGCTTCTCTCGGTAACCTGTCCCAGTGCTCCACAACACTCGTAGTAAAGAATTTCTTCCTAATATCTAACCTAAATCTACCCTTTTTCAGTTTAAAACCTTTTCCCCTTGTCCTATACCTACATGTCCTTGTAAAAAGTCCCTTTACACATTTCTTGTAGATACTGAAAGGCTGCTCTAAGGTCTCCCTGGACCCTTATGCTATTTTCCAAGTTCAATATATTTTTAATTTGTGTAAAGCCTGTAAAGAAGGACAGAGTTTCCTTTAGAACTACAATCTAACCATCATCTGCACTTCTCATAGCCCTAACCTGACAATAGGGCCTGGCAGATCTTAGGGCATGTTCAGGGACCAGCAGTAATGATGAAAGGCTTTTAGAGAGAGAAGAGTAAGTGAAGAAATACAGGCTATTAATGTAAAGAAGGAATCTAAGAAAGCGGTTTGTCACATAGAAGAACATGCAATATAAAGAAGTAAATTAGATTCTCCTATTTACCTTCTCTCAAGGGAACATCTGTGAAACTCAAAGGCAGAAGAAATATTTTTTAAACGTATAATTAACCACAAAATATATTGCCACAAATATAACTGAGGAAAGAATGTAGCATCTTACAAAAGCGTTAGAAAATTGGGTGGGATGTTGTCACTGGGAACCCCACAGCTGCATTAATTACAATGGCTTTACTTAATGTATTTAATTACAATGGCTTAACTTAAACCTCAAACTTCTGTTGGGGCCCTCAATAACTACTGAGTGAGTTGGCAGAAGGAAAAGAGTGAGTAGGAGTTGTATAAGCAGGTAAATCTCTAATTCCTGCCACTGTGTTCAGGCCTCTTCTGTCAGGTCCTGATTTTTGTGGAAGAAAAGCTACTGGGCCAGTGAAGTCACTGCTCTGATTTAGTACCACAGTTATAGCAGACATAGCACGTAAATTTTTTGGTGCCTTTGTTTATCAGACCTGGAGAACTCCCTTGTTCCTTTGGACCAGTGAGTGTGGAAAGAGAAAGCTCGACTACAAGGGAAGAAATATGAAGCAGGATTTTATTTAAAACTAGCTAAGGCACCAAGTTTTCTGTCTCTACGCTATGGTAACATCCCACACCCAGGGGTGGCTATACAGCAGAAGCAAATTTTTAGGTAATTGGAAAGGCAGGTACTTACAGTTGAACTACAAGCAAAAACACTCTCTTGGGTGACTTAACAGATAGGTCTTCACAACACAAGATCTCCTCCTTAGTTTAAGCTAAAAATGTCTGTTTCACTAATGATTCATTTTCAAAACAGATAATGAAGCACTGAGACATTCCAAGGCATTTATTACCGCTTAATAATGCATGGCACAAGGCAGAAGAATTTTGGCTCTAATTTGTTCTTGATAACCTTTCTAATTCTCCAGCCTGTCCTGAATCTGAGGTTTTTTTTTTTGAATGCCTGTTAAAATGCAGACTTCAGGGCAACATGTGGATCATTTAAACCCAAGACTACAATTAGGTTGCAAAACACTGAGTATATGCATATGTTTTATGAAAAGTCCATGCCTGTGATTCAGCTGTGGAAACCTGAGGCTGTTTTGGTTTTGTTTTTTTGTTTGGGGTTGTTTTGGGTTTTTTCCCAGAATAAAACCTAACCCAGCAAGATTTAATTGGATCTCTGTGGGAGACAGTTCATTTGTTGAACTTCTGTCTCTCCCTGGTTTATTTACATGGGTCTATATATGAACAGAAAAAAATTAGTTTCTGATTCCAACCCATTAAGAAACTCTTCTAAAAACATAAGAGGAAATAAAAACATCAAGGTTTTTTTTCTGATTATTCATGTATAAATTTCTAAAAGCTGTGAAAGGGGAAAAGGTACTGTTGCTAATTGTTAAATGGGACATGATCCAAAAGCCAGAGCCTACAGCCATGGGCGAAGAGTATATGCATGGGGTTCTGGAGGATATTTTTTATGTTTCAGACGCAGCTGGGAGGCAGGTGAAGCCTCTGGTAATGCCATTTCCTGTATAAAATTCAGTGTATGGCATGTTTCCCAGTCATTTCTCTTTGCATAAATCAAGTCATTAGGTGGTCATTTCTCATCTCTGGGAGACATACAGGTTTCAGATAGATACTTCAAGTAGGTGATTAGTGGATATCAAGCATCAGGGTTTGCAATTATTTAATTCAAAGGTGAGGGAAGCAATTGGAAGCAAGTGGTGGCATGGACTAAAATAATTAGATCAGATAATTCTCCTAATGGGAAGTATATATATATTGCCAAGGAATACTAAAAAACAGACCAGAAAGAATTAAGTACTCATTTCAAAAATTGCAGACAAGTAGTTTCATAGGATCAGTGTCACTCTGGTTGAAAATATTGTCAAAAGAGGGAAGAGGAAAGCACTGGTTCTATAAACCTGCATGTTAAACATTTTTATTCTGTCACAGTGATTAGAATCCAAATACAGGTGTCATGACAGGTTAAATTGCTTTGCCAGAATCTTACAAGATTCTTCAATAGAAACATCATTTGAGATCAGCTACTGCCCTATCTCACATGTCATTCAAAGATTATTCAATGTCTTTGCCATGGATGAGTGGGCGGTGATTGTGCAGGTTCACTGATTCTGACAGCAGGTAAATCTGGAGAGGAAGTGAGAAATGTATGTAAGTTCTCAGCTGACTTCCTATAGGACTAAAAGAGTGGTTTGAAAATTGAATAAAGTCTTTGCATGATATGTTATTTTGTGGGTTTTCTGCAACAGTGTGTGAAAGAAAAGAACTAGTAACTAAAGTGGTGTTAATGTCAAAGAAAAGCAGCTATTACTCCACAATATGTTTGACTTGTTTGGGGGATTTTTTTGGTGGTTGTTTGTTGTTGTTGTTGTTGTTGCTGGTTTGTGGGTTTTTTTGTGGGTTTTGTTTTGGTTTTGCTGGTTTTGTTTTTTTTTGGGGGGGGGGTTAATTTTCTCAATTAATGTTATTAATTCCTTGTATGAAAAGAACCATCGAACATTGAGCTAATTTTGCAATTGCATATTGTTAATCTAAAACAGAAAAGAGAAACTGACAGAAACTTGAACTCCTTTCACTGAGTCGCCACCATACTCCAGAGCACTGTGACATTCAGCTGGCAGCTGAAGAAGGGACAGTGAAGGCTCCAGAGCTAAGGGGGCATGATGTGTCACTAGGGTGAAGGATCAGCAATATTCCTGGATAAATAAGTTCTTGGACACCTACAGCTAAATTCTGAGCTAGTCCCTTGCATTAGTATCCACAAAAACCTTCATATCACTACTAGATGTGTAACCACAACAGCTCTGTGGAGCTGTAAAGTAAAAAGTTCTCTGTTACTTGGCGTCACATTGACAAAATTAATTATGAACAGGAATCACCTTAGCAAGACTTTGAAAACGACCTGTTTCAGGAGCGTATTGGGAAGGTTTGCCATTGTGTAGATTTTTATTAAATGAGTATGTAAGTTTTATTAAGTTTGTATAACTTTTGTATGTGTTTAAATTTGCTATTCCTCTTTTCTTTCCTCCGTGCTTTTCATCTGGTTATATATATCTTTTATTTACTGTATTTGTTATCAAGAGAATTGAAGAAATAAAGAATTGTGCTGCACAGATAAAATGCAGTGGATCTGCACTTTGTATTGCCACCTTGAACATGCTCTAAAGATGAAGGCTTCAGCTTTTATGTTTTTGGCTCTTCCTTGTGACAGTAAGTTAGAAAAGGCCATGGCCCAGATTTTTTAAATGTCTAACTGCAGTGATCTCAGTTTCAGCAAGGTGCAGGACAGACAGAATACAACAAATCTCCTGTATAAGAAATCTAAATTTATTGTCAATGTTCCTTAACCGGTTTTGGCCTGTAAAATATACCTTTATTCAGCTTACCTCAGTTTACCATATACATAACTTTGGCAAGTCTTTCCCAGGTTCCTGATGGGCTGCTACCAAAAAAGGAATTAATAATATCAATTCTACTGTCTTTTGCTGGAGTATAATTCAGTTTGTCTCTAAAGTGCTTTGTGGAGTTACCTTGGATACAGAATCTGGCCTGTTGTCTCTGGTGGAAAGTAATTAACATGTTAATTGGAGGATTTTAGTGGGTGTAATTACTTCAAGATCCCCACTGACATTTCATGTGGCATTTCAGTTATTTAGTAGTAGTAAACTCATAGTTAGGTCTCTGTGCAACTCCATATTAAAGAAATACCCTGGCACAAATGCTGTTCAGTTGGAAAATACCTTGTCAGCTAGTTGAGTTTTGTACTTCATTACCAGCAGTAGGAGTATGTGGATTTTTGTGGAGTGGAGCTGACAGTAGTTCAAGAAAGAAACATAAATAAACTAGCAAGTGGCAATCTGCAAATGGAGGTGAAGTATTGTGTTGTATTCACCCACAGTTGCTTATTAGGCTCTGGGACTTTCCTTGTCTACATGAATAAAAAAGACTGATTTTACAGCAGCCTGCCATGCAATGTGGGAAGGCTGATAAGGGCTGAAAGAACTGGCTCTGCACAGCCCTGGTGATAGAAGGATTTGAGGCTAGGGTAAGGGGTGGTCTCCCTGCTTATGTGAGCAGAAGATATCTACTGTGCCCAAGCACTTAATGGTGAAGGCACTGCACTGGTGGTAGTCTCATAGCCAAGAGTCAGGCTGCAGAGCCCCTCCAGACAACAGTCTGCTATACAGTCTGTTTGCTTCTCTAACAGATTCCAGTTAGGCCTTTTCATTTTCATGTTGAATTAATTAGCTGTCCTTCCACACAGATGGCTTCAGAACAAAAACACAGCACATCCTCAGGTTTCACTCCTTTCGTACCAATGCAGTGGCTGGCAAGACCCCATATAACACACCTTGACAGTCAGCTAAGGCTCCAGTTAGAAAAGTTGAACCAGAAAAACTGATCTTGAAACTGTCCTCCAAAATCTGCATTTCAAGGTTACAGCTAGCCTGTGTACATCGAACAGAACAAAGGGCATGCAACCTAGCTCTCTGGAGTACTGCTCCTCTATCATGCTCGTATACAGCCAGAAAGATGGATGAATAAGCCACTAATTTGAATATGTGATAAAACACTTTGCATAAGATGTTTCATCGCATTCTTCATTTCATCAGCTTCTAGTTTCATGGTACAGAATGAATCACCTTTTTTTTTTTGTTAAAGCATCTGTGATATTTCATTAAAATATTGGCAGTGTGAGGCCCTGACTTTCTGTAGTGGTTTAAACTCAGTCAGGTAATTCGTTCACTCACTTCCCCCCCTTTCTTGCCCTCCCCCTGCTCCCGGAGGGACGGAGAGGAGAATCGAAAAGAATGCAACTCCCACCGGTTGAGATAAGAACAGTTTAGTAACTAAGGTATAACACAAATCACTACTGCTACCACCAATGATAATAATGATAAAGGAAATAACAAGGGAACAGAATACAACACCTCAGCACCTGCTGACCGATAACTCGCCCCCCGAGCCTGACCAAGCTCCGACCGATACCTCCTCCAACCCCGCAGTCTCCCAGCCCTTCCGGCTAACTCCCAGTTACATCCAGGGCATGATGTGCTGTGGTATGGAATACCTCTTTGGTCAGTTTGGGTCAGGTGTCCTGTCTCTGCTTCCTCCTGGCTTCCCCTCCTCCCTGGCAGAGCATGAGGCTCACAAAGTCCTTGGCCAAACCAAAACATCCTTGTTATCAGCTCTGTTCCCGAGCTGAAAGTCAAAACACTGCACTGCACCAGCTACCAAGAAGGAGAAAAATGACTGCTACTGCTGAACCCAGGACACTTTCTTACAAACATATATGAATTCCGTATGATCTACCAAATGTACTGACTTTGCTGCTTTAGCCCTCACCGCTAACCTTAGCACATAAAGGCTGTAAAGTGTTTTAAGGGTACAGCAGGCATTCCCTGGCTTCAGAGAGGGGCTGCCTTTTCTTGCAGAAGTCATGAGATCACCATTCAGACATGTTTCCATTCAATATTAACGGCACCTTTCCTCTTTGTAAAAGTTATACAAAAATCAATTTGATCACTAGAGGGATGGGAAATCATCTCTATTAATTCAAGTTATTTATGGATTTAAACCCCTCATGCCCTAATGGAAGAACATTTTTACCATTATTAGCGTTACAGAGACACAGGCACTGACAGAAAGTACTAGGTATTTTATTCATATCTTACAATGAAGGAACGTGAGTGAAGCCTTGATTTGAGCCTTTTGTACCCATGAAGATGGAGAAGGGACATCTCTTTAACAAGTGACAACTCTTTTTTTTTTTTATGAGAAGAAATTTCATCTTTTGTTTTTCATCTAATTAGTAATGTTTTCAATTCACCTCCACTTGGGTAATGTCCCATAGTAATGATTTTTCTTATTAGTTACTTCTTTACAGGTTTCTGAAAATGCTGTCTTCATCGAAGGAGAAAACAGGTTTCTCCTAAAACAAACTCTTTCCTGAACCGTACAATAAACACTTGGGAGCATTTCAACTGGTCTTACATCTCATTAAAACATTTGTAAGTTTATTTTTAACCTACTCTCAGAAACCACCTAACAGAACTTTGCCGAGGTTTAACATTTTCCAACTCCAAAATACACTGAGGAAGGACAACAGCCCAAGGTTCTGAATATTACATTTGGGGTTCAGGCCTCAGATACAAAGTGAAAACATAGTTAAAGCTTGCATCTTGGAAGGAGAGATGAAGCAGGAGAAAGAGATAGGAAAAGGGATTTGCTTTCATATGACCAGAAAAATAAATTTAAGAGTCAATAGGGCAGACATTTACAAGAAGGCTGTTCCAGGTGGCAGAAACTTCAAAGAAAGCTTTTCCCTTGACAATTACAAGCTTGTTTGGTGGGACTGAAATGAAGCCAGTGCAAAGTATGAACCTAGAGAAAGGAAGAGGGAGAAGACTAAAAGGTGACATAACTTGACAAGGGAATGTTGAAAAACACAATAGTTTCTTTGACTTCATGGGATTCTGCACATGCATTTTTGCAGTAGCACAGGGAATAAGAGACAGTGAGAAGTATAATGGCTCAGCATGGAAAGAGTTTAGATAGTTGTATAGAAAGAAAAGTAGCATCACCTACAGCAGGAGAATATGTCACAAAGAGCAATGTTTTATTCACTTTGCACACCCACTGAGAAGTTGCAGACAATGAATATCCCAGGTCTGCTTCCCAAAGGAAACAAGCAATGACTTGATGCCTGGATGACTCCATGTTTACCTGACTTGGAGCAATACTAATGATTTCAGTCCAAGGGCAGTGTTCAGACATCAGAGTACTGTGCCTTTGCAACAACCCCAGCTCAAAAATTCACGTTGCTTAGGGAGAGTTATCCTCTTTAAAAGGAAAAACAGAGGAAAAGCTGTGGCTGCTAACCACACAGAGCTCCCCAAAAGGCATCCACATCAGAAAGCAACACAAGCCATGGGGGGGGTTCTTGCACTAAATATGTACGTGATAAATGTCTAGACTGCACATAATGGTGCTATCTGCTGCCTCTGGTCACAGAACTTGCCTCTTAATTCCTTCTAGCTCCCTCATGGCTTGAGTTCAAAGCTTTCCAAGCTTTGCAAAGGCAAAGACCGACAGCAAGCCAGTGTGCATACCTCATCAGTACAGACTATTCTCTCTGATATCACACATTCAGACAGTAAAGTGAAAATTAGTCCAAGAATCAATGTTTGATTAACTCTGCCAAGCAGACTAGCTCAGCATCAAATAAGAGACTCAGCATAATAGGATATTTTTTCCTCCATAAAATGACTGATTCCAACAGCCTATTTTCCAGAATGCTACAGAAGAAAATGCACTTCCATGTTTCAGTTAATTTCACCCATATTCAAAATGCAATGAATTTTAAATTACATGAATGCCATCTCATTTCAGTTGCACAGCAGAAAGAGCACAAGGTGAAAGGCACTCTAATACTTCGCATAACTTGAGTTTTTTAAATTGTTACTTTTCCTCCCTTGAGGCAAAGGAATCAAACCCAATACTGAGGACTAAAAAACCTGCTACATGACATCAATGATCTTAAGAGTCTTTTCCAATCTAAATGATTCTATGATTCTATATCTGTCATGTTCATTAATGACATCAATGATCTTAAGAGTCTTTTCCAATCTAAATGATTCTATGATTCTATATCTGTCATGTTCATTAATTCCACGTCTCAAATTCACTGACCTCATCTGAGTTTATGTGACAGACCCACATAAGCAAGATGATAGAGGTAAAATTTTTCAACTTTATACAACTGTCACTACCAGCTTTAGAGACTTTAAAGTGTGCTTTACTCAGCCTCAGTAATTAAAAAAAAAATACATTTGTTTTACTTACCCTTGGATCTGCTATTTCTGAAGATCAAACGAAAAGGTTGTGCTCCTTTGATGACAGAAAGTGGTTGATAACATTGAACATGTCTAAATAGTATGATTCATAAAATACCACACAAAGTTTTTATATCTGGACTAGCTCAGAATCTGACTTGTGTAATATACACAGACATATCAAATAGTGTCTCTGGCTCGTCACTGAAGCAACTACAACAAAGGGCTGATGCGCTGCAGAACTAATGCAAGTTGTTTTCTTCTGGATTTCTGTCTTTAGGTTGATTCAGATTAGCAAGTGAAAAAGTGTTCATTAGATATGAACCTTTTCAAGAGTTGCAGCCTTTCTCACAGTTAAAGAACGCACACTTTTTCCCTCAACACAGCCAGCTCTTTTAGCAAGACCTGTTGGAGGGTAGTATACCTGAGGTAGCTCCCTTCAGCCTTATGGGTTGGACTTGGCCAATGGCACAGGCTGCCACTGCACACATAAACTGTACAAAACCTCATTTAATGGAGCAAGTCACACTCACATGGGTGAGGCTTCCTTTCCTGGAATACCAGTTCCTCTAGCTAACCCTGTGATTTCTGTAGCCAGGCTTTTGACCATCTGCTGAAGCTGCCAGGTTACAGCCAAGGCAAAGGTAGTGGCCTCAGACTACAAGTTCATTTTCAGTAAGCAAGGAAACACCATGAGATGGTAACAGCTCTTGGTTATTCCCCAGCAGACCACAGTGGGAGAGCAACCCGAAAGTGAATGGCTCCCCAGGTCATCAGTGTCTGTATGCCTTACTATCCCTTTCCTAAAGCTTCCACTTCTGTAATGGTGGTGAAGTGTTACTCTTTTCTCAACTTTATGATTAAATGTTCTAGCTAAGAAATTAATATGCAAAAATGGAACGTACTAAAGCTCATTCCTTGGGGGGATATGTAATTATGCAGAAATGAACAGAACAGAACTGAAACATTTTGCATTTCCACAGAAACACATGGACTAAGGGCCAGCTTTTCATTGTCATTCTAGCATCTGAATACTTTTAAGAATCTAAAGTGTGTACATTTTTTCCCTGAGCAAAATTCAAAAGTTTCAGTTAAACCACTTCAAATAGAAAATTAAATTATGCTTCTTAGAAGATTAGCTACATGTTGTCCTGCACACAGTATTTTTTTCTAGATGCTAGTTAATTATTCCAACAGCACACCCCAAGGACTGTGTTCACATGCGATAACACGTTTGTCAGGTCACTGACAACTGGTTCATGAACCACCTTTGAGGTCTGGGTTATCTCAGCATAACATGCAATTTCTAGGAATCTTATTGCTTGATTCTCATTTATTTTTCACATATAGATCCTTTTCTTGGGTATTAACATTTGAATTTGAAAGCATTACATACTGCACAAATACAGGAATGCAGCCTAGGCAATTACAAGGTCAAAACATTCAGTCATAGGCAGCAAGGAATGCTAGCACAAACCCAGCTTAACCAAGTGTGTACCTACAGGGTTGACTTCCTTAAAAGCATCCTGACTTCATTAACTACGTAGCAAACTTATGTGTACCTGTGAACACTCATTCTTAAATTTGATAACTGAAATAGATTAAATCTGCTATTGGAGATCTGCTGGTTTTATTGAAGTTATACAGATTTACACTAGTGACCACCAGGCAAAGTAGTGTATATACTTGAAGGACAGCTTAATCTATAGCCTTGTTTTCAAGGACTCTTGTCATATGTGGTTCTGCTAAATGAAGGCACTGGAAGCTGCAGAAAATGCATCTTAATACATTGCATGAATTACAAGATAATAGGTGATCATATTTTAGTAACCTAAGCATTTAGTTTAACAATTGTGATTTTGGGGTGAGGCGGGGGGGGGGGAGGGGGAGTGAAGCAGGAACAGGGTAGAACGGGAGAGAAAAGAAAAACATTTTCCTTTTCATCACATTATATCCCTTTGGGCTTGTTCCAAGTTGTGTGCACGTTCTCTGGAGAAGATGCCCATGGTAAGCCATGCCTGGAGCACCCACTGATACCTGAGCAAGGTTCTTTCCCCTCTCACTTCACCTCAAGAAACTAGGAAAAAAATCATACTTTAAGTGAAATTCAGAGGATAAGCTTCAAACCACAAATCCATTCTCCTTCTAGGAAATTTGCAGAGCATGCAGCAGACTAATTTATTTGTATTCTTCACTGTGACATAACAGAAATGAATCATTTTATCTCCAGTATGATTTGGAATTCCTATGGGAAGAGCTCAGAAACACTCTGAGGTCGCAGAGCTACTTGCATTGCTCACCACCATTATTTATGCATGTTGAAAGTTGACCTGTATAAGGGAAAATAACAATCCACAAACCAGGAATGCGTTGAATTGTTAGTGCCTCCCCTGGGGATACCATCAGTGCAAAGCAACAATATGTAATACACTGTTTGACCATGTTAATGTTAAACTGAGATTTTTTGGCCTCTGACCAACAGATGACATCTCCACAGCACAAGTTTCTCCAGCTCACTCACAAAGCCTGCGAAAATTAGTTCTTGCATTTGAGAACAAGCACAGAACCCACAAAGATAGGGAGTCAGAGATCTTCAATGATTTTGTCCCTTTCTTTAGGTCATTACCCAGATTATATATCTGTTACTGGTATCTTAAATGCATGACTTGCTGCTTTGTTCCTACAATAGACTTCACTATCATTCACAATCGAAACTAATGATAACCAACACCACTGACATAACTCAGTTCATGCTCAAAGAAGATCTCTGAAGCTGGTAAAGGGTCTAGAGAACAAGTCCTTTGAGTAGTGTCCAAGGTAACTGGGGTTGTTGAGTCTGGAAAAAAGGTACTTAAGCATCCTGATTTATATCCATATCCTTTCAATTATCTGAAAGGAGGTTATAGCGAGGTAGATGTTGGTTTCTTTTCCCAAGTAACAAGTGACAGGATAAGAGCAAATGGCCTCAAGTTGCACCAGGGTAGTTTTAGATTGGATATTAGGAAAAATTTCTTTGGGGAAAGAGTTATCAAGCATTGGAACAGGCTGCCCAGGGAAGTGGGGGAGTCACTATCTGTGGAAGTATTTAAAAGACACATTGATTGGCACTTAGGGACATAGTTTAGTGGTGGACTTGGCAGTGCCAGGTTAACAGTTGAACTCAATGATTTAAAAGGTCTTTTTCAACCTTAATGATTCTATGATTCTATTCTAATACCTGGCCATTTTCTTGCACCTTTACTACCCCTATAAGTACCATTGGAGGTAATTTTGCTTACAGTTCCATTACAGCATGCAGAGGAACCAGGCGCATATGTCACAAAATAAAGTGAGTTGCTACCGAGCCTTTGCCATCAGCCACATCCTAATTTATTTCCTTTTTTTTTTGCTCTCTCTTCAGCTCTGATTCTGCAGAAAGTACTCTACCAATGTGTGAAACTATATACATTCCAAAGTGGAGAGAAACATGCCTTTTACTGTCTCTGCCCTCATGCCCTGTGGAAACAGAAGAGAAAGGATTTCTGGATTTTCAGATACTCTTTGCTATGGACTGGAAAAAACTCTTCTCCTGTAACTTCACACGTTTTGAGCAGTGTATTGGTATAGGAGGTGTGTGAACTCTGGAGGTTTCTAGAACTCTGCTGGAGCTAAGGAAAATCCTGTTTAATCTGACACAGGAACCATGAGTAGCTGAGGAAGAAAGTAATTCTGAGTTCTGGAGTATGTGTTGTAATACTGAATACATGGTGTAATAGCAAACAGAAGTATCATTGCACATGCTTCCTACAGGAAGTGGTAGTGACTTGAAAACCAGCATCTCCCTGATGGCATACAAGGAGAGACTTCTTACTCTAAAAGCAGATCTCATGATTTGTTGCATTTTTAGGTGAACATAAAGAGTTGCAACCAAGGCATGAGATCCTTCAAAAGAAAAAAAAAATCCTATTGGTTTATTAGGCTACAACTTTATTTAGGTTAGTGCTAAATTTGGAGAGCAAGGAGGAGAAATGAGTGAGGTGGTTGAAGGTTTTTCATTCTTCCTTTCTCTTTTTTTAGCAGCAGCAACCAAAAAGGCATTCTTCCACGCAGATTCTATAAAATATCACATTGTCTTCCCTTAGGCTTACTTTTTTGAGACAAAAAGAAAACACTTTCAAAGGAGAGACATAGAATTTCTTTATGTTGTGGATCTGTCACAAGAACTTCAGTGACAATGAAGCAGAGTTGCTTCTACAAAGATTAAAATAAACCTGATAGTTAGAATTTGCAGTTCCTCCAGTGATTCTTCACACTTCTCTTACCACAACAGAAGTAAACCAATGTCATGATGAGGTGTCCAGTTGATCTGTTAACTAGTCATCAGAAAGAAATTTCAGTGCTCAGATGCCAAAGATATTTTTGGCAGGATGGTCACAATGTTAA
Source organism: Pezoporus wallicus (assembly GCF_028554395.1). NCBI lineage: Eukaryota > Metazoa > Chordata > Aves > Psittaciformes > Psittacidae > Pezoporus > Pezoporus wallicus. The sequence continues at coordinate 563 of NW_026636323.1, read as the reverse complement.
AATAACAGGGAGTTTTGCAATGTCATATACACACCAAAAATTAATCTAGAGTCGGAACCAATGCAAAAAGAAAAAAAAAACAGCTTACTTTTAGCTCAGTGAATGTGGGTGTTCTGAGCTTCTGAATTATGACTAATATTCATAAAGGTACAGAGGGGAAATCCAAACTTACAAATGTTTATGGGAGAAAGAGCTTCTATAAAATGGCAGCTGTAGCAGAAATGTGGAAGGTGTTCATTACCAAGATGGTCTAGTGGCTGTGGACAAAGGTCTAGCAAAAATTTAGCAGTAGTAAGCTCTGCATAAACCGTATGCAAATGAATGGTATATAAGCTGTTTCTGCTACAAAGGAAGAAGTGCAAAAAGAACATGTACTGGGAAAAATGTGGGGAAGTCCTGTTAGGCCACACATCACTGCAGATGGGACTATGCAGTGCTGTAAACCAAAGGGGTCTATCCAATGCCATCACTTTGCGTCTCTCAGCATCAAAACTGCCCACCTAATTCAACTGTTAACAACTTTTAATTGCTCATTCTGTATCAATAAACATCTTTTGCTCACA